>NC_138830.1:13983102-14728515 GCF_965183815.1 Platalea leucorodia
TAGCTGGATTCAAAGTGTGTTTTTCTTTTTTTCTTCCTTTAGAATAGGAAATTAATCCCAGATTCCAAACCATATTCCTCATATAAATCAGCAGTAGCTGTTAAAGCTGAATGTGTGTAAACAGGAGCAAAACTGGGCCTTCAAAGTTCAATAAGAATTGTGGCTAGTGAGTGCAGTTTGTGAAAAGGCAGCCTTCCTGCTCACTATTGCATTAGCCCTCTCAGTTTCAGGGACTGACACCCTAGCACAGTCCAGGTCTGCAGTTCATAAGGCTGGGCATTTGCAGATCCCAGCGAGCCAGAAAGCAGGATCTGCAAGGAGTACAGAAAAAGAACTGAGAACCAAAAATAAATCTCATAGTCCAGCTGGCAAATATTCTCAGGCCACAATTGTCTTTGGCACCCCTCCACCCCCCAAGGTCTCCAATGGTTCTGAGGCCCCCACCACAAGAAAATCAAGGGTTTAAAAATACAATAATTAAAGAAAACCTTGATGTCATTTGGGTTTGGGAGTATTTGGAGGTTAGTGTTTTGTGAGTGTGTTTGCACATATGCACCCTGTTTTGTTGGAGTCTGAGCTGTTCAATGACTGAAACTATCTACCCTGGGGCAGAGGAAGGGTGTTCTCACCTACATCTCCTCACTCTGCAATCTGGGAACTGGTGGGATGAAAAGGCGCTTTTTGTGGGAGAACAGTTAAGGTGGCAAGTCCTTCCACTTGCTTTGTGCCAGCTCCACCCTGCTGACCTGCAGGGTCATGGTTCCTTTGAAGGGGGTGAATAAAACCTGGACTGTGTTCAGCTTCACGTCATGACACAGTCAATTTGACGCAAGTGAAGATGCTTGTGGTTGCCTCAGATGTTCTGTATATAGCAGCAGAGAGGTAACAGGGAGAGTTGTGTCTGTATGTATCTTAATTTTGGGACCAAACCTAGGCAATATGCTTACCAGAGCCTCACCTATGAGAATAGGGGAGAGCACGTACAACAGGATCATTGATGTGATCTATCGGTGACTGAGTCTCATCAGCAGTTAGGATCTGTTCCCTCTCAGTTCTGTTTGCATCCATCATAGACAAAGCAATCTTGCCCCTGCCTCCCCCTTCTTACGAGATTTGTTGGGGCAAGCAGTTACACTGAATTTGACCTCAATTTGGTGTTTCCAGAAGGTGCCTAGAATGGACTGTCCAAGCAAGTAGCAGATGCATCCCTTCTCTTTGTCTGGGAGGTGCAGGATTGCCCAACATGGTAAAATGTGATGCTCTTGGCTCTGTGCACTGTTGTGATAGTTGTATTTCTTTCAAGAAGGGTGACTCCGAAGTGGTTGAGTTGAAGGCTGCTCATTATAACCCTAGCTGATTAGAGTTTAGGACTGTGCAAATTAAGTATGTAGAAATTAAAATTATGATATAGGACAAAAACATATTCCCCTCCCTCCCATGTCAGGGAGAGAATTCCCCTCTTTTGTGTGGTTATGGACTTCTCTGACGTTGATTTCAGACAAAGTATTCAAAGCCTGGTCTTCCCTGGCAGCAGCCTGCCAGCCCCCCTCTGCATACCTTATTCAGGAAGAATATGTCTAGTTCAGCAGTTATCTCTTTGGCTTCTTTGGAAAGGTACTTCAGGGTCGAGCAGATACAGCTAATTCTTTTGAACAAATTCTTTTGAACTGATTCAACTGATGTAGATGCTGACTGATGTGGGTTCAATGTATCTGACAGTTTATAACTAGCTAATTAAAAAGTATCCATTAAACCAGTTTTCTTAAAATGTATCATTTATGATAGTTTTCTCCCAAATTAGTAACAATTGCTTCTTTATCACTGGTTGAAGCCTCATGCCTCGCTCATCCTCCCAAAACTGGCTAAGGACAACTTTCAAAGGACTCTTTTTCAAAAGAAAAGAGATACAAACCATCTCTGAGGAGGGACACAGTACAGAAAGTTTCTACCCTAAAAATGAAAGTTTCAGAAATGAGCATCACAAAGCAGGATTATTACAATGGACATTGCTTTTCACTCTTATTAGGGTTTGCTCACAGTAAACTCTTTATTCTCCTTGTTCCATGGCCAAGTGGTGGTGGTGCTCACTGGCATATATGCTGGAATAAAATAGTTGAGCATTCATTGGGAAGGTGGAGCCCTGAGCAGCTAAACCCTGACTGAAACATCAGTGTTTCTGCACTGATAGAGTGAGGGGACTGGAGAAGAGGTAAGGTTTATCAAATACTCAGTTCCTCTTTCTTTCCTCCATTGTAGGTGATGTATAGATGGGACCAGATCTTCAGTTCTTTCATCTTTTGCTTGTATGACCTTTAAAACTTGCTTGCTTCTTTCTTTTCAGTGATAATATTAGTCACCTGCTGATAGTTTAGAAAAGCCTTACAGCAGGTAATGGCAGGCAAAAGCCTAAGTAAGGCTAGGTCTCAGGGAATATAGCTAGAGTCTGAGCTCCCCATTTCTCTGCTCCCTGAAGGGGTGATCGCCAAAGCTGCAGTCCTGTTCTCTGGCAGCAATACTCAGATGTCACAGGGCAGGGAGGAGAGCGAGTAGCTGTAACCCTTCCTGCAGAGAGGCCATGCTCCCAGCTCCAGTGAGGTATAGCTCACAGACCATTGCCTTAGATGTTACATAGCACTGGCATGTGACATCTGGATCAACCTTGGAGCAGGTCATGGAACAGGCAGCAAAGATGCACACCAGGAACCCCAGCATACAGACTGGAAGTCAGCCAGCATCCTACCAAATGGTCAGGATTAGAGTTTTGTGTCTCACACGAAGAGAGTATTTACCTTGTGATGCTCGTTTCAGCATCACGTGAGGGCAAGGCAACCAGGTCATTAATCTGCCTGCCGTGGCAGCCATCTTGAGCCCTGCTTAGCTTCTGCGAGCTGACAGGATCCTGCAGCATGTCTGTCAGCTGGAAGATGACAGAAGAGATAACTGAGTACAGCGATGTCTCTTGTGGGTGGTACAGATGGGGACAAGCCATTGTTTCCCATGGCTGTGGGGAGCTGCCAGGCTGCTGTAGCAGACCTCTGGGAGAATGAGTTCAGGCTTTGTTGCTACTAATGGTTACAAGCAACTGATCTCTCTGTGGAAATGCCATAAGTGAAGAAGAGTAATTTTGCTATTAAAAATACTAAAATCTTCCATATGGAAGAAAGAGGGGGGGTTTTGGTTTAATTGCTATTTATTTTTCTCATTGTGCCCTAAATATATGCAGCACTGTCCAGCTGGCTGAACCACAGAGCAGAATGAAATATCTGCCCCATCTATAAAGGCACAAACCTATAAAGCGCAGAGGACAGACTGAAGTCTCAAATCTTTGCTCTGTTCACATATATGGAAGTTTTACCATTGCCTTCAATGAGACCAGAACCAGGATTTGGCTTACATGGAAGGACCATTAGGCAAATGAGCACAAGCACATGAGTCAGACGTTCTGGGTTGATTCCTGCTGTTCCCACTGTTTGGCCAATTTTTTCACTGTTCTCTGCCTCAGTTTCCCCTATTTATCAGTGCATAATAGACTGAGGATGTCTCGATTATTAAGTTAATTAAATTAATAAAACTCACCTTACATCTACTACTGGTTTTGTAAGAGGCCTTTGAAACTTCACTAGAGGTGCACTTTTTCTGGCATAAAACCTGTTTGTGTCATAAGGATTATCAGCTCTGTCCATGAGTCTCGCTCTCTACTCGTTCCCAACACTTGTGTTTGTGAAAAGACTGTGGCGTCATTGAAACTGTAGGTGTTCAGGCACAAAGAAGCCATAGTCACTGCTTTGAATAGGTATCTGATTTTTCTAGAAAAGGGATGAGAGTAAGGAGCTTTTCATTTCCCCCATGGATTGCAGGCTGGTTTTGAGAGGTGTCCAGCTACAGAAACTCTGCAGACACAGCTCCAAATAACACGAGGTCACCGCTGCAGGGATATTACTGTGGTTAGTACAGGCACCGTTGTGACCATCTAAGGACTTAAATGCATATGCATAGCTTACTAGATAAAGCAAAGTGGGAGAAGCCACTTGGTGGATATAACTTGGTGTTATTTTTGGATGATTCCAGCTTCTCTCTCAAATGCCATCTTTGTGCTTAGTGGATGGTTTATCTGACTGTATTGCTGTGGTTAGACTGCAATGCATAGGACAGCATAGTTTGTGTTAATAATGATAATAATTAATAAGAAGGAGGTACAGTAGCAATTGTTGTCCCTTGATTCAAGCACAGCATCTCTACTGTTAAGATAGAAGGGTTTGTTCTGGACTCCAGAGGCTTTGTGTCACTTTTCAAAAGCTTTATTTTCTTATTTTTTTGGCTTTATTATTTCAAGATACTAAGGTCTCCTGCCAGGCTTAAATTATCTTTTCTATATTTATTTGGCTTCCCGTTGAAACCATCCATTCATCCAGTTTCCATAAAACTTCTAATAACTATTTCAAAGTTTTTGTTCTTGGCTCTTTCCAAACCTGTAAATACTGGTTTGAAAACCCAAGCTGAATTCTGTGCAAATAATCGTCTCTACTACCCCTTCTCCTCTGGTTATAAGTGGGGCCTCCAGTGTTTTCCTTCCCAGCACTTGTTAGTTATCAGTGGTCCATATGCCTCTTCTTTGGGGGGAAAAAAGGTAGTTGTGGCATATGAGCAACCTGACAGATGATGTCTGAGAGACATGATGGTTGCAATAACAAAGGAAAATAGCAGCAGGCAAATTCGTTAAAACACAGTTGCACTTCAAACGTGTCTTTTCTTCCTGCCTTAGTGGAATCCCATATTTAACATATGCGTGCCCCTGAGTGAGCACCCCTGAGCAGGTGGTTATGCTTGTCAACAGCTCTCAGCTTCTGTGTGGCAAACACAAACCAAGCCCAGCCCTCACCAGGGAGTGCTGCTAGTGCATGGGGAAAGCCTTGAGAGACTCACAACTTGCCCCATGAGATCTTCCAGCTTGTTGAAATGTTCAGGTGTTGTGGTGAGAGGAGGAAGCATAGCCGTGCCCTAGGGGGCCTGACCTGTGCTGCTGTGTAGCTTGAGAGACAGTGTGAAGGATGAAGCAGTAGAGAAGTCCCAGCAGAATATCAGTGCCTTGGGGAGATATGGTTGTTTAAAGATGTGGCTTTTGGATGAGAAGACAGCCCTGATATCTTTTTCCTGAGAGTAAGACTTGCCACAGATATCTAAGGTGATATCTACTTATTATAAGAAAGTTTTGTTCTTCTTGTCAAAAGGCAGACCCTTTTATGCAAAGCTAATGCCTAGGAAGTTTCTCGCTACGCTTGTACCAGTGGTGGTATGGAGCTAAATCAGGATGCAGAGAACTTGCATGGACTTCACGCCAAGTCTGTCAGGAAAGGATAGGGTTCGGTCTCTTGTCTTTTCTTTGTGTTGTGTTGGCTCTTCTTTGCCTTGTGTAGGTGCTGGAATACTGGGTCCAGATGGCAGTGGAATTACCTTGTTCCAGCTTGTGCAGCCACGGACACTAGATTTATTGCAGCTAACCAGAGGCAGCTCTTCACTTAACAAATGCCTCAAGTGAAGTGAAGTGAATCCAGGATTAAATGTCCATCTCATGTCCTTCACAGATGCTCAAACCAACTGGTGTCACAAGCAGGAGGCCAGACCTAGAGCTATTGAAGTAAACAGAAAAGAATCCATATGTTTTCAGAAGCTTTGGATCCTCACTAGAGATAAAAGCAAATCTTCCAATATACTTTTTCTACATAGAGACATTGAACGGGGCCTCTGGCCAACATCTGAAAAACCGGGGCCTAAAATTAGGCCCCTAAAATACCAAGAGCAGTGAGTGGTTCCAACTGATACCAAGTTAGGAAAAAGGGCCTGAAATAAACAGATTCCTCAGTAACCAAGATCCTGTTTTTGAGACAAGTGTTCATTCTCGCAAATCAAAACAACAAGAAACCAAAAAGAAAAAAAAGAATGAAAACATCAAATCAAATCCCAGCAATCCGATGATATTATCAGCCAAAGCATGTCTTACTAGAATGTTTTCCAAAATTCCTCAGGGAGTACCAGTGAGCCATGAAGAGGATATTGCTCTTTTCTGAAGTATTAGATTGGGGTTTTTTGGAACACACCACGTTTATTCATGTGACAAATCTGTTCTTCTGTTAGGTCATGTATCTGCTGTGTGGTTCTGTTGTCCCTTGTGAAGTTTCTTCCTTTTGCAGGCTTATGCTATAAGATAAATATTTTTTAAAAGCATTTTTCCTGTCATCTTTTTGGCTTTGTGATGGACAGTATGATTATTTGTCTCATTTGGCAGATAAAGTGAGGAAGCAATTAGCAGCAATAAATACTCTTGTCAGGAGGGTAAGATTGATGTCCAAGGACTAGTTTGCTTTGATAGGTGTGTGTACACATTGTTCAGTGCAATCTTGTTCCCTGGCTGAAATTGTTGAGAGTACTGAAATATGAATGTCAGAAAATATTAATAGAAAAGACAGCAATCCTAAGAACATCTCCAATTTCTTTAGAAATAGTACTTGGATCTGGTTTTCAGCCCTCTTCTAAGGTTGTGTTGTTGTTCCTTTCTGCATATGATGAAAGTGGCCATGATATTCCATTTTATATTACTTTTATGTCTCAATTAGGAACATTCGATGAATGATTAAGCAATAAGGCATAGGAAGCCTTACAAGGTGATTAGCTCTTTTTTTTTATTGTATACACAATTGTTACAATGGCTTGAGCATCTAGTATATATTTACTGTTGTACTTAAATTGCTGTATTGTCCCAGCACCCTACTTGTCAGTCAAGATCTCATTGTATAGTTGCACAATCAGTTTCTTATCCAGGAGACCATGTACCTGCTTGACTCTACACAAAGGGAGGGAGGACTCATACCAGCCTGAACTCTCTTGTTCCCCAAAGTGAGTGTGTGCAACAGTGCAGGCTGCTTTGGGCATCAACTAATTTTTTTGGTATATATCTGTAGAGAACTTAGGAGAGTGAATCTGATTCCTGGCTTAGTTCTTATGCTTTTAGTGCATGATGAATAAGTAATATCTCTAAGAATACAGACCTTGAAATCCATGTGTGGGGAAGCATGTAGAGGGCACCCTGAAATATGCAGCAAAGAAAAAAGATGTCTCTCTGTGGCTGTTCAGTATCAGACATACAGTCTTCTCAGTTCTGTACAGTCTCATTTCTAGCAAACTTTTTTCTGTTCTTTCTTCCTATTCTGACCATGTGAGCTCCATTGGGTACCACACCACCAGACTGCCCTGGCAGTTGTAGGCAGGTGAGACAGAGCAAAGAAAACAGAGTTAAAGTATTCCCAGGGCAGGAGGACTGCTATACAAGGCTAATAGAGAGTCTCACCATCCTTATGAAATTCAGCAGTAGCTTCCTTTTTTGACAAGGCATCTGAACAAGGGCTGGGTTTCTCCCTGCACTGCAGTCCCTAATGTTGCATGTCCTCTCTCTGTAACTAGAGAATTCACTAGTCCCTGTAACTAGAGAAAGGAAAGAAGCCAGAAGCCCTACTGGCAACTTTTTTTGTAGACTGATTTAGAGGGAGGTGGTCAGAAACTAGAGAGACTGGCACTGTTGCAAAACCCTAGACAGAAACTTACCTAGAAAAAGGGCTTTTTTGCAATGCTCTGCATAGTAGAGCCTTTTCCATTTTAAGTTCAAGTGCAGTCACGGTGGCAACAGTGACTTGTTCTGTCCAGCGTCAGCTTATGATGGAATATAAATGTAGTTTTAAAAATACATATTGGGTTTAAAAGCAGCTCAAAATGTCAGCATATTACTCTGTGGTCTTGCAACTGCAGTGTTCTAATGAAATCACAGCCCTTCAGTTTCTGGAAGACAACACAGAGAATGATACTCCTCTGGTACTGTAAGTTATATTTTCCCTTTACAGCTCTGGCAGATTGCTTGAAAGTTTGGTGATATCCAGACAAAAACAATCTTAAACAAACTTGAACTCTGCCTAGAAAGGAATCCTGATATTACCTATGTTTGGAGCTTCCTCCCTCTAGTTCTAACAGAATGCTTTGATGATTGAAGGGGGTTTTTTTATGTGTGTGTGTGTGGCAGGAGGTATTACATTCCTCTCCTCCATCCCCATTCAAGAAGCATGCTGTGGCCGTTTTAGTAAGGAGATATTTCTACTCCGAAGATCTCCACAGGCAACCAAGGCACTGTACGCATAGCTCAGTTACCATGTGGGGTAGCGCACTCCATCTGTCTCCATGCTGGAAGTCTTTATGGTGCCTCCATTACATTCACAGTGCATACTTGTGGATACAACCTCTTCCACAGATCCTTCCCACATGCCTGACAGCAACACTGAAACAGTAGAACAGTTGTGTCACCCTTCAGTAGCCTGCTGCAGGCACCCCTGTGACTCCAGAGTCTGGCGTGTATGGGTCCTGCCCACAGCCACCGTAAGCTTAGAGAAGAGTACTGAAGATGACCACATGAACAGAGTGGTTCCTTTATGAGGGCTGATGGGACAGATGGGGACCCTTTAGCCTGGGAAAGAGACGCTGAATGTGGCAATATGATGGAGGCTAACAAAATTATGGCTATTAACCAGTGCCTCTGCCCAGCCTTGAGACTCGGAAGTCCCCTCTCTCTCTGCTTCCTAATATCTCTGCAGTTTCTGCCATCTATACCTTCTTCCCTCTCAGCTGGCAGGAGCTCTCTTTCTTCAAATAAGCAGGCAGCTGTCTGATGATGTTGGTCAAGTCCTAGGGCAGTTTACACCCCCTCTTGACTGTATTAACTTCCTCTGTAAATGTTATGTGCTATCTCCTGCTCTCTTTCCTCCATCTGCTTCAAAAAAGGGTGAGAATTTTCCACAGTGTGGATTTGTTACATGCCTCTCTCCCATTCCTGCCCCTCTGCCCAAACATTGCTCGTCATCAGTGATGCACAATGTGCACTCCAGTGTCCACCTGGAGTGAGCTGCCCTCAGAACCTGGACAAGCTTAGACTAGAGAGCTAACCTTAATTGAGATGAAGGTTTTTCCATCCATGGGCCATCTGAAGTCACAGAGAGTCCAGTACAAATCCTCTCTTGCTTAGGTCCTTGGGTCAGACTCCTCACAGGGAAGGAAGGAACGCTGAAAACCAGAAACTAAAACTTCTGTCTTCCACTGCAAGTTGCTGGAAAATGAGCTCTGTGTGTAAATCACATAATAATCGACTCCTATGTGAGATTGATATTGTAGCTGTACAAAGTAGATTTCTTGTCATTTCCTTGGTTTCCTAGCAAAAGTAGTGCTGGATTCTCTATTGATGTCTACATATTCAAAACAGATGACTCTGCTTTAGCCTAAAACAAGTTAATGGATGCTGACTTAGCAAAATGTAAACATTACCTGTGGAGATCAACTTGGGATCTGACAGTCTGATGCTCTGGAAGTCTATTAAGTCTTCGGAAGTTTCTTTCCACCTTAAGGAATCTATAAGCAGTTTCTTATTGACCTCCAAGCAGATGCCGTTGTGAGGTTTCCATAGACATAACTTGTTGGGTTTAGTTTGGTTCTTTCTTTGGGTGGTATATGAAAATTAAATACAGTAAGAGCTGGGTTAAATTTTTCAAATCTTAAAGCTGATTAATGTGAAAATAAGTAAGTTTGTTTTCACAGAGGAAGGGAAAGAGTATTTGACATCATTGCAGAAAACTTTGCATTATTTCCAAAATTTGGAACTTGTGTTTTTTTTCCATGAAAAATAATCACATTTTGAGGAAGTTATCAAAATTATTAGACTACTAAAAATCCTGTGAGCCTTTTCAATGATAGGGATATTTGCCTCCCACAGCAGATTCCAACTTTAACTTCGAATTTACTTTTTCCCTTTAGTTGCTTTAAGCATTCCTTCATTCTTGGACTCATTCTCTCAGACTTTACTTTTATATGAACCCCAGTTTATCCCAAGATTGCAGCATTTCTTTGTATAACATCGCTGCAGTTAAACACTTTGGAGTGCATCACTAAGAGTGCCATACTTGAAGGATTTGTGCCAGCTGAGGTATGTAGTAACTCTCTCTAAAATAATTTATTTAACTTTGTTCAAAACATAAAAAAGTATGTCTTTTTCAGCCACTGGCATCATTATGGACTAAGTATCAACTTTCTTCTGTGAAGGTAACAGACCCAGTGTTGATGAGTCAGGCTTCAGTAGACCTATGCTGATTGCCACTGGCTGAAGATCTGAGCAAATTCAAAGTCACGTGGCATTCAAAGTTGGAACAGGAACCTTAAATCAGAGGTCTTTTCCATCTGTAACATGTGGGTATGGCAAGAGGGTTATCCATTGGAAGGCACATGCGGTACTGTAAAAAGATAAGTGCAGCTCAGTTCCTCTGTCTTGTGGGTGCTGTAGTTAGCCAAACTCCTAACTCAAATGCCATGCTGTGTCTTCTGGATCCAGATGAGTCATGCAGACTGGCTGCTTCTGTCCCTAAAGAAAGGGAATGCAGTGTTTCCTTCCTTCCTTTAGTGGCCTTGTCTCTATCATCAGCAAGGAAATACTGCCCCTTTGCCAGGCAGAAAAGGCAAGTCACCGCATCAGCGTTTCAGCCTGGAACCAGTCCTGGAATTGGTGAGGCTTAGGCTCTGGTAAACCAGGAAGCATAAGTCATGCCTTCGCTGCTCCTGAACAAGGTGGCGGCCAGCATGCCAGTTTCAGACACTTCCCTGGCTTTTGGCTTGCTTTCTGCCACATGGGTGATGTCTCTAATGTAACACTCCCATCCTGTATGTATTATTGTCTGTCTGTACGTGTAGGTACCCAGACATGCATTTGCCTTCCAGAATTTAACCCTTTCCCACATGCTGTCTGCCCAGTGCACTCCAAGCCTGGGGCTGCGGGGATGTAACACAGCTCAGCTTAGTCTGCAATGGATGAAGGTTAGACTGAATCAGGTTATCCCGTTGTAAACTAAGAGTGCACAAACAAGAAATATCATAGTCAACGTATGGTTAAGTTAACTTGACTATGCCCAAATCCTTTGACTGTAAGGCTGTGGACACAAGAGGGTCTTTCTGTTCTGTTCACGCAGCTTCTGACATGGCAGAGCTGTGACCCATGTTTGGGACCACAGGGAGTGATAATCTAATCCCGTGTTTTGCTTAAAACTGCAGCCTATCTCAGCTCAGGTGCAGTAATTCTCTGACACTCAGAAACTAGGGTTAATAAAATATCTCATGGTCCAGCTGTTCGGATTTAATGAGTCCCTGCAAGCCGGATTACATGGGGTTTCCTACTTTGCTGGTACTGATGGTACAGATATTAAGGGTTTCCCAAGGTGCACGTGGCCATGGACAAACACAGACTGACAAACAGGTGCAATGAACCATCTTAATTCCCCTGCCATGGGGGTGGAACAGAGCTTAGCTTCTCATGAGCACCTTGCTCTTCTTCTGCATCTGTCATGCAAGCAAGATTGGCTTGTCACCTTCAGCTTTCTGCCCAGAGAAGTTAAATCTATGCCGCCCACTAAAGCCCTTGTCCTTTAGTGGAGGCAGAGGGACGTATTCCGCCCTGCAAGTAATATTCCTATGAAGTACAAGAGCACTAGTGTAAAGTATAGGGCATAAAAAAGCACAGAATCAGATGTTGACCCTTCGTGGTGGCCATGGGCTAGGGCTTGCCAGCTGTATACATGGCAAAGAGGGGACACAGTCATAGCAATTAATTTCTCGCCTCAGGGTGGAATAGCAGCCTTCCACTCACACGTATGCAGAGCCAACCCCTTTTCCAGAAGCCAGCGTGCTCACGTTACACAGTGTTCAAAAGTCCTCGCTGTTCCCAGAATATTTCCTTAGCTCGTTTGTCCAGTGAGGGGCACAAGGGAAAGCAATTACTGCAGCAAAGGTGGAAAATGGAGGTAACGGTTCAATCTAATCACCACCCCACCGTGGAGAAAGCTACATCTCTCCTAACCACAGAGGAGGTGTTTAGTGCTCCGGCTCAAGGCAAATATTTCCTCATCACTCAGCAGTAGTTAGGCAGGATGTGCCAAAGCCAGTCAGGTCTTGCAGCATGAGGAAAACAAGAGCTGCGTGGAACTATCATCAGCATCAAGAGTCCTACAGTTTAGACTCAGCTCTTCTCGCTGCACTAAAACAGATTACAGGCCACATTACACAGCCACAGAGATTAAAGTTCAGCCGACTTGAGTGCAGAGCTAGTGGCTGGTCATTGCATTTAACTCTTTGAAGATCATAAATGACACTTGCACACTTCTTGCTAGAGTCTAGAAGACACCAATAAGGAACCCCTTCCAGGGGCAGCTGTGGCTGGTGCAGAGGTTCCCTTCCTCTACAGCTGTAGCTGCACTGAGCCACTAACTCAGTGCAAAGAGAGGAAGCCTTCCACAACCTACTTTCCCTTGGCATGAGTCCCTGTCCCTGTGGTATTGGGAACCAGGCTGGATTTTATGCCTTCCGAAGTCTTTGTGTCTAGCTGACAAAAGGGAGATAAACCAGGCCAGCCTGATCTCATTCAGATCAGCTTTACCTCAGTCAAGCTTGCTGTATCAATTCTCATGATGCTATTCCCTGTTTGCACTGAGGTCAGGACACTGTGTGCTGGATTTATGTCATGAAAAGACATGACAATTATTTTCCTCCAAGTGCTTGTGTTTGTAAAGTATTACCAGGTGGCAAGAGGAGTTTCTTAGGAGACAGCTGCTGTACCCTGAAAGTGTTTTAAAAAGATAAATGTTTTGACAGCTCCAACATGCTACAGTTGAACTATGATCAAACTCTTACTCCAGTTCTAATGGTGGAGAGCTTGTGTATCATTGGATTTACATCACTTCAACTAATGTAATGAGTAAAGTGAATGCACAGTGAGAACCTGGGTTCGGACCTTAAAAAAAAGATACAGCCCTCCATTGCTACGTTACTTTAAGTAATAGTATAGCTTTTGCTTTCAGAAACATAGATCTGAAGGTTTTCAAATCTTGTTCACGCTATTGTAGACAGTCGCATCAGATCATACTGTTTATGAACTGATCAGAACCCAAAGCAGAGCTTTGCTCAGACTGGTGTCCTACATGTTGAACTGCGTTTCTGCTGGCCAGCCGAAGCTAGGTTCTTTATTTTCTCTCTGGATCAAATCCAAGAGGTGGTATTTTATTCATGAATAAATTGTGACTTAAGTCAAATTTATGACTAAAAACTTGGTGTAGAGGTTGCTGAAAGAAAACCATCCAAGTGAGCCTTCAAGAAACTTCAGGGTAAAACATTGCTTCTCTGTGGATTGATCTATAGACTTATGTACACTGATGCCAAACTGCATTCACATATAATGACTTTTCAGTATGGATGCTATATACTGGCTGTTGGTACCCCATATGCAATTTTCTCAGAGGTGTTTTAATTTTTAAGTCCCTAAGAAGTTATTCAAAAGTTCTCAATAATTACAAAGGAATTGTACAAGGAGCAATTAAAAATGTCAGTTAGATATTTGCTGTATCAAATGTCAAGTCACGTACTTTCATTTAATGATATCAGTTTCCGGTAGAGTTCATAACATCATCAATGACCTAAATAGTGCACCTGACAGCTTGCCTGCCATCCTGAGCTGTAAATCTGGGTAACTAATGGTATATCGAAGAAGAAAAGGTCAATAAATGCAGAAATGTGTGGAGAATCTAATCTTTCCCTGGCACTTGTTATTCCTCCCTTTTCACTCTCCTTTCATTTTATAATCTGTCATATTAAACTAGTCACGCTTGGCAAGAGCCTGATCAGGACAAGTTTCCGATAAAGCTGCATCTATTCTTGCCACACAGCATCAGATGGACAAAGGCAATACGTGACTGCAGATCTGGGAACACACAAGGGGAAAACTCTGTTCTGGAAATGCAATTTAAGGAGTCATAAATACATGTAAATATATTAAATTTGAGAAAGAGATGGGAGAGACTACAGAAGTCGCTCATCTCTTCACGCACAGTTAAAAAGGTTTCTGATGAGTTTGGTTTTGTTTTGAACAAAATTTCTACTGTTGAGAACAGAAATGTCTTAGGCTTCTGAGCAGTAGACCTGGTAGTCTTTCTGTCTGCCAGTACATTTTTTCCCTGTAGTGTGCTTAACACTTTGCCCAGTCCAGAAAGAAATGACTCAGTCAAAAAGACTTCCTCCATCTCCCTTGGGTGATTATTCTACAGACTATTAGGTCTCCCCATTAGGAAATGCTTCCAACATCATTTTCCCTGTGCTTACTTTTAAAGCATTGTTCTATGACTAGATATTATCCTAAACAATACTCTTCCATCATTAATGTTTCCATTTCTTCTGTACTTGCCTAGGGTTATCATATCCCCTCCAGCGTTTCACCGGTGTTTAATTGAGCTGGAGATGTTTAATGTATTTAGCCTTCCCTTGTATGCCAAGCATAGGACTGGCACCAGGATATTTATACACCATTAAACAAGGGTGGCGCCTGTTAAATGTAATTACTTCTTTCTGATGCTTTCATGGTAGAGGTTGTGCTAGAGAACAAGGGCAGCTTCTGTTCTAAACTATGTGGAAAAGGTGCTACTGCTAAACAAGAATAACTTATAAATAGACTATGTATAGTAATATATTAGTTTAGTATCCAGCCTTGATTTAAGTCCACAGGGGAAGCAGTTAAATTTAATCAACGCTGACCTCTCAAACAAAGGTATTGCATGTATGTGTGCATATGAGAAATTCTAGCCAAACTGATGAATATTATCAGGTTTACTAGGATTCTGTATTTTAACTGCAAAGAATATCTCTAAAACCACTAGAGTCTTTTAGACTGTGGGAAACATTGCAAAAGTTACCACACTATGTCTGGATGCATAATATGTATGTGTATTTGTATCTCAGCATATTTGGGTTTCTTTGAACTTTAAGATTGGCTCTGAATTTCTTGAGTATACAAAGCTCACTTCAGGGATAGTTATATAATCAATCACTGTATTGTATATTACCCTAAATTGCTGATATGTACTGTCTACGTGAACTCCAAATATATTTTTTGAATTAAAGGTAGGGATGATAGCTCTGTCTCTTATTAAAGTTGTAAAAATTTATCGTTTACCTATTTTTGGTTGCTTATAAATTTACTAAGCTTTAAGTCTTTGGGTTGAAATTTTCTATGCCAACTCTTGTCCGTCAGA
This sequence comes from Platalea leucorodia, assembly GCF_965183815.1. Taxonomy (NCBI): domain Eukaryota; kingdom Metazoa; phylum Chordata; class Aves; order Pelecaniformes; family Threskiornithidae; genus Platalea; species Platalea leucorodia. The sequence continues at coordinate 13,998,246 of NC_138830.1, forward strand.
CACAATATGGTATGTGTATGTAAATGTTATGATTCATTTCAGTGAATTTTTTTAGGCTTTTCTGAGAACAAGAAAACAGGAAAATGTGTTATAAAAGTGCAAGAACAGTCATACCAGGTCAGACCAGCCGTCTGTCTAGCTCAGGATACTTGCTCTGACAGTGGCCAGTACTGCGAGCATATTTGACACTTCCTTCAAATATTCTCCCAGCCTCCAACAATTTGTGGCTGAAGGATTTTAGAACCAGAAGCAATATTTTGTACTTAATAGTCTTTGAGGGATTTTCCTTTGGTGACTTTGTTTTTGAATCTGGGTAAACTTTTGGCATCTAGAATACAATTTGTTGAGGGGTTCCACTGTTTAAATACACACTGGTTGAAAAGAGGTCCTTTCTGGTTTTTGAGCCTATTTCCTGTCATTTTCAATTGAAGATCCCAAGCTGTTATATTGGAAGCAACCATTTTGAAGGCTAGCCTCTGCCAAACCCCCTCTTGGTCCTCATTTTGGAATAGAAACAGTCAGCTTAGAGCCCTTTGCTATGTAGGCAAAGTAGAAGTATTTGAGATGGTTTCTTCCCATGTGCATCACTTCACATCTATTGACAGTCAATGTCATCTGCCCTTTTTCTAGCCACATACTCCATCTTGTCACCTTCATCTGAAATTTTCCATAATCATTCCTTAATACCTTGCATACCTGGTTATTGGGTAGCAAACTGTCTTCCCACTATTGTCTTTCTTTTCTAGATCATTGCATAAAGCTTGTTTTTCTCAAGTTAAAATTTTTAACAGTTTTCTTTGAGCAGCTGTAGCTACTTCATATGATAGAAAAGAGGAAGTGGGAGTCAGGATTGTCAGGAAAATGCATATTGCTGTGCCCATGAGCATCCCAAAATTTCATGGATCATGTAAAAGGGAATGCAGCAGATGCCCAACAGCAATGATTAAGGAAACTGAAGATGTTCTATTTCACTGAAAGATAAGTACCTTTTATTTATGTAACTTTAAAGGGCTGACTTTAGATACCAAAGATCAACAGATTTTGGCTAAAGAATTAAATAGCAGACCCAATGCTGACTGAAACTGAGAATGATACTTGCTTAGAAATCACTAGGGTGTTGTATCAGGTGTAAAAATAATGTTCCTGGGTTAAGAATGAATAGGAGCTAGTCCAGGAAAGCAATGAAGTGAACGTCTAACTGTACATGCTTGAGTAAATATTTTCAGTGAGGATAAATATCCTGAAATTGAAAACCATACTTAAATGCTTCACTGGACGCCTTGAGGAGTTGTATATCTGTCTTTAAATGTTGAATACACGTGAATTGTTTGAAATATGCGGCCAATTTGAAAATAACCTATTTATCAGTGTGCTTCTGGCTGTCAGCCTTGACTGATCATTAGTTGTTTGCTTCTTTTTCATACATCTCTCCCAGATTCCTAGTGAGCTGCAGACTTTGTGGGTCTTCTCTGGGGACTGGTTTGGTCCCCACTGAAGTTAATAAGTGGCAAAGTTCATCAAAAAAAGTATCAGCAGGAATTTTTTTCTTTTTTTCTTTCAAAATAAAGTTTCTTAATCTTGTCCATTTCTTCCCCCTGTTCCTCTCCAGGAGATCCGTTCCACAGGGCCCATGGAATTTTGGCTTCTCACTTATATTTGGAAGAAAAACAAATTTCAAAATGTTGGAATTTCTCACAGATCAGAAATTCCTTTTTCCAGATAGTCTACATGAAAGGGACCCAGTAGCTTCTGTGGCACATGGCTTGCCTGCATAGGGTAGTCAGGCAGATGTAGCAACACCTGGATGGAGGAGGGGGGACTGTATGGCAGCACGCCCACCACCTTGCCACGAGGTAAAGCACCCACTGCCCCAGCGATGATAACTGAGCCTTCTCTTCTCCGATCCTTTGCTAAATCTGTCCCAGAATAGTAGTTCCTTTGCTGAGTCAGATTAACCTTTCCAGCTGTAAAGGTAGCGGATATCTTTGTTAGAGAAGTTCTCAGAAGTTCCTAAAAGGCAGCTGTCAAATCTCAGCAGCTTTCATGGGGACATTTCAATCCTAGCCTGCCAGTAAGAGGGAATTTTGAAGTGTGCCAGGAGGCATTGTTCCTTCAGATGATAATTTTTCCCCAACATAAAAAAAAAACAAAAACCAAAAAAAACCCAAACAAAAAACCAGAAGTAGGAGATTCCAGTTAGTAGAAAAGCAATGAAAATAGTCTTAATGTTGCCCTTTACATGGTCCCTGCAGCTATTGTTTCGCCTTTCAGTGTGTCATTTTTGCTGTCCACTCCCCAGTCTCTTTCTGTTAAATTTCTTGGGAGAATAGAAGAAAGACAAATTTCACTGAAGTGCAGTAGAAACAGGGATAAGGGGAAACAGGAAGCTCATTTACTTACTCAGAAGTAAGGAGCAGAAATTTGGAAATGTCTTTCAGATCACTGCCTGACAGTATAAACACTGTTCACGACACCCACCAACCTGGCTGGCTGCACTTGTAATGCATCTGCCTCAAAGCTGTCCATGAGTACGTGATGTTTGAAAGGGAGATGAAGGAGCTTTCACAGATAGGGGTGGTCCACCTGGTGTTCCCCTCTAGTTTCCCTCTATTCTAGTGCAGATTATCAGTGGAAGATACCACTGCTGTAAAGCTGAAGCTGCTTTATATGACTCAGCTCAGGTTTCAGTCTGCTTGTATCCAGGACTAACTCCTTGAATTTCAGTAATTTTTTTTCTTATTGACACCAGTACAAAGAGGAGAAAATCAAGTGATAAAAATCTCTTCCAGGAAGCGATCCTGGAGCTGTCTTTGCCATTAAAGTCTCTCTTCACAGCAGGGTCTTAAGAAAGTTCAAGGAATGCATATCTGTCAATTCAGGAACAGGCACAACAAGTCTGAGCGCCTTCCTGAACCACTGCCTTAAAATAACTCCACCAATGGCCACTTGTGCAGTGACATTTTGGAAATGTGCACCGCCTTATTAGAAAACTCGACTGTGAATACCAGGCAATCTACTGCGGTTCCTGGGATGTCAGCCCAGAATCCCAGCAGCCTTCCCATCTCAGCATAGCTCAGAACGGCAGTTTTTAAATTAAAATCTTCATGTAAAATAATAGATGTTGCGAGATGGGAAGCCTCATAAATTGAAAAATGTCTATTGGTTTTGCAGAGGTTACTTATTTATTTTCAGCTCATAAACATTTCAGAAGGGATTCTAGCACTTTGTTAAACTGCTGCAGTATGGGAGTCTTCCATGTTTATTTATACACACCTAGTAAACTCCCTGAAGTAGCCAAAAGGCCTGGTTTCAGCAGCCCCACGGCTGGTGACTTGGGTTTTTCATTTTTTTGTTTTGCTAGATTAATGTTCTGACAGACAAATCTGAGCAAAGTGTGCACATTAAATGCAGATGTTAGTTCCCTGAGGAAATGTGAAAGCCCACCAGCTAACCTCTCTAGTCCAGGTGCCCTTGTCCAAAGAGGGCTGATGGTTAAACGACCAACTCAGTGTACCCTTTCTTCTGCAGCTGCAGCCAAAACTCTGTTTTCTGTTTGGAGCTATTGGCTTGACTTCAGACTCCATTTCATCAGCAGCTTACCTGTCACACTCGGCGCTGGTGAGTCTAGTACTCTGTTCAGAACTTGCAGAGGTCTTCTTGTAAGGCAGGATCCCAGCCTGACATAGGTCGGCTCAGCTCTAGCCAAAGTTGTTGGCCAATATCTCAGCTGCTGGAACATTTAGTTGATTTAAAGCCATTGTGAAAATCTGTGCAGCTCTGTACAGTGATTTGTTTCCACTTTCAGGGTATTTGTGCTGACTTGCCCCACTAGAAACTTGCTTAAGCTGGTGAAGTAAAGGGGTATTTCCTCTGATTTCAGCTAGTCTTGGAGTCCTCCAGTTCTCCTGGACCACATCTTAATTTCAGTCACACCAAAGTAAATGCTACTGAGGACGGAGAAACTATAACACCAATATAGTACTGTGAGATAAAAAAAATCCCTGATACTTATTTTTCTAGTTTATCCTTCACCTTGTGCTTGTCTTCTCATGTGTCCTTCACCCTGTCCCAGTGCAGTGGGATCAGCCCGAGTTTTCCTGCCCTGAGCATCCCCCCTGCAGTCAGCCCTCTGACCCTGCCAGCGGGGTTCGCTCTGGAGCTCACTAGCAGTGGTACTCAGGGTACCCCTGCTGAACACCCTCCCCCACCCCCAATATATTTTCTAGGTAATATCAGTGGTTAAGCTTTCACCCAGTGAAAGTCAGCATGAGCCAACAAAGTCAGCAGTTTTGGGCCAGTGACAGGGAGATAAGTGTCATGGGCTAAAGCTGCAGTGCAAAAGGTTTTTGCATGGGTGTTAAGGGATGTGTTCATGACAGACACCAGGCTAGCTTAACCATCTGGACAACATCTTCTCCTGTATCTGTGGGTGGTTTTTGTTCCATTATTTTTGTTGAGCCATATACCTCCCTCATCTGGAACATCACCATTGATTTTAGTGAATTTCTCAGGATTTTTATCAGCACTAAAGAACATTTAGTTCATTGCTCCTAATACTGATATTACCTCAACACAGCAAAGGCTATGGCAAATGGGCCAAATACAAAGTTGCAGTAGACAAGAATATCCTCCACTTGGAATTTTGGGGTCAGATTTTGCAATCCTGATTATCTGTGCAAATCAGAACTAATCAGTGTGTAAGCTGGCCAGAAAAACTGTCTAAACAAAACTGGCATAAAGGGGATGTGCAAAATGAATATGACTTCCATTTCACTGGGGCCGAGAAGAGCTATGGAATGACATGAAAGGAGAGGTGTAATGCAGAGTACGTGAGTGGGGATATACCTGTGTGAAGAATAAGGAAAAATAAACCCTGCACAGATTTACGTTGTCTGTGGATCTAGCTGCTCGTATTTTGGTGAATCTGTTGTTGCTACTATAGCCATCTGTGGTATGCAAAAGGGGTGAAGCTTGTGATTTTTAAAAAAGCAATTAGGACAATTTCCTTAGTTCCCCGCTCTTTGGAGGGCAGTACCTAAAGCAGTGCTTGTCATTCATTGTGGGGGGGAAGGAGGAAGTGACCTGTGCCTTGTCTGCTGGGAACTCCCATGGGTGTAATGCTTCTCTGTTCACGTGCTCTGTGCCTGCCTGGGTGCCAATGTTCAGTGTGTTACAGTGGCTTTTTCCAGTAACGTGCATCTATCCTGCCACTCAGATTTAATGTCTATCCTTCTGCTGTGCTGAGGACTGACTGTGCATTGCAGGGCAAGAAGCGTTCGCTCTCTCCCCCTCCCTCTGTAGGTGTCAGCTCTGCTTCCTGGGGCGGAAGGGGAAGGGAATGTGTTAATGGCTCTGTAACGAGAAGGGTGATTTTTCCTGGCAGTGCTTTTAGGTTTGCTTCCAGAATGTGTAGAGTTATCATTTATGCTCCTTTAAATTCTTTCCTTTTCTCAGAAGAGGTCGGTGCATAGAAAGAGAATTTGGATTATCAGGCTTCTGGCACTGGCCTGCGTTTTCCACTGTGTGCTTGGAATACAGTTCGGTTTTGTGTCTCTCTTGATTTGTTTACCTTTTCCTTTCCCCTCTTCCTGCTCCCCCCCCAGTAAGTTGTTGGACTCCTTTTTTCAAGATAAATATTTTAAAATTTTTAAGTGAGCCATTAAATCACTTTTGCAATTTCTCTGAAAACCTTAAAATTGAACATTTGATCTTCTGAAATGTGAAGAGCCCAGTGAAATGACCAAAGCATATCAGTGCTTGGGTCCTCAGAGCACTCAGAAGGCACCAAATCTGTGTCCTCACTACTGGAACAAGAGCTTTGAAATGTCGGATCTAATCCTTAATCTAGAGGTGTCATAGCTGTTCGTGGAAGCTGGTCCGTTTGCAGGTGGGAAGTGCTCAGCATATCATGCGATGCCTCGCTCTGTAGTGATATAGGACAGGTAGCACCTCCCTGCTTTCTCTGTTGCTGCCATCTCCAGTGTGCTGCAAGATCAGGACCTGATTGCAGGAGGTAACGAGCAGTCAAAAGGTAAAAAGAGGAGCAAGGGGACCATGGTAGTGGCTGAGAGGACCTCCCTTCAATCATTTCTGTTCAGGGTTTCTGTACCCTTCAAAACAGTATGTGGCTGAACAGAACTGACAGGGACAGAACAGCTCTGGATCGATCTGGGTTGTAGAGCTTCACACAAAGATGCTCTTCAACCTCTTTGAGCTTAAACGCCTGTGTTTTTGAGTATCAGTGCTCCTGACTTAGGTATGCGAGTCAACTATTGCAATCTGAAATTCTGCATTGTGCATTCAAACCTAGCCCCAAGCTATGGTGAACAGCAGCTGATGGGTTCCTGGGAAATGAGAACTCCTAGCCTTATCTTTTTGAACCATTGTTAATGTCGTGAAAAAGGCTATGTGATATTGGGCTGTAGGTTTTGGCCATGGGAGGCTGTCTGTCATAAAGTGTGATATATTTCTGCTGGCAGTTCCTAGCACAGAGGAGAAAAGGGGTTGCTTCCTGCACTCCCACATTGAGCTAAGGCTTGAGACTGAGGAGGCAGTAGATATACTTCCATAAGAAATGACCAGGGATGCCTATGATCAGATGATAAAAAGTTGTGGTTCCTAGGAACCAGTCCTGTTTCAGAGCAAGCAACAGAAATAATATTGCTTCTACTGCTGTTTTGCTCTAAAAGAAATATTAATGTAAAAATAGAGTAATTCAGAAATAACTATCTTCCCCCAGCTAGCTGTCATGGCAGCAAAAGCCCCATAACAGAGCCAGTCCCCAAGCCAAGGTTATTTCTAAACCACTTCTAATTCGTGGAAACCAATTTGCAAAATTTTGGGTGGTTTGGGAATAAGAAAAGTCACTTTACAAATCATTGTCTGTTGCAGGAAAAGCAATTGTCATGGACCCAGAGCATAAAAACACAATATGGGTTTTTTTAGTGTATCAAGTCATGTGACAAATTAGAGGGATACCAAATAACATAATTTCAACACAGTCAAACAGCTCATTCTCTGCTTGCATAGTGATTATCCTCTCAGTTTACACAGATCTTTGCACTCCTGTGGTGCTTTAATTACATCACTTTAAAACCCTGACATTTGGGTAACATGAGGAGCAGTGAATACTCGCAGCACCTACAGTCATCAGTCACTGTCAACTCCGGGCTGAGGTTTCTCTGCTTTCTAACCATGTGGCTGTATGCTTAGCTTAAACTCCTTTTTCTGACAGTGGCTATTTCCCATAGCTCCCAGAAAACAACCTGGAGAGTCTCTGGTTGGCGTGCCCAGCTGCCTGAAGCCTCAAGAGCCTGTGCAGACAACAGGCGAAGGGAGAGGTTTGCAGTTCAGTGTCGAATGCTGTTCCTTAACCCTGGCTGCTCCCCGACGGCAATGCTGGTGATATTGTGTTATTTGCATGGCAGTAGAGCAAGGGACCTGCTTGAGATGGAGGGGAGGGGAAAAAAAATCACTGAATAGTAAAAGATAGCCTTTGGTCTGAGGAACTTACAGGACCAGGTGGGAAAAAGGGATGGAAGAAGGGCAGGGTTGAGGTGCTTTAGGTAGTGGTTGTGTGTGAGAAATGTCTTGAAGAAGAAGGGTCTGATTTTTCTCTCCGTTCAGTCTATGCAGCCAAGCTTTGGTTATGTTCATACTTGTATAAATCACAGCTAGCTCCACTGACTTCAGTGCAATGACAGCGCTCTCTGCTATCAGGGCTATTGACTCGAGATCAGTTATTCCATTTATTACCTGGCTGAATAGAAGTCAGTCCTGTATCTGGCATGGGAAGACCAGAACGGGCTGGTAGCTGGCTGTATTTTCCAGTTGTTGACTTTCTATTTGACCCAGTGGGAACCAAATTAATCTCTCAATAAAATGAGCGCTCCCTGCTCCTGACAGCATTGGAGGTCTCCGAGCATTTTGTAGGAGAAAGACTAACATCAGCGGCATCATTACATGCCCAGCAATGCCTATGTGCAAGCAGTCTCGTACTGCTCAGCAGCCTAGCATGCCCCAGCCCTACGAAGCCATGGCATGGCACCATTGAGGGCAGGGTTTCTCCCTCACTGGGTGAACAGAGCTGAGGTATCCATGGCAGTGTGCAGGGTCTGTTCCTTTTTTAGTGGCAGCCTTAGCAGCCCACCTCTTTTTTGTGTTCTAAATGCTCCTTGTGTTATTTATCACGTACTGTTATTATTTGTAATTTTATTGCAGTATTTACAAAAAAAGTCAGCCACTCCTGTGTTTACCTTAAGCACATCTGATGTGCAAGGCACCAAAAACCTCAGAATGTCATTTTTTTCCCAAAGACAACTAGGCTTTGCTAGGACAAGGCTGGGCTGTGGGGAGTGTAAATGCTTCAGAGCCATGAAGGATCCTCTTGTGATGCAATGTCCCAACTTCTGTGACATGATGCGGTTCACTAGCCAGTTCCGTATCCTGTTCTGTCTGGTCACTGGAGTTCTGTGCCTCGTGGCAATGTGCTTGATTTGGGGCTGCAAGATAGGGCTCAGAGTGCTTAGTCAGTATTATCTGCTCTGTTTCATTCCACTGGTTGGTTGGTTGGTTTTAAATATATTTTGGATGCCTAATAATTCCAATAAGAAATTTCTAAAAGAACATCAGAAAAGCCATCCATGGTATTTAAATCACTATGTTAATGCGACTGAGCTCATGCGGCTAAGAGATTGCAAATCATTTTCAGATGCCGTCAGCATCTTTTTTCTGTGCTTGTCGATGTCCTCCCGTGACCATTGCTTGGAGAGCCATGTACACACTTGAAGGATTTGCTTTGAGGGGAGGGCTCAAATATCAAAGTGGAAAAAAAGCATTGAAACCTAAAAGCTGACCATAAAGCCCAGCACATCATTTTCAGAAGCAGAACATTATTGTTACTCTGCTGACAAACTTTTTTTGAGGGCAGCAGCACGGTCCAGCACCATTTTAGATTTGTCTTGAAGCCGCACGTAACCAAAATAAATATATGGTTACATAAGAAACTATATTACGTTCTTGCTCCTGGGTTCCAAGTCTAATTGTAAAGTAAGCACAAATCCAGTATGTCTGCCCTTATGGAGGTAGAGGGCCAACCTCCTCTCACATGTGATCCAGTTGATTCACACCTGGGATAAATGGGCCAACCAAGTGGAAGGAAGGTGGTTTTGTCCCTTCTAAGGTGCTCATGTAAGATGTAGAAGCCCTCTGCAGAGATGGACACAAGGGGACAGGTAGGGAGAGGCATTGAACAGGCTCCAGAGAGCAGCCACGTCTCAGGGAGGGCAGCATGTGGGTTTTGGACATAGCCCAGCATGGTGTGAGTAACTGAAGCCCAGAGGATTACATTGCTCACATGAATCAATGATTTATACAGCTTCATTAGTATGCCAGCAGCAATGCCTATAGTTATAGTGACTTAAAGCTGCGCGCGATACAAGACTGCTTTCTGCTGCATATGACTAGGGAAAGAGTTATGCAGAGAAGCTGTGACACACCTGCACTTTTAGAGCTAGGCTCTGAAATTTGGCAGGGGATAATTGTACTTTGCCCCTGAAGGTGTTGTGAAAATATATGAATCATTGTTTATTTCCAAAGTGCTTGGACACTAACTTCAAATGGGATAGAAAAACCCACGAAGGAATCCAGTTTGCTTCAGAGCAGAGGTCCTCATGAAAATGTTCATGAAGGACAAACCTTAGCCTGCAGAGGGGAAGGATCAGGCCATGTGGCTGGCATGATGCAGAGAAGGATGAAGAAACGCACAGCGAGAATAAACAGGCAGTGTTAGGACCTTGAGTTTTCTGAAGCTGGCAGTCTCTCAGCTTTAATCAAGCACAAATTGTTCAGTTCCGTGCAGAAGGGACTGGATAACGTTCACTGCCCTGCGCTCCCTATGGGAACAAAATCAGGGCTTCCTCCTGGCTTCTTGGCTAGGATAGGATACAGCAGCCACAGAGGGAAAAGAAGCTGGTAAGATCAAAGGGCATTTTTTTATGTCATTATGTGCTGAAGAGGACTTTATAGCCCCTGGCTATAAGATACTGTACAATGCTCAGTATTGTGTCTCAGTTTCTAGACCTGTAGTGTAGCAGAATAATGTGTGTGTATGTATGTGCATCTAAGCTCCTAAAGAAAGAACACTGTAGCAGAGAAGGTAAATAAAATCTGAGGCAACTGGGCAGCAGGACAGTGACTGCTATAGAAGCCCACATAGAAGTGAATGTTGTCCATATAAGCAGCCACATGTTGACAGAGGATGATAAGATCGTTAACTATGAAGAAAAAATAAAAATAACACCTACCTCAGACAACCAAAGTTTGAAATCTCTTTACAAAGGAGGCCAGTAGCATCAACACTGTGGACAGTAAGGACAAGAGAGCTGAATCCAAGGTCACCTAATCATGGCAGAAGTGAAGCTGCAACTAACCCCATGCACCAACACAGGCTGAGGTCTGAGCATCTGGAAAGCAGCTTTTAGAAAAGACCCGAGTGTCCTGGCAGACAAGTTGACCATGAGTCAGCAGTACCTTTGCAGCAAAGGCAGCCAACAGCATCCCAGGTTGTGTTAGTGTGTGCACACACCTGGAGTGCTGGGCTCCCCAGTACAAGAGAGGCGTGGACATACTGGAAGGGCCACAAGGTGATTAAGGGCTTGGAGCATCTGGCATATATGAGGAGAAGGTGTGACAGCTGGGATTGTATAGCAGGGGCAACCTTACCAAGGCATATAAATACCTGATGGGGGAGTAAAGACAACAGAGCCAGACTCTTTTCAGTGGTGCCCAGTAAAAGTGCAAGAGGCAATGGGCACAAACTGAATACAGGAAATTCCATTTAAACATCAGATTTTTTTTTTAACCATGGCAGTGGCTGAACAATGAACAAGCTGCCTAGAGAGGTTGTGGAGTCTCCATCCTTGGAGGTATTCAAAACTTGACTGGGCACAGCCCTGACCAAGCTGCTTTAGCTGACCTGGCTTTGAGCAGGGTTGTTGGACTAGGCAATCTCCAGAGGTCCCTTCCAACCTCCACCATGCTGCCATTCTATAACAGAACACAGCTCTCCTGAATCCCAAGGTAATGTTTGCTATGAAATTGTTACCGGGATCCTGGACATCTGCTCTTTTTTGATTAAATGTTGCCAACAGAAATATATGTTCAGGTGTGGGGCTGCACATGCGCAGATGGTCTGTGCATATGTGTGGATACCTGGAGAATCCCTCCGTATGCAGGCAAGCCAGCACATCCGGCCAGCCTGCCAGAAGAAAATGTGAAAAATTGCTGAATTCCACCTAGACAGAATTTCCAGCTGGAAAAAAGAGGACGTGTCTGGGGAAACCTGGCCATGAGCTATTCCTGCCTCCAGGATCTTGCGCTAAGTCTCTGCACAGAACAGTTTCTCCTTAAATAAATACTCATCTATTCAAACAAGGTCTTTGCACACCAGAAACAGTATATTCATCATCTGATTATATGGTGGGTTACTCGCTATTCATCACTCCTTATATTCTTCTTTTTAAAACTTCTTGACTATTCCAGTCAAGGGAAAGAAGTGAGAATACGTAGTTGTGTTTATAGATAAAGACTTGCTGCTTTTGTCACACCAACACATCCAGCTTGTGTGAACACAGTTCCTTTGTACAGTTGTGCCACTGGTTTAGTTTATGCAGATTGCTTGTGAAAAATAAACTGAAACAAAGGAGAGTTTACTCTGGGTGTTATTTTTACTGCTTTTTATTATAGCTATGTCATATAGTTATCTATTTATCTATGTGTTTCACTCCTCTCTGCAGCATCATGACTGCAAAATATATGAATGTAAAATGCTGCAAGTTGGGTGACCTCCCAGGCAAGAGAAGGAAGGGATAATCGAGGAGCTGACAACCAGCACTCAGTAATTTGTTCCTGTAACGGTACATGGATCTATTCTAATCAGCAAATACTTTCCTCCTGCTGTATACAGAAGTGCTCGGTCTGTCAGATAACTCATTTGCAACAAACCCAAATCGGCTCTACCTGCAACGTGGCCGCCTCTAGAGGGCGGTGATTGACTGATTAATGTTTGTGCTGTAATTGAAGATGATTACTGGTTTATCCTGGATTAATCCAGTTGCGATGCTGCAGCTGTTTAGCAAATAACAGCTTCACTGCAGAAAGATGCAGTGAGTCTGACAAGGAAGGGTCTCTGGTCCAGCTGAAGTGATAGAGGAAACATGGCCAAGGAATGTAGCAGAATTTGGCCAGAGCATTAGGATGAACTTACAAACTGTTGTGAGATCTTTGTTCTTAGAAATACCAGAGATCTTCATTTCTAGAACAACATTTGTTTGTGAGATCTGTTGCAGGAACTAACTATAAGTACATTGAAACCAAAGCAGAACAGAGAAGGAAATCAAATCAGTCAGCATCAATTGCTCTAACCTTCCAGGTTTACACTAACAGCTTGCTCTAGTTGGCTTTCTAGCACAGAATGGTCCCACTGTGCAAGCCAACATCCCAGGGACGGGCTTACCAGGAATGGGGGGACAGTACCCGCCTTATTAACATCATTTGGTGCAGGAATTGCTTCCAGAGAGAAACAGCTGCCCAGCCCCACATTTTGCATGGCTTCATCTTGCTCTGCCTGCATGTCAGGTAAGAAACTAGTGGTGACATTTCCTGCAGCATCCTGTGATGTTGTGAGTGGTCCACGTGTGGCCCGGCCCAGCTCCCACAGCACTGATTTCTGTCTGAAGAATATCACTCACCTTCTCCTTCTGCCCCAGACCGTTGTTGTTTTGCTGCTTAACTGCTTTCTTTAATTCTTCTGTATCGTCTCTCCTGCTGTCGATGAACCAAACTCCACTTTACTGCTCAGCTCTGCACAGAAAATGGTGATCAGTTGTGTCAAAAAAAAAGTGAGGTCAGGACAGAGTTTCAGGACAGACATATTTTTTCTTCTCGTGAGCATGTCTTTGAATTTAAGCTGCTGCTGTGCATTCAGTGCTGTGCTACATGGCCACATTTGTAATTAGCTCTGGAGTTGAAGCATGTGCTCTGTAGCCAAGATGCACGCTTTGCTGCTCTGTGCTTTGTGTGCCATGCCACAAAGGTTCATGGGTCAAAAAGAGTTTATTTCAGTGACAGGTGACATCAGCGCACACGTCTTTGACAAGGGAGGCAGTGTGAAAACATCAGCACCACTCTTTCCCTCTTTCTTAGCACAGAAAGATGGGGCTCGTTCTCAGTTTGTCATCTTTATATTTAGCATTGACTCCAAGTAGCGTAGCTAGAGGGGATGGAAACACACTCTACTGATTTTCATTTCTATGTTGCCAGTTTGAATTAGGACCAGGCTGGTATTGGCCCAGAATTATTACTATTTGCTTAGTACTTTGAGATCTCTTTGTATGGTTTTGTTGCCTCTCATCCACTTGCCTGTAGACCACTGTGTCCATAGCACAAAAGGCCCTGTCACTCTTCTTGGCCATCTTCACTCCTCACAGCCATCTTGGGCTGGGAGCCAAGGGCACGGGCACAAAAGAGAAACTATCTTTTTTCTTTCCAAACACATCCTTCTGCATCATTACAGAAAAAGCTTGCATTACAATAAACTGTCCTTGTTTGGGACTTTTGCTTTGTTTTGCGAATGCTTTTTATGGATTCTTAGATGTCATTACCCAGCTCTTATCACAAGCACTTAATTCTAGCACAAAGGACTTTTAAAAAGTACATATATAGAAACTGCTAGTAGGAAGCCTAGCATTCCTGAAGAATGTTACTTCAGTTTTGTATGCTACCTTCACTTTGTGGGTTTTGCTTCTCAAAATCTGTCTAGCTGCAAGGAATCATCTTAAATGGAAGTGGCACAGCAAAAGCTACTTTGATAGCTTGCAGATTTAAAAATAGCTGTCTTAACATAGTTTTTCCTTCCAAGGTAGAATGTACCTTTAATTGGAAAACATGCGTGTACATTGTTAATGCAGAGTCTCTTTTCCATAGTTCTGTCTTACAGTGAGTCATCTGCTCTCTGGCTCTGTATATCTACATGAAAATAGGTGGGAATCAGCTTGGTTTCTGAAATTATCTCTTATATAGTGACTGAAAATCTGTGGTGGTTATTTTAAAATGTTTCCCCTTCTCTAGACAAGATAGGAATGTAAGTGCAACAAAATAATATTGGATGTTCTCCGTGAACTGGTGATGTAGCTATAAAATGCTGGATGCTTGGTTAATCTGGTGGAATGCTAATCCACTTCCAGACTGGTGTCAGAATTGGGCCAATTTTATCAGAAGAGTTTATTGTCTCAAGAAATAAAAATAGATTGAAGGCATCATAATTTGGAATATCTCAGTTGTTTTTCTCAGAGCCATATGAATCAGTATCAGCTGAGCACCTGACTTGTAGAGATCAGCTCTTTATAAAAAAAAAAAAATCATAGTTTTAATTTGAAAAGAAAAAAGTTCTTGGATTATTTCTTAGAATTTTGGGGCAAACTTTTCAAAACTGGAAAAAAAAAATCCACTTTTTCTAACTTCAATTTTGTCCTTATTTCCCATACTAAACCCAGAACTAGACTACTTCTAATGACCCACTCACTGTTTAGTGAAACTGTGAATAATCCTAGCAATCAGAATGTATCAAGACACGTGCCTTTATTCCATGCCAGCTCAATTAAAAATCCCTGAGGATAGGTCTACTGCTTTGGCCGTAACGCCTTCTGGACCCAGCACCATTCCTGTTGATTTACAAATGACAAATGTGCGACCTTGTGTGAGGAATCGGTGATCAATGGAAAGGGTGACATAATTTGAAGGTAGAGTTCCTATAGGACAACTTAATGACAGAAGGGGGAGACCACAGTGATCTAACAGTACTGGTACATGCTTTAGTGGGAGAAGAAAAAGATTAAAAGTATGATACAGGAAAAAAAGCAAGTATGTGTCACCATATTCAGATGTCATTACTAAGATTTTAAAGACAAGGTCTGACAAACCCAAATGTAGTTTCCACAGGCAAGGATGATGAAGAGCAAGATTGCTCAGCACTTGCACAAGTGAACCCTTGCTAACTCCTGCTCACTGAATAAGAACTTGTCTACTAAGTGAATTAAGGAAAACATTGAGCCAGCTCAATTGATTTGCAAACTAGTGTTGAAAGAATTACAGAAAATACTTGCAAGAGTATGAGGGCAGCAGGGAAGCAAGTTTGTCTTCCTCTTGGATGGTAATAAAAAGAGCTTCATGTCTTGTGCCCTTACCTCCTCCAATTTCTTTGGTTTTGTCTTCATAGTTAAGAAAATCACATTATGTTTGTTTATTCATTTATGGTTAAGACAATAAAGATTCCTTCTAAACTCTTGGTTGCCCTAACTTCATTATACTGTAAATATAATTAAAGCACAGTAGTGTTGAACATGTCTGTTCCTTGGGCACTCTGCCAACTAAGTAACCACCATTTGCCTTTTTCATTATCTGGGAAGCTTCCTTATCAGCCTTCTCCAGAAGGTGTCAAAAAGGTATCTGTAAGTTGTTGCTAAATCTAAGTCAGTTTAGAGCAGGAAATGAAATGTTAACACTCTAACACTCTATTCTTTTTTTTTTATTCCTTTTTTTTTTTTTCCAGAAAAAAACACTATTTGCTGGTAACGTATGTCCTATTCTAAGGTCAGCAGCAGCCCATGAAGATGGCTAATTACTCAGATCTGAGTCTTTCACACCTAGTCAGAGATGATGATACTTGTGTGTATCAGCATCCATTTCTGAAATCTTTTAGATTGTATGCTTTTGTAGGAAGAGCACAGTGATAAATTTATTTTGAAATAGAAAGAGTGTGTATGACTTATCTGAAAGGAAGAGCTACAACCTCACAGTAGGTCCAGGTGGTACAAAAGTGGCTGGAGCTTTGTTATAGGATCATCAATCAGTGGAGGGCCTAAAAGCAAATTTTAGTACCAGGTCTGAGGCATCCTCTTAGAGTGAAAGGAGATGACAATATGGCTGCGCTGCTTCTCCTGCTTTTTCTGTAGCCCACCATCCCACTCACTCTTGTGAGATGCTAAGCTTCAGCTGACTGAGTCTCGGCCATCCTCCAGGCTTCACCCTGTGTTGTGAAATACTGAAATGCCTACGTTACAAGCATTCGGTTGTCTGTCGTCAGCTTACTCACAGTGACACAGCCCATGCCTCCTACTAGCCTCATCAACACCAAATGTGGTGGCAGAAGGGAGCCCTACAGAGGTTCTGCTTTAAAGAGCTTGAGATAGGACCTGCAAAAACTCCTGACAGGAGTAAATGCCTGCGAGTACAACCTTCTGTCTTTCCAACAGAAAAAAGAGAAAGAAACTCAGTGCCTAAAACTGCAGTAGCCGGTCAGCAACACCTCATGGTCATATGTAGCAAAGGTACCCCATAAATCCAATAATATCTTGTGGTTAGATCATGGTTATCTTTTTTTCCTGAGATCCTGCTCGCATCTTTTATACCTATCCGTCAAGTGCTGCTGTGTCCTTGGACTTCCAGCAAGAAGCCTCCATCTAAATGCAGGTAGCACTATAAAATGGAGCACAATTCCAGTTCTCTTCTAGTGGCAGCATTTTGAGCTGTGTTTCAGCAGTCTGGAATTGTTTGGTTTTGCCCTTTTGGTTCTGCTGCAGCTCTAGTATCCACAGAGCCCATTTGGACCTCTGCAGCTGCCAGCGCTGTTCTGTTATGCCTTGCGGTGGAAAACAGTTCCAACCTGTCTGCTCCAGCCTGATACTGGTGTGGGTGCTCATGTGGCTAATGCATATTTTTGCAGCAGTACACTAGGCCATACTCACATATCTGCCTGTACTGAGAGATGCTATAGAAATACTGGCTTTGCCTCTCTTTGTTCTCTGGGGCTGTACATTTGTATTGTGCTCGTGATCAAAATAAGCTTCTCATTCTCCATTGATTCCCCCCCCCGATACCTCAGTCAGAGAGCATGGCAAAAACACGCTCTGCAATGAACTATCCTGATTTGGCAATTCATGTCAGCTCTGCGAAGTTCTGTGGCCATCTTTATCTGGGAAATGAGCTGTGTTACAATACGATTAAACTCTTGTCTTTCTCTAATCACTCTGATCAAGACAGATGATGAAATCAAAGCTTTTGCTCCCTGGCTCGCAAATTTTTCCCACCTATTGCAAAGCTGCATTTGAAATTTCCTTTTACTGCCCGTTGCTTGTAGGAAGAGCTTTTGGCAAGTCAGAGTAAAAACTATTTTAAAAGTACTGTGCCTATCTGTTTAGAGAATAAAGTCACTATGAATTAACCGTTAAGGAGTCTGCACAGGTTGGAATTTTAGACCCAAAACGAGGTCTACAATTGCTGTGTGAATCAATTAAAAACTGAGATTAAAAAAAAAGGGGCAAAAGAGAAGGTAGACTTATACTAGTGAGACAAACAGGGAAAGAAATAGGTCCTCTGGTACTGCCTAGAGAAGATAGGCAGCTTCATAGCTCGCCCTTTACCATCATTTCAATAACTGAAATTAAGTGACTGAAAGACTTAAGTTCTTGTGACTTGCTTTACAAAACACATTCCTTTTCTAATGCTTATCTTACAATAGTGTTGGTCTTCTAAAAATGCACTGATTAATTTCTTCCTGAAGTTAATTAAGTCCTTCTAAATTTATTCCTGTTAAGTTAAAAAGTTAAAAAAAATAATAATTCACAACATCAGGTTTCTGTACTGCATTTTGCAAAAGTGAGAGGTTAGAGGAATGGTGATGCTGCTGAAAATCTTTCCACTCCCATGGCTGTCTGAATCTTGAAAGAAAAAAATAAAAACACCACCAACAAAAACCTAGACCCTTAATTATAACCTAATCATCTTGATCAGAGCAATAAATATAACAAATGTGAGGCAAGTATGTGTGTGAGAGTGCAGGACAGAGAAAGGTTTAGGGCAAGGATCAGTGGAAAATCTTTAGAAATGATGTAAGAGAAAGCAAAGGCAGGGATTGGAGTTTGTAGCCTACAGCAGAGACTATAAAAACTCTGAAAGCAAGCTGAACATTAGGGATAAGTTAGGGAGAAGAACATAGCAGGACCATTAAGGTTGGAATTGCTTGTATCCAATGCAAGGTAAGAGGAGTGAGGACAGAGATGGTTTTGGGATGTTTTGTGTCTTCTGCTCTGTTTACAGCAGCTTTCTTCCCTTCTGTGCTTTCTTCCTTTTAATTTTTTCAAGTTTTTTATATTAACAGGCATGCAGAGGGTATACACATGCTCATGTCTGATGGAAAAAGCACAGCTGCTTTTTCCAGTTTGAGATTAAGATAATAAGATGCCTATCACTTAGTATTTTTGGTACTAAAACTGAACTAATAATATTCAGTGGAAACTTATTTCCTTCAGTTAATCAGTCAATATTTAAACAAGAAGCATCAGTGCATTTTAGAAGAATGACTAGTTACTTTCATGCTTTTGCAGTAAACTGCTGTCTGTTTATATTGTTATGGATTTTCCTCTGTATATGTTATTGTCAAATGCTTATTACTTCTTAAAATAAGCTGAAGAGCTATGACAGAATAGTTCCTTTGCATTTCTAAATACCATATGTGGTAGACAAGTTCGCTGCATGTAATATATTGTAAAACACAAGACAAATGATTTAGGGAAAGTCTTTAATTTATGGATCTGCAAAAGGGTTTTATTATATCCCATGTTAGATAAATGTTGATCCAGATTCTGTCACATTCCTGCAATAATAGAATAACCCTGCAAAAACATTCCTACGCTAACAGAGCAATTATCATTATCCAGTGATCTGATTACTTCAGCTTTGTACCACTGTAAATGAAGGCAGGCTCTGATTCAGTGATAGTCATTGTAATTTCTCCATTCTGGCTTCAAAACTATTTCACTGTTTCTTTTTGCCTCCCACACCGGAGTTGTACAAGTAAATGCATGTGAATAACCTTTGGTTTAGATGTCCAGAGGCTACAGTAAAGTTCAGAATCCACTAATTTTTGAAACACAAGCACAGAGTGCCTTTAGCTTTCCTTACTTGGGTCTTCAATTTGGAATGACTGTCCTCTCATGGGGAGTGCAGAGCTGAAAGCTGAGAAACTGCAGGGACATTTTGTGCCCCTGCCCACTGATTCACTCAGGAAGCCTGGGGCAAATTATTACATTTATCTGTCTCTGCTAACCTGTATTCAAAATGCAGCTCAACTCACTTTTCTTGCAAAATGCTTTGAATATCATGAGGAATAACAGCCAAAAAAACCCCCAACTCCAAACCAAGCAAATCTGTGGTGTAAATGATGGGAAAACTGCAAAATATATCTGGCTGGACGAGGTGTTCTTCAGTATCTATAAATACCTGCCACACTGATTTCAGCAGATTAGGCTTCGTTTTCACTCTTTGAATGAATGACAAGTGTACCTCTTTGGGCTTCTTACATGGCAAATTAAAAACTCGAACCATACAACAGTTGTAAGAACTCTCTTGATTGACCCTGACAAAGATTGCAAGTGATTGCAGCTTTCCTTTTCAACCCAGAGAAACAGATTACTCTCTAATTTCCATTTGCCATGCATCTTCACCAAGCAATTGACTTTTCTTCTTCGGTTAGCATCCTTGATCAGAACATTTAAAAGTGTTTATCCAGTAAATCAGCATCAGTGTTTGATTCTCTTGTTAAGAAATTCCAATGCTATTATCGTCTCTTAAGAGCTTATCTTGAAGGCATATCTTGAAGGATATTTTTACTGGACTTTGAATGGCCTATGTCTTTGTGTTGATGACATATTCTGATAATATACTCTTCATACCAGGTGTGAAGAACTTCCGCTTACCACTCCAGTGCTGTTAGGAAAGGAGATGTTTTTTTCTGAATGTAGAAAAACACGATATATTTCTTCATTTTTATTGATAGAAAGGTTTCTTATTTTTACTTCAAATGCTGAAGATGGCACTCTAACAATGAACAGTTTTTAGTTCTCATGCTAAAAATGAAGGAAGAAAGCTAAATGTAAAGTTGTTAGAAACGTTAAGAAAAGTTGGCATGTTCAGTCAGTACATATATAAATAGTGTAGGGTTGAGAGTTTGTTGGCAATGAAGAGTAGTCTAATAATGTTTTGTTTTCCATTGTGCATACCAAGAATACTGTAGCTTGCTCAATTATCTCACTTAGGAAAGGTGGAAAAAGGTTCTTCCCATTAAGATGTATTTTCTTACACTTCATAACAACCTTCTTATTTAATAGTCCCTAGGCTTCTAGGTGGGTTTTATGACTTCTGTTTGTGTCTCCTGCTTCATGGTCTCCTACTTTTATGGTACTGATGCGAGTTTGGGGTTTTTAATGTCTAAAATCTGTTGCTAAGAATGGAGTTGTTACACAGTGTAGCCAGTTTTGCAAAAGGTCTAACTTATGTCCTTCCTGCTCATTCTAAGGAAAAGTGTCCTCACTTGTTCTGCATGGCCATTTGGTTTCATGCTCTTTATTCAAATGAAGAGGTGAGGACCATGACTGACTGGTCTTCCACAAGTGTTTGTCCACCTTTGTCAGTTAATTTTTTCCTGATTCATGCTTGTGTCTGTTAAGCACATGTACCCCAGCAAGGCTGTGTTCATTTGTACACTTTCCATACTCTGCATGGGAACTAGAGGGCCATATTTTCAGCCTTTCTTCATATAAGCCGTGCGATTCCTGTACTGCTCCCACAAACGTTGCGTCTTCCATGGGCAGGGTCTAGTCAAAGCTTTGCAGGGACTAAGCCATCGGTTAGTCTGAATCTGTTTTATCTGAGTACAGATGGTAGGAACAGTTGTATACTTGAGCATCCTCTGATTGCATCTGCGTCTGTGAAAAGCGCAGCTATCAATAGCTGAGTCAGCATTTACAATTGATACTTCAGTAAAATACAGGCAAAGATGACTGTCATGGTGATAGGAAAACACGTCAGGACCAAACACTGGAAAACATATTGTTACAGTGAATGCAATTATTGAAATGAAGACTTTGAAAAGCCATGACTAATCTGAAGTGCCTTCTTGGGAAACCTTTAAGGAACTTCATTTTCAGAAAGTGGAACATCCTTAGCCTTGAAATGCTGTCAAACAAAATGTTTCATCTGGGACACAGAAATAGTTAGGCATTATCTCAAAATCACTAGTCTTATGCCTCTTGAATAAGTTCATGAATTTTAAGTTCTCTCTGGTTACATCAGATGAAACTTACCTGCATCTATTTATCTACATATTTGGGAAACTGAAAATAGAGGGAAATTTACATTGTAGAAGTTGACAGTGTCTGTACCATATATCTAATAAAATATATGACATTGTTTAAAAACCTACACCTACTCCAGGAAACATATTATTAATAACATAAAGTGCCTGACACTGACTGCTTACATTTCATTTTGCCACAAAGTCCCATGCTTCAACGTCTTGTTTCAGTATCTTTTTAGAAAGCAGTATGTAAGAAGCGCTCCATATCTCATCTGTGGGATGAGAACAAAAACATCACTCTAACCTATTTTTGGGCTCTGCAATTTTTTTCAGAGGGTGGGATTTGTTTTGATTTTTCTCCCTTTTCTTTGATATTTACATGACTAGATAATTATACTTGAGATATACGTGATCCCTTAGGAGTTTCTGAAATCACTAGGACTGCTGGTATGGGCATATTTTTGGCTTTGTGGTAATGAATATGCTCAGAGGATCTATCCTACAACTTTTTAAAGTAGGGCAAATTTGTTTCAGCAAGAGCAGACTTATTCTCAGAGCTTCACACAAGCTATTTATAAGTTGTTATTTCAGTAAGATACTTATCCATCATAGTTTTATTGGCCATAAGGTAGATTCCCATCAGGTGTCCAATCCAAGGCTGGTGAGGCCAATGTTAGGACTCAATGGTGCATTTGATTTAGATAGGTAGCAGCAGTTAATTTTCTATTTTGTGGCTTTGGAGCAGCAACAAACTACATCAGTAACTGGCTTGCAGACACAGCCGTGACTTCCCCCAGCTGGTTGGAATCTGCATGGTATGAGAGATCCTCATGGCTAACAGGTGATGGAGGCTCACCAGTACCATCCCAGTGCTTATAAAGCAGAAGGACTGGAGTCCTAATGGGCCCTGCCAGGAGCTTCCCAGTGCCTACAGGAGAGTCATGTCTTGGCTCTGCATCGGGTCAGTTTGGGAGCATACAGAACAAAACCTCAAGGCCTTCTGGGCTCAGCCACAGCATGCTCGTTGCAAGAGCAAGGTCCTCATTTGCAGGTGAGTTTGGGCATGTCCTGTGTTGGTGTTGCAACAACTAGCAGAGCATAGTCATCAATATATAGTGGTAGCCGAAGTGAAAGGTTACAGTGCAAAGCATGATGTCTTGCCTCAGTTCTCTTGCTAACAGGTCAGCAAGAAAAATAAAGCTCTTGTGATTTATACTTGCAGAGTAATCTCCACAGTAATGTGAAATATGATAGTTCAAATGGGTAAGAACAATGACAGCTGTTACCATTTTTGACAGGCAATGGGTTTGGAGCTTGGTGATGAATTGCATGCTGTCTGGGGTTTGTTCAGCCCACTTATCTTCAGGATGTCATTTTGTTTTTTGTTTTTTTCTTTAAAAGAAAAACATCTTTTAAGTCCTTTGGTTTGATGTTGGAGACTTAACAGTTTCTGTTTGGTAAAGAATTTCACTTTCTTGTGATCTTTTCTTGGAAAATGGCTCTGCACAGATTCCCAAGAAAAAGTTTTGAATGTTTATCCTGCTTTGATAAGGTAGAATAATGTTCTCTCTTTTATCTTTGATTTTATTTTAATTGGACCTGCAACAAAGATACATAGTTATATGAGGAATTTTAGTTTTGACACATTTCAAGCTAAAATACACTAAAACACATAAATACGTCTGAATTTCAGACTTGCAGTTACATTTAGTAAAGGGTAAAGCGTATTTTATGTCAGATAACACTAGACCAGACCCTGAGATAATAAAGACATGGAATTATACCCCAATCCCTTGACCTATCTCTGTGAAATTGGTGGTGAAGAGTTTTCCAGAAGAAGAATGGAAATTCAATACAAGTGGGAAGCATGCATCTTGCAAAGGCCCACGTGGTTGTCAGAGCTTTGGTTGTTCTCTTCCGGTAACAAATACTGTCAAGCCTCACTTCAGGTCTTTCTTGGAATGGGTCAAGGTAAAATGTGGATGGGGTGAAGCAATAACCAGTGCATGGCTGGGAAAGCCCCTTTTGTCAAGAGGGCTCTGCTTACCCAATTGCAACAGATGAGCTCAAAGGAAAAAAAGCAACAACCGCTTTTGACATATAAGATCTTATGCCATGGCTGAAAGTGGAAAGCTAAGCCCCAGACTGGCAGAAGACAGTGGGATTTTACTTATGTTTACGTAGTCCTCATTGCACCCTTAGTTTTGCAAATGCTTTTCTAGAGCTAAACTGCTCCACGAGAACAAACCTGCTTCTTTCTCCCACCTTGGTCACAACACTGTGTGAAAATCAGCACAACAGGATCTTGCTGGAATTAGTTTTACTCCCTTTTATACCGGTGACATTGCTGCTTAGCTACTCATTTCTATGGGAACTAGAGCCAAACTTTAAGTCCTTACAATTTCCTCTGCTTCTTGTTTCACTGGTGTCGAGTTCTGACCAGTTAATCAAAAGTCTTTTGTGTTGCAGGTGCCTTAATGTTTATTTTGATTAGTGTACCAGTTGCTATTTTTAGGTCTTTGGATTGAATGAATACCAGCACAGATCTTAAACCATAATAAACATGTGTTTTTAACCTTGCCATTTATTTTTATGTCTCTGTATCCAAATAATCAGGATATGGTTACCTGTGAAGGTAGTAGACTACTACTTCAAATTTCAGTGTACACCCACATATAAAAATATACATTGTAGAGGGTTACAGATTTAAAAACACTAAGACAGACTTTTGTCTGACTTCAGTGGCTGTTGCCATCGGACTGAGAGACAGTGGTACCACCTGGCTTACTTCTTTGTCTTTGTCCTTTGATTCCAGTGAATTTAGCCTGCTTCACCCCTACAGAATAACCAGCAGCTTTCTTCCTCCCTGCTGATCCCTCACGGACAATATTAAAACAAACAAACAAAAACACCACCCCACCCCACCCCCACCCCCCCAAAAAAAAACCCCCACCCCAAACAAACAAACAAAAAACCATAATGGAGTAACTAAATAACAGAAGCACATGTAAAATGTATTGAAAAAGCCAAGCAAGAAACAGAGTTTCAAGAAACAATGCTGCAAATATTATATCTTTACTTTTTAAAACTGGACTCCAAACAGTTTTGTGGCTTTTCTCTTTTGGAATGTGGGAAAAAGTACAAAGCTAAATGTTTCTTTACCATGTGTTTTCTGCCTGATCTAAAGGGAAATTTTCTACGCAGAGGATAAAACAACTATTGTACATCATAGAAATGTATTTATACATCCTTTCTATTTCTGCTTTTGCCAAGTGGAGAGTCAGCAAAGAACGGCAGAATCAGGCTTGAATTATACTCTGGGGCAGGGCCTGGAGACAGAGTAATCAACAAACTAGCAGATACCTTTGGCACTAGAGGCCCCAGCTTAGTTCTTATTAACATCAGCTGAAATATTCCCACCTGTGTGAGTTGGAGGCATGTCAGGTTTTGAGCAAGATCCAAACAAGGGCTTAAATAATGTAGCCTAAACCCATGGCCAGAGAAATCCCTGCAGGAAGCAGCTTCCTGATCCTGAGCCTCTGTCGTGGTTTAACCCCAGCTGGCAACTAAGCCCCACACAGCCACTTGCTCGCTCCCCCCGCCCTGGTGGGATGGGGGAGAGAATTGGAAGAGTAAAAGTGAAAAAACTCATGGGTTGAGATAAAGACAGTTTAATAGGTAAAGCAAAAGCTATGCACACAAGCAAAGTGAAACAAGGAATTCATTCACTGCTTCCCATCAGCAGGCAGGTGTTCAGCCACCTCCAAGAAACCAGGGCTCTATCAAGCATAATGGTTACTTGGGAAGACAAATGCCATAACAGTGAATGCTCCCTGCTTCCTTCTTCCCCAGCTTTCTATGCTGAGCATGACATCATATGGTGTGGAATAGCCCTTTGGCCAGTTGGGGTCAGCTGTCCCAGCTGTGTCCCCTCCCAACTTCTTGTGCACCCTCAGCCTGCTTGCTGGTGGGGTGGGGTGAGGAGCTGAAAAGTCCTTGACTTAGTGTAAGTACTGCTCAGCAACAACTAAAACATCAGTGTGTTATCAGCATTATTCTCATCCTAAATCCCAAACGCGGTACTATACTAGCTACTAGGAAGAAAATTAACTTTATCCTAGCTGAAATAAGGACAGCCTCCCAAAACTTGACCCTTCCTGCATTATTTAAAGGCTCTGTAGGCTTCTGCAGCTGTGGCATGTGGTCAGAACTCCATCACTCTGAGCGATGGATTCCCATGTAAGATTTTCCCAGGTGTGGAAGCTGGATAACTTTATTCCAGGATCCCAAGAAGATCCGGGAAGTTGTGGCTACTATTAACTCATGTTGAGGACTGGTGAAATGCAGCCTTGCTTTCAAAATGCTGTTGGGGAGGTATGTGATTTCTGTAACAGCTTTAGGCACCTGTCCGCTATGCGGGGAGGTCAGGGTCAACCTGGGTGGCTATGAGCCAGTCTCCCTGCTTACAAGTGAGTGTCTAGTTCATCTGGTTTTAACCCAAGTTTGCATTCATTACTCCTGGCACTGCAAGGACTCGCCCATTGTGAAGAAAGAAATTAAAAGATTTGCAAGCCTGTAAAGGAGCAAAGAGGAGGGAGCTGATTCTGCACCCAGAGGTGAAGGGCACTCAGCTGGCACTATCTGGTTTTTATGCAGTGACTCTGTAAGATAAAACATATTAACAGCCATGGGAACAGAATCTCCCTTTGCTTTCACTTCTTAAAGACTTTTGGAGCGAGGTTCCTCTGGGAACTTGGGAATGCATCTGTGAAGCCATTAATAGATTGTTCTCCTTTACAGATGCTGCCGTTCCAGCTTGTTGTGGTGCATTTGGCCCTTGTGATTACTCTGCTGTGGTGGCACTCCAGCTCGGTGCTCCTTGCAGAGGCAGCGCCAGAGGTAGGTGGATGTTTCTGGTGGTTGTAACACAGCCCTACTCTTCTTCCAGTTGTTCTTGGCCACAGAGTGTGGAAGACACCATGGTCTCCAAACTGTGTTGGAAGGTGAACAGTCGGTATTAACTCTGTGAGGGCAAAGCAGGAGCAGGACAACTTCCCCAGTGAAAAGAGTGATGCAAATTGTGTGGTTCTGGGGAGACGGACAGAATTAAGTCTCACTCAGATTCATGCAACCCCTCGTGAAGCACCATGGGATTTTCTGTGCGTTAAAATATTGTCCAGTGACTTTGGATAGAGAACTTCCTGAAGAGGGGAAGGACGTGATGGGGGAACAGGGGAAGCAGACTCCTCTAACCCTGAAGGGAAGGTTTCATTCTTTTTCTTAAAGACAAATAATAGCCTGAGAAGTCTGCAGCTTTCAGAAGCCATAAGGAGATCCCTGAGAGAAGACCACCTGCACAAAAGTTACAAATTAAAGGAGACGGAAGAGACAAGGAGAGGGAAGGAGCAAAGTAACTTGCCTAAGCTTGCGAAGGAAAGCAGCAGATGAAATGGGAGAACTGTCTCACGTTTCATCCAGTTTGATATGCAGAGGTTGCACCTGAAAATACTTCTACTGCATTCTCTTTTTCCGTGTCATCTTGACATAAAACAGATCTGGCAGGAAAGGTATTTATGTAGCGGTTTCATGCCATAAAAACATCAAGGATCTAAAAGTTTAATCAAAATAGCACTGTTTGGCTGTAGGGTCTTTACGAGGTTTTTAAGATCAGCTTAGAAGTTAGATGCATCCTGAAGAATACTGATGGATCCTTCTACCTTGTTCTGTCTTCAAGTGAGCATGCCCTGATTATACAAAATAATATTTTTTATCAAAAGTAGGGCTTGGGGGAACCACTCCCCGCATCAGTGCTGCAGCAGCTGCTGTTCTGATGCCACAGAGACTTGATATCCTGTCTCTATCAATGATAGATATTTGTGAAAAAAATAGAAGAACAGAACATCTACAGAGACTTCCTGATCTAGAGGCTTGCACTGGACCCAGGCATGTTTTAGCTGCTGATGGGCCTGAATTTGTCTTTGAAAAGGTTTAAAATCTTGGTATCCATGATGTTCATTGGCAATGCATTCCACTTCATCTGCCTGCTGTGTTTAAAAAGTAGCTCCTTATATTTATTTTAAATCCACCATCTGGTGACTTCACTGGGTGCACTGGGGAGCTCTTTTCCTTGAGGAAAAAATTACTAGTCTCTATTCACCTCTTTGCTGTTCGTAAGTCTATAAACGCTCCACCGTACCCCCATCCATACGCTTATCTCTCTGCTTATCTGTGAAGTTGTGCTTTATTCAGTGGTTCACCATAAGAAAACTGTTGTCTACTTCTGATTATCATTTCAGCTCTTTACTTTTTACAATTCGATTATATCCTTTTTAAGACCAAGTAAGTGGGACTGCACAAAGTACTGAAGAGCAGAGACTATTTTTTACCTTCTAGTTTAAAGCATTATTGTGGATATTTATCCCCACCAACAAGAAGGGAGAGTTCAGTCTTTTTTAAAGGCATAATTTTGTTGAAAACTTCTATGAAAGCTTTATAACCCTGAAAGGGAACAGAAAGGCTTGCTCAGTGCACTTGAGGCTCATAAAAAGTAAAGTCAGAGGACAATATGAGATCCTTTACAAAAGTATTAACAGTGCTACATCATTTGTGTGATCATTGTGGTCGTGTGCTCCTCCTGATATAAAGATCACAGTTTTATACACTCCATCACTGGTTATGCCACCCATCAGTAGTGGGAAATGTCATCACCACAACTATGGTGTGGACCGCAGTAGATAAAAGCATATTACATCATCCATGTGATGGCTTCCTTTACATTTGTACTAAACCCACTGTGTATGAATAAGACAGACAGTGGTGTGTATCTAAAGAGAGAGGAAAACCTGCTTCAAGGCATATAATGGAAGTTTTGGTTAGAAATTTTTATCTCATTCTGTGAAGATCAAGTGGAGCAAGAAGGCAAATATTTCATCTGAAGAGAGAATGATTTGAGCTTGACACCTGCTTTTGTAGACTAGCTGCTGCCCTATATTTTTCTGTTATTTGCAAAGCAAATATTTCACTTTGTTTTGTTTCATTTCTCTCTTGACAGACCCCAATATCCTCAGCTATTCCAGATAATGAAGTAGAATTTGGTTTTGAAAAGGTGTTAAGCCTAATGCCATAACTAAGATTCAAAATTCTGTGTTAAGTCAAGATACTGTTCTTTCTTTTCCTTCTCCCCACATAGTGTTACTGCATAAATTCTTTGAATGTCAGTGCTGAGCAAGTTTATCTTGGGGTATTTTTTGCATAACAATTAATTAATTTGTCAGCTTTGGATGGAAAGTTCTGTATAAGTTTTCATTACTATTTCTTAGCATTCATTTAAAAAATGAAAATCAGTTTTCTGAAAAATATCAGGATGGATGTTGGAGTATAGTAATGGTGATTGCATTTTTTAAAAGGATTACATTACCCAGCTCATGCTATAAGTGATACTAATCACACTACTGAGATAGGGATAGTGGGCTGGCCTACAAAAACAGGCTTTGTGAAGTAATAAATTTTGATAATTCTTGCAATGTTAATTAAGGCAAGTTCAATTAAAAAAAAAAAAATCCCAACCTTTTATGGCAAACTCCTGTGGGTGGAAAATGGCCACGTTTCACAGAGGGAATTTTGTTTTAAAACATTGGCCTAGGTGTAGTATCCTAGTGATTATATATTTATAGGACTCCTGCTGTGACACTGGCTGAAATGGTTTTTCTGGAACTTGAGTAGCAAGCAAACGTGCCCCCTTCCTTTTGCAGCCTTTGGAGCCTTCTGCTGCTCTGGGCATGGGAGCACATCCCATTGCCAGGGAAGAGAAGTCAGTCACGAACCTGGCAGCCAAACTGTTCCTTCTTGATGAGATGGTGTCTCTGGAGAATGAGGTGACCGAGACCAAGAAGAAAAGAAGTTTCCCAGGATTTGGCTCCCCAATTGACAGGATTTCTTCGACCTCTGTGGATGCTAAAGGCAAACAGAGGTAAATTCTTAGGCGCTCCTACCAGTGATAAAGTTGGAAGAAGGCTGTTGGTAGGTGTCCTGGATACAGATGGGTTGGTTTTAGCCACCAGCAGGTTTACTGGTCAATTGTGAGGTACCTCTGATCAGGGTACCAGAATCCCTACAGAAACCATTCTGGTTGCATGGTGTGTAATCCTTCAGCTGTGATGAATAATGCATGCACTAGTTCATTTGTCCCCACAGTGCCATACAGCTAACAAAGAACATTGAAGCATGTGCATTTTTTTAGTACATTTCTTTCCACTGATGTGAGCTAATATTCAGCTTAAAACTGCCTTTTCAATCATGAGATTATCTAAAGCAAAAATATGCCTGAGGTTCAAAAGCAGAGAGGCAGGACTAGGTGTTCCTGAAGTTGGGGTGAAGAGAAGGTATGGTGGTGTGCATGTCTTGAATAGCAAGATGAAGAACACATCATGAAAACGGGCAGGCAGTTAATAGAATGGGCTTCAAGACCTCAATCAACTTATGATAAGCCAGGGTTTAATCAATACAGCAGTACAGCAATACCTTCACAATACACATTTGAAGATAAGCATGTTTATAACAGGGCAAAGCAATGATGCTTGATATGGCTGGGGAGAGGCAGTGAGTTTGGGGCAAAGCTCAAGAGGCTGTTCGCTATATGTGAAAGAGCTTAACTGTATTGTTCCCTTTTTCTGGTAACTGTCTTCTTTTGGATGGAATCCCCAGTGCCACAAAGTATTTAATAACATGCTTAACACTTAATCTGGAAGTGGAAAGTATTCACAAGAGCCAGTCAACATTACAAGTATTTTTTTCAAACAGAGTTTTGCAATATTTTCTTGTTATTTTTCCATTTATCCACCCAGTCTGCTACTAGGACTTTTTGACTGCAGCCAAAAGTGATATAATATGTAATTCTTAAAACCTTGAGTAGAACTATTCTGTTCTGTATATCTCTTCACAAGATCAGAATCAGCTCATTCTTTATTTGCTTTTTAGCATGTTTTCCCTTTCCAGGGGAAGAAATACAAGGTAATTTTTGAAGCTGCAGTGCCTTTTTTGCAAAAGTACATGGTATTCCTGATTTGTCTTATGCTTTTTGCGTGGAAATCTTGTTTCATTCTATGTGCAGTACAAAAAACCATGAAAAAGGGAAATTGTGGTGAAAATTGTCCAAGTTTTCTAACAGCTTGTCTCTGAATAATGAGCTCATGCAAATGAGTGACACACTGCACAAAATTCCTCCTTTCCCAGCATCATCAGCACGGTTTGCAGTTTTGCGTTGAGTTTATCACTTCGGGGGAGCTAATTAGCTTTTGAGTCTGGGATTGACTTGTTTATTAGAACCATCTTGCTCACTGCATTGATGGTCAGATGCTGCTATCAGCATGGACCACAGATCAGATGAGTGCTATGAAAGAGTAGAAAGGCTGTACCTTTAGGTGGAAACAGGCAGAGGCTGCTGCACTTAGAAGAGTAAAACAGAGGACTGTCATCCACACAGTAGATAACAGCCCATTCCTGTACCAGCTGAGATGGTTACCTTTAGAGACCAGATAATGACTTTTGAAGTGCGAAAGCTGTTAAATAGATTCAGCCCCCTGAATTAACACAGTGTGTGTAGTGCCTGGCAACACAGCGGAAACTTTTGGAAAAGAGCAGTTCAAGTGTAAGTCCACTTAACAGATTGTTGTGGCACCCACCAGTTACAGGAGGGCCCAGATCCTAGTCTTGCTCACCAACATTAATTTGTAAAACTTTGAGAACATGGAAAAAGCATACAAGAAGACATGAGTCTCCAGAAGATGTAGAAAGATCCATAGACAGACGGAGAGAAAGAGACACCAGGAATCTTAGAAAAGGCTATTTTAAATACAAATACTTCCCTAGTAAGTGCTGAAATAGGCACAGTCTGGTTTGGAAGACAAAACAGTGTGGCAGGCTGGGGAGGGAGCGGTGGCTGCACTGTTGTGGCTCAGGATGGCCATGAGAGGGGAAGATCTGCTGCACTGCCTGTCTGCCTGCTGCCTGCTCAGCCTCTCCCCTTGGCATGAGGCTACAATTTCCTTCTCTGTTTAACTACAGAGCATGATGGTGTTACAACTAATGATGCAGAAACCACACCACACCTCCCCCCCCCATAATCCAATCTAGGAATTTAATTCCCATTTTTATAAAGTCAGGCTCAGTATGACTCCAGCAACCTAAGTCTTCCACACTTGTAGGCTTGTGCCTACACCTGGGGGGAAAACCTCCTTCACCGAAAGGGTAGCCAGGCACTGGCACAGGCTGCCCAGGGAAGTGGTTGAGTCCCCATCCCTGAAGGTATTTAAAAGACGGGTAGATGTAGTGCTTAGGGACATGGTTTAGTGGTGGACTTGGCAGTGCTAGGTTAACAGTTGGACTTGATGATCTTGAAGGTCTTTTCCAACCTAAATGATTCTATGATTCTAAAAGAGTGCTGCCCTTGAGGCAACAGACTGAGGATCAGCCCTTGGCTTTCTTTCCATTTGCTTTCCCTATGGCTTAGTGCAACAAAGCTGGGTACATAGGTGTTTGACAAAGGGAGAGTGAGGGCTATATGAACAGCTCCCCTTCATTTGCGATGTTCTGTAGCCACTCCAGCGTGACCGATGTGGCGCTCCCTACATACGTGGTACACTGTCAGTTCCCATTTCTTGACCTCATTTGAAAAGTAGCTGGAAAAGAGGCAGTGTGAAATGAGCTGCTGATGCTGGAATGATGCCTCTGAGCTTCAGCCCATGCCTGAGAGGTGTGAGGAAAGGAGACTGCTCAGAGGAGACCCATAGACTAGACGGACAGTCCTGGGCGGGGTGTGCAGGGCCTCCAAAGCTACAGGCTGAGTGAGCATGGCAGTGCTAGCACATAGGGTTAGATTCAAGTACACCATAGCACGGTCTCCTGCATTTGCCAACTTACAGAACAAAATTTCTTTTTATTTATATACCTTGACAAGGACAGATAGAGAAAAGAGTTCATCTTCCAGGGCTTCTCTTGGACCTGTATTTCACTGGCAAGTATTTCCAAGGGCAAAATTTGAGGTTGTTCTCAGCTGCAGAAAAATCTCACCTTTTCCACAATTAATTACAATAAAACTGCTGCTGGTGGAAAAAATGCTCAAAAATGCTGAACTAAGATGGGAAAACTTCTTTTTTATATTAAAAAAATCATAATAAAATATTCCTGCATATAACTTCTTTCACACTTTCCTCATGCCCTCATTCATCAAATCATCAGGAAATGTACTGTATGGAGGAAAAAACAAAACCAAAAAACTCTCATTTTCAATCTCATCAAAGGTTTGCTAGTATACAATTTTGAGAACAGTGCATTGCAGCAGACCCCATAGGAAAATCCTGATAGGGCTTCTCTAACTTGTCCCCTCTGTTACCATGCAATACTTTCTACCTCCTTGACTATCTTAATCCCAGTTGGCCCTAGAGATTTCAAAGATCCAGGCTAATGGGTCACCTGAAGTACGGATACTATGATGAAACAGTTCCCCTTTATGCATGCAGTGTATCTCCTGTCTTTTATGAATAGCAGTTAACCTGTGAAGTTATTTGTTTTCTGCCAAATAAAAACAGGGATAGTGGATCAGCGTCAGCCAGTCTGTAAAACAGGTGCAACTCCTGCCTATTCTTTTGTAAAACAAGTGAAGCATCTTATTTTTGAACACTCGCATCTTTGGCGGCTCCTGCACAGCTGTTCTGTCTGAACAATAAGTTGTTAGTGGTATGAATGGAGGAATCAAAGATGTAGTAACATTTAGATTATTCCTATGATGTCTTTCCCCGGTTCTTTCTCTCCTTCTTTGCTTTTTTTCCTCATACAGGAAAGTGGTTGAGCTGCCTAAGAGACGGTTTGGAGTTCCTCTTGACCGGATTGGAGTGAGCCGTCTCGGCAACACCAAGGGTTAGCAGTTCCTGCAAGTAAGCCAAAGTACTCTGGGTGTGGGCAGGCTCAGAGAACCCCACCTGTTCTCAGTTACATGGAGGTACTCAAGTCATGCCAGTAGGTGTGGAAAGAGTGGCTTGGGGAATGACGGCTTCTTATCACATGGATTATGACTGTCAATTTAACTCGAATGCCCTAAATTACAACTTAGTACCCCCCTACAAGAAAACAAGTATTCCTAACGTTTTCATCTCCTGTAGACCACCTGACAGTGTGCTTGTCCAAGCCTTGCATTTATGACATGGGAAAATATAATGTTTACTGCTTTTCTGCCTACAGGTGCTTCTGTTCTGAATGATTGATGTTGTATTGGAAACATTAGAGAAATACAGAAGATGCATCACAGCATGTCTTGTCATTGACTAATGATACAACACTCAAGGAATTGACCTCCTGCAAAATCTGTTTCACATTGCATTTTAAAAATGTTGCATTTACAAATAACAAATTCAATTCTTCAGGT
Organism: Platalea leucorodia; assembly: GCF_965183815.1. Lineage (NCBI taxonomy): Eukaryota > Metazoa > Chordata > Aves > Pelecaniformes > Threskiornithidae > Platalea > Platalea leucorodia. The sequence continues at coordinate 14,031,854 of NC_138830.1, forward strand.
CAGAATGCTCTCACAGTTGTGCACGGTGTCACTGATAGGAGGGAACAGAAAATATGTATATAGTTTAATTGCATGGCATTTATTTCTTAAACTTGCAGAAGTTCATTATCCTAGCAAGGACTGTTAGATTTTTTTGGATTGAAAATAAAACTTCCAGAGATGCCAACAGCAGTCCATGAAAAGCAGATGGTTTGCTTTGCACATTTCTTTTAAGAGGATGTTTGTTTGGTAGATGAAGGGAGGATTTAACAGTTATGGGACAAACCTAGAATTTATTTGAACTGCTGTTCGGGAGAAGATGTCTACTGACTTCACTAGGAGTCAGTCTGAATAAGAACTGTGACAATACTTTAGTATTTATCCTGTTGTTTTTAGCAGTCATTCTCTTATCTCTGCACCATTTTTAGACAATTTTTCATCGTATGGCAGATCCTGAAAGGTGGTGAGACTTCTAGTTTCCTCCTCTAAGCTGATGAATACATTTCACTCCTCCCTATGCATAACATAGGATAGCGTCCAAATATGAAGTCATCTACTTCCTAGGCCATCTGCGTCATATGCCTTATTTTAGCCTCTTGATGTGTGCACAGGGCATAATCAGATATCCAACTCTAAGAGTTCAAGTATTTCCCACTCTGGTAAAATGTAAACATGTCCTCTCCGTTTCAGAGTAAAACAGGCTATCTTAAATCCTGTTTCATGCTTTTCACTTCTTTCCAGATTATAAAATATAGCCGAAAAGAGCTGTTGCTGACATCTCAATGCTCAGATTCCTAGCTAATGTTTTCTAAACCCCACATGCTCCTTCTTGGACTTTGGTCCATGTCAGCTAAATTCCTTGGATTACTATTCTTTGGTATAAATCATCCTTAGCATTGCAAAGAAGATCCATTGAGAAAGGTATTATGCAGGACTAAGAAAAAAAATTATTCTTGCCAAACACCCTGTGTTAGGCAGAGAATAAGGCTGGAGATACGAATTAAGTGTTAATTTCCTAATCTTATATGAGGCACAAAGCACCTAGCCATCAGCTAGCAAAATGGGGAAAAATACAGCTTCTCAATCATCTACAGGAAAGGAGCTGGGAAGTCAATGAGTCTTTGAAGTTAAAGCTATTGTGAGGATTGGGACTTTGAGGCAATTGCCCTCGTTCAGGCCATGGTGGGAGTTGAGGCTCCCACTCAGAGGGCAGGTAGCATCCAATTCATGTCTGAGAGGGGTTAGTGCTCAGCTATAGAAGGGCCTTTCCCTTTTTCTTTCTTGCTTACAGCCCTGCCCTGAGACCAGGACTGGCCCAGCCACAGAAAATTTGCAAGAAATTTTGCTTTTCTTGACATCTCCAATATAGGCTAATGCTGCTGAGAGCAGCTGCACAAACCAGTGAATCACATCAAGAGGTGCCCCCATCTTTCCTATCAAGCAGAGCACTCTCTAGCTGAGTTAGGTGATCATTCCTCCCTTGGTGGGTGAATTGTCAGTACTTGTGTGTGAGGTGAAGCACCACAGATGCTTTCCAGACCAAGCTCTTGAAAGTCATAGAAAGAAAGAAGGGCTTTAAGTCCATATGTGGTCATCTTGGGTTTCTGCTCCCTGCTTTTCCTCTGGTCCCACTGCTCATTTTCTGCCTTCAATTTTGCAGGTGAAGGCTCTCAGAGCTGGATTGAGTGGGTGCATGTAGACTGACTGACTCAAGACAAGATTTTCTGTCCATGCTAGAAGCAAGTCTGTAAATGCAGTCCCAGACAAGCCCAGACCCTGTCCTCTGCAGTGCACTGCCACCACCTACCTTGAGCCTGCCCTGCGGTTTAGTAAACAGTTATCTTCTTGCACTGAGCTCATCCAGACAGTCTGCAGATAATCTGCTTGCCAGATTATGGCAGTAGCCATATGTATGGGGCATGGGCAGATTATGGAAGTGATGACCTGACCACTCATACAGCTGTCTGTCAAAAGCAGCATGGACAGAGTCATTGTGTGACATATTTTGGGAGACTTGGATCAGAGGAATCCAATGCTAACACAGCGGTTTTGCAAAGACGCTGCTGGATCATAAAAGTATTTAACAGGTGGCAGGTATTAGCCTGGGCTTCCAAATAAAAAGGGGTTTCAAAGCCTGTAAGTTGTGTGCAGAAATTCCCTCCATCTGAAGGGTGATGTGAAAGCACAGAAGGACAGAGGTGTCTGCGGTGATTGCTCGGAACTGGGAGCTGGAAGCTTCAGTCCTGCTCTTGGCTCTCACCTCACTGCATGGATTACTTGGGAGAAAGCAACAGCCTTTCTGTTCCTCTGCCCCATCCACCACAGAGACATTGAGACCTCCCGTGGCTTAAAAAGCACTCTTTAAAATCTATAAATCGGCAGGTTTAAAACTGGCTGTTTAAAATATGATGACATCTGAAAGGCTGAACACCACAATTTGTTTTCGTACACAATACTGGACAGCTTCAGTCATGGTGCATAGCATGGATATCAACAAATGTGAAATGAGGATATACTGCAGCATCCGTTGCATGCTAGATTTGCCCTGTGCTGCCTGCTTGCAAATCCATTCAGATGCCGGTGAGGATTTTCTGCTAATAAATCAACGTGGTCTACTAGAATGTCTAAGGGAAATCCCTTTAATTGTTGCCCGTGGGTCATTAACTTTAGCAAGAGTGACTACCCAAGCATGGGTAAGGTGTGAGCAGCCACGATGTGGAGGTGGCACCTAAGGAAGAGAAAAGTTTCTGTTCTGTGTGTTTAGGAGAAAGGACAGGACCCCCACAGTGACATGTTGAGGGTGAGCCTAGGGAGAGCATCACTGCCTTTGCATCAAATTACTAAATAAATTACATTCAACACTTATTCATCACTCTAGCTGAAGCAGGTAACGCAGCAGCGTATAGTGCCTATGAGGAAATAGTGGGGTAGTTTGGGTACCATGAGCACTTAAATAACTGTGCTGATAGGATGTAGCACACCATATGGGCTAAAAATCACTGCTAAGCAGCATGGTGCATTGCACTCCAGGGAATTCCTGTGTCTAGGATCAGAGCAAGCTGTTAAATAGCCACAGACACTGTATTCCTTTTCCCAACTTGCTGATGAGTTGTCATACCGGGTTGGGAAGGCATGGCTACAGCTAGCAGGTAACAGATGGAGCCTGCTGCTTCGGCCTTTCATTGCATCGGGATTTCCTGCAAGCTGAAAGCATCTGAGCTGAACACCAGCTTGGGGCACTCAGTGCAGCTCTTGTAATGCATCTCCCTTTCAGCTGGGACACCAAACTCTTAAAGAGAGACCCTTCTCTTGGCAATAGGCTATATTTTTTTCCTGGATTTGGTGCTGTTGTGAGGTTATGTGAAAGTATGCTCCCACATACCTTTTCACTTGCACAAAAGCAACAGAAAATGGGAAATGTGTTCTGAGTCACTACCAAGGAAACAACAAAGAATTAATGTTAACAGCAAACTGTATTTTGCATGTCATTAGACCTCACTGATATAATCAAGCTGGTTTTATTCCATAGATACCGGCTTTGGCCTGTAATAGGATGAACAGATCTCCTGTTAATGAAGTACAAGGTACTGCTGTGGTAAGCGTGTGCTTCTTGCCAGAGCCCAAGGCAATGAACGTAGCATGGTAATTACAGCTTTGGGAGAGGTAAAATTTTGAAGAATATGTAGTGTACAAGCTACAGTTAAATAGCATGGCTCGACAGGGCTGGAGAGACAGTTCAATTCTAGGCAAAATCAATCCACACATTCACAGTGGCTACCAGACTCTGCTCTCATTTACACTGTTGGAAACCTCAAAGTTAACATCAGGATTCTTTCTGAATTTACACCTTTGGGAACATGGTCCTTTGTTTTTGCAAATAAATGTGGATAACGTGACTTCAGATGAATATATGTAGGAACCACTGATGGATTGTAATCTCTTCCTTTTGGACAGGGGCAGACATAATTCTGCCGTAGAAAAAGCCAGCTACCATCTGCATGACCAGCCAGATGAGCCAAAAATCTCTGCTCAAAACATCTCCTTGGGGTCAACAGGTAGAAATCAGTGGGTCTGGTCCAGTCCTATGAGGACAGCGGCCCACACATATCCATGAGGAAGACCCATCTCTCATTCCCAATTCTGGTCAAAAGGAAGGGCTTCTTCCTCAGGCACATTAAAACAGGCCAGTGTTGCTATACCTAGGTGCTTAATGGGAGCTTTTTTCCCATTGTAAACTTCACATGAACCATTAAGGTAACAAGAGCCTACATCAAGGGAAATGTGCTGCCCCTTGGGCCTCTGCAGGGGGTGAGAAAGAAAACAGCATGTGCTTCTGTGCAACAGAAAATCTTTATTGGAATGATATCCAAAGGATCCAGACTTCCGTGCCTGTCCTCCCCCAAACCTACTGTGTACACTGACGGGACACGATGAGGAACAGCTCTGGCTCAGCAAGCCGAGGCAGGCAGCCCTGAGCCCTTCACATTACACCCAGTCTGCCTTCCTGTCCCAACAGCGGGTGTTAGGTCATCACAGACCTGCTCGTAGGAGGCAATGGGAAACCCAGACACCTCTGTGAGCAACGTCTGCAGATATGGGCAGAGGCCCAAGCTCAAGGGAACTGAGTTAGTGTTTGGTGCCTCAGGGGACCTGGTGAGAAGGGGAAGAGTGTACAGTGGCAGCAGACTGAATGGCACACACAGGACAGCAAGGAAAGTTGGGAAGCATCTTCCAAGTAGAAGATCATGGCAGGTTAAACCTGGAAGGAAGGAACAGTGGAGAGTGGTAGTGGGCTACCAGCTCCTGTCACAGTCCCTGTTAGACTTGGCTGTGGTGTGGTCATGGAGGATGGCATCCAAGTTAGCAGCACGATGAGAGAACAGAACAAACTCTTAACACATTAATACCCAGCAAGGCAGTTTGGGGAAGGGCTCATCTTCATCCTCCAGTCCTGGCAAGCCTTCAGATGCAGTATTTCCAAAAGCAGGCTGGGAAGGGATACAAGAGAAGGATGTTAGCACCCAAGGGACTTTTTCCAGCTCCCTACTCTGTCCCTGGAGTGGGTTTCAAAAGGCCCGTGTCTTGAGAGAGTTGGGGTGTGAAGCCAGCATCGTGGTTTCTGGGCACATCTCAATAACCAGCTTTGACTTCATATAACACTTTTAGAAGGTGTTTCTTTTAGCTGCTTATAGTATAAATAAGGGGTCTAAAAGTCATTTCCGTGTTGCTTGATTTATATGGGTTTGATTTTCCTTTTGCTCTGCTTCAGCAATATCAGGAATCAGCTTTTTCTTTCCTGTCTACTGGACAGTAGTTTTGCCGCCTCAGATGTGTGTGCAGGCTTTTTCACCTCTGGCTGACTGGAAGAGCAGGATACGGACTTGGAGAGACCAGATCTGGTCCTTACAATTTTTTTTAAAACTCGGTCACCCTATCACTCTGCTGCTAACTGTCCTCCAAACAACATTGATCTCTGTGGGATCTTCTAAGACAACTGGATTAGGGAAGGATGCACATTTTGGTGTTAGAAAAAATAGCTGTATCACTGCCATGCCCTGTTCTTTGAATCCTGTGTGGGTCTCCTATTGTCAAGTATGAGAAGAGATTTCTACTTGGTTTTTGAAAGCAGGATCTTGGGAGAAAGCTTCTACTGAATTAGCAGTGCTCATGCTGAGACACGAGCTCCTCCCAGACTGGAAGGACTTTAGATGAAAGCAAAGATTCTCTGCTTTCATTTCTGACAGAATCTGATTTAAACCTGGCAGAAGGAAGTAGTTTTATCTACATTTGAACCTTCACAGACTGGTGGGGGCATGAATTAGATTAGCCAAATTAATGACAGCCTCCAGGGTTGCTTATAAATTGCAGATTGGCTAAGGATCACCTAAGCACTTAAGCAAGCCTTGCACAAAGGGATTTTCTCTTGGCTGGCTGGCACATTGTCAGCTTGCACGTGCATAGAGCATGTGGGGTAAGGGCAGAACTAGCTCTTCTGTTTTTAGGCCAGATCCGTCATCAGTGACTTCTGATTTACAGCTGCCGCTGCTTTATGGAGGAATCCACTGAAAGCCAGCATGAACGGCATTGTCCATGTGCTTGTCAGGGGCAGCCTTGCAGGAGCACTGGTGCAATATGCTCCTGAGTTACTGGATACAGACTGGACAAAGCTTGGAGACCAACTGGGGGACCTACCAGATCTTAGTTCCCTGCATTCTTGGTTGATTTCCACATCCTTTTTAGCTGCTTTTCATCAGCACAAACAAGTGCTCCTTTTTTCTCTGTAGGGAGGCAGTGACCTTGGCAGAGGGGAATGCATGCAGTCCACATGCCTCATTATGCCTTCAGCACTAGCTTTGTGCCCAGAGCAAAGCGACGGGTGCAGTGTGGGGATGTGTTCATCCAGAACTCACCCCCTCCAGGAGAGGCACTCATTGCTCATATAACCCCACGTTCCTCTGTGAAAAGAGGAATGCATCGCTGACTACCTCCAGTGAGGTCCTGGGTGTGCCGACCTGGTGTATCTGCCCCGACAACAGACAGGGTTGGGTACACAGTCCTTCTCACCAGCTGCTAAACCAGACAGCCACTACAAGAGAGGGCCAGGACTGCTAGAAAAGCTGCCAACCTGTTTTTCAGCATATTGGGGCATGTTTACTGTCACTGTCTGTTGCAGAAAGGAAGCCCTGGAGATGAGAGCTGGACAGCATGGCTGCAGGGCTCAAACCCAAAACCTACCGCGTTTTTTGGGCTGGGATGCTGAGAGACTTTCCAAGGCATAGGCCACCTCTGACCCTTCCTCAGTTGAAAGCTGATCCTTCAACTTCTCCAGCTGTTTAAAAACAAACACAGCAGTAAACAAATGCCCCATCATGAAGAGCTCCACAGCATGTTGGCAAGTGCAAGGCAGCTCAGAGGCAGGAGGTACAGGCAGCCTGGCTGACAGCATCACTGGGGAGGACAGGGTCTTCCCTTTAGCAGAACCGTTCCAGGAGGATCTGCCTTTGGAGCACTCACACCTCCTCATGTCCTCCTCCATTAAGCTGCTTGTTTGGCGGCAGCAGTGTAGACGCTCTCTGCTCTTCCCCCCAACCCCAGGGTGCAAACCCCTGTGGAGAGGAGGCTGTGTAGAAGGATATTGCACCACTAAGAGTTAAGTCAGTGCTGGGGCAGGAGGTGTCCAGGCATCCACCCACTGCAGCAGAGAGCATTGCTTCTCCATTGCTCTGGGCTGTCCCTCCCCTCCCTTCCCTCCAGCTCTTGCTAACTTCCCTTGGTAATAATGTGGAAAGTCCACGGTATTTCTTCTCCACCTGTAGCGACAGGAACATCTATGGCCATGATCTAGACTTCTGCTCTGGCAGTGTTGCTCCCAGGAAGCCAGAGCTTACTGTCCCTCAGCACTGGAGTGAGGGGCTAGGGCCGGAGCTGACAGCCCTAGGGCAGGGCATGCCTCCCGTCTGGCACGCTGCACTGTGGTTTTTCAATTTGAAGTGAAAAGAGCCAAGTGGAACCCAGCACGACCTCCAGGATCCATGCCAACAGCTGGACCTGGCCTGAGAAAGGGTAAAAAAGGTTTCCACTGCTTGTGGGGTTTGGGGCACAGTGCGAGCCATGTCAAGGTTGCTGCACAGCTTTCCCTGTTTCTGGAAACTCAGTGTAGGATGGAGCTTGCGCTTGCTGTCTCTCTGTGTGTGCACTCTGCACAGCAGGGCTCTGACCCTGGGTAGGGCCTCCCTTACTAGTAAAGAGCCCAGACAAAAATCAGTCTGGATTAGGTGTGCAGAGGCTAGCCCTCTAACTTCAACCCATTATCAGATGCAGCCAGCTGATGCAATGCCTAGGAAGGCAGCAAGACCTCCCCTTCTCCCTCCCTTTTCTTCCATGGAGATTTCCTTTGGCATCAATTTTTTTCCTGGCTTAGCCTTCACTGACCTTTCACTGGTGGCAGAGGCAAGAGCTGCCTCAGCCTTTATTGCATGAATCTATAACCTTGCTCTCTTTTTCTCTTTTCCATCTTGTGCAGCTATTCAGCCTAAGTTCTGCTTTTAGCTTTGTGTGATACATGCTTACATTATAGCAGCAGAATGAAGAGCAGCAGGATGTAAAGATAGAAGAATAGGGCATAAAGACAATACACACAGTTGTTTAGCTACTCATGCAACAGTGTGCATATATATCTGTGCATTTACTTCTCTCACCTGTTCAAGCTCTTCAAATTTCTTTGCCAGCTCCCAGTCTGCAAGAAGGAAGAGAGTAACATCAGTATCTGCATTGCTTCCCAAAGCTCAAATCCAAAAGAGTTTCTTCATTTAACCTCTTCGGTGGTTGACAAAAAAAGACCTAGTTATCATTTATTTCCTGATAGTGATCTCCAAATCTATGGTAGCAGAAACAGTGACAGAAAAGCAGGCTTTGTCTGCTGAATTCTATGGGACTTTAATTCTCCATTTACGATGGAGGCTTCTTTATCGCTCACCATGCTCTAGGTGAATTGGCCCAACAAGGTCATGTACCGTGTCATAGCAACTCAGGTGAACCTCTTTGCTGCTCTTTAGTTTTCATCCTGATAACAACAAATCCCTAATGCTGGCTTTTCTATCGTTGGCCTTTTATATGAGCTCCCATTGCTTCCTTTAAGATTTGTTTACCTCCACATCACCCAGGCAGGCAGAAGTCAGAAGACACAGATTTAGCCTAACATAGCTTATTGCTTTGTAAGTCAGCAAACATCAGGGTTGGCAGAGTGGAGCAACAGGAAAAGTAATATAGCAGTGAGTGCGTGGGTTTCACCCTTCTAAATGTTAGGGGAGCAATGGGATCTGGGGACCAGCTTCATAGATCAGACTTAGAGATCTCAAGGCTGAGCAGTACTATGCTAGACTGTCAAAAGAACTATGCAGATGGATGAATGGGCTGCCCTGAGATATCCCATCCAGGAGAAGGGGAAAGTCAGGTGCCTATGAACAGAATCTAAAACCTCCAGCTGAATTGGGAAGGGCCTGGACTAGCAATAGGGAAGGCTGCAGGAAGGGATGGGGGATTTCAATCTCACTCCTCTTGAGGACTGAGGTACCTTATTCCACACTCAAACTGATGTCAAAAACATTTTTTTTTTTTTAATATGATTGCTGAAACAATGGAAAGCACCATAAAAAAAACAAGCTTGGTCAAAGCTGAGTGACTGGACTGCAGCAGTTCTCCTGGGAGGGAAACGCAAAGTGATCAGCTGGTATTAAGTGCCAGTTTGGGAAAAAAATGCACTAAAATAAGCAGAAGAGCCAGAAAAGAGCTAAAGAATGTCTCTACTGGGCCCCACAAGAAAGCCAAAAGCCAGCCCTGGAGCTGTTTCCTTTGCTCCTAATGTGGCAGCAGGCATTGGTCTGCATCTCCAAGGGGATTTAGGACATAATTCCCTCTGATTTCAGATAAGAATTCAGCACACAGACACATCGCCAGACTTGGGCTTTTTTTTAAACATTTGAAACTGAGCAGAAGGGTGCCAAGAAAGAGCTGACTGCATTCTCAGTTTCTCCTTCAAGAAGGAAACAGTTCAATTGAAAAATCCTGAATATTTTCTGACAGATATTCATCTAACAGAAAAAGCAGCAGTTCCTAAGCAAATCCATTACATCAGGGCTCAATTTGAGAGATGGTCTGGGGATGGGGATGGGGATGGGGATGGGGATGGGGATGGGGATGGGGATACGGATGGGCTGGAAGTCAGGATGTGGGGGCTCTGTTCCTGGCACTGCCAGCAATGACCTCAGGCAGATTCCTCTTAAGCAAGTTTTTACATATCCATAAGGTAGAGACAGCCGGGCCTGCATATCTACAAGTGAAAAGTGCCATTGAAGAGATTATTATTATTATTATTATTATTATTATTATTATTATACAAATTTTTACCTCTTTCAGAGTTTCAAGTGCCTATTTTGGCTGGACTTTCTGCACACTGTAAGCTTGGCCAATGACTGCTATGAATAGAAAATGAACCGCGGACGAAATTTGGAACAGATTATCTCAGGCAGGAGGAAGGAAGTTAATTTATGGATGAAGCCTTGAGAAACTGCCTGCTGTAAATCCTCTGTCTGTGCTCTGCTCAGAGATTCATTGTATTCAATTGTCTGGCATAAAATGCAGCCTTTCCTCTAGGAGTAATAAGTGCAATAATCCATAAACCAATCATAAAAATGTTATTTCTTGAATGCATCCCCTTTGCAAGAAGAATGCCTTTGTTAGTATAAGGATTTGATTTATTTGTGTTTATTTACTTGTCCCGGGATTGTTTAACCACTGCCTCACTGTATTAACAAGGGGCTGGGGAAGAGCACTGAGTGATTTTGACAAATGGATTTTCATAACGAAAATTTTGCTGGGCCCCATTCTTGGCTGTTTTCGCAGGCAAGGTCAGCTTCCTGCTCTGGGACCACCACATACGGCCCTAACCCTCCCCTGGCTGCGGTGGCCGTGGGAATAGCTGACCCCTGTAATCCATATGGTGCTTGTGATCGCTGTGCGTAGTGTCATGGAAAGCCCAAGTTTCTCTTCAGCACTTCTGAGTTTAGAGGCTGTTGCAACATGTGGGTGGCTTTAAATTTAGTGCCTGTTCACAGAGCATGGACAGGAAAAGCCTCCACGTGGCTCGTCTTTGGCCTCTCTGCTGTGTGGGAAAAGCCCATTGTCTCAACCTCTTGCAGCAGTAGCAGGGACTCAGGCTCAGATGGGAGCTCCCACTACTGTTGTCCCAGGCTACACCTGACCCCAAGGGATCTCAGCCATATGCTCTCTGCAAAATCTTGATGCTGCCCCACTGCCCTGTGGGCTTACAAGATGCTGCTGGTTTTAGCATGCCAGGAAGACACTGAGCTGTATCTTAAAAGCACCCGGGCCTGTATGGGTGTGGGTGGAGAGGTGACTCCCAAGGCTGGCCCATGCCCCAGGCATAGTACACAATGTCTCAGGGATAGCAAAGGCACAGGGACTCAGCAGCATCTCTTCTTGTTATTAATTATGTACACACACATGCTCCCTTGGCAGCTCAGTATTGAGTGTCTGAGGATCTAGGGTGCATGGTTTTGGGCAGCTTTACATAGCATTGCAAAAGCAGGTCCAGGAGCCCCATGATGCAGAACAGCTGACATTAATCACATGTAGGCACCACACTGGGTGCCTCCACTTTCTAAGCAGTTGGGATTTCTGAGGAACCTGAGGAGCAGGTTGCTTACATTCATGCAAACACAGATTCAAGAAGCTGAGAGCTCCCATCCCCTTCGCTTACCAATATTTTCTGGTCTCCGCCATGCAAGCTTCTTATTAAGAAGAAGAGTCAGCAGGGTGTCGTCATGATTTGTGTCTTCTCTCTCCGGAAGCACTCGGTTCTCTGCAGCACATAAAACACACCTTTCTCAATCTCTAATGACAAAAAGGATGGACCCTCTAGCCCCCAACAATAAAAGAAAAATTAAGAAGGCTAAGAAGTGGAAGGAAAATGTCTCCTGTCAGCACTTTGTCAGGGTGGAAGGAGCTTGGAGGAAGAGGAAGATGTGTGAGCAAAGAATAAAACCTTCAGGCAGCGAGGGCTGCGCAGTGAAAGGGTGCAGGATGGGGGAGCCCTCCCTGCCAGCTCCAGGCTGCTGGCCAGTCTCACTGCAGCCTCATCAGCATGGCTGGCTGCAGAGAGCTGGAGACATCACCTTGATTTAGACAGTCCCGACCTCTTCTGCAAGGCGAATGTAGCGAATGCGTCTGCAAAGCCAGACAGCAACCACAAGAGCCTCTATTCTCAAAACTGCAGGTGCTCCCCCCCTCACCCCATCCGTCTTCCCCGGGCTGATAGAGGTGGGAACTTGCTCCTCAAGGGCTGACGTGTGGGTACCACAGCTGAAAAGCCCTGCAGGCCTGCAGGCTATTCTTGCGCTCACTCAGCCTTGGGGCTGCTCTGTCTGATTGCCACTGGTATTAAAGGATTCTTCCTGAACAGAGGCAAAGTGTGGAGGAGTTCAAAGCGAACCTCTTTATCCCCAAGGAAGCTTCTTACAGTAGCTGTAGGCCACGCAGAATTTTTCTGTTTTCCAGGAAAAACTTCCCCAAGCTGCCGTCCTAAAGCAGTTTGGGCCTCTCTATGAGGCCCCTTTAGGGAGCTTTCTCAGTGGTTTTGCTTTAGTGGTTGCGGCTATGCCCTCAAATGAATGGTTGTGAAGCTCAAGGGTTCAGCAGAAACCAACGGACACAGGGGATGGGACTAATCAGAGCCCTGAAGGCTCTGAGACCCTCCCAGCTCTGCTGAACAGATTTCCAGGATCATCTGAAACTTGAATGTTGCATTCATTTTTAAGAATGACGGAATGGAAGCCAGACTTTACAGGGAGAATTGCCATTCCCCAAAATCTTTGGTCTGAACACCTCTGCCCCACACCCAGACCCTGAAAAGCCCTAGAAGATGCCTACAGAATCCATGGAAAATGCAAAGAAATTATGCAGAAAGGCTTATCTTCTCTTCTTTCAGTATCTTTAGGGCTTCTGCTCACTTCCTTCAAGGAGGTAAGAGAGGAGAAAATGGTCTTGTATAGCCATCAGCCCTACATAGCTGTGATGGGATGAATGCAGTTGTTTTTGATACACATGAGACAAAACGTTGTACCAGATGAGCCTCAAGGATGCTCAAAAGTATGTGGGAATCAGCTCCATTAGCCAAAATCACATAAATCTGCAGAAGCAGAGGGGCCCTGGCCAAAGTGATGCTCCAAGTATTTGGCCAGACTCAACCCTGCCTCACTCTGTGGCTGAAGCTGCCGATCCTGATTGTGATCTCTAGAAATAAACCCGAGGGACTTAGCAGAGCTACACGCTGTGTAAAACTTGCAGTTAGCGTGGAGTGCTATAAACCTCGTTCTCAAGTCTGAAAGACAGTTATGATTTTAAAATAGCTACTTTTAGTCATTTGGGGGATTTGCTACAGAAAAAAAACCCTATAAACACTCTAGTAAAAACTAAACAGAAGCAGTATTTAGATAGAGTGGCCTCAGGAATGTTTTGGTTGTCTTTACAAAAATAAATAGGTGATATAAGAGGAAAAATAATATGAAATGGGATGTTATTTTCAAGCCTATATTTAGCTGCTTTTTTTTTCTACTGCCAAGTCTCTTTAGGAAAGAAGATTAATGATTGACGTTTCCCTGCAGAATAAGTTCAAGCTAAGATTAATTTAAATTATGGGAGAAGAACATATAAAGAAGTTTTGTGAATAAAAAAAGTTCAGCAGCACCCTACTACTGACATTTATGAGCTGTCAAATCTCATATGGTGCATGCTGGAATTGCTACTCTCTGATATTTTAATGTTTTCCCTTGGAAATTTTCTTTTGGAAGAAAAAGAGCTACCCTTACCAGATTTTACCAGATCTGATATTTTTACTGATTAGCAGAATGTGTCATACGACCAGCTGCAGACCAGAAGGACAGCTTTAGCTCATGCTAATATGAACAAGTCTCTGGGAAGCACCCATGTTAATTGATTGTTTAGTATAGCTCAAGATCCATTTTATTTTCTTTCACGGATAAGCAAGTGTTGCATGGCCATGACAAGCAGCAAAGCAAAGCAAAAAGATAACCACCTACCTGTGTCATCTAGTCTGTATTCCAGCTTACCTTGTAGTAAAAAAGGCTCTCCATGTGTAGATGGGACATACACAGTCATGGTCAAGATGGTTAGCACTCCAAGGGACAGCTGGACAGACCAGATCTTCTCCATGTTCCCACCACCCAAAAGCATTCTTTCTTCAGGCACGGTGGAGGACTTCAATGCAACCCAGTGCCAGATGAGCTCACTTTTAAGAAGCAGTGGATGTGCCGTGATTGCAAATGGCCTTTGGAGGAGGGGAGAAAAATATCTCTTGAGATATAATTCAACCTGTCAATATGATTCACTCCTTTGGGAGTGGACAGAACAACCCAGTAACAGACGTCAGATGGAACCTGTTCAATATATCTCATATCAGACTGATCTAATGAATTCTGATGTTCCCACCGCCATGCACCATCCACGCATGTCGATATACATTCCATATGTACATACATTAAAAATATTTTTTCAGGGCTGCTGCTTTAATGGAGTTCAGACGTGAGGACTCCCACATTAGCAATGAAGATTTGTCTAACATGCAAGTTGCCGTATGTCACCAGTTTGGACAGAATCAGGTTAATGGGGTTTTGTAATTTATCATCTCACTTCGTAGTGCCTATATTAATTAATGTGAGATATAATGAGTGCTGAAGTGGTGAAAAACAGAGGGGGAGAGTTCTTTTCATTTAACTGATTGGAGGATGTTGAGTGTGTCTCGCTCACCATGACTTATGGCTTTGTCAACGGGAAAGGCATCACACCCTATTTTGGGATTGTGTCTGAGTGGGGGAGTGCAGATTTGGCAGCAGATAAGGAATACATCAAGGACGGGCAACTGTCTTCAGTTTTTTCTTGGGGAAAGAAAGAAGTGGAAGGTCAGATGTCAGTTCTGGCTGCACAGCCGTATTTTATTAGTTTAGAGCAACGTATTGAGGCACATTGCACATATTCCATGTCTTCTCAGGTTGTGGATACTTCTTGGTTTGGCTTCTATTTTTTGCCTGTCCATCACTATCGATCAGGGACCTGCTACTAGTTTTCTATTACAACCTTACCAAGCAAAACATTGCAATAGTAACAGCACTAAACTTTGTTCTTCACTTCTGCTTCTTCTGCAGAACTGAATCATCTGTACTACATTTTGGCCAAGTTCTTGTACAAATACTCCTAGTGACTCACCTCGTATGCTTTTTTACACCACATCATGCCAGATTACCCAACATAGCTTCATCTGACGGTACCTGCACTTCATCTTAACTAAAAGACAGTATCATTTCCATGTTTGGGCTTTTGGCTCCTGGTCCCCAGCTCTCCCCACAACTTGCTGTGCACCTTGGATAACTATAGGATAACTAGCCTTTCAATATCCCTTTTAATATTTACTTTTTACTAAAAAATGAGAGCTCGGATTTTTTTTTGCAAGAAGTGCCTATGAAAATTAATGTGATGCTTCCATTAAAGAGTACTTCTCTACTCCAAAATTTTCCCTGAAGATATAATATGTACAAATAAACCAAACTTGTCTTTTCTCTCAGTCTTGTGAACCAGTGATCAAGTACTGAAGTACTCCCCTTTCCTTCTTCACAAAGTTCTGTTTGCACTGAAGCACACCTATGTCCTACAGGGAACACTTTCCCAGCCACTTCTGTCTCCCTAAGCCACCCATTTCAAACTGGTCGGTAGTGAGCAGCCCCCATGAAGAAGAGGCTATAATCTGATGAGCACCACCTTGCACAGGAGTCCAGGGTGGACAATAGTAGCTCTGACTCAAAAACATATTCTTAAGGAAGATCAAGTCCAGTTTTATTTGGTATTAAAGAGCTTTCCAGGTTCCTACTAGTCTGTCCTGAGATCTGCTGTGAAATTGGTTTTGCTTTGATATAGGCGGTGGTTTTCCCCATCTCATCTAAGTCTATGCAGAATCCATAGATCTCGGACTGTTGTTTCCTACCCTTGGCTGTAAGGCATCATGGGCTATTGGCAGGCTCTTTCAGGAAGATGAGATATTCCCTGGGATTTCCTGTCACTGCAGAGAAACTTCAGTTCTGGGTCACTGTGACTGTTCAGCCCTGAAAGCAACTGACACATATAGCATGCAAGTCCTTTCAAGTGAGGGCCCTGGTGAAGGTGAAGGACTGCCATTCTACATTTACATACTAGAAGGCAGATTACTGGATGCTGTGAGCGGGTGGGTGGATAGAAGCCTGATAGCCACTGCCAGATGCTAGTGGACTGTTTGCATTTGTTGCTGTTATGAGATGGTTGATTTGAAGTGTTGGGTTCTGTAAGACTCCTACCTGGAAAATTCCTTTGCTTTTAGAGCATCTGTCTGCGTGCTGGAAATGCTATTGAGTTTTGTTGTTCTTACACATTTTATTCTCCATAGAAAAACAGCATAGTCTCCATATTCTCCCTATTACTTCACTCAGTGATAATGTCTTCTACATCATCCCCTGAGCACTTGTGTCTAGAGCTCAGAGATAGCAACAATGTGAAGATGGGAGCTCCATCTCTACCTCCCATGGTCCTAGTCTGTCTAAGCCTCTTCATGTAGAAGTTTCTCTGTTTATAAAGCTACGCAGACTTCAGGTAATCAAACTGGAAAATCAACAAGTGTGGACAAAACCAACCAATCCAGAGGGCAGGAATGGAGAAGACTTGGACCAAGCAGCTGAGATGCCACTAAACTCAGCTGTGCCAGCTCTGTGTGAGAGAGATGAGTACACGTGTCAGGGCCCTGAGGATGTTAACAGTCCTGAGCAGCCTCAGCTGGGGCCTCCACCCACCCTCTCTACCCATAGGCTGAGAAGCTCCATTTAAGCTCAGCCCTGGACCACTTCTGTTTCTGGCTGAGCTATGTTGGAGGAATGTTGGTCTGCAGCTCAGCTATGTCTTTGCCTGCGCCTGCCCATGGCCCCTACAGATCTAGACTCAGACCTGCAGGTTGACTTCCCTACTTGAGTTCAGACATGTTCCATCAGCGTGGACCTGTCTGGTGTTCACTGGGCTGTGTTTGACCCTGGTTGCTATCATCAGGCTTGATTCTGACTAGTGGATTGACTTCCAGCTTGACCCTGGATCTGCCTTGTCATCATGGGTTTCTCTGATCATTGGGACTCTTGGCTGAATCTGGCTGCTGTCCCTGGGCCTGCCCTGCTTGCATCCCTTGGGATAGGTCCCTGTCCTGCTGGCAGTATCACTGCACTTGGCTCCCTGTTCCCTAGGGAGTGGCTGACTCTTGCTGCTCTCAGATGTCATCTTCCTCAAAATGTTCAGCTTCTTTCTGTGTGTAAACTCCTCTGCTGGGTAGATTAGTAGATCTTGGAGTGGTGAAGGCTTTCAGGTATGTTATATAAAATCCCGATTTCTCTGAAGTCACTTTGGGTTTTGCTGTTAGCTCTAACGAAGCTAAGACTGCCTCTAGAAGAGATGCAGTCCCCAAATAACCTAACCTTAGTTTACCAAAGCAGTAATGTTTACTGTTTCAGAGTAAGTCTCAGACAAGGGGTATTCAGTATGAGTTTTGGGTGACTTGTAAGATGCAGGAGGCAGTGTTGAGCTGCTGAAAGCAGGAGAACATGAAAGAGCTACTTTGCAGAGCCAGCTTGGAGTGGCAGGTTTCCAGACCACTTTGTATGCTGTACATTTGGGGTTTGGAGAGAGGGAGGATATTTTTTTCTTTTCCAGAGCTTCTTAAGAACACATGAAAACATCATATGCAACATGTATTTCAGGTGAGCCTCAACAGTGTCCGTGGGCTTTGCTGTGGTCTTATGGTCTTCCACTTAACCATAGTTTGCTTGGTCCCAAAGCAAACAACCTGCTGTGGGAGGACCTGTCAGGGAAGAGCCTTTACTTAAGGTTGGGAGAAAGGGTATATGAACTGTTCCATAACCTCTGCACCAAGAATGGGACCTGGCTGCAACCAGGTAGTCTCAGCTGGTGGAAACAGGATTTTATACTGTGCAGTACATATGGGGAGACCCATGTATTGCTGTTTTCTTGCCTAGAGTGCTTCTAAGAATAAAATGAGGGTGCGGAATGACAGACAAATTTGGAAATCAGGAGGGGGACATCTCTTGTAGAGGGAAAGGCAGGATAGGGGTTTGACGGCCCCACCAAAGCAGGGAGAAGCTGGTGAGCTTTTAGCAGGCAAGAAAGGGGAGCTGCCCTCACAGCAGGGGTGAAGTGAGCTTCATACACAATGTCAGAAAGGCAGGAGTCATTTTGCTCCCCACCCTGGGCAGTGACTTAGTGTACCCCCCTGTCCCACCACATGCCTCTATCACCTCTGTCTATTCACATGCCCAACAAACTGTTTCCATCTTCTGTAGCCAAGTCCCTTCTCTCTTCCACAATGTCTGCCTTTCTTGCCTGTATCACCGTTGTAGACCTGACACCATTTGTCTCTTCTGTCTATGTTCCTATTGCATCTATCTGCTCCTCTGTGTCTCCAACTGTGCTTCACCTGGTAGGAATCAGAGTACTGAATTCCACCCTGTCCTCTTCAGCCTTCATCCCTTACATGTTTAATATCTGATTTCTCTTCTGTCTGTGTCACTTTTACCCTGGGGTGAACTTGAGAGGACAAAACCCACTCCAGCCCCATTATGTAAAGTACCACTGGAAGGCGCTCAGATACTCTGCTGATGTGTGGTGCAAAGTCCCTGACAGAACAGCTTGGCTGCACAGAAAGGAATTAAAATAATGTGCACGCAAGCCAGGAGAGCAGGCACCCCCCCTTGCAGCTCCCTGAGAGGAGGTAGTGCATAATGGGGAGGGAGATGTAGTTATAAAATGAGATGCTCTGTTCCTTAGGGGATTGTTAAAACCAGTCAATATTTATGAAGCTTTTAGTCTGACTCATGCAATTTGTTCCCCCTTCTATGCGCTTGTCTTTGGGACTCAGCTGTTGCTTGGCCTGTTATTGCTGCAAAATTAGATGCTATGGTTTAACTGTCTCTTTGCTTAGAGGAAGAAAAGGGAAAGGTCCAAGGCAGAGTGTAAAGTGTCTCAAGTTGTCACCTCACTGCAAGCAACCAAGGGAGCACACAGAGGGAAGCATCACCAGCTCCCATCAGATGAAGAAGAGAAGCAGTTCCTCGTGGTTAAGGCAGCAGAGGGTAAGAAGTGTAGCTGGGCTGCCTGCCTGGCTTTCACATCCATTCTGGGGGCTGTCAGGAAACCATTTAACTTCTTAGGGAATGAGCCAGCTCCAAAGTGTCCTCCTGGAGTGAGGGGCTGAAAGAGTAATGCAGGAATGTGAAAGCATGCGATGTGGGAGGAGGCAGCCCATGGAAAGAAAGCAGGGAGCAGAGGCAGTTGTGGCACCGTTCTCCCCTCTGCCTTAAAATCCTGAGCTGGAGCACCTCCTCCAGAGTGGATCTCAGTCCCCCATCCCTACTGACCAGGAGTTACTTGGTTGAGGTTCCTGGTGAGGAGATGAGGACATTGTAGAAAACCTTTCTGCTTTGAAATGTGCTGTGACCTGCTGGTCTCAAAGTAATTTTCAGTGATGCTCCTGAATAGTAAATATTGGTGTGGCTGTGTAGGGACTAATCTGACCCCTGTGCTAGGACAGTGTCCTGAAGAGGCATGATCTGGAATGACCTGGTTATACCATCAGATTTACCCTGAGCTTGATCCCCCTCTGTTCTGACTCACCTTCTGCAGGCCCCAAGTTCATCCTGGATGATGAGTGTAAGCAATGCCTCTGAACTTAGCAGGGACACTGAGTGCTAAGTGATGCTGTGGGGTGTCTTTGCAAGAGTAGCATCACCCTATGGAAGTTAGTCTTCCTAGGCCCCCAGTAAAGGCAGTGGAAGTAGGAAGGCTGAGTGATTTGGAGCAGGAGTCTGCCTGGTTTTCTGGAGAACCTCTTCTCTCTCCATCATTAGAGAACAGTCACTTGTGGAAATGGTAAGTGAGGTAACAAAATAGTACATGGCCAACAAGAGGTGATTTCTAGAGCTGGGACTTGCCCTCCACAAACGCTGTTACAAGCCCATTGCCCTGCCAATAGTGGCAGACGTTGGCTCATTTATTCTTTCTAGAGGATAGATATCAGTGGTCATTATCACTTATGTGAGCATGCAAAGCCAGGAGGACCCAAAGTGGTGGTCTGGCATGTAGCTTCTGATGGAGCTTGCCACTATCTAGATGGAGGGGAAAAGTAAGGGAAACCAAGCATGAGATGTGTTATCTCTACTGAGTAGCAGCAGGCTGTGCTAGGCTGCCTGATCTTGTCCCCAGGGAGCTGATGCATCTCCCTGATGAGGTGGAGACCCTAGCTTGGCCACCAAAAAGCCATATGTGCATATTAGTGTGGCACTTGGGATGGGCTAGTTAGCCTGGCTTCTGGGTGAAATTGCCAGGGTAGCTGTGCTGGTTCTGGGGTAGCTTCTGCAGAGCTAGCACATCTCCACAGGGCGCTGCCTGTCTGCGCCGAGTTTTCTTCAGAAAGCCCTAGTCCCCCAGCACTTCCAAGGCTGCTGTTAGTGAGGCACTGTGTCCTCCAGACTGTGCTGCAGCCACCAGCTGGTGAAATTCGCTGGCTGCTGTACAGGCTCATGTGGACTTGGCAGCTCCCAGTGTGACTGCAGAGCAATGAGCTGCCTCTTGATTTTTCTTGTTGCAGATGTTGGGCTGAAGATACTTAATGCTACCTGCATCAAGGACCTCTGCAAGGATCCTTTGGTGTGGTCAGGAACCACCATATGGGAATGAGTGTGTGCCTCCATCTGTCTCTGAATGTTTCCCCTGAATTTTGCACACTTCCTTCTACTTTAATCAGCCATTCTCAGTAAGTCTAAATTGAATGTAGCTTGTACCTGTACTACTTTGGGTAACATGGACAAGGCTGGGTGATTTCCTGCTAAAAATGCTGGTTGGGGCACTTTTAAGGTTGTGGAGGTCAACCCTGTCTACTAACAGCGCCAACTTTCATGCTGTCGTTCCCCTTTCTCCTTCTCTCAGTTCCCATCATCTGGCCTTTTGTTTTATTGAGAAATGTTACCCATTTTTTTGGAAAACTTTCACTGCAGTTCACCCAAGAGAGGGCTTAGAGGGTACACAGATCCGTTTTGTTTTGAGGAAATTTGCACAGGCAACCATAATCCTTGCATTTCCAAGAGCTTGTCATCTTAGCTAGCTTTTCGTTTGCACCCAGGGCGACTGAGACTCTTCTGCACATGCAAAATAGCGCTCTGTTGAGTGAACTCCAATGCTTTGTGGATGTAAACTTGCATATACAGAATCATGACTAGAAATGAGGGATCTAACTGAGACTGTAGGACATATTCATCCCTCACCTTTTGGCCTGCTTGCCACCCTGCAGCTTGGGAAACAAGGCAGCAGAAGTGATAACACATTTTTTTTTTTTTAACCAGAAAAGGATGGGCTGGTGGAAATCAAAATAGGTGATTTTTAGGTAGGTTTATTAATTTTTCAGAGTGGAATATAGCAAACACTGCTAGGTGAGAACAGCACCGATTTCAGCCCCCACCAAACTCCCTCTAACATCAGTGTGGTGAGGTTTCATCAGGCAGTAATGACTGAATAACTGAGAACTGGCCAAGGTGCTTCACCACTACCTGCCGCTTTTATTATTGTGCCTCCATTGTGCAGGCTTGCAGGTAGCTCCCTGTGGAGCACTAAGTGAGTAACAAATATATCTTCTGGGGGGTCTGTTCTTCTGACCTATAAGAGTAAAGGAAAGATGCAGAGCGGATGAGGGAAAAAGAAAGTAGCAAGTGTACTACTTTTAGTATTACTTCTCACTTTTATTGGTAAAGGAGATTTTTTGGAAGGCATTTGGTCTCTTTTGCTGATGTGAAACTTAACACTGTTTCACTTGGAAAAACAAAAAAATCACCAAAACTACAACCCTTGCAAATGTATATGTAAAATTGTGGGCAGAGATGCAGAGCTAATTTGCACCTTGCAGTTTCCAGGGCAGCCTATACAAACATCTGATCTGTGCAGATAACTGCGTTGTGAGCAGCATTGTACCTGACTTCAGATTACATAGGTTCTCTCTCCAACTTGAAAGTCAACAAAAGCCTTTGTTCTGTAAATGCACAGCTCATGATTTTCCTAGTGCCCCTCGTTATATTACATGTAAGCACAAGTTTAATTTTCTTTGTTCATTCTTTGCAATCACCCCATTCATTACCCCTGGTGTGCTTTATAATACCTTAATCTTTGCAGGCTCCTGCTCTCCTTGTCCTTCAGGGAGCCTGAATTCCCACAGGCACTATTCAGCTACCTATGGAAATTGCACACCTGCTGCTTGGTGCTCTGTGCCAATGCTGTAATGTTTGCTTCCTCTCACTGGCCTCTTCTGGCACAGGACTTCAAAACTCTCTTGAAGTGCATCTTAGCTTAGAAATGCAGGGACGTTAATGACTGAAGTGGGTCAAAGAGGAGAAAAACAAAAGTGTGTGTCCCCAGCTCAGGTGAGAAGGAAGGTCAATCCCCTGGCATCAGTCACCACTGACCCACAGTGGTTGGACATGGGTTTGTGTGGCACCTGATACCATGAGACACCTAGAATCATTTTTTCCACCCCTTTGCATTGACCATTAACTGATGCACACATTCTTGCCTGCAGGATCATTATCCTTTGTGTCTGTTCCCATAGCAGCCCCATCAGTTGGAAGTTAGCCTTGCCATCATTAAGGAAACTTTAACAAAGACTGTTCTGTTGAAAGTGAACATCTTGATGAGGCCTAATTTATTTCACAGTTGTTGTTGTCCTGTTGACCTAAAATGATAGCAGGACACTTGGAGAGGTGCCCAGTTTATTTAAGAAGCAAGCACAAAATTGTCTCTCCCTGCCTGCAGGAAGAGCTTAGTGGCATAAGGCACTCCTAGCTCCTGGTCCCAATGCTCTGCCTGGCAGCTCCTGCCCCTAAAAGCTGGCTGTGGCTTTTCTGAGGGACAGTCCAGATAGGATTGGTTTTATCTGTTTTTAACAGTTCCAGCCTCTGCTTTGCACATCCCCTCAGAAGTGTTTTTGGTGCTGTGAGAGCTGGGATAGCATTGTGTGGTGCACCGGGGTGACAATCTGGGTACATTCCAGGAGTAGCATGTATTTGGGGGCACGATCATATGCCTGGGTGCAGGTAGGGAAAGTGCCAGTCCTGGGGCCCCCTGGGGTTTAAGACTTGTGTGGTGGCATGGTCCCAGCTGCAGTGCCATCTCTGAGCCCCTGCCTACAGCTGTCTGCTGGAGCACACTCCTCGCTGACCATGGTGTGCCTGGTACACCCGATTTGCCATGGAGAATGGCTGCTGGAAAGCACAGAGCCAAAAAGGTGACAATGCAAGGACAAGGGGCTGGGGTTGCAGGTTGCAGCAAGGGGAAGTCCACCTGGATATAAGGAGAAAAAATCACAATGAGCAAAGAATGGACCAGGAGCTCAGAAAGGTGGTGTGATCTCTAGCCTTGGAGATTTTCAAAACTCACCTGGGCAAGGCACTAAGCAACCTCATCAGGTTTTGACGCCAGTCCTGCTTTGAGCAGGGGGTTGGACTAGAGCCCTGCAAATTCCCTCCTGAGTGAAGTTACTCCATGAGAGAAGAGTTAGAGGCGTGTGCTGTGCACTTCAGCTCAAATTCAGCATCAGCTTCCCAGTTACTTTTGTCCTGGGAAATGAGATGGCCTTGTCTTCCAACAGAAGCTCGTGTGAGATTAAGTACCTGCTTTTAGCAAAAAAAAGATTGAAGTGTTGTTGTCTTATTATCTTAAAGTGGTTAGTCTTCCCAGCTTTATTGGGATTAATCTACCCACTGCAACATATACCATTTGTCAAGCTAGATGCTGTACGATTTGCAGAGGAAAAGCTGATGTTGGTCTAGCAGAACAGACAAACACCTTTCATGCTTTTTGCCTAGAAGGAGCAGCTTTTAGATGCAAGTGAGAGCCTGGAGGGTGATTTGAGACCCACCACAATGAGAAGCCCTTTGGGAGCATAACATATGATGCCGCTGCAGTGTTAGCATTACATCAGTAACTCATTCCCTGGATCCTGTTTAATTCCCTCTCATGCCCAGTCCCTCTGTGGTCATTTTTGGGTTTTTTTTGTAGCTGCCTTTGAAACCTTCTATAGCCTTCAAGAGATTCATGCAATCTTCCAATCTCTGAGAATTCATCTGAATACATCTCAAAAATCAAGCCAAGATGAGAGGGAAGTCCAATGTCAAGAATGCAAAAAAAAAAAAAAAAAAGCTTGCTTTGGTGTGTAGGACCCTGCCTTAAGGAACACGATTTTGCTGGTGTTACCTCTCCCTGAAGCATGTTCCAGCCTTTCTGTGCTCTGACAGCTAGAGCTGTTCCCCTCATTTCCAGCACCAAGAAAATAATGTCACTTGCACTGTCTGCCTGTAGTTTCCTTGGGTCCTAGTGGAGCTCACTATCCAACTGCTATTACTGAGCTTCAGTAGATTTTGTAAGAACGAGTATGTTTGCATGATTAAGGGAGCCACTGGAAGACATAAGGAGCCACATAATTTGTGTAGTAGAAACCTGAACCTGGGATCCTCAGGAACTACTCTGCTGTGACCCTGAGAATCAGGTACCAGATCTTGCTGTAGTGAAGCTACACATAGCCAGGCACATAGTTCTCTTTTAACAGCGGCCAAAGTCACATCAGTCCAACATGGTATCTCTTGAATACAGTGCAGATTATTACTAATTTATGTTGCTGGTTTTGGCCCTAGCCAGACAATGTAATGTGATACAAATTCATTACTGAAGACTGGAGCAAAAAGCTGTGTGCACTGAGTAAAATGCAGGATCACTGGGATGGACAGATTAAAAGTTGTGTCATGAAGTTGGCTGTTGCATTAAAGCTGCTGTGTAAATGTGAACGATTCAGGCTTTCAACTTCTGCTGCTTTGTATTGAATACCTTATACTGAGAGAAGGGCAGGAGAAAACCATATTCCGGTTTTGGAAAGTCAGATTGGTACGTTCTGTGCCACTTCTGTATCTTCCTGGTTGCTTGGGCTCTTCTTTTGTCCTCACTTTTGTCCAATAATAAATGCTTATTCAGCAAAAAAATCTTGATTAGTGAAGGGAGAAGGATGTCCAGAGGAATATACTGACTTCAGGAAAACTCAAATTTAGGAGAAACTGGAAATGGACTTTTAGACCCTTTCTTAGCATGGAGCTGGCTGTAACCACCAGGATAATTTGTGAGCTTGTGTTGAATGGCAGGGGGATTAGAGGGAGGAGCTGGACAGAGCTGGGACTGTCACAGAAAATAATCTGTGTGAGCTGCCCCTTGGAGGGCCAAGACCCTGTGACTAATCCCCATCTGTATGATCATATGGAGCACCTGTGTAGTGGGAGCCATCCTGTGCACCACTCATCTCTCTGTAAAACGGTACAACGGCCTTCTAGGCAGAAGGCTCATCAGCTCTCAGCATGTGGTAGCACACGAGATGTGTGCTAGGTGCGTGTAAGTGAGAAGGGATCATAAATATAGACAATTCAGTGACTTTTTCTGTGGAGAAGGCTGAGTGGTTGAAGGAAAGGTAAAGGCAGTCAGATTAAAGACAAAGTCTATGCATACCTGCTTTGGGGATGATGAAGCATCATTCCAAAGGGGCAGAATTAAGGACAGTTCCTGAGTTTCAGAAAACAGGGCTGGAAAATTATGGAGCAGCACACAGCTAACCCTCTGAAAATTGAGTCTTTTTTTGCAGTCTGTTTCTTCCATTGTTTTTACTTTTTAATAAAATTGAGATTATTATTCCCTTTGCCGTTTTTTTTCCTGAGATCTCACACCCTGCTATGTCTCCCTCTGAGCTCCCATCCCAGTTCCCCAGGGCACAGAGCTCCCTGGAGCCTGTTGGAGAGTGGGAGCAGGAGACAGGCTCAGCCCCCCTCTCACCCCTGCTTCCCTGTGCCCACCAGTGGCATAGGGGCCACGGGACGTTAGAATAGGAGCTGGGGCCACTTATTTCAAATGTGGTAATATTGATTTCATCTGCTTCTTGCATACCCCTGAGATACATGCTTATTTGTGATCAAAACACTAAATGGTCTACATGAGTGACTGGCTGTGCTGAGCACAGCCCGGCGGAGCTCAGACATCCCCAAATCCTCTTCCTCTTATCTCCTTCCCTTTTCCCAGAGGACATCATCTCATACTGTGTCTTTGCTGCTGGAAAACAAAGGAGGACCGAAGCTGGAAGTCCTCCCCATCCCTGCTGGCTCTAACCCGTACGGGGCAGAGCATTACTGGGGCTCAAAGGCCTCTCCAGGTGCTGCTTGGCCAGAAATCTCTCGTCCGCGCTGCCCTCCTTGAGACGTACCCGTCCCAACAGACAAACTCATTGCATCCCGCTTGCTTCCCCTCCCTGAAGGACAAGGGGGGCTCTTTGGCGACTGCGGCAGCCGCTGAGCCGCTGACTCCTTTGAGGCTCGACCTGGGCACGTTGTCATTGCCCAGACTCGTTTGAGGCTCGACCTGGGCACGTTGTCATTGCCCAGCCCGGCGGGACACATGCGAGCGCTGGGGTCGGGTGGCTCGGGAAGGGGGAGCGGGGGCAGAGACAACCGGATCCGGCACGGGAAAGCGCCGGGGGACCGGAGTTGTCCGAGTGGTTTGAAAAGGCGCCCCGGCGGTAATAGGGGGTCTCCAGGCCCCCCTCCGAAAAAAAGAAAAAAAAAAAAAAAAAAAAGTAAAATGAACTATAAATAAAGGCGCCGGGAGGGTGCCCGTCCCGCTGAACTCCGACTCGAGCACCGCTGGAGAAGGGGAGGGGGAAACCCCCCGGCCCCCCGCCCACCTCCCCGGGGAAGAGGGGCGGCGAGCGGCGGCCCCGCCCCGCCGCTTTCTGTCCCCTCTCCCGCGCCGTACGGCCGGGCGCGCCGGCTCCATCCGCTGGCAACTTTGTAGCGCGGGGCGCGGGCGGCGCCGCCGCGGCTCTGCCCTCACCCGGGGGGCGAGGGCCGACCCCTCCGGGCCCCAGTCCCGGCGCCGGCCCGGCGGGCCGAGCGCACCCCACCCCACCATGGCCGGGATCGGCATCGACCACTCTAAGCTGCCCGGAGTCAAAGAAGGTAGGGGTCACCCCGGGGGGGGAGCGGACCGGGGCGGGGGGGCGCGGAGCCGGTCCCCGGGCGGGGGGAGCTGGACGGGACGGGGCGGTTGGGGGGAATTGGGGGGAAGGAAGGGGAGAAACGGGAGAAACTCTTTTTCTTTTTTTTCTTTTTTTTAAATTATTATTTTAAATTTACCGGGGGCGGGTTGGGGGGGTCGGGGAGCCGGGGTGGGGGGGCTCCGTGCTCCGGCCGCGACACGGACGCGCGGGGCGGGCGGGCTGCGCGGGGCCCTTCGGGGTTTGCGGGAGCCGTCCCGCTTTGCCGTGCGTTGTCTTCGGCGGCCGTGCGGGGCGGAGGGAGGGGAGGGAAGGCGGAGGGCCGGCGGGGAAGAAGCAGCGTTAGCTTGACGGAGAGCCGCGGCCGCCCTCCCAGCCCGGCGCCCGGCTCCCCTCCGCGGGGTTGCGCGGCGGCGGCCGGGCGGGGAAGCGCCGCTTCTCCCCGGGAGGAGGCGAGGAGCGGCGCTGGGGGAGGGGGCCAGCCCTTTGTCTGCGCCGGGGCCGAGGCCGCCGCCGGCGCTTCTGCTCCGCTCCGCTCCCCCCCGCCGCGCCCGGCCGGCGGGGCTGGGGCTGGGGCAGGGCTGGGAGCCTGGCCGGGGTGCGCTCCCACGGGGCTAAGCCGGGCTGTGAAATCGCCGGCAGACCCTTCGGGGTATTGGCATGCAGATATGTTCCTCGCAGTTGTGGCTCGGCTGGGTTTGGAGGCTCCCGCTCGGGGCATTGATAAATGGGAGCAGAACTGTGAATATCCATAAATTTGGTGATTTGAGGGGGACTGGCGATGTTCAAGTCCCGGTTAAAAATACTTGAGCCTACGGGGTTTTTGTGAAGACTTTGCCCTGCATTGAGCTTTGTAGCACCAAGAAGCCTCCTGCAGCCTGCAGAATCCCTGCGCGCCCCAGGAGTGCAGGGGAAGGGTGGGCTGTAAGCGGCCCCGCTCGCTTTCTGGGTGTCCGGCTGCGTGTGGCTGCCGGTTTAGCCTGTGCTCGGTACAGCGATTCACCTTCAGTTGGGCCAGATTGGCCTCAGCTTCCCTGTTAGCAGAGTCTCTGCTTCACATGTGTGCCTTTAAGGTTAATTAAAGGTGCCCTGGAGCCAGTTTGCGTTTAAAAAGCTTTGTACGAGGTAGAGTCTGTTCTTTCTGACAGTGATAGAAGTCTGTAGAAGCTCTGTCAACATCAAGTTATTTTAGATTTACACTGTAGTAATAGAGAGCACTGCGTGCCTGTCTAAATACAACCAAAATTCCTTAAAGTTGTTTTCCTTGCCACTGGCTATTTCTTTTTTTAAATTCCATTCTTACAAAATAGCAAGTGTGAATTTGATGATTCAGCTAGTCAAGAGTAGAAGGCGTATGTCTGTGTAGGGAGCTGGAGGTTCCTTTTGACCTCTCGTCATCTTTTAATGCTTCACTCCTTACTGCTCCTGGAAGAAAAGTAATACCCATGTGCTGAAGTTTTAGGGGTTAATGTTGGTCCTATTAAGTCATTAGCAAAATTGTTATTGGTCATTTTAGTGTGGTCAAGATCTCATCCTTAGAGTCTGTCCACACATGATTACTCAAGAAAATTAATCCAATTATCCTTCCCAGTGGGTTGATTAAAGTGAATTAAAGTGAATTAAATACCTGTGTAGATGCTCTTATTCAAAATTCAGGTAGCCTTGATTTGATCTAGCTTGGTTCATTTTTGAAGTGAACTAACTGGACTGAGTTAAGGTTGTTTACATGTGGAATGAAAGTATGTTTACAGGGTTGCAATGTAGCTCAACCAGTCCTTGGTAAATTTGCACCTATGGTTAGCGTGGATTAAGTTTCAAGATTGTCATGGTACAACAATCTGTTGTTACCTGATAGCAATTGGATTAAAGTGGTGTCCCAGGGCAGCTCCAGCGTGCAAAGTACATGAGGCCTGAGCCGTGTTCTGCAAAGCCTCAGGCATGTTTCACGCTTTTAGTTTAGTGACATCATTTGTTTTTTATTGTGGAAAGTGTTGAAACTGAGCTATGCTTTGGATTAGATCTTTTCATGCTTGGTGTTAATGCCAACCAAGGAAAGAAACGCATTGCCTTCCATACCTAGGGAAATATTTATTGTTCCTGATACAGAAATCACTGTTGATCCTTCTGGAAAAACATTCCCTTTTTTCATTTCAGGTAAAGGTCAGCTTAGTCATTCATTAACAATGAAGAACTTTGTTTTGGTTTGAGTACTTTGGTCTTTGCCAGCTCCGCTTTGGGAGAGGAGGTGCAGTGTCCAGGTTCTTCCTGGCTGCAGGTAGCTGGGACTGCTGTGAGACAGCGTCATCCTCTTCTGGTGTGGGCTCAAAAAACTCTACTACAAGCGAGGTTGTTTCTATGCAATGATGGCAGTGAAAATCTGATAACTGTAGCTAGGTGCTGCAGGAAGCCTTGCTTCTTGTGTTTACTTTCTTTTTTTATCTTTAAAAGCATTTATATTAGCTGAAGGCCTGATATAGATGGCCTTTTGCCAGTGAAAACTGCCTCAGCAGGTCCAGTTTATTTTGTGGGTGGGGGTTTACTGGTGTAAAATACACCCCCAAAACACACTCTTTCTAGTATAAACTAGACCTTGGTGCTGCAGCCTGGGGTTACAGAGCCATTTTTCCATGGGCAGTAAAGCGGATGTTCTGACCACTGTGGTCAGTAAAGCTCTTGTAAGTTATTTGCTGAAGGTTTTGGTGTTAGTTGCAAACTGTGGGCTGAGTTTCTCTGCCTGTATTTCTATTCGCCTTTCAAGTGTCTGTGACATTTTCTCTTTTCATAAAGCAGCTTTTGCTGTGTGCTCTTTTGACACCCCACCCCACCCCCCCCCCCCCCCCCCGGGGATTGCTCAGCTCTGTGTGTGTAGATCTTTTTTACTCGAGGTCTCATTTGTGAGCCTTTTGGGGACAAAAGCATCCTGGAAATATTATTTTAATTAGTTACTTATAAAGCAAATCAAAGAAACTGGCTTGGGGTCTTCTTGATCTCCGTTTGTCTCTAATCTCTTGTGATCTGATGCATTACTAGCTGCTAAAATTGGGAAGAGCTATACCCTCTCCTTGGCTGCTTGTTTTAAATAAGCTCTTTGGTGCAGCTGCCCATGCCATCTCAAAGCACTCCTGGACCTGGGAAGCATTCCTGCCTGCATGTGTGCAGGCAGAACTGCACAGGGGGCGTTCCTGGGGAGATATTTTGGAGCTGTGCAGACCTTGCCCCTCTCTGGAGGGTGTACTTGTGGTCCAGTCTGCTGTTGCTGCCTCTGCCAAAGGGCTGAGGTCTGTGGCAATGGCTTTGCCAAGGGGATGCCCATGTCTGCTAAGACTGAGGCTCAGCCCCTGTCCAGTGCAGTCTCTGAGAGCCATCAGTTGTTAGCAGCGGCAGGTAAAACCCAGGTACGGGCTTCCTCGCCAGGGGCTCCTGGTCTTCCTGCCAGTTTGAATCCTCTGTGAGGAGAGAAAAGGGAGGGGGGGGGGGGGGGAAGGGAGGGACCCTGAACTCTGCCCCAGCAGTGTACGGCTCATTGGAACTGTGGAAAATTGCAGTGGCTTAGGTGTTTTTATTTAATTTTATTTTTAGTAGTACTATAAAGAACTGTAAGGGCAGTATGTCTGTGCCAGTCATTAGAACCAGCACTGCCACGCTGCTGTCTCTTGAGCTCCAGCCTTGACAAAGGCTGATTGTGCCACCAGTGCTCGGAGAGACACGGCAACAATGCTTGCACTATGGTTTCTGCTCTTCATTAAGCATCTGATTTGACTTTCTGAAGCTCCTGAGCTGTACATTCAAATGCTGCTAGCTGTAGTCTGCTGCCAGAGAGGCCAATTTCCCAAACGTGGTAGTAAAAGATACACCTCTGACTGCGGCCTTGGGGAAACAGGAAGGGCTTGAATCTTTATTTTCCGTCTTGGCACGGTGTTCTCTGGGGCAGGCAGCCTGTCTGGCTCTCTTGCTTTAACACAAATTGAATAAAAGTTTGCTGTAAGCATCAGTCTTCCTCTTCCTCCCAACCACAGCACCTTCCCTCTGACCTCTGCAGCTTAACGTGACCTTCACTGAGACTCCTGCAGTAAAAACCTCCTGGCTGCTGACTTTCCAAGTGACCAGGGAAGGGGGTCAGCACTGAGGTGCAGTGCCTCAGGCTCCCATGGAACAGACTGATGTTATTGGCTTATATCAGGGCTTTTGGTGCTTGTGTGTGCTCAGCAACACAACAGCGGACAAGAGAAACTTGATGTCTGTCAAAGGTGGAAGTGGGTTCAGAAAGTGTTAATGGCTGGCATGGCGTCTGGTGAGGAGGGATTCTGCTTTGGGATTTTTCAGGGGGTTGGTGTTGAGGGATGAGATGTCAGCTGTACTCATGTGAAGGAAGGGTTGGCCTTTAACTGGATTAATATAATCAGGGCAACAATTTTGAGAGCAGCTGAGGGTCAGCCAGGTCACTGTGAAGCCACCTGTCCCAAGCCCTTTGGCTCCAGCAGAGACTTTTCCTTGCAGCATGATGTGCAGTGTCACGGTTTTCTGCTTTGTGACTTCCTTGGAGAAAGGCTCTGAAAGATTCAGGCAAGCTGGATGGCTCGAGGGCAATGAGGAGGTGGAGAGTGATGGGACATAGATGCAGGCTTTTCTTTCTAGGTCACTGGTTCATGTCCAGCTCTTCTGAGTAATAGGAGGTCTGTTTTTCCAGCATGCATGAATTCAGTAGCTGAGGCTGTGGTACTCATTTCACTTCTGGTTAAAGCTGGGTGAAAGTTTTATTATGCATTCAGTTGTTCTGGGTCTGCAGTGCTTGGCAGAGGAGATGGGCAGGATTAGCATATTTCATGCTCTTGGCTCCAAAACACAACTGAGCAAGCAGGTCTGCCTCCTCCCATCCCTTAAATCCTTAGCACTTGTCCTCTGCGAGCTGCCGTGGAGGTTGTACCGAGGCAAAAAGATAACTCAAAAAGCAGTCTTTGGCAGAGAGGAGCTTCCAGACTCACGTTCATGCCTTCTGCAGAGATGTTTCCTTAGTTACTGACGAGTTTTTGGACTGGTATAAGAGGGTGCACAGTTTTTGCCCTGTTTTGCCCTGATTCCCGGGAATGGGGGCTTCCCCCACTTGTAATATTAGGACACTGGCCATCACCCATTGCTGCTCTCCGAGTAATGATCCCAGCTGAGCGGTGTGTTGCGGACAGCATTGTGTTTGCTGTGACCATGGGCCTCTGTTTAATCTTTAATTTCCCGTGGCCGTGAGCAACGTCAGAGGGTGCGTGCATGCCAGGCGGGAGTCAGAGATGGCTGCCACAAGGAGCAGGAGAGGCCAGTTGTGCTCTCTCGGAGCATAAGAAAAACCCTGCTTGGAGAAGCAATGGGATGTGCCTTGGGGTTGCGTGAAACTTCTCTATTTTCCTGGAATAAGCTTTCTATTTCTTGCTCAGAGACATCCAGTTCACATGAATGTGGTGATTTATAGGACAAAGTGAAATGTTCCCTCCCTGCTTCCTCGTCCCCTTCCCAGGGTGTCCCCAGCTGGCTGGCTTCCCACTTGGTTGCTGCCACTCCTCTGTGTGGTGCAGGTTTGAAGGCTGAAGCACTGAGGAAGGAGGCTGGTCTGTTGGTAAAACTACCTTAAAACTTGAGAAGCTTAGGTCCAGTTTCTGGTGTGGCACTTGCTGCTGGCTTGTCCTGTTGTTTCTTCAAAAAGGTGATAAGGATATTTGCCGTTTTGCTGCTGGTGGCTTGCATTGCAGGGAGCAAAGGGCTTTTGCTGGGCATTTCCACTGGCAAAGCAGGGCTGCAGTCTCCCTGGAGGCTGCTGTGTGTCAGGGATGCTCAGTGTTCACCTTAGAGTGCTGGCTTTTTCACAGGACACATGATGGGACCTTGTGGAAGTTCCTTGATGCTTCATTTATACTTTTTAAAAATAGAAATTGGAGCCTTCCCACTATTTTCTTTCTCGGTACATGAAAAGATACCTACCACACAGCTCATTGAGTGAGTGCTATATGGCCTTGGCACTGTATGGCAGCTGGGAGAGACTTTTAGCAGGGCTGGAAAGAGAGCAGGAGAGTGCAGCATCACACTATGCATAAGAGGTGCAAGGCAGGGCTATTGTGAACCTTGCATTGAGCAAAGGACACCAGTTAGGCCTGGGTGCTCATAAAATCTACCCTGTAACCCTAGGCACCTTGTGAATTAAGCTTGCCAGAAGTGTTACTTTCCCTGGGGAGAAGGGTGTGGATGAAAGCCTGCTGAGGAGCCCGGCACAGCCCTTCTGCCCCTGCCCAAAGATTTTTCTGTCAGACTCCGGAAGCATAACTGATGATTATTTTAATTGCACGCCAACCCACGGTGCCACCACCACGATGCTCTGTCAGCCAAATAAAAATAGTGAGATCTTTTTGACTCGGGCCTGGGTTGGTAGGGGTTTGGTCCGTGCACTCCTGACAGCCTTGCTGTGGTGACTGCTATTCAGGACAGAAAGTCGAAGTGGGTTTGCAAGTGAGTCACTCTTCTTCATTTCTCTTTTCAGAGGAGGTGTAAAAACCTGCGTGCAGTAAAAATTTGAGTTCCTGTGTGCATATGGGTATGGTTCATTTTTTTTTTCCTGGCCCTTCTGCTGACTGTAGGACTCGGTGGCTGGAGGAATCGGCTTAAGAGGAAACGTTATGTGGGCTCAATATGTGTTGTTCAGTAAGTGATGACAAAGGGGAAGAGGACATAAACGTGCAAATATTTGAAGGCACTGAGAGACAGGCGTACCTTAAGGACGCTGACAGGGCTGACCCGAGAAGTAGTAGGACAAAAGGGAGGAAGGAAGTTTATGCGAACAGGAATATTTCCTGGCAGCGAGAGGTGGGTTTGTTGATTTTTTTTTTGTTTGTTTGTTTTGTGTTTTATTTGTTTTGTGTTTTGTTTGGTTGGTTTTTTTTTTTTTTTCTTCTGCAGAAACCTCTCCAAAAGACATGGTGCCTATAGCTTTGGCCCTTTACAGCCAGACAGGACAAGAGGCCGGACCGTGCCCCAGCAGGGAATGTTCCTTGCAGAGGGGCTGTCACCACTGACCTGGCACACGGGCTGGGGAAGTGCTGGCCTGGCTTGGAGCAGCCTTCCCTGGTGTCAATGGAAACTTTCTCCCCCTCTGCATGGCAGAATGGCTTTGCATTGCAAAAGCACTTGAGCTTATCACATATGTCTGTTAAGGATATGGCAAACATTATTTGTGGCATCCTGGTGGGAAGAAATTTTTTCTCCCTCTGTTCTGGAGTTAGTTTTATTATTGGGGTGCTGGCTTGTGGGACGGGGAGGATTTATGTCCTAAACTCACCAGCACCTCCTGGAGCCTTTGGTAGTGCTGTTGGGGGCTGGGGTGAAGCGGTGGAGGACAGCAGGGAAAGACTTGGGAATTTTCCAAGCCACCAGGCTGTTGGCTGTTATTGTGGCACGCAGAGAGTGCGGCTGCTCACAGGGCTGTGCTCTCCTGCAGGCGATTCGGTCGGCGCCAGGTTTCCGAAGGAAGTTGGTGTTGGGAAGAGGCTGGGCTCTCCTGGCCTTGTTTGCAGTGCTGGAGGGACTGGGTCCTTGGCTAGGGCTGCACAGCCCTGCCTGCATTCCTCACATCCCTGATACAAGGTGGAAAAGGAAAGTTTGCCTCTAGCTTCGATTACAGTGCTTGGTTACCTGGTATTCCAGGCGGTTGGTGTTGCCCAGAGCATCAGCTCTGGCCATGTAACAGGTGAACTTGTTAGGTCCTGATATAAATTGGCCTTTTTTTAAGAAGCTGTGAGTATGCAATATCACCTAAAGGTGGTTTAGTTCCCAAAGCAAAAAACCTTACTTCTGACTGACTTGGAGCTCATTTTGTGTTCTGAGAGGTGGCATTTAAAAGGCTGCCAGCCTGCTTCTTCCTCGTGCTTTGCAGTGCACGTGAACCGTGGGCACAGATGCCACAAAGTGGTTTGCTCCAGGCTGATGCTAGGAGCTCTGCCTCCCTGCCCATCTGGCCCCAGAGGCCAGGGACTTATTCTTACCCTCATATGCTGCTGTTTTAAATCTGTAGTTGCTCTAAGGGCAGCGTGCCAACACAAGGCTGTGACAGGAAGGGGGACATACATTGTTAGTGTTGCAACTTTACTGATTTGTGACTCTCTTGTAGATGGATGTGAATGTTTGACTGATCTGGGGCCAGCTTTGGTACTTTGTGTTCTCCAGAGCTGACTAATAAACCTGGAGAACTTAAACGCAGGAAGCGAGGGGGGAGAGGAGAGGGTACCCCTGAGGAGCTGGTGGAGCAAAGAAAAGGGGGTTTGAAATGAAGCAGAGCATCCTCAGTTGGTTAGGTAGAGGCAAGTTGTTCTTGCAGAGCAGATTTGCAGTGCTGGCAGCAGCTGAACGGGTGGCAGACAGGAGTTCTCGCAGCCTAGCAGCCGCCTTTCTAGGAAAAAGGAAGCTGATAAGGAATCTGCAAGAATCGGAGCCGATTGCAGGATCAGTTCAGACACCTCCAGCTTCGAATGCAGTGGCTGGCCAGGTTTCCAGCAAACCTGGGGGGCTGCCCTGAAGCCCATCCTGCTGGAGCTTTGTTTCTCTTGGTATCTGATCTGGATGAATAAAACCTGGTTCGTTAGCATGTGCACTGATGCTGCGGTCTGTCCTTCCAGCTGCAGCTCTGGTTTAGCTACAAGCCTCGAAGCAGTCTCGGGCTTGACTCTAGTCACCTGAAGGCTGAAAAGAAAGTGGCATCTCTCACAGAGTCTTTCTTCTGCTTGTTCTGTTCAGAGATGCTTGTTCCTCCAAACAGCTGTGGGTCCCTGTGGTGTAAAACCACACCATAGGGTTTTGAGAGGAACTGGAACCTTTTTTTGGTACTTGGCACCTTCTGCGTGGGCATCAGGCTTTCAGAAGTCAGCCTTGCGCAAACAGTCACCAAACTGAAGCAGTGCATGAACTTGGACCAGAGGGGCATTGAGAGCTCCCTTTTTGAATCCTGTGTCCCTTGTATTCTGCTACATTATCTTTTAGGATTAAGCTGGAGGAGAAGCCTGGGAGAGCTGACAGTTTGAGTTATCTCTGCTTCCAGCTGCCTGCCTGCGCCTCTGGAGCTGCTGTGTGAACTTATTCACTACAGCCTGAAACTGAGGGCTTAGAAATGCCAGTGAAGCATCTGACATCCAGGGTGCCATGGTTCCTGAAAGGCACCCTGAACCACAAAGTGGACCTGCCAGCTCTCTGCAGAGAAACTACTGAACTGAGCAAGGGATTTAGGCTTGCATTTAGCAGAGAACAGAAGTTTTGCCTATCTGGGAAATTCAGTGTGTCCTTCCAAGAGTTTTGTGTAGTATAAAATTGCCTAAAATGCTGAAATAAAAGCTGAAATAAACAGATCAAAGTAAAATACGGTGATCACTGTTCAGATGGGTCTGGGGGAAGGGAGTGTATATAATGCAAATCCCTTGAGATGCAGGCTCCATGCCTGAGCAGTTTTCTGAGTGGGTGGCTGTTTTGAGTTATGCATGAAAGGAGACTGTTTTTCTTTTCCTTCTCCCTTACACCAGTTTAAATGAGTGGTGTTGGGCTTAAAACTGAAACTGCCATGACATCCTGTCTGCAAAAGAAACAAAAAAGCCTCCAGAAAAGGACAGTCCTATATGATCCATGGGACACTGCTGAAGGCATGTTTTACAGCTACGGTAGTGCTTATGGGGACATCTGTGTGAGCCAGGGATTTTGACCTCTCCTGATGAAGGTAACTCCTGCCACGCTCTCCACTGATGTGTGTGGTGGTTTGCCCTTGGGCAAAGTGAGGGTAAAACACATCTGTTGGCAGTGTTACTTGTTTTGCTGTGATCCATGGTTGGGAGGCAGTGGTGAAAGTTCACTGCTAGGAAAACTTCTGGCTTTATTGTTGATTGCTCATTTTGCACATGTGGTGTTAGCTGAGTCAACTGAAGCTGCGTCAGATGCTGGAGAGAACGACTACAGAAGCAACTTTTGTTCTTACTGATGATTTAAGATTAACTTCCACACACAGACCCAGTTATGCCTGAGATATTGTCAGTGAAGTGTATGTTTGGCTGCCTGGGGTCTGCTGCTTGGCTATAGTGTCAAACTAGCCAAGCCATCCCTGACCGATATATCTACCTTGAGGTTTTTATACCCACCCACCTGGATGTTACTGATGGGTCCACAGTGTGATGGCTGAGCTCACTGGTGAACTTTTGGGTCTAGGCAGCCCTGTACAGGCTGGTGGACACTGGGGCACTCAAGAAAGACCTACAGAGATAAGACTGTTCTGAGCCTGGCAGATAATGGCTTGCAGACATTAACGTATTGTGGCTTATATATCTGCTCTCTGCTTTAAGGTGGCAAAATACTGTATGTCTTCAGCCCCTCAGTACAGAGATGTTTCTGGAATAGGAGGCAGCAGCTGTAGCAGCAATATTGGCTATAGGACTGAGGGCTTTTGGAAAGTGCTTGTGACTCGGAGTACGTCATATCTGAAGACCCAGCTGGACCTGGCTGAAAAGGCTGAATTTTTGAAGCATGGGTGCCAGTACTCCTTAGGGTACAATGTCATTTTCAAGTACGTCTGTATGTCCAAGCTTGAAGTGCTTCAACTCAACATTTTCTTCTGGAAGTCAAAGACATGATCTTCAACATTCTTGACCTATGAGTTGTGTTTTAAGCTTGGGGAATAAGAATAATTGCTCACATTTAGAAAGATTGCAGATGAGGTGGTGTAGGGTGCAATTATCCAATGATGAAAAAGATGGCAGTCTCCTGTAATAAAGGCAGAATGATAAATTTCATCAAATATTGTGACTGGGGCATGCTCTAGGATGACCTTTTGAGCTCCCTTGTGGTGGTATTTTTTTTGCAATCTTGGGTATCTCCACCTTCCTGTCTGTACTGTGCAAGCACATCACCTTCTGCTTTGGGGTGTTCAGCAGATGCTTTCTCAGCTTGAGGACTGCTCTACAGTACAGTTTGCAGGCAGGTCTACAGAAGTGGGAATGCCCAATGAGTAGCCTCAGAGAAGGCATTTTGTGAATGCTGCTGATTTCTATTTCAAGGCAGGTTAAAAAAATAGACTCGTGTTCTGAGGATTTGGTTCCAAAATATATATATAGTCTTCTTTTTTAAAGCATTGTTGGGCAGGTGAGAGCTTGTTGCTGGAGAACACTGCAGACAGTGCACAAACCTCTCATGGCCTTGACCTCAAGGCATTAGCTTAGAGCAGAGAGGATAACCTCCTTCCCAAATCCCAAGCTGTTCTTGGCTTCCATGCCAAGACTGCCAATAAAAAAAAAAATGGTTCTGTAGCAATATTTTTTTTACTTTGCACGTTTATGCTTTTAAGAATTATGCCAAGACCCCTCAGTTTGGTTCCCCATGGAGCCACCCAGTCTCATGGTGCTGCCTTGTAGCTCCCGGCTATGTGAGATGCTCTGGTGCTGTGGCTGAAAGGCAAAAATCATTCCCTTCCCCAGTCTGTCCAGCCCTGCTCTCTGCCTGGGAGCCACCTTCTCCCTGTGCGAGTTTTCTGATGTCCTTGGCACTGACAGTGCCTGGTGAACAAGGTCCTAGGAATGCTGTCTGTGTAACTGCAGCTGCAGCAGCCGAGACGTGTCCTGGCCAGCCTTCATCGGCACCCACGTGTGGTAGCAGGAGCTTAGGAATCTCCTGGTGCGATGGGAAAGGCAGGATGGAAATGAGAAAGGCTGAGGTCAGGCCATGTATCTGGCAGAGCAGCTCTGCTGGGGGTGAGAAGGAAATGTCCCAGTTGCATGTTTCTTCTGGAAACTGCCCTCTGGGTAGCCTCTTGCCTCCAGTTGGGTGGCTGCTTGGTCATTTTGGCTTTGTTTCAAGGAAACGATCTGCAGATTTTGGAGGGCTTGCCTGGCTTGGAGTGGCCTGACCAGTCCCTGTTGGTAAGAGTCTCTATGAAGTCCCAGCTTACTTTCTGATCTGCAGGGGTCTTCATAACTCACCATCTTCCTGAGA
Organism: Platalea leucorodia; assembly: GCF_965183815.1. Taxonomy (NCBI): domain Eukaryota; kingdom Metazoa; phylum Chordata; class Aves; order Pelecaniformes; family Threskiornithidae; genus Platalea; species Platalea leucorodia. The sequence goes on from NC_138830.1 coordinate 14,070,552, forward strand.
CTGCTGGCTCGTAACAGGCTGCACTTGCTGCATGCCACTTAATTTGTCAGCTCTGTAGGCCCTAAAAAGTGATTTTTAGCTGATGAAACTGTTTTTTCCTGTGTCACTTTTGTCTTTCCTCTCCCTCTTGTCCCTCAGTTCAGGATTCAAAAACTGCAGATGCTCTAAACTAAGCATGACTCACACCTTCTAGTTTATTTTGTGAATTATCCAGCACATGATGCTGACGGGAAAATGTTGGGAGTGGAGGGGGTGGGGAGGAAGAGATGGTTTTTAAGACCCGAAAGGAAATGCTTAGAGCATGCATGTGTGGTCCCTGGGTCACTGAACTGGCCGATGTCCCAGAGCATGTCATATGGGCCACATGAACCAAAGGGGCCCTTGGGCCCTTCAGCGGATGTCAAAACATGGTCGAAGACTTCGGGAAGATGGGGGGGGAGGGGGGGGGCGGGGGAGGTGTTTTGCTGTAGGCCTTGCTTGAGAGGCCAGTGGAGTTTGACCTCTTGTAGAGACAGGGCACATTCATGCTGCCCATTCCTGGACGTTACTTACTCCTTTGTCACATACCTAACTATTGTTAGCAACATCTAAGGCTGCTTTTGCTCCTCTGTTGTGGTTACCTCACTCTCTTTGAAGCAGTTTGGTGTTAGAAGTGCTGAGTTACGGAGCTGAGGTGATACTGGTGAAAGCTAGTGAGGCAGGTGGCAGAATATAAAAAGGAAAAGGTTATTTCGTGAAATATTGCAAGTTGTTGTACCTAGAGACGTTCTTATCTCAGCCATAAAGGCAGGGTTTGCAACCATGCTTGCAAGAGCCTCAGATGCACTGATGCGTAGAAAGGCATATTTTCGGGGTGAACCGCTACCAGCGGAGAAGACCTGTACTTGGAGCTTGCGGAGAGGCTCTTCAGGGTCCCTCAAGCAAGTGAGCTCCCTCTGTCGTGCCGCTGCATGGATTTTGCAGCCCACCACTGCTGCAAAGGATGGTGCTTCCAGCCACGCTTCTGCCCCTGTCCTCCCCTGCTGGCACCTCTGCTGGCTGTGGCAGCAGCTGGGATTCCTGGGCTGGCATTTCTATCATTGACAGCTGTGCCAGAAGCACGTATCCCCAGGCTTGCTCCCTGCTGTGCCAAGGAAGAGTGGCTTAATCAGGCTATGGTAAACCTGTTGTTAATGTTTCACGCTTCACTGGACTTGCCAATTGTAGCTCCTGTGATTGCACCCCTGCTGCTTGTTTGACTGCCTGATGGCTCACAGCCAGGGCCCAGAGATGGGAAGTCAAGTTAATTCGCAGCAGTGAATGTAACGTTAATCTTACCTTTCATTTTTTAGGCATACAGTTAGGGAATAAGGAAATGGATTTCTTTCCCCTTAAATACAAAGCCTCTTGGAGAGGAGAAATTGTGAGTCTCTCAATTGTCGTTGGGGCAACCCTATTTCTCAGCACAAACCCAGTGGACATAATACCTAGTAATGAGTGTGCTGGGGCCATGCTGAGACTGGGCAGGGGATGAGGACTAGCATCAATAAAGCTTCATTTCAGACCATGCCTGGCTGGTCCACATCTCCAGTTATTTTGTAGTTGCCTCATTGTTGGATGCCTGTCTTCGGGGATGGAGGGTTGGTTTCCTTGGCCTCACTTGCAGCTGTGGTCATGCTTGACTCAGTGCCACGGGCGCTGGGTCTAGTCTTGAGGGAGTGCTCGGCATTTGCCATCACCCCCAGACTTGCTAGGAGTTGCAGGTGTCCCCATCTCTTGCCACCTGGCTGGCTGACAGCACTTCATTGTGTTTGTAATGGGATGTTCTCATCTTCCTTTGCATGTTGTTCTCGGGCTGATGGGACTTGGGAATAATGTGCTCAGATGAGTTAGAGGCAGCCAGCCTAGCCAAGTTTCTGACAGTGATGAAAGGTCTTCTCGTGCTGTCTGCCCTGCCAGCAACTTCTGCAGCACAAAGTGAGGGCTGTGTGCTCAAGCTGTCCATTCGTGGGTTTGTAAGAGCGGCTTAATGGAGTGTATATGCAGCCAAGTGGCTTCTTCGGCAGCGCATGAATGAATCCAAACATGTGAGCAAACCCAAGGCTTGCTGCTGCCCTGGCAGCCTCCTCTGTGAGATGGGGGCACCATGGAGCCCAGACATGTGGGAGCTTCCAGTGTGCACATCATGAGTAGCCATCCAGTTTCCCTCTCTCTGTACTGGGTCTTGATGCGATAATCATTGCTGTTTCAAGACCCAGCCCCTGTATTCACATCTAGGCCCTGCAACTTGGTGGCTTGTCCCAGGGCGTTGTCCCTACTTGCTTTGTCCCTGTTTGTTTAACTTCAGAGACCCATGAACTCCTTCCAACGGATCTCTGGAGGAGCAAATAGAAGAAGCAGTCCTACCTATACAACACAACAGTATATGTGCTTGGCCTTTTTATTTAAGGAGTCTGTGCTTTTTTAGGAAGTTTTTAGTGGCCCATCAATCAAAAAGGGTTGAACAATTATTGCTACATTGTAGGAATGAAGCTCACAGGAGGAGATGAGACTTTTTTGGGGCTGGTGCAAGACTGTCAAGAGAAGAGCAGCAGTGTTCTACCACGGCCCTCCCACTTTCTTGCCTGTACGCCAAGCATGTTTCTGTCAACATGTTTCTTTCCAAACAAATAGAGAAGTCTGGGTGTGGGTAGAATGGAGTAAAAAAACCTGAAGTCCTCCTCTGCACATGTGCCTCTGTGGGAAGGATGGAGAAAAGGTCTGCCAGCACCAGCAGCACTATGACCAGCAAGGCAGAGCTCAAATACCATGGGGATCAGAGCAGTGTGGGAGCCTATGCAGAAAGGAGTTGGGAAGGCTGGGATGCAGTTTCATAAGCATTTCTTACACGAGCAATCTTTATGCAAAAAAATACCCAGCTCTGAAATGCTCATCCTTGCTCCTGTGCTGCCTGCCTTGTCTTGCTAGTACAGCTGTTTAGGCAGCTGTGCAGTGGACTTGCTCAGCGACCTATTACAGTTAAAAATAACACTTCCTTCCACTTTTTTTTTTTTTCTTCTTCTTAACTGTAAGGAGCAAGTGCTGCTGCTTGAATATGTGGTGGTAAAAGCACAGCCCTAGATTTAGGCAGACTGTGTGTGGCTCTGTATTGAGGTGTCTTTGCTTAGCTCTGAGCTAATAGTAGGGCTCAAACCTCTGAGTTGGATGTGCCCTTCCAGCAGGCCAGACGATGCTTGTTGTAAGCAGAAGGTGGTTGTTCCACAATCGTGCTATGAAGCTGAAGTAGCATTAGCGACCACAGAAAAAAAGTCTCTACGGGCAAGATCCCCTTGCCCTGTCCCATAAAAACGTGTTCGTGACCACCAGGCACCCTGGGTATGTCACTTGTGAATAGCACTGCTGCCTGCAACTCAGCTGTGGCTTTTCCAGATCTGTGGCTGAAGGCAGAGTTTCTTTATCTATACACAAATGCCCACTGGAAGTGTTTCAGTGCTATTTACTGTTTTGTATCTTCTTTCCTTTTTTAAAAGAAGCTGCAATAAGAAAAAAGCAACAACAAAACCTTAATTGCACCATCCAGAATTGTACATGCTTAAAGTGAGTCACTATGGGATCATGTAACTGTAATCTTTGTCCTCATCTCCACCCTGCTGCTCGCGGCTCTAGCTGTTAGGAGCTTTTCTCATCTGTAAAACACCTTCCAATGCAGAAAGGCTCAAAAAGTCTGTTGAATTTGATAAAAGAGAAAGTGTTTATCTGACCTCTTAGTACACACAACTAGAAACTCTTCTAGATATTTTGTGAAGATACCTGGGTGCAGAGGAACATCTCAACGCTTCTGTAGCGGAGCGTGTGCGTCAGTGCGAGAAGAGGAAAGGCTTGTGGGACTGTGGCTTGGGAAGATGCGTCTGCCTTCTCGTTTCCTTGTAGTATTTTCCACCCTTTGCGGTGATGGAAATGTTTTATCTTCTCTGACTCTGAAACATTTCATAAACGGGTTCCTTATAAATTCCCCTTGTAGTTTTGGTACGTTCTGGGGGTTTTGGGGTTATTTTCACTTTCTTTTCTAGGCTGCCACTGTGCTGTGCTAAAGAGAAACCTTGGTCTTCCCCAGAGGTTTCGCCTGTGGAGCGCAGCAGCAGCGGTTCATGCCTCCCTCTGCAGCTTCAGAAGCACCTTGTATTTCTCTGCTTTGTGTCATACATTTCAAATGGGAGATATTCCCCTTTCGGGTCCTGTTAAGCTGCTTAGCTTGTCACATGGAGGGAAAAACAAGTGACAGACCTCTCCACTGTAAATTTTTCAGTGCCCCTGCCTTACACTCCCCTTGAAGCGTATGGGAACCCCGTGTCTGGCAGATGTGCGGAGCGGGGCCCCATCCTGCAGTTTGCGGGCACAGGTCACAGCTTGTCCTTGGTTCACGGAGAAGCTGATGTGTACCTACCACCAAAAGGCTGAACCAGTTGCTCTGTGTGTGTCCTGGTCCCGATATGTATGTGACTTGTGCTTTGTTGCCCTGCTGCCTATCATAGCAAGTTAAAAATAAACTCTGATGTTTTTCTACAGTGTAGGTGGAGCGTTCCTTTGAAAGTTCAAGTGCGAAAGTGATAGGCATTGGCAAAAATCTGCTCCTTTCAGACTGGTGCCAAAGGGAGCTTGTCCCCTTCCCATTTAGCTTGTCTCTGGGTCATTTTCAGCATCTTTTTAAGAAGCTGTGCTTATCCCTGCCAGTAGCGCTGTGGTTGATCCCATATCTCAGTTCTAGGTACAAACCCAGCACTTGAAAAAGTCGATGAAGCTTATAGGAAGACAACTGTAAAATGATTCCTGAGCCAGTAGAAATGCCTTGCAGCGAGAGCCATGGAGCTCAGTCTGCTCAGATCCTCAGAGGTGACAGTGAGCATGTGTCTTTGTGCAGAGAAAATACTACTCTCAGACTCTTTAACCTGGCAAAGAAAGTCATAGTAAGCACAAATGCTTGACCTTGGTTTTAGTTGAACATACTAAGCGTGGGCATTGGTATAAATCTGGTTGGAATACAGGGTTTTGTATACAAGGGCTGATCCAGTGGTGGTGTGGGCAATTCTGGTCTTAAACTAAAGAAGCAGAGGTGGTGGGGAGAGTGGAGAAGGCTTGTTATGCAAGCAGGGACAAAAAAAAGTAAGTACATGCAGAAATAGCCACAAGCACAGAGGGGAAAAAACCCACAAGTCCAGACCTTGGCTAGCAGAAAGCAAATGTGACAGAAGTCTCTCTGCGTGTATGCTCCCCCGACCCCCATAGCTCTTTTGATGTGTGGGGGGGGTTTTTGTTTGTTTGTTTTTGCTCCTGATGCTAATTCTCTTGGCTTTGTTTCCTTATCCAGTGTGTCGAGACTTCGCTGTTCTGGAAGATCATACCTTGGCCTATAACTTACAGGAGCAAGAGAGTAAGTAGGAATGATCTTTGGAACAAACTGAAGCAAATTTGTCCCAACAGATATCTGACTTTGGTTTTGCTAAGAAAAATCCTCCCTGCTTTTATTTCATTTTTATTCTTTTTAACGGAGTACAGATTATTGCTGTCTTCACTGTCCTGTAACACTACTCTGCGTTCTGCCCCAGCTCACATTGTACCCTAGAGATAGTTGCATTTCATGTTTCAATTTTGTGCTTTCCTTTAGAGTTGAGTTTGTTTATGCCATTTGTGACAAAATTGCATGTGGGAGTGCACTTGAGGTTTTGTTGCTGTGCAATGTTTTTAGAAATGACTAGCAATTTTGGAAGCTTCAAGTTTTTATAGGCTGACCTGAGGTGCAACCAGAAGAGGTCTGTTTGTTTACTTATTTCAGAATCGCTGGTGCCTGCCTTTTGAAAGGAGGCTTCCTTTGAAGACATTTTGAGGTAGGGCAGCTGTACACTGTAAGGTGTAAAAAGGTGGAAGAAAAGTACAGACAGGAACTTCAAAGTGACTGGTGATTATTTTTTTTTTTTTTTTTAACATGCTTATCTGTTACTTGGGATATGTTTGCATTGGAGTTTCAGGTGTGGTGACCTCTCTGTTCTGCTTTGCTGGGTGCCAAGACCATTGGTATCTACCAGTACTAGGTGCTAATACCATTCCAGCTACTCCAGCAAGCGTGCAGCTTGTGCTGAAGTTGTGCCCTTGCTGCTGGAACCTGAGACCACTGAATTGAAGCTGGCTCTCAGCTGCAGCTCATGTAGCCTCTTTTCTTGCAGGCAGTATCCATGTATGGTAAAGGACTTGCTGTAGTACTCAGTTGCTCTGTTGCTAAATATAAAGGTAGTGAGATTCTGGAACCGATTATGTTGAGAGTGAGAGGAGTTTCCTCCTCTAGAGGTTCTTGAGAACAAATTAGGGAAGCATCCATCAGAAGTGGTTTAGGTTCAACTCATCCTCACTAGCCTCTGGTGGTCCCTTCCAGCCCCACTTTATTAATCTAGGGTAATTTCCTGTGAAAAAATGAAATTCAAAGCCTAAAAAGCATTCCATATAAATCTGGATGCGATTAAGATATGCAGATCTTGGTTTGGTAACAGACACATGTATACAGCCTCCTCAGTGCTGAAAAGAGGCAATCTCAAGCTGCTAGCGTAATTTTGGTTCAGGACTTCCCCACCTTTAGGGATGTTATATGATGTGTCCCTGCCAAGAACTGTCTTCCTTTCTGGCCTGGAACCTCCCTCCCACTTGCTTTGTCTTGTTCACGCTGTGAAGTTCTGCAGGCTGATTTGGGGGTTCTTGTCTGTGTTTATTTCCAGTTGAGCATCACTTGGCAACAAATGTTCAGCGTAATCGTCTGGTGCAACATGACTTGCAGATGGCCAAGCAATTGCAAGAAGAGGAGGATCTGAAAGCACGTGCTCAAATCCAGAAACACCGAAAAGACTTGTGAGTTTGGGATGGAGCTGTTGAAATGCTAGTCCCATTCGGTCAGAGCACTAAAATCACTGCTTTGATTTGAGTTGATTGACAGTACATGGGGTTCAGGTTGATGAGCCTTTTGCTTTTGTTTCCTTTTTCCTTTGACTATCCGTTGCCGTAAAAGTATTGATACTAGGCTCTGGCACAGAGTAATGAGGACAGGGTGGGAGTAGGTGGCCCTGGGGCCTGTCCTGTCTTTGATTCTGTTGTCTGACCGTGGGAAGGAGCCTTCTTGTTCTGCTGCCTGTTGGGAAAGTGGGGTAACTTGTCCACTTACATTGACCTTTTCCCTGGCTAAAGTCTGAGAAAGAAGAAACCACACCATAGAAATACACAGTGTTACATTCAATTCTCTCTCTTGTGGAAATTGCAGATGTTGGTGTGTTTGCATTGTGCCTGATCAGTGCTTTTGAGGAACTGGGCACAATGCTTTTTGGTGTCCTGCTGCATGGAACAGCTGAAAGCAGCTGCTTGCGCTTGCAGATACTCCAGGGTGAAGTGACCTGGGAAGAGGAGCTGCTGCCCCAGGGTTGCTTGGTGGAGATGGGTGTTGGGGGACAGGCCTTCTCTTGCAGTCGCTGACTTCTGCCGCAACTCTGGGAGAATGTTTAATATGTGATCCAGTTTGCTCAGGCCCCACACACCAGATCTAACCCTGTGGCCTCTGATTTGGCTTTCTGTGTGCCATGGCTCTTAGGCTGTGGAGCTGGTGTAGAAATGAAACATGGTAGTGCAGGGCAAAACAAACTGTACTTCCCAATCCAGAGTTGACATTGGTGCTTTTCTTTGTTGTTGTTGTTGTTGTTGTTGTGTTTGGTTGTTTTTTGCTTTTTTTTTTTTTATTTCCCCCCCACTTAGTCTCTTGCAATGCACAAGGTGTAACAAATGGGTCATATGAGAGGGGTCAGTCAGATCCCGATGGTGAGAGACAGGAGCTTGCTTTCTGATGGGGCTCCCTGCAAATGCAGGGTCTGCAAGGCAGGATGCATCTCCCAGGGGCTGTGTGGCCTCCCGGCTTGTGTCGTGCTCTGTGATGCCACCCACCAGGTACAGTTGGTGGTGGATCACAAACCCTGGGTGGCTCATGTGGCAGAGACAGCGATGGAGTAGAAGAGCTCTGTACTGCAGATGTGCGAGATATCGGACTGGCTTCAAAGGAGCTGCTAGTAAAAGATTTGAAGCTGGGGCGTGACAAATTAGCCACTGTTCTCAGTGTTCCCAGCGTACTCAGGCAGGACTGGGTAGATACATGTGTATCTCTCAAGTCTGCTTTCTTTCAATAGTTTTGTCTTCATTACTAATTAGAGATGTGAGCATGTAAATGACAACATAAAAATTAATTTTGTATGGCAGAGACGATTCCTTTTTGTTACTTGCTGGGAACTGCAACCAATTTTCTTGTTGTAGGACTCTGTAAAATGGGATTTACAAACTTTGTGAGCCAAGTTACAGGCAGAACTGCTGATGCAAAATGTTGTGTCAGCAGCAGTTCTGCTCCTGAAAGCATGAACTCTTCTGCAAGAATAGTAAAAAAGTTGGAGGCATCCTTTTGTAACTGGATCTTTTTATTCCTTAATTCTCTGTACGTTCCCACTGTCTCTTCATTGTGCAAGATCAGCATGTTCTGGCAACAAAATGATCCTCGCTGTTGTTGCTTTATGTATTGTCTGGGATGGTTTGACACTGCAAGGTGATGGGAGGAGTAAAGGGGCAGAACTGGGTGGTCTTTAGAAACAGGGAACATAAAAAAACCTCTTTAAATTTATGGGCTTTCTTCTGTCTTTCAAATCCTAGATTCTCTCAGAAGGACTTTGTGAAGATAAATGAGAGAATAGAAATAACTTTTCTTCTCTTTTTTAAGAATTGAGGGAAACACCAAACGTTATTTTCATGCTTCTTTAAAAGCATCTCTCACATCTAGCTGAGCAGCCTGCACACTGCCAAGCATAGTAGCAAGGTTGCTAAAATAACTGTCGGAAATACCGTGAAAATACGCTCTTTTCTCATTTTGCTCCCAGTGCTGTCATGGTTCTGTAACACTAATGTGAACAGTTCCTTTGAACAGTTCCCTTAAATCCCTTTATTTTTTTTTCTCCTCATCTGGCAACAATTAGTTGTTACAGCCAATGTGAATGGGAGCTTTCTGATCACACTGACCTTTTTTTGGTTTTTGTTTTTTTGTTTGTTTGTTTGTTTTGTGGTGTGTTTTGTTTTGTTTTTTTTTTTTCCTCCTTAAACTGATGTAAACTTTCCCTGACACTCTTAATGCTCCTAGGTATGATGTTTGGGGATGGTGATGTTTGTGTTGCTCTGGCTGATTTCTGGTGACTGATGGGCACTGGAACTCACATGGAAGAAACTGAAGGACAAGAAGAGCTGTCAAAGTTCTTTAACCTATTTTCTTATGCTCAGTCAAATTGAAACACTAGCTTATGTCGATTAACTAATCAAATCTCAGTATTTAATTACCACTGAGCAATAAAACCCAAAATCTAATCTTCTGTTACTGTTCAGTGGTTCTTGGAGATTGTTACGGTGTATTCCAAGATGCATGTCATCAGGAACAAGAAAATGCTTCTGCTTTTGCATTACTTCTAGTGTTCTTTGCTGCAAATGGAGAGGCAATGACCTTGTTGCCTTGGCTCTGAAAGACTATTAGCTGTTTCTGTCTCCTGCAGTAAGGTGTATTTTAAGCATTTAGTCAGTCAGTTGGTGGTGATGAACTTGGCACCTTAGCTCTGCTCACAGGTGCCGGGGGAACTGGAGACGTGCAATGCCTTGATATGTCTGACCTTTCTAACTTATTTTCTACCTGGATTCATGTCCTCTGAGACTGGGGTCGTAAGGGATCCACTATCTTAGGCCCATTGACAGTCTGCTCCCCAGGATTTGCATATTCCGCTATTGTTTTGCTGGGGACTGTGGTTTTCTGCTGGTACCAGGTTTGCCAAGGTCCCTTTTTTATATGGCAGGCTCAAGAACTAGATATGCTGCTATGTGAGTTTGTGTGCCTTTGAACAGGTCTCTCCCTGGACTCAAGCGAAACGCCCATAGGCACACACACAAAATGCTAGGTTTTATTACCTAGATGAAAGAAACTGATGTCTGAAGTTGTTTGACTTATTGATAACTCCAGCCCTACAAACACTGAAATTCATGGGTGCCTTCCAGGACATCTCTAGACGTGGGTCAATTTATGAATATGCACAAGTGTTTGTGAGTGTGGTCGTCTGGGAAAGGGGAGAAAATGTCATGTTGTGACACTGCCTTGGGGTTCGCGTGTACTTGGGGTTCATATAAATAATGTGCTGTACCCAGTTGCAGATCTGCTTCCAAGGAGCAATTGACAGAAATAAAGAAGCTTCTTTTCCTTCTTGCTGCGTGTTCCTTTTCCTTCTTTATGACACATTTAGTTGTTTCTTGGTGGCATTTGTCCTCCAAACCCTCTTCTTGTCACAGTGTACTTCCTCCCCACCCTAAGCCACATACCCACTCTTTCTGTTTCTCTCATTCTTCTTCACTTTCTATAAAAGAAGGCTGTGTGGTGCTATTGACCGCTCGAGCCATGCAACTTCTCTCTCTTTTGCTACCAAAAGTGCTTGTCTGCATTTACTGTTTTAATTTCTTCTGCTCATGTCCTAGACTCTCTTCCAGTCCTTTGCCTCCAAGCTCTCTAGGTCACTTATGCCCTGATCCTTGCTCAAGCCTAGAACTAGTTGCTCCAGCCCACATGGCACAACTTTGACATAGCTGAACCTGCTTCTCTTGAAATATTTGCTTGACTTCCATAATACGCTCTTGGTAGTCCTCCCATCACCTATCTGATCACTGCCAGCATATTCTTCAGAAGATTGTATTCTAATAAAGCAAGCTCTGCCTGTTGCTGTTCCCATTCTCAACTCCTTCTATGCCTTGCCTTTCAGTAGTCTTAGTTGCAGAGATAGCTTACATGTATTTTTCTGACCTGTTCAGAGCTAGGCTTTGGCTCAGTTTCAACAATGCTGAAAAAAAAGCTCTTAATCTGTCTTCTCAAATCCCCCAGCCCTTTTCTGGGTTGCCCTAAGGAACCCCTGGCCATTGTTCCAGCCTGTTTACGAGGCATCAGAGTGCACGGCTGAGTACGGCACAATTCTTGCAGATGCTTTCGGTATGATGTCCCTGAAATACGGCCTTCCCGTCTATCCACACAGACGCAACTCTCATTTCATGTCTCAATTACTCTGGTATCTGTCTGTCTCCGGTTAATGCAGTCTCGTGTTCTTCCCGCATCTGCGCTGGCACTGTGACGATGGCTCCCTCACCCCTCATTTTGACGCACGTCGCTCTTTTGCCTCTTGGCACTGGTTCTGCTTTTGTGTCTCATCCCACCTCAGTGGCATTTTTCATTCATTACTGAATTGCCACCTCCAGCCTCTGCTTGGCCTAGGTACTGTGTTTTGCCATCAGCACTTCTGCACTGTCTCTTTCTTGGCTTTCACATGAAAACCACTTACCAGAAATGCCTGCATTAACCATACCCCTAAAGCCCTCCTTTGGCACCACGTGTACAAAAACTCCTCAGCAGAATTAGACTGTTTGCAGAGACTCCCGTGTGCTACCTTGCCCTGCCCTATCTTATGGTTCCTACCTCCTTTCTTAGCAAACTGCTTATGAATCTGTTTTCGCTTGCTTTATACTTTGATTGTGAATGTTTTGGGAGCTATTTTCTAAATTTGGCCAGCAGTAAGTACAGGGAGTTGTGGTCCCTGGTGAGGATTCATAGGTTCTGCATTAATACCAAGTAATAATTCTTCTGTGTAAATCAGGTGGGTTCTTTAGCTCTTTTATCCCTTTCTCCAGGCTGACTGATGCCTGCGACTTTAGCTGCCTATAATCCTTGTTTCCTTGCCTTCTAGAGAACGACAGGACTGCGAGATCGCTCAGGAAATCCAAGTGAAGCTGGTATTTGAAGCAGAGCAGCGCCGCAGGCAAGAGGAAAAAGACGAGGTAACCTTTAAAGCAGCAGGGATGGCAGGGCTATTTGTAGCAGCCCTTTCAGTGCAGGCATTTCTCGGTCATTAGCCACAGGAGTTGGCTTGCATGGTGTTAGTCCTGGTCCTCACAGATCTTGGTATGCACAGCGATTTCCAGGAGTCCTGTTACAGGAATAAGATATAGTGATAGTCCTCATGCTTGAGGGTCACAAGGGTTGTTGATACCAGTGGCCTTGCTAATGAAGAGGGCAAGTAATAGGTGGGTCTTGTTGAGCTCTTCATTGCCCTGGTGCGGGAAAGTGTAATTGTTTATGCAGTCTGCGATCTGCTTGCTTACTCAAATGCAAGCAGACAGGTGCTACTTTTGGGAGAACTGTGGGTCATGATTGTTTAGTCTTTGGTACAAAGACTTCAGCAGGACCTTCAGCCCAGTGATCCATCTCTGGCTTCTCCATTACCTTCTTTCATTTTCAATTTAGTCTTTCACAGCCTGGACACCCTGATGCAGTTTCTTGCTAGCAGATTCCTTTTCTTATTGCAAAATATTGCTCTGCTGCTGTTGTTTGAGAGTAGGCAGTGTGGCTTGTCCATGGTGTTCAAAGGATTGGGCTTGTTGATCACTTTGTTGTGTCAGCCTGTCAAATTGGGTATTCAAGAGAGCCATAGAGTGGAGGAACACCTGTGTGAGCCTGGAGTGTGGCCCTATTTTTGATTACAGATAGTTTCTTGAGAAGTCTGAGTAGTCTTAAGATGCTCAAGAGGCACCTAGCGGCATTTTTTTCTGTAGGAAGAGCTGTGTTTCCTGAAAGAGCCTGAAATAAGAATCTCTCCTTACCTGACAAATGCAGCAGTTTGTTTGTGCAAGACCTCATTTTCTTCTTGTACCATTAAGTCCAAGCAAATACTGAAAGGGTGCCCAGGCAGACGTGGAAGGGCTTCCAAGAGGAGCTTGTGATAACAGGAGTGGGAGGAACACTCCAACTAAAGCATTTGTGCTATAAATGTGACCATCTGTCTCATTTTTATCAGGAAGGTGAAGGGGATGCAATACTACTCACGTTGGCTGTGGGAATTGCACCTTTCCTTCCTGCTTTATGTAGAGAGCTGCTGGGATGTCAGCAGCGTGACAACAGGTCCCTGCAACCTGTCAAACCAGCATGCTGGGCATCTTGTGCTGTTGGGAGCAATTTTCAAATGAATGTGGCTCAAAGCGATGAGAAGCCATAAATATTCTTTATCTTCCTGCTGGTATGTGGGAAGTTCCCAAGTGTGGCTGAAACATAGCTGGGGACTGAGTTAGACTGCAGCTGGTACCAGGGTGTGGCATGACCGCCCATCTTTGCAACAGGACTTCTGGAGAGCTTGAATTGATACTGCTTCCCTTCCAGGGTCCTCCCCCCCCACCCACCCCAGCGTTTCTTTTGGGTGGGCTTCTGTGCTGATGCAGAGCTCTGAGCAATGTGAGTGAGGCTGCGCAGCGCCCCAGAGGTTTGTCAGCTGGCAGAGCGACAAACATCAGAGCCCCTTCTGTAGCCCTTGGCACAGCATATATACGTGTACCCTGGAGGGCATTCTGTGTTACAGCGGTACTGGCCACGTGTTGGGCTAGTCTTTTATTTGTCACACGTGAGGGTGTGGTAGCTGCCCAGCATATGTGATAGCTCCCTGGTATCAGTAGTGGCTAGCAGCGTTATGCCAATGCTGTGCTTGAGGCACATCCAGTCTGGTGCGCAGGGTTCTTAAATGAAGCGCTAAGCCTACCTGCTTACAAGTCCAGTTTGTAAGAAATGGTTTGTGTGGATTTGGCAGTCCTGAGCTGTCTCAGTCCTGGAGATAATGTGCTTAAGCCTGTGTATTTATAGACTTACTGTACTTGCTAGAAGAGGCTAACCTTGTCAGGGGAGGGAGGTTGTGGGGTTTTCTTTTTGGTTTGATTTTTTTGTTTGTTTGTTTGATAAAGAGCCTGTGCCATCCCCAGGTCCTCCACAAAGCTGGTTACTGAGCAGATCTGATCTGAATCCTGAAATAATAGTTTGTACTTGAACACCCGTCCAATGTCCTCCAGTGCTGGCTTTGCTCTGGAAGGTGTTGGCTCTTAGTTTGCATTTCAGTGATGCCTTTCCTGCCTGCAATGTACACTTTACATGCGTGGCTCTACAAAGGTCTTGAGGATTAGGGAGGCTTAAATGAATGGCATCCAAAGGGCTAGCATGCCTTGCTGCTATCTTCTAGCTTCTCTTCCTAGTTTCAGACTAACTCCACTGACTTGCAGGCTTCTGGGCCTCAAATGAGCAAGCCCCAGGGAGCTGTTTGCTATTGCTAAGCCTTGTTGATCCATTAGTCATCTCGAAAGAAAACCAATTAGGAAAATGGAATGCTATTCTCTTTGATGGCATATCTACCAAAACTGTGACAGAAGATAAATGGCTGCAGTCCCCACAGTGCTTCTGCCTTGTGCCTAGTCCCCTCTTCCTAACGTCCCTTTCGATTTTCTTTTCCTTTAGCCTCTGTCTGTCAAATTGATGCATTTCCCTGCCTGGTATCCTACAGTCCCTGTAAATTGCAGCTGGTTTGAAGTGAGTTCATGACTTGCTCTGGGAACTCCTTCCAGTCTGAAAGGCCTTCAGCTGGAGATAGGCTTTGCCTCTGTGTTTTTCTTTCCCTGGTGGAGTTCAGGGTGGAGGTCCAGCCTACTCGTGTGAGTGGGCGTGCGCTTGTGTGACTTCCAAATCCTTGCTGAAAGCCCGAGGTTGCACCTGCAGTCCTTTCTGCAATGCTTTGGCTGTTAGGGCTTTGCAGGCTTGTGTGCAGGTGGAACAGGAACTTGTGAGTCTGCCACGGGGCTGGAAGCTCAGCAGTGGGCCTGGGTGAGGTTGGATACTGGTGTTGCTGAGGTGGTCCCTTGTGTCAGCCACTAAGTTGGAAGCCTCATCCAGCTGAGGGGTTGAATTTGAGAGTAACCCTGTTGTTGCCGTGTCTGAAAAATTAAACTATCAGGATTTTTATAACTGAATAAAGAATTTGAATAAAAGAATCTGGATATATTTTGGGGGGGGAAAGGTAAAGTCTATTTTCTTCCATCTCTGCAGGACATTGCCCGCCTCCTACAACAAAAAGAACTGCAGGAAGAAAAAAAGCGCAAGAAGCACTATCCAGAATCCCAGGGACACACAGGCTATGAAGATAGCTATTATGCAGAAAATGGAGGTATGTGTCTGCTAGATAAAGGATCAAGGTCATAGCAGTATAGGTGAACCTGGTGATCTGGCAACTCTGTATAGGAGATTTCCCTTATCCTACAGTCCTGCATTCAGCACTGTAGCATTGCCTCAGTTTCCAGGGTCAGGATCAGACTTTATTCTAGAAGCAGGAAATATTAAAAAAAAAAAAAAGTCGAGAAGACAATTTTATAACTTTTGATGTCCTGGAAGATGGCCCAAAGGACAGGGGTAGGGTGTGTGGTGTGTATATGTGCAAGCACACCCGTGCATGCATGTTTTGAAAGGGCTTGTGGAAAAAGACAGTAGCTGATGGTAGTGATAAGCCACAGTTACTTCTGTGTAACACCACAAGCGTGCGGGGGAGAAATTCAGACGCAATTCCACGTTTGCATTCAAAGAGAAGCAGTTCCGTGTGCTCATCTGCAATGCTGGCGCAGCTACATGTGTAAAGGAATAAATGCTGGTTCATGGAACAGCCTTTCAAAAATAACTCCTTGCAGGTATGTATCCAAGCATTAAAATTAGCACAACCACTTTGAATGACTTACTGAATAACAAGGTCATCTCCACGGAATGTCTCTGCTGTGATTATCATCTGGGACTGTACGTTGTAGAAAAGATATGACCCACAGTGCTGTATTGCTTTCTCTTGGTCGACTTCTGTGATTGAATACAGACCTTCTTTAAATTGGGAGGAGAGAATCAGGGTGTATTTAATTACGGAGCAATCCGGGGTTGGCTTTGCTGTGCTCTGGTGGTGGTTCTTGTGTTCTTTCTTCAAAACAAAAAAATGTGGTGGGGAAGAGACGGGCTGCTTTTGATTAACAGATTGTGAAGATGAAGATCAAACCTCTTATTTCTCATTTTAACGTCAATGCCATTGGTGATTTTAAATGTCTTTTGTTTGAACTTACACAAAGTATTTTAGTTTCAATTGAGAAGAAGTTCAAGGATGGCCAAGAAAACACAAAGCGCAAAGTGCAAAACAGTAACCAAGTGGAAACTTCATGACCACAAGTTCTGCTATATGTACAGAGCTGGGAAAGACTTTGATCTTGGAGTCTTATGGCCAAGCCACACTTCAATTTTTCAGAATTAAATGGGACAAGTTCCTGAAAAAATATATGTAATAGTGTTGCCATGCAGAGATGGTAGGACAGGATGGATTTTTGTAGCGGAAATCAGCTGACAAAAGCCTGAGACTCTGAACTGAGGCTGTGGTGTGGACTTGGGGAGCAGGATATCTTGTGGGTCTAATTTTTCTTCCTGCAGTAATCTGTAGTCTCAGAGGTGAGGTAGAAGGTGTTTTGCCTGACCATTCGTAGCAGTGCTGCTCTTGATCCCTGCTCCTTAAAAATTAGAAAGGACTGCAGTGGATTTTGGTGCCTGGATCATCTTAGTCCGTTGATCTGGAACCTCTTAAATGCTTGGGCACCATTTGATTAGGCTTCAGCATCCTCGGCTTGTATAATCCTCATTGCTTGTGAACTTAAGCAAAAAAAGCCCTGGCTTTGTTTGGGTTTTAGTCTGTCTTGAGACTGAATAAAAATTTATCTGCATCTAGGAGGAGTGTGGATTAGGGCTATTGCTCCAGAGCAATCTGAGCTCTTAAAAAAGTGGAAAAATAAACATGGAAAAAAGGCAGAGTTTCTCCCAGAAGTGTCTGTGCCACAAAAAACATTTCTGTATTCGCTCAGTCACTTGCTGCTTCAGAGAGTAACACCAAGACTTTAAAGAGTGTTTACACGGCCCCTGTGGAAGGTGCCGCAGGAACCGGTGCCTGCTGAGGAGTTAATCGCCCCGAGATACCCCAAAAGCAAACCTTCTGCTCGGGCTGTCTGGCATGGTCATATTACCTGCAGCGATCCTTTCCCAGCGTGGCCATGCTTTGCTCTTTTGTGATCTCCTGCGCTCTGCTGCTGTATTTATTGAGCTTTCTTTAATGACAAAATTGAATTAATTCTTAGACCCTTGTTAGTATCGTTCAAAAACTGACTCTTGCTTTCAGGCTCTGGTCTCCGTTGTTCAGTAAGTCACTTAGATTGTTTTATTGGATATTTGTTTTCTGTAAATCATGTGAATGATCTAAAACTGAATAGAAAAAACTACCAGTTAACAGGAACTGCTGTGGTTACTCTTATACTTCTTGGATTTTTAAAAATAGACCTGTTATGGATAAAAGTAACACAGAATTGTTTTCAAGGTGGATTTTCTGTGGGTATATTTTTGCTGGCTCTGAAAAAGTTTTATCTGAATAGAATGACTTGAAGGGAACATTCAGTTTTGTTTTTTTTTTTTTTTTTTAAATCTGGATGACTGGAAGGAAGGCAGAACTACTTGTTAGAACAGAGTGCAGTTCATGTGCAGGGAAATCTACTTTAAATATTTTTAGATACTATAAAAAAACTCAGCAGTGGAGAAGGAAAGTCTTACACTGCTAGGTTTTTGGTTTGTTTTTTTTGTATAGTTCTGTTTCAAATCAGCCTCTGCTTCAAGGAAATTTTTTTTTCTTCAGAAATATGCCTTCATTCTGAAAAGCTGCGGTAGAGATAATAGTTCACTAAGTGCAATGATTTTTCTTAGCAAATAGGTTGATTGGAAAATAAATCGATCAGCAGATTGTATGCAGGCAGACTGTTGCATCCTCATAGCTGTGTCAGGTTTGTTACTGAAACTAAAAGCAAAGAAAATTTCCACCTGCTTTTTGGAAAGCACGGAGGAAACAACCCTGCCAAGCTGCTGAGTAAGCGGCTTTTCCAGCTACATTGCTGAGATCAGGAGCCTGGGTTTCGTAAAGTCTTATCCTGCCCTTAAATTTCCGTAGCCCTCTCTGCAGTCAGAGCCTAAACTTTTTATTTAGGCAATGAATAAGTGCAGGTCCTGAAACTTCTGAGTCTGCAAGAGATACGTGACAGTCTGTGGTGGAAGATATTTGGAATCTGCAGCTATCCATCATCTCATTATTGCTTTTTTAAAAGAAAACAAAAAATCCCATCCCACTTGTCTCTTTCTCTTCTGCTTTATGTGGGTCTTCCCCCCGCATGAGGTGAGGCTGTTTTTTCTGATGGAAAAACCTTGTGCCTGAAGCCAGGGCAAGGCACCGGTGCTCATAAACCAGGACCCAACCTGATCCTCTGCTTAGTTCCTCCTGGCCTTACACCCCCACCCCCATTGCCTCCCAGCCTCACCTGCACCTTGCACCCTCCTTTGCAAGCCTTTCTCTGCTGGTTTCAGTGTCCTGCAGCAGTGACGTGTCACCAGGAGATGAGCTGCTCTGCTGGCTGTTTTTTCAGCCCCAATGGCATCGTTAAAAGTCCTTCATCTCCATATTGGCTTGTCCTTGTCTTAGGAGGTGCTGAGACACACTTTTGGGCTGGACCTGTGCTTTCTGTTCCAACCCCGTTGCCTCCCGTGCTGCCCTGCTGCTAGCCAGGCTGCTATTTCACTCTGTCACCTGTAATATCCTGCAAGCGTTATATTCCTGTTATTCTTCTTTCTGATCCTGTCATGCTTTGCCTGCATTTCTAGCTTCTACTTGCATCAAGCTCCCTCATCTGCATGCTGTGAGTCTGGCCTCGCTGAACCACCATTAACCCCTGCACCACTAACCCACTCGTTGTTTGTCCCCCCATTGCTCAGAGCACCCCTGGGGTGACCCCAGAGAGCAGGTTTCTGAGCCTCACAGGGCACGCAGTGGTGACAGACGCATGCACTGGCAGAGAGAGCACAGAGAAACACCCTCGCCTTTGTCCGACGGTGCTTCCGAACACAGGCATTCCACCTCGGAGGATTGTCAGAGGTCTCCTCAACCAGGTGAGGCCAGCAATGGCCATCGGCAGGAGTGGAAATCAGCCAGCCAGGGAAGGTCCAGGAGACATCCCAGCCTTGACCTGGAAAGAGAGGCTGAGGGCAGCACCTATGACCACAGCAATAGCTGGGAGCCACGGGAGAGAAGAGCAGCCGGCAGGGAGAAGGCTTGGAGACCTCTCAGTCTTGACCTGGAGTCAGAGCATGGACTCGCAGACCAGGTGCAGCGCAGCAGTAAGTCAACAAGGCAAAACAGAGAAAAGCGCCTTCCTCTTCTTGAGATGGAACTGGAGGCTGAGCAGGAGACCTGGCTGGTGCGCCCTGCAAAACACAAATCTCGTCATCAAGGCCACTCGTCACACAGGATGATGCATGAGAAGAAGCTCCATGATGCTGAATCCAGAGATGATCATAGGAGGGGTGAGGAGAGAGACTGCAAAAGGGCAGGACATAGGAGACGTTCCCCCTCCCCACACGCTGTGACCCAGGGGAAGGTTGGAGACTGCCAGCGACACTCAGGTAACCAAGTGATGGGGAAGGTGTACGTACCTGTGGGGATCGACCTTTTGCGTGCCCCATCCTGGTGTCTTGACATCTGTGTTGTTTCCTTTGAAGATGCTTCTCTCCAATATCCACCTGCAATGTGTACATGGTGAATCCTGCCCAGGTTTCTCCCTTATTTGGTGAGATTCTTCTTGCCCATTAATGTTCTTGCTCTGTTTATTTCCTGACATGTTCCATGGCATCAGAGGATGAATAAGAAGGTATTGTTGGAAATGTTGTCCCTGGTATCCTGCATTTAAGAAAAACAAACAAACAAAAAACCAAACCAAAACAAACCCCCAAAGAACCAACAACCAGCTTTTGCTTTCATGATCTATTTTGTGTTGTTAATTTGGGATGCAGGGCTGTAAGTGAGGACGGTTAAGCTTAAGCACTAACAAGCCGGCAATTTCCATCCAGTTCTTATTGAAAACCCTGCTGGCAACATAATTAATTCACTTTGGGCAAAGTTTGGTAGTGGCACTAGGTGTCCGACTGGGCTCTGTTTGTAAGATGGAGTTCTTGTCAAATTCTGTACAAGTGGATATTTCTGGGAAACTTGTACCTGTGTAGTTCTTGTTCAATAGTACTTGGGGACTGGTGGGCTTTAAAGATCCAGATCCATCTTTCTGCTTTTAAAACTACGCTGGGGGTGAGGGTGACCTGTCTCTTAGTGAAAGTAGGTGTTTAGAGACTTGGATCTATGTCTGTCACAGCATGGGAAAATTGTCCTTTAAGCCACCTAACTGGTCTTCACTTGGATAAGGTGGGGATGATAATGCGTGTCTGTCTCTGGAGATGCTGGGAGAATTATTGTTTGTCTTCATCATACAAAAGTTTTCTTTGGGAAGTGGAAGATGTTAAGCAGGTCTTTGCCCTGATACAATGTGGGTCCAAGTGACTCAGTATCCCATCACATTGAGTCAAAATAGCCAGAAGCTCACATCCTCTTCCTGTGAGCTGTGGTCATGATGAGCTTCGTGCTCCCCCGAGCGTGGGCAGAAGTGATGGGGAAGTAACGTTTATTGTTGTATTCTGGGCAAATGAAGCCTGGCACAGATCAGTGTGTGAAGAAAGCTCAGCCTCAGGCTAGCCAGCAAACAATTCCTGGAAATGTACTTCTATTTTTCATAGAGGTAATGCTGTACAGGAACCTGTTAGCCATGCTGTTGTTCATTCCAGCATGGTAAAACTGTGTTTACCTTGACCTTGGAAGCCTTCTGAATAATTTAACTCTGACCAAACTGGTGGTTTTTGCCAGAGTTTCTGTGCTGGCCAGAGATTGCAGCTCTTCACAGCTTGGAAAGGCCAGGTCATATGCTTACCCATAACATGCCAGAGCTGAAGTTCTCTTCCTATGCTAAGATGGCTTGTAAGAGGGGTGTTAATTGCTTAAGATCATTGATCACTTGATTCAAACAAATGAAGAAGCAGAAAACCCCACATGCCTCCTCTAATACCTGTAGAAGAGGTGGTTTCCTATTCCACAGTCTTATTCTGGGTTGATGCATGAAGTTTCTGGCCCCCTGCAGTTTGAAGTCTGCAGGATACTTGGTGGAGTATGATGGTGGTTTGTTGGTAGATGCACATAAAGTTTTTTGAGGTCAGTTGGTTACTTCATGTTTTACCCTTGGTCTTATGAGATGGGAAGGAAACTGATAGGTGGCCCAGTAAGATGTAACAGGTATTTATAATAAATGTGTAAATCGTGTAACTGGAGGTATGAAAGTTTTGAGTGAAACTTTATGGATTTGAGGTGGAAGAAAGACATCTGGAGTGTTTGTATACTATGGACACAAAGCAGAAAGCTCATTTGGATGTCCGAGATGTCTGAACAATACAGTTCAGACTGCAGATGGAAGGAGAAGGCATTCATTGTATGTGAGTGAAGTCATAACAGGGATGCGGTGAGACTCCTTTGAGGGCCTCATACAAATAGACTATGGAGAGTCTCAAAATGCAACATTTTAAATCACTTGGAGATGGTTTATCTTTAAAATAAATGAACAAATAAACTCTGTACTCAAAGCAAGAGCTGAACCTTGCATGAACGTCAAAAATGTTTACTTGGCAGCTTTCTCACTGTGAATTGTAAAATTCATGGATCAGCCCAAGGAAGAAATTGTCTGAAACCTCATGTGAGCCTGTCCCAGGCAACTTTTGCAGCCTGTGCCGCTCTAGTGGTGTGTTCACAGGCTCTGCTGTGCTTGTAACAGATGTTGGGCTGCTCTCTGCCCAGTTTTGCCAGTGTATCTGTATCAACACAGAGTGTCAAAAATTACGCTTCCTTTGCTAGCATTGCTGTGTCAGCAAAGACTTCAAGGGATGTGGCCTCTTCTGCCATATAGTTGCATTTATCATATAAGACATTGTGTATCAGGTATTTGTATATGCATAGAGAAGCCTTCTTAAGGTGTGTGCTGCACCTCAGCTGAAGATACTCAAACCAGCTGTCTGGCAGGTATGCTGTCGTGGTCTCTGGTTCCCTTGAGTGGGGCTTTTGCAGCTGGCTGAGGAGATGGTGGGGATTTCCTTACCAAAGCATTTAGAAAATGGTAAGTTGATTGTTTTCTCTCAATTCTGTAGGCACTAAGTTGAGGGGGACGATGTATGATACACCCCGAAGGGAACAGGAGTTGTCTGATGCAGAGATTGCTCGGAAGCTGCAGGAGGAAGAGCTCCTGGTAAGTAGCGAGGATGCTTTAGTCAACTCGAAGGAACTAAGATAGCCAGCGATGACAACTTTAACTTGTAAAGCTTTTATATATGATAGTGACTTTAAGACCTAAGGTCTTGCTACTGTGCGTTCTGGTAATTACCTTTGTCTCCCATACACACACATATGGAGCGACAGCTTGCATCTAGCCAGCAGAGCCCTATTTTCTGAAATAAACACCCAAAAATTAAATGACTGAAGCAGAGTGATATTAAATGAACGTTTCCAGGCAGGTAGAGATGGTGTCTAGTTAGTGTGGTCAGCCCAGAAGTGAGACAGGCCAGTGCCCATCTTTGAGAGAGGGGGAAGCAGGGTGGGCAATGTGTTGTGGTGTTGTCTGGCAGATAGATGAGGGCAAAACTCAGCTGAAGAGCTGAAATGACAGTTTGGTGTTGGGTTGTGAGGTAAGTATTGAGGCACCTAAGAGGAGAGGATGGTAGCATATTTGTATGGGCATCTACTTGCCCTGGCCAGTAGGTTAATGGGTATGAATAATTCAGAGGTCTTACTCTTTTCTCTTTTGTCTCTGTTTTTTCTCCATGTCGCCGCTGCCACCCCCCCCCCCCCTTTTTTTTTCCTAGGCTAACGAGGCAGATCAGAAGGCAGCTCAAGTAGCCCAAGATGAGGTGAGCAAGAAGTCAAATGTTTGTGGTATTCCTTTACTTGTGGAAACTGCTAAATCTTACTTGTCCCCTCTGACCCTCTAGTTGTTTGATTCCCTCCTTGTAGGGGAAGCTCAGGGCTCCAGTGAGGTTTGCTCCTGGCTGGTTTTCATGTATGTGCTCAGGCTGACCAAGCAGGGAATTGCGCTACCTGTTGCAGCCGTGGCAGAGGAAGGAAGTTCATGTCTGTGTAAGAGCATCTCTTGTAACTGAGCCCCAAGGGAGATGGGAGATCAGAGATGCTGCGAGATGAACACCACCACCCCCCCCCGCCCCGCATTGAAGGAAAAGGGATAAAGGGCAGAAAGGCTCTGCAAACACAGTTCTGGCAAATCAGGGATCCACTGGGCATGCTGCATGTAGTCAGTCTTAATTTTGCCCTGTCACTTAATTATGGATCACAGATGGATGAAATCCTGGCTTTGCACCCTTCCCATTCAGCCACTGTCCATAGGAAAGGGTTTCAATAACTGAAACCCACAGGAGTAGTAAGTCTGACATGCTCTCTGTATTTTCCCTTGTAGGAAATTGCCCGACTCTTGATGGCCGAGGAGAAAAAGGCTTTCAAGAAAGGGAAGGAGAGAGAAAAGTCTTCCTTTGAAAAGAGGAGGCATGATCAAGACTGGAAGGTATGTCAAGCTTCAGGAGGCGACACAAATGAAGTGCTATAATGTTATTCCTGTTTCCAGAGGGAGGTGAGGGTGTGTGGTGAGAGCAAAAGGAATGATGCAGACTCTTGCTGCCTGTTATTCAGCTGCTTCCCAAGCCTTTTGGAGCCACCTCCTTGGTTAGATGCTCTTTGGCTTCAGTCTCAAGCAAGGTAAGCCTTGGGCTCTGGCCTTGGATGTTGCCGATGGATGTCACAGCACCTTGTGGCCTCCCTCAAGTACTATCAGTCCTCCTGGTGCAGGATCTTCCCTCTGCTGAAATCCTGACTGTAGCAATAAAAGCAGTAGTTGATTCTGTTTGGCACCACAGGTATAAGGACAACGCAGCTGCTCCAGTTGTCACTGTGCTTCATAATAAAATTGGCTCTATAATGAAAAGTAATGAGTGTATCAGGCCTAGATTTTTGTATGAGTAATACTACAGAGGCGTGGCTAGCCAATGTGGAAGATGATAGGAAACAGATTTCATGGTCTGCACTGGTAAGGTGCTAAAGGGGGTGTTGGGTTAATCTTGCGGCCAGTTGAAGGTAGCTCTGATGTTATCAGCCTCCTTACTCTGAGTGGTTGCAGGAGCACAGCTGTGTGCAGCTGGTCCCTCCTGCTCAGCCCAGTCATGTGCACAGTCATTACACACTGACCGAAGCGTTCAACCCCAGCTTCAGGACGGGTCCCCTGGCGCTGTCTTATATTTAGAGTAAAAATTGAATTTGGCTCAGCAAGGCTGAGTTTCATTTACTGGAAACTAGTTCTGATACTGCCGTTCGCATGTGTCTGGCTGTAGTTAGTTGTGTGTATAAACTGAGCACAAAAGGACAGCATGGAGCTGTGGCATCGTCAGTGCACTGGCTGGTGTCTTGCAAGGCACACAGATGAGATGCTTTCCCTTCTTCTTTCCATAAGCATGATGCAAGCGAGTCCACGCGCTCGAGGTCAAAAGAAGGGCCTGAAACGCAGCGACACAAAGGCGACAGGTCTTCAAGGTGAGTTTGAACTGGCTGGTAAAAATGGGAAAATGCAGTTAGGAAGCTGCTCGGAGGCTGAGGGAGGAGTTGTGGGGGCAACCAGCTTAATGCACTCACAGGGGCTTGGTAGAGAACAGTGGTTTTAACACTGGAAAGAGATGGAGGGGCATAGAGCTCGTGAGGTGTTTGGTGACACGCGTCACTCGTTGCGCTCGTGGCGTTTGTCCATATCGCTCCCCCTGCCTGGTGCTGACGGAGATTGATGAGCTTATGCAGTGACATTTGTTAAATGGCAGAGAAACACTGAGAGGGTTAAAGAGCTTCTGGGGATGTGAAACCCAAATGTCATCTCTGGGCAGGAAGGAGTAATCACGATGCATTTGCACAGCTGCTCCCTTGGGGCCTTGCTGCCAGTTAAGCCCTGTACAGTGCTCCCACTGCTGCGTGTGGACACCTTCCTGCAAGCAAGTATGTTGTGCTTTGGGGTACCTCATCCCAGAGCTGATGGGAGCGTGCTGTAGCCCAGTGCTGCTTCTGAATCACTTGGTACCTTGGCCTGATGTTCCTCAGGAGGGACTGAACCCTGGAAGTGACCCCAGTGACTTTGATCTCCAATCCAGATATGAGCCTAGAAGTTCTTGTTGAATTTGCAAAAGAAGCAACAAATGAGGTGTTCAGGTGGAGACAGATCTTACTAAAATACTCTGGGGTTAAAACTGGGCAAGAATTAAACACTTCAAAATGTTGCTCTTTTGGGTGAGGTTTGCATCAAACTTCATAATGGAAATTCTTTGTTTCCTGACAACTTGAAACTATTATTAAATGAAAGCAGTCCATGAGAAGCAGTGAATACTGTGCATTTCTCGCTGCAGAAACAGTACAGGCTGTGCTCAGGGGAGCTGGTCTGCAGGTGGAAAGTCTGGGCCAGACAGTTTGCATCACACTCATAGGGACAGACCAGGCAGTTGAGGTGTTGCTTTTGCCATTCTGTTACGTCTTTGAGGTTTTTTTTCCCCCCAACACTTCTTTTTCACTGTGCTTGGCAGGTCACAGCCTCTCCTCAATGACTTTGAACATGCTCGGTATTACACAAGCCAGCCCAGCCCCTTGCGCCAGATCCCCAAACCTGAGCACTCTCCTAAAGGTAGGATCAAGCCCATGGTTGCCCCAGCACCTGGGTTATTGTGGGCTGTTTCCCTGAAATAAGCAGCCTGCAGGAGAGGATGTTTGAAAGAGATGCTAATAGAGAGGAGGAATGGGTATTATTGCCCCAGCAGGCAGCTGATGATAGTCAGTGTTCAACTTGTACTTGCTGAGCACGTTGCAGGCTGAGAGACTAAAAAGCTGAATTGGTTTGCCTTGAGTTTGTCAAACTGCTCTCTGCATGTCCTCTGTGATCTCTTAATGATGAATGACTGTAAATCCAGACAGCAAATGAAGGAGAAATAACATGAAGACAATGACATGATGGATTTTAGGTGACTCACTAGTACCAAACAATCCAAGACAAAACCTCGCAGTATCACCTGTCTGGCGGGCGGATGGGATGATCAGACAGACGCTTGTCCTGAGAACAGGCTTGTTTTGTTCCTGTAGCATCTCAGCACTGCTTTGTTGGCTTGTTTCCTGAAATCACTTTGCACAAGAACTGTGTGGTTAGGGTTGCCCCCCCCCCCAGTTTTTTAAATATGAATGCCAATTGTCTGAGTTATCTGTAGTCTCTCTGGGGGAGGAAAGGGACAGCCAGAGTTTGACTCAATCGCTCAGATTTCTTCCAGCTCCCCTGATTGTGACTTAAATGTGGACAGTTTACTTCCCAAAATTTAAAGTTTGAGGAACTTTTGCATTCTGTCTTCATCAAACAAGCTGGAAAGTTGATGGCACTTTATAGAGTCTGTAAGCCCAGTGTTCATTCAGTTTTCTTTAATGCGACTGTGCAATGTGGCTGCAGTGCCATTCCCAGCCTAGAAGAAATGCGAATGCCTCTCTTGTGGACCTATCCTTCCTTTTGCTTGAGTAACATAACGTACAGTTCCCACTTTGGCATTTGACTCTACCAGTATCCTGGAAGTCACACAGACATCCGAGATGGCAGGACAAGTAAAAGATGACTGCAGGTAGTATTTTCTTCACCAGGATCTATCCTTACAGATTTTTTTTCTGTTTTGCTTTCCAGGTTCCCGTAGGAAGCAGTAAACCATGCTAGCCTTTGCTTTGGTACTGACTCTTCTGTAGCAAGCATTACTGGAATTGCCAGGCAACTTTCTTGATTCCTTACCCAATGGGAGGTACAGCCTCCACTCCCAGGATCCCCTCTTTAAATGTCATCGTATTAATAAGGAACACTTGTTTCAATTTTTTACTCATATGTGATCACCTAAGTAATGCAGTATAATCTAGCCGCCACAGAGCTGTGTGAATCAACTAGCTGTCTTAACAGCTCCCTCTTATATTCTTTTGAGGCTTTCCTTTTATTTTTAAGCTTTGGCTGGATCTTTGACAAATAGGACAAATAGAGACGCACGTATAACAGGGAGGAAAATCCAAGATGTGAGCTGGGTTGTGACAATGCAGCAGAACGTCAGAAGTACATGTCCTTTCCCTATTAGGATGACTTAGCAAAGAGAGTTATAAGAGGAAACGTGTTTCTTCCTGTGCTGGGTAAGACAGCTGAGCCAACCTGACAGTCATGCGAGCTTGCAGGAAGGAGAGAGGATCTTCATATCATACACCAGCAAGAGCCAGAACCTGGGACTGGCGAGGAAGAAATTACCTATAGAACAATATTTCTTAACTGCTGTATTTCTTTCTAGGGTTTCCAGCAATCTGGGTAGAGTGTGTAACCAGGCATTTAGCTCCAGGATATAGGATAGAACAGTTGAGAAGAAATACAATTTCAACTGAAATTAGACCTTGTGTGCATGACTTTCAAGACACGCCAGGGAGTCGATGAGGCTGTGAGTTGTGGATTGGGAAGAATCATACAAACAGACTTAAATGCCTGAAGGGGCCTCTGTGGTTACCTGCTTTTAGCTTTGGTGTGGTAGAAGCCAAGGAATTTCACTGAAGCCAAGCAGGAACTACTGTAACTCTTAGCTCAGTTGCTGATGTACTTGAGTACAGTAACTTGTGTCTGAATCTTCATACGTCTTGGAAACATGGGACTGAAGGAGGGCCATATGGGCATTGAGCACTGAATCCAAAATCTACTGTTACAGGCAACTTTGAGCTAGACACAGAGTGCTGAACAGTCCACACAATGTCTGTGCTGACTGCCTCCCCTCTACACTGCTTTGTTCTGCTGCTGGCTTTGCTGAGGAGGGGAGGCAGAGCTGTGACAGTACCTGCCCTCACCATCAACCTGCCTGGGAAAGGAGCCTGACAGTTCTGTAGAGCTTTGTGGAGAGCACATGCTGGCATGGAGCACCGATAGGAAATCAAAGAGATTATGGCTCTCTGCTCTTGCACTAATGCACAATTCAAGCCCCAAGGCAGCTGTAAGGCTTTAAGCTTGGTTGTTGTCCTTGGTCAGGACAGTTACAGAGACAAATCACTAGGAAGACAAGGCAACTCCTTCACATAAGTTACAAGCGCATGTTTGATACCACAGCATGAGCCCATGCCTTGCCTTGACCAACAACTCAAGAAACTTCTATCTCCTACCCCCAGTGGGATGTTGGCAGCAGTTCACTACCTGTGAAGAACCAGTTAACCCCCAGTAGACCTCTGCTGCAGGCATGCACTAGCCAAAAACGTTGTAACATAGGACTTTGTGCATTGGCAGCATCACATTAGCTGCATACCCTTGCTTCCAGACCATGAGCTTGCTCACCTGCATGAGCCCTTAAGTGACTTGCAAGCTCTTGCTTGCTTGCTGCTTCTTCTCAGGAAATATCCCAGCCCGTGGCTAGATTTTACTGTCTTTGCCTTGTTCCCTCTTCTAGTTCCATCTCTGTCCATTCAGAAGTGTTAACATTGTTTTAAAGGATCTGGAAAAAGAACAACATAGACCATATGTTTTTTCTTTTTTATTTGACAACCTGGGCCAACGTGGCAACCTCATCTGCAATGATTTTATTTTGTGAAAATTTATTTTTGTATTTCAGTAACAGTCAAAATTTCTACTACTGAAAATGCCATTTTTTTTTCTGTGGGTTTTTCCCCTCCATTGTCATCAGAGTATTTATTGTTGTGAAATGGATGCCTGGTGGGGGTTTTATGAGCTAATACTTTCTACAAACACCCCAGTCAAGGCCCTGCTGCTTGTATCATCTGGTGCACTTGTGAAAACTGGATGGGGAAAAATCCTGCCAAATAGGAAGTGGTTGTGCTTTGTACTCGCTGTGCATGGGGAAAAATGGTGACCCCTTGCACAAGGCAAGGGGAAATGGCCAACTAGGAATTCAGCCCTCCCTGGGCCTCTGTAGCTGGCTGTGATTGGCTTTCTTGCACTGCAGTTGGCTGATGTAACTTCTGTCTTACTCTAATCAGAAAAGTCATGAAGGTCCTGAGCCTGCTGACATTTGAAGAACCTATTAATTGAAGAGGGATGCTTGGGAGTATCCAAGTTGTTGACTTCAGTGGGAGTGGAAATGATATGAGAGAAAACTCCGGTTGATTTTATTTGGAAGCCGGGTAAAGTCTGAAGAACGCCTCAGTGCCTACTCTGTGGAGCTGCAAGATATCCTTAATGGCCTCCTTGGGCCAGCCAAGCTCTCCAGCCATGGCACCAAGAGCCAAGAGCCCAAGGGAGGGATCCCAGGAGCATCTGCTGCTTCCTTGGATGCCTTCAGGGAGTGCTGAATGCTTTATGGGCTGCTTTGCTCTATATCCTCCCTTAGTCCTTACCTTTTTATTCTTATTCCCTACCTTTATTCATTTGCTGTCCCTTATAAGTGTTTCTCCTGTTTTATTTTTCCATAGCCCTTGTGAAAAGGGGGGCCCTGAGGTTTTATTCGAAGGGGCTGATGCCTGTCGATAGAGACAGAAATGCTAGGAATGGTAGCTGAGGAAAGCATGTAGTAAATGACGTATAAATAGAGCGATTGTTAATCTAATATACCTTGTGGGACTCATGCGGTCAGCAGGTTAGAGACTTCCTGAGGCAAAGGTTGCAACTGGACTTGTGTGTTTAGTAACCACTTTTGGAAGGCGATTCCATGGTCCCATTGAAGTCAACAAGAGTTGAGTTAAGATCATGGATGAACAAGGAGCTGGTTCATCTTGGGGCTCAGCTGCCACAGTTCTGCTGAGAATCAAGATGATGCAGCTTGTGTAGGTGAGATGCAAAATCAGCACCTTGCACATGTGTCCCTAGAAAGAGGCACAATGAAGTTGATCTTTTACAAAGAAACAATCAGAGCAGTATTTCCTTTCTATGACAGAAAAATGTTTAAGTAACTTTATTTTTTCCTTGTCTTCTCTTGCCAAGTTTCAGTAGCTTTGCCTATGGTTTTGCTCTGGATTTAATAGCATGTCAGAGCCCTTGCTGGGACCCCTGCCCAGGTCATTCAGGTCTTGCATCCCTTTCTCACTCTGTGCATTAACAAGGCAACAGGCACCACGTGGAAAATTCATCACCATGAAATCCTGGCACTTCCTAATCCCCCATAGTAGGCACATCTCACCAGCAAGAGCTCTCGTCACCTCCTCGCCTCCGTCCGAAGCACAACGGTCTGCAAAAGGGAGGCTGGGCGAACCCGCGTGATCGTGCCTTACATGCAGGGATACTCGATGTCTTCAGCAGGCTGATCTGAGTCACCTTGCTATGAAACACTGTCTTAATGTGGACTGTATGGCTTCCTGCAGCAAGAAGAGGTTGTCGTCACATGGATAGATCCAACAGGTTAATCTCATCTTTTTTAAAGAACTTTGTGGTTTTGAACTTAGTGGGGTGGGAAAATATCAGTTGTTAGGGGATAGATGAAGTCTCATCATTGAATTTCTCCTCGTGGAGAGGAAGGACAGAAGTTACAAATGCTGCAGTCTGCTTCACTCTGTAAAAGGGATCTTGTATGTACAGTATTTTTATATCTCTGCATTCCCACCTTTCAGGATTTGAATCAGGATTAATAACATTCTCTTACTTAGGGGAAAAAAAAAATGGATTTTTTTTACAGTGCTAGACCTTTGTGCATTTTTATTTTGTGCCAAACTACAGCCACTGTTACATTCTAGTGTTTTTATTCAGTTTATTGCTATTGATCAATGTGTATATTATATATTTTTATTATTAAGGTTTTTATTTTAATTCATATTAACCTGTATGCAAACTAACTGTAGATTGCTAATTTATATATAAAGGGGAGCATGTGGAGACAGTGTTGAGGATTCCCCTACTTAGTTTACACTCTTGTAATCTAATGCAGCCAGTCCATGAAACTCATCGCTTCTTACACAGAACGATCTCCTGGGTGTCTGTCACCCCAAGCAGATTGCTCCTGCCGTTCCTCCAAGCAGCACTGACACTGCAAGGCTGTCTGAGA
Organism: Platalea leucorodia; assembly: GCF_965183815.1. NCBI lineage: Eukaryota > Metazoa > Chordata > Aves > Pelecaniformes > Threskiornithidae > Platalea > Platalea leucorodia. The sequence goes on from NC_138830.1 coordinate 14,101,492, forward strand.
TGCAATAGGAAACGAAGCACAGCTCATAGCACGGACCGATGGGTGACCGAGCTCTCTGCTGTCCTGCTCCTGGCAGTGATGCCAGGGAGGATGCTGCAGCAGGAATTCCTATCGGGGGGTGACTTTGAGGGTTACTCTGCCCCATATCCATGCCCAGCTGATGGACAATTCTGGTTTTGCCCCGCTTTCTCAAGATGCTCAGTGCTTAGTTTTGCAGTTGCTTTGGGAGGTGGCTGTGGGATATAGTGCCGAGGCACAGCTGTGCCCCTCACATACGTATACCACAGGCAGCTTGTCTTTTTTTTAATTGCAGAGAACAGGCATAAACCTACAGAGATCCCAGTTTACTATACTCTTTAAAATACGTGCTGTAGCACCTTTCTGGCTATGCAGCACTGCCGTGGAGGCTCTGGCTGTGCCGCTTGGACTGTTAAGCCCAGGACAGGCTGCAGGACACAGGTTTTGTGTTGAGAAGCTGCACTGCCCTCAGCTTCTGGGCTGGAGATGTCATCAGCCACCTCTTCCCCGTGAGTAGCACAGGGCAAGGCTTAGCTGTGCAGTTTGGGCTCTTCCAGGAGAGTCCCAGAGAGGACAGTGGCACACACAAATGAGTATTTTCTATGTCACTGTAAACAAGTTCCACTGTATCAGTGTTCACTCTAAGTAGACTCCACGGTGTGTCTCCAGCTGCATCTGTGCACTGCAATATAGGTTAACTGCCTCAGAGAAATAACTGCAGTTGTCTCATTTAGCTCTTCAGGATAAACTTTCAGCCTGTTGAATCTAAATATTAGCCATGCGATGAGATGGATTAGTCAGAAGGCTTAAATTCTTCAGAGCTGCAAGTGTACCCTGCGTTGCAACAGCTAATCCTTAAATATAAATTGCACACTGACAGTAATCCTCTATGCAAATCTAGGTTGTTTTTTCTTATTTTTGACTGTTCACTCTCTAATTTTTTCAGGTTTGGCATAGAACTTCTGAATGACATTTAACCAAAGTATCATGTCTGTGTGTGTATAGCATGTTTTGCTTCATACTCCTGAATTCTCATTGAATGTAAAGGGAACATTGCCTTGCCCCATTTTGTTCAATAAACCGCTGTATTTTGTTATCCACCACATCTTTCTGTCCCTCTGTGTGCTTTTCTGGTAACGCTGAAGTGGGTTACAGGAGAGCAGGAGAAAACAGCGCTTCATTCCACCCTTGGCTGCTGGAGCTTAGCTGCTTCTACCAATAATTATGTTCTTCCAATGTAATAGATGTAGCAAAACAACAAATTTATATTTAATTTGATTATTTTATGGCCAGAGAGTGGGGAAAAAAAGCTATGTAATATCTTGGAAAGGATCTAGACTGTTTCATTTCCTGAGACTGTGATACTGAAAAATAAAGCAGTGTAATTGTTCACAAGCGTAGGATACTTCTTTCTTTTTCGTTAACATAGCTTTTTAGTTTGCAAAAAGCCTACTTGAAGCTTCTCAAGAACAACTCACACCTGCAGTGGTGGGATGGAAGACAAGAAGGAAACATGGTAAATGCCCTGTCCATGACTGATGTCTTCAAAGGCATTAGCTGATGATGCAGCCGCATGCAGCTCAAACATGAGCAGACACAAAGCCATTTCCATGTCACTAATTCAGTTGGTGATGCAACATGCTAAAACAAAGGAGAGGTTACAAAATATAGACTCCAGATCTTGAGTCCAAACTGTAAACCTTTCTTAAATGTTTATTTACTCATTTCCCTCTGTGTGCTAAGTATAACCATTGCACAGGGAAGCAGACAGCCCTTTCACGCCCTACTGCTGGGTGTGCGAGGCTGTCCCTGCGTGGGCCAGGGGCTGGGTTGGTGCAGGGGTGCTCTGACTCCAACTGGGTTCAGTTTTGGGCTTGACTGGGGCTGTGTCACAGCACTACCCCAGTGCTTTCAAATGCCTTTACATCTTCTTTACCTCCTACCAACTCCATCTGAGTCCCTTAGGTATTAGCAGGGAGTGGAGGTAGGGACCAGCAAAACAGTTAAAAAATTAAAAATACTAGGATATGGCTAGCACTAGAAGAGCCTGGTTGTAAAAACAGGGCACTTGGAATTGCCAAGAGCTCTGCCAACCTAGAGTTCATTTCAGCTTCTTGTCTGAAGTGACTGGATTGGTCTGTTTTCTTTGAAAGGCATCTTTCATGTGAGCCTTGGCACTTAGTTAAGCATTAGGCTGTGGTGGGAGGGGGGCCAGCTGGAGCCCTGAGTAGTATCTTTCACCTGCTGTAGGGATGTGCACACAGAGGACTGTTTGTGGGAACTACAAAAGGAACATTGAAGAGCCCCTGGGGACTTTTTTTCTTCTTTTTTTGCTGTATCAGAGGAATTGCTGATCTCTCACATGCAGCTGTCAAATTGTATGGATATGGGTGGTGATCCATTGTGCCATTGGTGAGGGATCCAGGTTTCCCAGGTATCCTCCAATCATGAGAGAAGGTAAGCCTGCAGAGACTGCTTGAAGTCAGCATTGCTCTGTACCCAGCAGCTTAACTGCTGCCCGCTTGGCTGCTGCATCCTGCACTGCAAGACAGGAGTTGCAGGTGGCAGCTGCATCTCCCGCTTGTGCACACGTCCAGATGCTCGTCTTTCATCCAGGTCTATGCTGAGTAACTGGGGGTTCTTGTCCAGGAAGACTTTGCTGTGCGTTGCTCATGGCTTGGGAGGGCTGAGCCCTGCTGAGAGGCTGCCCGCGGAAGGAACTGCAGGGCTGGGGGTGCTCACACACAGCAGGTAAATGGCTTTACACATCCAGGTGGACAGCCAGGGCTAAACTGAGCTGTTGTGTGTTGGCTCACGCTCTGCATTGGGAGCAGATGCTGGTGGGGAAACATGATTCTCTTATCTAGAACTGATGCTCCTCTTGTTCACGAGGCAAACCATGGCTGCAGAGTGACCCAAAGCCTAAACAAGCTGGGGTAGCTGAAATACAAATTACTTGGTGTACTACACATGGTATGTATGTACCATTCTCAATTTGTTTCCTGGAGACCTGGTGGGTTACAGTTTGCCTTGAGGTGGAGAACATCCCTCTGCCATGTGACACCCTGGGTTATGCCTGAGACTATTCCTTCTCAATCTCAATATTGAGCAAAACCAGGCCCTACATCCCAATCCTTTGTGCCACCATGCTAGCAAACAAGTGACAGCTCCTGGCGCCAATCAGTTATCTCAGGTCAGAGGTACATGTGTCCTTCACCACGATTTGTTCTTTCAGAGACAGTGATCCTTGAACAGCACCCTGAGTCCATCAGTTCTATCCTGCTTCACCCTGGCCAGACTTCCTAACAGTCAATGGTAAAACAGAGATTTAGTGAGAGACCTAGGATCAGACTGCAAACCGAGTTTAAAACAAGTACAGAACTTGAGTCTAGCAGCTGGGTATTTCTTGGATGTCCACGCTTCTCTGACCCCAGACAGCCCAAGACAAGCACCCAGGCGGCTGTGCCAAAACCTCCTCCTGTTTCATGGTGGTGGTGGTGTGCAGCAGCACTGACACCTCGGTTTTCATGAAGTCTCCTTTCCCCTGGCACTGCTTTTGCCTTAGTAATAGCTCCCCTGTCCTGCCCTGTCCCCCAAAACAGGCAGCCTAACTCCACCTCGCTGACTCACCTCGTGGCCTTTCAAGGCCAGGCTTCAAACACAGACACAAGTAGCCCCCAGCTGGTGCTGGGCTCCAGGACCACCACATGATTTCTATTTATGTATGAACAGCATAATGCCACGTCACAGGACAATTTTTTTCCTGGCTATTTTAGATTTGGATGCTATTTCATTTTTATTAAAACACGGTTGACATATGCAATACCTAATTATGAGCCAGAGGAACACCTGTGTGTCTCGCTAATAGGGTTCATGCCCAGGTGAGCAGTGCAGAAGCACGCCAGCATCCCCTTCCCTGGGCTGAGCATGGAGCTGGGATGGGCGCTTACCCAAAGTGTGCTCCACACCGTGGCCTTCCTCCCCTCTTCATCCTCCCCAGGTACAGGCAGTGTCTGGAGGGCGATGACACGGCCATGCATGTGTGTGTCACCAGAGGGTACCTGGGGAGCATGAGCTTTGTCCCAGTGAGGCTGGAAAAGAGCTGATTTGTAGTTTTAGCAGTTACTGATATAACAGTTGGAGGTTTACCAGGGGAAGGTGGTGTCTGGGGAGAGGATGAGATGTCTGGCTACACAAGGTTTGTTCCCGCTGCCAGCTGCCACACTGCACGCTGTCCCGTGAAGTTGTGCTCAGCTTGTCAAGGGACACACAAACCCCACTCGAGCACTTCATTTGTGTACTTTTATTTACTCGTTAATTACTTGCAATTGATGAACGACTGAAGGTCAGCCTGAGGGTGCATGTTAATGTCCAGGAACATCCCCACCACAAAGTGTGCAGGCAGGTCTGGAGGAAGAGATTGCTTGCATTCTCCTCTCCAAAGACAAAGGCAGGCGCCAAGAACAAGGATTTCTTAGTGAATTTTCTAGTCTGACAGCAAACCCAGCCAGCTCATCCTACTGGAAAAGTCCTCAACTGGAGGAAACACGTCCTGTGCACAGACAGGACTACCCCTGTTGCCACAAGGAGACTGGGAGGGTTGGTGCAGACCATCCCACAGGAGAAGGGGATGCATCTTTGCAGCACCTGAGGCAGAGAGGACCCACAGCTGCTCTGAGTATGGCCATGACTGCACATCTGAGAGCAGCTGTGTCCTGTTGACATCCCCAAGGGATAAGAGGGACCAAGAGCAGCAGTACAGACAATTGGGATGGGTGGGTCTCTATTTGCCAGGGAGAACTGTAATGTTCCCAACAGCAGCAGCAGACCAGGTCCTCCTGGTGCTTGCTCTTCTGGGAACCTAAGCCAGCTCTCCTGATGCCAGGAGTTAAGTCAGCTGTGCAAAAGTGCAAGTTAATGCCAGCTTGCCTCATCCCTAAGGATGCTGAAACAACCGACCAAAGCTAATCCCTCCTAGCCCTGCTGTTCTCAGTCTTCTGCACTTTTAGCTGGGAAGAGACCAGTGCCCTGGTGGGTTCTGGCTGACAGCAATGGCTCCTGTCAGAAGCAGGTAGGCCAAGAAGGGATGGCTTTTCTTCTCTGTGAGACAGACATTGGTAGCTGGTCTCAGGAAGATGTTTGTTTGAAATTAGGATGTGCTGCTTGACAGGACACCAGGACCAGTCACTGTAATTTGGAAGTCACTTTCTGCTCAGCTGAAAACATTTTGTTTTCTCTAAATATTCTTCCAATTTGCTGAATTGCAGGTGTGCAAATAAAGCAAGTATTCCCTAGGAGAGAATGAAATAAAATCCCCAGGAACAAGGGAAGATTTCACCATCTGGGCTACCAAACCCTGTGACTGAGTCCAACCCACCTGAATTTTGAACAGAAAACACTCAAAATGAGCTGCTACCCCTAAAAATCAGAGGATTGAAAGTTCTTGCAGAAATAAAACAACAAATCATTTCAATAGAAATAATCTCCTTTGTAGTTGGTTAGTGGGATATTCATGAAGGCAGTATGAACCTGGGCAAGAAGGAGAGCATCAGAGGGGGCTTATTCCTTGAATCTTATTCCCTGGGTACCACACAGCCCAAAGACTGAAGTTAGCGCTGATCCGCTGATCACCCTGCAACCTTAATGTGTGCAAAACATAGCTCTGTACAGGTTTTAGATCAGTCCTAAAAGCGGTTCAGCTGCATGAGCATGGGTCAGGGCTGGAGCAATGCAACCCAGCCTGACAGCCAGGCAGATACATTCAAATGTTGTGTTGCACTAAACTGCTTTTACTTTCAGATAAAACTCCATCGCAGCTAACACTGATCCCTCCGCACTATGAAAATGGGTCCCCAGCTCCCATGGACGTGTTTTGGTACCTCTACCCCACGTTTACTGGGTATATTATCAACTTCATGTTCCTCACATGAGTGAACTTAACTCAGTCTCAGTGCCAGCCATGGTGTGCAATCCCATCCTTTCTGGTGAGAAATCTTTTCCCCCAATATCCTTAACAAGGGATGGGAGAAACACTTGTTAGTCTGCCTACCCCTTCTCCTCCCAACCAGCTCTCCCTTGGGAAATGAAGAGCAAATTAAAAACACATGCTTGAAAACAAAGTTAGATTAATAACGGTAAGTTATAATAATCTTGAAAAAAAATGAAGGTGGAAAAATGCTTTATTTTCCTTTTAAGTGATTTTTTTTTTTCACGGATGACAGTTCAAGTGTTCTGTGCTGGGCCTGGGGACGCTCCAGAGCAGCACATTTTATACCATGGCTCTCTCTAGTGGCCAGACCACAGACAAGAAAAAGATTCTACAGCTGCTCAGTGGCAGAGCTGTATTTCAAGTACGACGTGTGTAACTGCACCAAGGGAGCTGCGTTTTGGGGTGCTGACACCCCACAGCAGAGAGCAGCAAAGCTGTAGGCTCCCCTCTCGCAGATGTGCCTCCTGCATGGACTAAGCAGGCCACAGGAGCAAATGGATTGGCAAATCCATTTGCATTGGCAAATGCAGCCTATAATCCCACCTGTGAGGTGTGCCAATGGAGGAATCAAATCTGAGACAGATGCATTGATGGTGCTTCAGTCCTGCAAAGCCCTCAGGGCGAAAAAAGTGCAAGTGGGCTCTGTTGGATGAAGCCATTTGAAGCCTGCCAGAAGTCAAAACACCTGATAGATTGAGCATCACTTTATACAACTAGATGGGGTCAGGTATTTACATTACAGCTGTATCACATTGGCTACAAAACAGTGCTCACAGTTTGAGAGCTGTACCATTGCCTTGCTCCTTTCAGCACACTGCAGCTGGGAACCGACAGCAATTCCTCCTCTGGGTTGGCCAGTGGTCTTTGGAGGCCTCTATTTTTTCTTATATCATTTGGCAGCATGGTTGGTAATAACCATTGGCACCTAAACTATTGATTGCTTGCAGTGTAATATTTGGGAAATTTTCTTATTGACAGCATTGCACATCTTGTATTCATTTCATTATAGAAATTGTGTGCCAAAAACATGGATTTAAATAATGTCAATTATGTGGCAAAGCCAAACACTCAAAAATTAGGAAATAGCAGAATTGAAATAGCAGAGATGATAATATTAATTTAGTCCCTTTGCCAGTACACAGCGTAAGCCAGATAAGATCAGGGTCAGTATTTTTCCCTGGACTCTTACCTCTGCCCCAGGGCAAGCTTGCTTGGCGATGAGCTGTGACTGATGCTGCTTACTGCCATCACCTCAAACTTTGGATAACAGCCATAGAAACACTGTTCACTAGCAATACAGCAACACATCAGCTACGAGGACATAAAAAGAAAAAAAAAAAAAAAAGCCAAACAAGTTTTAAGGCATTAAATAAAGCCAAAAGTCCCTAAAAAACCAGGGAGTTCTGCTTCTTGACAAATAACCAAGCACCTACAGCTCCAGCCAGGAATCAGAGTCTCCACCAACTTCTCTTATAGGCTCTTAACGCCCTGAAGCAACTGGCACCTCCCTCTTATAGCCAGCCTTTCTAGCTTGCTCTCCTAAGGACAGGCCCTTTCACACTTAGAAAGATGTTTTTTCCTATCCTTCCGGTGGATTTAAATTTTTCTCTGCTTTTGTTGTGAGTATTTTGGTTTACTTTTTTTTTCTCAGAGGAGTAGAAATAGGCTCTTACAAGCTAAAATGAATTTCCTTGCTTGTTCCCTCATATTTGTTTTAGCTATTGGTGTGAAATACTTCAGCCTGTGGTTCAAAGGGAGTAAATGGTTTTCTCTGGCTTGCAGTGCTTTGTGTTTTGGAGAATCTTTTCTTACTATGGTGTGAGCAAAACCCCAGTGAAAGCTGTGGCTGTTCCTTTGCAAAGAAGCTTGCAGTGACTTTTTGATGTGTAGTGCTTTTAGGAAGCTATACTGCATACCCATATGCAAGCAACCTGTCTGAAAGCTTGGCCTTGCAACCTTCCCTCCAAAGGGAACTGGTGTGGGTGGCTTCTGCAGCACTGGAGGGTCTGGTTGTGGTACAAGCTGGTACAGAGCACTTCCCCAGGCCCTGCAGCCAAGCTGCTGTAGTAAACTGCTAGTAACTATTTTAAACCTCCTATTGAGCCACCATAACCTGTGGAAGAGAGTTGTTCTGTAGCAAAACTACCACTTAGTGCTGTGAAAGGGGGGTAAAAGCACTTAAGGAAACCTTCCTCCTGCTAAACCATTCCCCTTTTTGCTCTGCATGAAGGCAGAAAAAACATCACTGCTGTGAAGAATATTAGGAACTTCCATTCCAAGAGTTGCCTGCATCCCATTATGTTGGTGCTGTACAAACCTGAAACAGAAAAACCATCCTTACCCCAAATTGCTTGAGATGATACACATGTAAGGGAGAGGCAGTCTAGCTGTAGGAATAGCAGCTCACTAGTACTGGCTCTTTCTGCTGTTCCTGTCTCTTTAATTTTTTGACTCCAAAACCACAGCTGTATCTATTTGCCTGAATCCCATGGACTTAAGCTGTGCTTGTATCTTGTCCTTTTTTCCTTTTTGCATTCTGGGTTCTGTGTTACTGATGACTGCTTGCTACTCAAAGGGCATTAGAGAGTTGCATTGAAATATTTATGTCCAGTGCATTACTTCATTAAAGAAATGATCTAAAATGAATGGAGATTGAATTATGCCCAAAATGGCCTATAAAACTGAATGCTGACTGATTACTTAATGGTTCTCCTGATACATGATGCATTAGAGGTCTATGTTGCCTTTAATTTTTCATGGCCTGAACTGTGTCTTGGTTAATGGCATTTCCTTGTAACAAAGAAAGAGTATCATTCCTTTTTTTTTCCTTGACATGCGTGGTGTTTTTGTGATATATGAATTGTGGTGTCAAAGTATGTTTTGTGCTTGAGAATGTAATTGAGGTCACTAAATGGATTACTCTCATTTCAGTGCTAGGAAGGAAACCTGTTCAGAAAACACACCTGCAGCTCAGGAGAGTCCCCGTGACTCTCTCTTGCCTTTAGCCATATACATGTAAGCTGTCTCACAAGCATGCTGGTCTGTGGTAAGAGAATGGTTCTGTGGTTAAGACTGAAAGAGCTTAATTTGGTGCTAACCACTCAACAGAATATTTAGACAGCAGAGAGCTTTTACTGCACTTTTTCGTTTCAGGGCTTTTAGCAAGCTTAATTTGATCTTCAGTGACAGAGAATGAATTCTTCCAGCTGTGACCAGCCAATGCAAATATTAATACAAACATTACAGGATGTAAAGAAACACTGCAATATGTCTTTTAGACATTACCGTCCTCACTTCCAAGCATGTCATCCATGTTCCTTTCTGTTCTGGAGTTTTCCTTCTATTTGTTTCATTCTCCAAGAAAATCACTATGTGTTTTTGTGATGGAGAAGCTCCAGCCTGTGCACACTGTGCAGGGCCCAGAGTGAATGTGGGGACAGCAGAGCCTCCAACAGGGAACTGGGACCTGGCATGTCTGCATTGCTTGTAATACTCTTGCAGCAGCATTCTTGCTTCTCATGGCATGCAGAACAAGGCTGGACAAAGCTTGTTTTCCAAGACCTGTTTCAATGCCTGGAAGGGATCTAGTCGCCTACATACAGTGTTGGCCTGGCCTTCTGCAGAGCAGAAGTTCTTTGAACCTTCATTTGCACGAAGGAAAATGTCCAGGATTTAACAGAAATGCCTTTTTATAAGAGAAATGTCATCTCTGTTTCCTTTTTGGCCTGTCCCTTAATCTCACTGTCTCATGCACTAAGGAAATCCAATACTTGCAAAGTTAATTTTATTAATTGATGCTTATTGGATTATCTTTAAAATCAAATGAACTTTAGCTGGGTGAGCTGGAAAATAAAGAGCATGCAGGGACCTAAAGGAGATTAAATTCAGTAGAATGCCTTTGCTAGTAAAAGGTAGCTCCTGCAGAGCCCAGTTTCCCAAAACACTGGGACTCCTCCACTGCGAGGGACAGTTGTAGCAGAAAATGCAAAACTGGGAGTCAGGAGAACTGGACCTGTCTTCCAGTTCAATGCAAACTCCTAGTGCAATGTTGGCAGGGTTGAGGGTACCAGCAAAGGACTTGAGCTCTGCAGTGGGAGCTGCCTGGTGCCCAGCAAGGAATATGAAATGCCTTGCCAGCACTAGATTTCTCTTGGGGAAATCCGGTATTTTGGAAGTATGATTTAGAAGATCAGTATATTGACACACTTTGAGCTATTTTCCAGGAAATTCAATGTGTATGGGGAGTGTGCCTGGCTCAGGCTGACATCTGCTTTCATGGCTTGAGGAGACTTAGATACCGTCCAGGCAACATCCGCTGCGCTAGCATATCAGTTTTCTGCACCCAAAATGTAGGTGGTTAGCAAGTTGAAAACCCATGTTTTATTCCGTCTGTTCACTGAGATACAAAGCCATGTCTCTGCTGTGCCAGGAGAGTGTGCTGGCTACACAAGCTTAACCTGATAAGACTCTGCTCTCCAGTCCCTGGTGCTCAAGCTCTGCTGCTCTGTGATGAACTGAGCTCCCAGGGCCAAAAGAACAGTGCAAGGGGGATCCTTCCGTGTCCCTCAGAAAGAAGGGAGCCCTGGATCAGTCCTGCTTCTGCAGTGATTTAGGCATTTGACACCGTCATTGGATTAAATCCTGAAATACTCTGGCTGTAGGGAGCCAAGCTTGGCATTCGCAGGGTGGACAGTCCTGAGGCAGCCCCACCTTGAGTAGGCGGATGGAGTTGGTGTTTCTGTGGCTTCCAAGGCTTGTTGCTGAATGTGCTCAGAGGCTCTTCTGGGCACTGCGTCCCTCTGGGTGATGGCAAGCAGGGAGCCAAATGGCTAAGGTGTTTGCAACAGCCAGACAACAAGCAACAGTGTGGAAAATAATTGGAGGGAGACGTAGGGGAGTCAGGATTATAGTGCAGTGGGCATAGGGAAAAAGGACACAAATGCAAAGGAAAACAAATTAGCATTTTTATTGTTTCTTCTAGAACAAACTGGGGTTTTTGCTTTGCCTTCCTGGGGAAAAGGGAATATCTACTCCCTGTCTCACAATGCAATGAAAACCCACAGCAAATCATCTGACTCCTGACAGCTTGAGGTTTTTAACACAGTAAATAAGGCAAAATGTTTTTTCAAAGTCAAAAAAGGACCTGGGGTTTGTGACAAAAGTTATTAATAAAAAGTGTTCTCTTGGGCAGTGACTTCAGAGGTTGCCTCATCAGACAGTAATTACCAGCCCAGCACCGCCCTTCCTGAGACAATTGAAATTTAGCCTCCTGACAAAAATTGATTTTGAAGATTAATTGTCCCCTGTAGCACAGTTTTAGACCAATCTGAAATACAGAGAGGACAATTGTCCTTTGGGTTTAATAGAGCTGTCTCTTTGATATTCATAGAGCTAGAGCAGCTATATGCGTTTTTGTCCTGACTTAAAGCTGATATGAGGAAGGCAGTTTCGGCGAGGTGCTGCTGTCAGAAAGGGAGCAGCCACAGGTGATGTCTGTCCCAGCTGCGCTCCTGGTTCCTGAGCTGGACAGAGGGTAACATCAAACAAACTTTGGATTTTAAAAGTGGAATTTCCTCATGCATCTCTAACTGCGGCAGTGTCAGTGCTGTATAGTCTGCACAGCTTTTAAACCAGCATTGGAAAGACAAAACTAGCTGGAAGGGTTTATCTTGATGTTATTTTCAAATGTGTATGAAAGGGCACTGGTCACGGCCTTGGGGAGCTCAGCTCTCCCCAGATAGGAGTTTGGAAGTGTAGTAAAACAAGCTTTGCTCTCTTTAACACACAGTTATTGTCTGGTTACTGAGGAGGTATTGGTTTGAGCTGGGGAAACTCTTCTGGGTGGAAATTCTTTTGGGATGTACCTTTTTCCTTGCCTGGCTCCCTGTGGTTTGACCTGAAACTCTGTCAGTGCTCCTCTGACTCTACAGGTGAATTTTAGTGGCATTAGCCAGAGGCATGCTGAGTATTGCAGCAGGTGCTCAACTAATTAGCAACTAGAGAATCCACACTGGTGGCTGCTGAAGGAAAATGGGCTTTGCATGTTCTGTTGCTCAGGAAGCAACTCGTATTTGATTCTCCCCAGGAGCCAGGCAGCTGATCTCCCCAGGTGCTGTGTGAAGCACACTGAATTTGTGTTGGGTATTGAACCTCCACAGGCAGCAGTGGGATGCTGGGAGAAGGAAAAGAGGAGAAGTTGGTGTCAGGAGGAAATTTGGCATGACTCAATGATTCAGGAGTGCAAGGGCTGCTGGTTCAAGTGGGTGCCTGAACCTCGATGTGAAACATTGGTCTCCTGGCAGGTTTAATACGGGTTTTCTGTAACAATCCCTGTCTGTATCCCATCACACGTGCTTTCCTTCTGTAGTGGCAAGCTTATAGCAGGGTGACTGAGAGCTGAATTAGCCATGTGCTTGGTGACTCCTGGTGCCCAGCCTGTCCTCTATGCTGGGGCAAGACTTCTTCATGCGTTCAGCCTGGCCTCTCCATTCAGGCGTCCATAGTCTCTGTCCCAGGACTCTGCGTTCTTCTTCCTTCTAGGAAAGGGAAAACTTGAAGAGAGTTATTTGCTACAAGCAGGAGGGGCTGATTATGTGTCTAATTAAAACGATATCTGGGGAGACTGCAGACCTGGAGGCATGGGGTCTTGTCTTCACACCTACCTGTTGACCTCTGGGCACACTCTCAGCTCTTGTGCAGATCGTGATGACAAGTGCTTAGGAGTGGGAAAGCAAAGGTCTCTTCTGGAACAGCACTGCAGGGAGCAGTGAGGTTTGGGACTGCTCCCTGCTGCGGTGTTTAACAGTTGAATCACAGGAAGCCTGTAAACCTGGCTTGCAAAAGCTGTAACTGTCCTTCATCTCTTACACCTGCACACATAATTCCTCACCTTCTTAGCTTCTGGTGTGAGAGAAACCCTCTCTGAATCAACTTATTTAATACAAGATTTAGTAAGTTGATTCCCATAAGGTACTGCTAGGCTCCTGACAGCATTAACAGCTGGGGATGGTACCTACCAGCATCTCTGGGCTCCTGGGCTTGCTGCCGAGCTCCCCAGCCACAGTCCCTCATTATCACAAGCGAAGGCATGGAGAGAAGGAGCAGCTGATGGGTGCTTTGGGCTAGGATTAGCTTTGAAATGTTTTTTCAGCTCTTTGAGAGAAAGACTTCTCCCCACAGTACTGACAATAGCAAATGATTTTCAGCTTTTGCAGGCTCTCTTCCATTTGCTTTGTGTTGCTGATAACCTTACAGCAGGGATTCAGGGGAAAAAAAAAAAAAAACACAATGCTGATTTACTTTATACAGGGAGAAGGAGAGAAAGGGCAAAATCAAGGAAATAAAAGTTGCACAACCTGTTTATTTACTTTGAGGTCCCTTGCCTGAACACAGGCTCCAGTGCCTGGGTCTCCTCTAGCAGACTGGGGTGTCGAGGGGCTTTGTCACACACTGTAGGGGCAGTATCTGTGTGGGCTGGGGGGGGGTATGTGCAAACCATTCAGTCTTCAGGGATCATCTAGTTTCTTTTCTGTTTGTATTTTTCATCTTGTTTTTGCTAGGCTTACACTCAAAAGAGGGAAAGGAAGAATAAAATGAAATAACATTCAGTAAAGACACGGAAAGAAAACTTGCTGGGCTGTGAATAGCCCAACTTTGCTCAAGCTGATATGCCCCACTGTCCTCTCAAACCTTCCTCAGCAAAATCTGCAGTCTCTTTATACGTGCAGTTAGACTATTTGGCCGCTTGATGTCTCTGTGGGTTGTGGAGAGCGGTGGGTAATAGAGGTCAAGCTGGAACTGGAGCTGGGTGGAAGCAGCAGCGGTGATAGGCTTGCTCCTCAGAGATCAGGCTTGATAGAGCAGCATGCCAGTTCCCCTTCCTTGCTTGTTTCTTTTAATGAGCTTCAGCTTTTCAAACGAATTGGAAACTGGTTACCCAAATCTTCCTGGCTTTCCAAAGGGAGCTGCTGAGGATCTGCCCCCATCAGTGCTGCAGGTGTAAAACATGCCATAGAAATGTGAGATGAGGCGTCCTGGCCAGTCCACAGCCCTATCTGCTTCCCCACTAGGCAAAATCCAATGGCAGAAAGGGGCCAAGATGCCAGAGTGTTGCAGCGTCTCCATGCAGGGGACGATGTGGCTTAGCAAGTATCAGACCAAAATCTTCACCATTGCCTGGTGGGGTCTGCACAGGGGAATTGCCAAGTGCTGCCAAAACCATGAAACCCAGCTCTGTGTGGGGGTGGGTCATAAGGAGATCTGGGTATTCCCATGGCTTTGCGGGTGTGCCAGGCTGTCCTCTGAGCTGATCACCCTGTGACACTCAGGCACAGGCTGAGGATTCAGATGGGACAGAGATGCTCCTTCCAGTCTGACACCATCACAGTGCTAAAGATAGTATTTGCGACAAGTCTTTTGCTTATGCATGATGAAAAATCTAGATTAGCTTTTGCTGGAGCCAGACTGTGATATCTCTGTGCCTTAGGTTGTGGAGAGATGGCTGGGGCTGAGATTGCTTTGGGCACAGTACAGATAAACTGGATGTGATTACAGCCACAGTTTCACATGGAAATGTCTCAGGAAAAGAAGTTTCCCATAGTCATTTCTGCTGGTGATGCTAAATTTTACTGCAATAGTAGCTGGAGGATCCAGCTCTCTTGTGTTAAATGCTGTGCATGTGTGCAGTTAGATTGTCTTTCCAATCCTTCTTGTCCTAAAGAATTTGAAATCTTGCTTCTGCAAACCCAGATCTACCTAGATACAGGCTTTTGTTTACGGTGATTCAGCAGGACTGTTGCTGTTCTGTAGGAATGTACAGAGCCATATATAAATCAGGTACAATTAAAAGAAGTTGAATGACTTTTTTTCCAACCCAATAAAAAGTTCTCCTATGGTTTGTCTCAAACAAGCAGTTTTAGCTCACTGCATGGGTTTTCAGTTTGGAGCTTTTATAAAGCTCCTGCCTGCAATGTGTCCATCACCTTTCCCAGAGCCACTTCAGAGGGAGGAGAGCTTTGTGTTGGGAAGCTGGTGACTGGGGAAGTGTGCATCTCCAGCAAAATAGCTTCCCTGAGCAGCTTCCCAGCCTCAGGGCACTTGAGCAAAATTGCACACAATTCTCATGCTACAATTTGCTGTTACTTGTGTGGGAAGATAAACTTGAAACGTCTCAATCTATCTGCTAAGCTGCAATTTATGAGCTACAAATGGCTGAGTCTTAGAGGGGAATAACAGATTTGAACCAAAACTCTGCCACTCTGCCTCTGGAGGCAGAAACTAGTGGAAAAACTAACCGCCTTTGAGTGGAGCATATGGATTTATAGAGGTGACAACAAGCCCTCTCAGGAAATGGCAGCAGTGCCATGGGGTCTGTGCTGCAGATCAAAGCAGCTTGGGGCTCAGAAGTGATGGGCTTAAAGTGAGGGGCGAGGGCTTGATGGGGAAATGGTCTGGGAAATACACAGAAATAGAAAAGGCTTCTGTGTTCACATACTCTGTTCCTGTACAGGTCACAAGAGAAAAAGGGTGAATGTGTTTATTAAACAGCTTTCTGTGACTTATTAATTCCATTCATCTGAGGATAGAGCAACTCCCTCCAGAGTGCTTGTTATTGCTTGCCTGGAAATCAGTCAGGCTCTGGCCATGAAATGATCTGGTTGAAAGTCCTTGTTCAGTCAGTAATTTATGCAACTGCTAGGAGACTGCTCAGATGGCCAAATGACTTCTATTAACATAACTTTAATGCTGTACTTTTAACAGAAATAATTTATGCTTCATGTTTCTTCAGGACCCTTTATTAGACTTCAAGTCCAACTTCTAGGGAGAGATCAAGGCTTTGTCTTTTCACCAGTGATTACTTCAAGAGTTATCTTTGAGGTTAGAAGCTGCTTGAATTTTATCAGGAGCCAGACTGGACCAGGTCTTAGCAGGTAGCAATTCCCAAAGCCTCTTATCTTTTTCCCAGGGAACCGTTTGTTGAGACTTAGTTACACAGAGAAGTATGGCCAGGTTGGCTTACCCAGGTGGGTGCTGGTACTTGCAAACTTAATCAATACTTCCAGCAAATGTTAGAGGTCTTGACTGTATTTGTCTACTGAAGAATAAAGAAGTTTGACTGATGTTTGATGCAACAGCTACTGTAATTGTTGCCGTGATCTTTCTCAGTAAGTCTGACAGTTGTGATTTCTTGCAATAGCTGAACCAGCTGGTGCCCTGCCATATCTCCATTTTTCCCCAATTAGGAACTGAGGCAGTTGTCTATGGTAGGTTATGGCCTGGCAGTGAGATGTAGATAGGAAGGAAAAGTGCTTTGAGAATTTAGGACAGAAAGTACCATAGAGGAGATTAGCAAGAGCTGCCTATATTAAGCATAAAAGGTGGGATAAATTCCTAATCTACAAACTGTTTTATTAATGGTGATCATCATTAATACAAAACACTCAGCTAAATGATGCATAAGCTACTGAGCAACAGATGGGGGATTCAGTTCTTGGTTTGTGTTAAACTAAACCACATGGGCACACAATTGCCAGTATGGGAAAATTCCTGAAAACATGCTCCTTCCATCATCTCAAAGGAGATAGTTTTAATTGATACCATGGCACCATATGTGAAAGAATCCACTTGGAGCCCTTTGGCTGGATTACTTTGTAATGCAAAAGGGGGAAAAGTCTATCTCCAATTATGGCAATATATTTTGCCAGCCTGCACTGATGGAGCGTTGCCAGGGAAAGTCTCTAATCATCAAAGAACATGTTAGTGTTAATGTGATTTTTGTAGGTCTCCTAAGGGAATGGCTTATGTCCTTCCAGGACAAAGGCACTGCTGAATAAATCATCAAGCATTCCTTACCAATGGGACCCTGCTAAGTATATTGTACAAATGAAGATTATTTTCCTGAAAGGAGAGGCGCTTCTCCTCCAAGCAGCACACCAGGCATGCTGGCAGCAGCTGCTCGGAGGCATGTGAGCAGCTGAGGTTTTTCTTAGGGAATGCTGCCCAGATAGCCCTGCAAGTTAGCAGTGTGGCTGATGGGCTAATAGAAACATCATGCAAGCAGGTCACTCCCCTTCAGGGAATAATGAAGCCCAGTGGCTGACACTTCTGGAAGCTAAGCTGTTCTGTGCTGGTTTGCTCCCCATGCATCTTTGCATCTGGCTATATTGCTTTCTCTGCCCCTGCCACCCAAGGCCTTTCCTCTTGGCACTGCTGCAGAACAGTATCCAAACAAACTGCAGAAGCATCTCCTAACCTGCGGGAAGCTGTGCCTGGGGCAGCAGCCAGGATCTCTCCCTAAGAGGACTGCAATAAGCTGCCTTTCTCTGCACCAGCCAGGTAGCGGCTATGGAAATGGGATTTAAGTGCAAGCGATCTTCAGCCACAGGGCTGTGATAAGTTGGAGTTTATAACTAACCAAATCCTTTCAGGGGTGTGTTTCTATGTATCTGGGCTTTCAAGGTGGATCCCAGCAGCCCAGAGCTTGTTTAAATAGACTGTCCCCTCTTGTGGGGGTTAGAGCTGGGAGGTTCCCACTGACTTTGAGGGTAAATAGGTACATGATTGTCCTTGGTTCAGGATTTTGGGTGTTGGTCATGGAGCTCACTCTGCAGGGAACACATGCAGGCTGCAGCCACTGACTACTGGGACAGATATCTCTGTCCAAGCTCCTGGCAGCCATGGAAACACATCCATACTCAGCATTGGCCCTGTCACTGATAACCCTTCATCTCTGTCAGGGAAACTAGCTGAAAATGGAGTGGGTGATGACTGCTCTGGTGGCTCAGAGCACAGGCTATCAGATGGGTTTTCAGTCACTTTCTGTTGGGGACTGACACAGGCTGGCTGAGCATCAGGCAGGAGAAAGAGGGTTAGCAGAGGCTGGCAGGATGCTGGGCTACCCAGTGGCACTGCAACACTGGTACCACACAACACCCAGCACAGCTAGTGTGTGAGGACACTGGGGACACGAACATGGGTATCCTCCACCCACCAGGCTCTAGGAAACCCACAAGAAAGCTCCCTGAATACAGCCTTAAATGTTTCACTGATGTGCCTTCCCCAGTCCTGGCGTCCAGGTGCAATTTGAGGAGTTGTTTGAAGGGGGCTTGGGAGAATTTTGGGGCTCAGATGAGGGTCCACTCAGTCATCTGTGTCCTCTCGTCCAGCCCTTGGGACAAGGGCAGCAGACCCTATTGTTATGAGCAAAATCCCAGCACTTCTCTGCTGGGACTCCTACCTACTGACAGTCCCTTCACATCTCATTTTGCAAAGGCATGTTGTTTCTCCTTGGCCATTTCTCATCACAACATAATGAGGACAAGAACATCCTAGCAGCTAGTACTGTGTCCTAAGGAAGTAGGGCAGGATCCAGATACAACCCCTTGTTGGTCAACCTAGATGTTCCTAAACCTCCCATGGCACCAGGAGTGCCACCTAAGCCCCAGCAGCACCCACCATGGCAGGAGCCCTCACAGATACTGTGCTGTTTTTCCCCCTATTCAGTGCCTCATGTGGAGCTGGGAAGAGCTTTGGTCCCCTGCACACTCAGTCCTTGGCTCTGCTGAGGATACAGCACAGCCAAGGTGGTGTGCAGCCTAGCACATGTAGGCTCACTTTCTTCAGCCTATTTTACTAGGTCTTCAGGAGGTGAAGGTGGAAGCACATTCCGTATCCCTTTTTGGCTGGAAGAGTCACCCTGAGGTCAGACAGGCTGTCTTACTCTGTTTGCAGTTAGCCAAATTTATTTCTAGGGCTGTTTTGCAGGAGCATAAGGTTTACCAGTGTGTTGTCCTGGAAAGCTCTGCTAATATGCAGCCTACATCAATTATACTGTCTAAAGAAGTCTTCCCCGGGTGGCTTACTTTGTTCTGCCCCTTCTCTCCAGCTCTGTATAAAACAAACTACCTTGGCAAAAGTCAAAGAAACACACTGAAATCTTCCTGGCTGTCTGCCTACAAATACTCCCTGGTTATCCCTTGAGTGCTGAGGAGGGCTAGTGAAAGCATGTGGGGTAGCTTTGGCTGTGTCTCTCTCAAGGGTCCAGCACTCCCCTGAGATGCTGCCCACAGAGCGGTGCTCTCAGCCACGGGGTTGTGTGGATGGTGGTTTCTCAGGCTGCAGGGGGTGAGATGTCACAGCAGGCAGTCCAGGGAGCAATGGAGTTAACACTGACCAAGCTGGCTTCTCACTGCCAGTGGCAGACTGTGCTAGAAAGCTCTTAGTGCTCTCATTCTTCATTCACGCTGCCAGGCAGGTTTCCAAGTACACAGACAGGGACCAAGAAGAACTGAAATAATTAAGAGAAAGAGGGAGGAGAGGGAAGCTGTGTTTATGGGTTGCAGCAGCAAGATGAGAGTGTTGGAGATTTCTACCCTGAGGCCAGAGAGGAGCTGGCAGTCCCCGTGCTGAGCTCAGGGACTTGCTGGATGCCATGGGAAATGGGAGCCATGAGAGAGGGCTCGATGCCTATGTGCCTTGCTGTTTTCATGCAGTGATGTGTTCAGAAGACAAACCCCAGCCTAAAGCTATCTGTGCTTTAAGTATCTGAGACATCCCACCTCCTCCAGTGCCACTGTCCTGAGGCTGGAAGTTATGCTGTTCCTCTGCTAGCCTTTGCCCTCAAGTCCATGTGTGAATTTACTCTTCAGGCCATGCAGATCTTTGCTCAAAGCAAACAGAGAACATAAGTGGTGGGAAAAGTTGATTTGCTCTGGGAGTACTGGGACTGGGCAGGTAAGAGTTAGGTGTCCTTGTCAGGTGGGGACAAGATGAGGTCTCGTGAGCAGCGGAATGTTTCTGGTGTGCAGCTGCCTGAGAGAACTGCAGTTCCCCACAGGAGGAGGGAAGTGGCCTGGGCTGCAGTAAGTGCTCTGCAGGTGCCCTGGGTTAAACATCTGTGTTGCTGTCTGAATGGAGCAGGCAGGACTTGGTAACCCAGATAGTTTCTTCCAGTCTGATATTTTTTTTATTTATTTATTTTTTTCCTCTGTACAGAGCCACAGCACCAATTAATCACAATTTTCTGTTTGAAGGAAACTGGTGAAGCTCCGCCACAGAGCTGAGCAGAGAGAAATGCCTCTCCCCTACAGAAAAGGATAGGAGGGAGAAGCAGAGGCACAGAGCTGCTAAGGCCCTTTATGCAGTGGCTGCTTTGCTAGATGTCCCCATGCATGCGGTCATCCTTCTCCCAGGGCAGGCCAACCATGCAGTCACCCTCTCGGCCATGTTCAGATCCTGCCAGCCCCTAGCTATGGCAGCAGTGACCTTTGTGGTGACTACAAACCCCATGGGAGACTCTGGTGAATACTCAGCCTGTGTCAAGCTGTGTATGCCACTGGTCCTGGCCAGCCTGTGCCAGCATGGGCTTGTCCTTGTCCACACAGCCCTTGAGGACTCAGCAGCTCTGGCTATGAGACACTGGGTGTTGAAGCTAGGGATGGAGCTGCCAGAAATGGGTTGGAGCATTAGAAAAGTTTGGCTTCTGCATCTAGCTGGAGACCACTGGGACTCAGCAAGCCAGTACTGGGGACTCTTCAACCACTGGTCCTCCCCTCGGCCCCTGCTGTCACCTCTTGGTGCTTATCCAGTAACTCTGGATAACTTGAGCTAGTTGTGTTAAGTGACAGTGTCCCTAGAGAGACAGAACTCGAGAACTTGGCCCATTTACTTTTAACAGAAGAGTAACAGCTGATAAACCAGATTTTAACTATGTATAGTTGCTTTCTTGTTGCAGTTAACACTGTATGACAAACCATGCGTGATATTAAACAGGTGTTCATTAAAGGTTAGATATAATGTACTGTATCTCCTCACTCTCCTCCTTTCTCCCAAAGCACCGTTCATGTTTACATGGTTCCTTACATTTTTCAAAGCTCTCTGCAAACATTAACTAATTAATCCTCACAGCCCACTATACATATGCTTTAATTAATTAGCGCTCACTTAACTCACACTGTCTCATTAAATATAAATTCAATGTATGTTTGGGAACTTTAACTAGAAACATTACTGGGGATTTATACAAAGCATGAATGCAAAATATGTTAATAGTAGCTGGAGGCAGCAAAATTCAAATACCAAGGTATTTAGTGAAAAATATGTTGTGGTGCCAGTAAGCAGAGTCAGACAATTAGTTGTTCCTATAAAATGCACATGCTGTCATGGCCTTGAAGTCATCATTCACTCCGTGTTGTTACCATAGTAATTCTGATAATTTGCTTCCCATAATGTCTGTCTATACACTTTGTTTTGTTAGCTTAATTTTTCAGACTTGCGGAAGCTCAATACTCTCTGGACTGGCAGCTTGCTGTGAATTGCTCAGATCTGGAGTGTGCTGATACAGACATGTAAATGCTAATGTTTAGACTTGCTATGGACACTGGGCAGCCTTCTGCATTATAATCCACCCAGTGAAGTAGCAATGAGACTAGTAACTCTATTACAGTTGTCTCTTGATAGCTCTGTCTGGAGGCTGTCATTGGCAGGAGGGGTAAAACTAAGTGTGTCTCAACTTCCCATTGCAGACCATCACTCTTGGTGAGGACAGAGCATTTACTGCTGTATGCTGACCAAACTCTGTCTGGATTAACTGCATTGTCACAGCTCCTTGGGGTTATTTAGGGCCAAACTGCCATGGGTGTCAGTGAGAGTTAGAGCCAAAGTACCCCTGAGGATTTGGGCTGTTTTGCCCAGGTATAATTCTCTTGGCTGTGTCTCCTCTCCTCTTATTCCATCCTCAAGCACTAAGCAGTTAAACAAGTGCTGCCTGCCACCCAAGAGGCAATCACAGCTCAGTGATGACTGAAGTGTTTTCCTAGGAATAAATTTGTAAATCAGAAAATGAAGAGTTGAGAGAGCTTTTATGGGGTTGTGAGTGTCATTTATGTTGCAGAAATGTGGCTAGAAATGAAGCATTATTTGGATACCTTAGATTTGGGTTAAGACTTCCAAATCCCATTGTATTTATAGAAAATTATTATTTGAAGTCTTGTGGATTATTTAACTTTTTCCATCTTCCCATATCTTGGAGAAATAGTGGGCCAGAACTTTGACTTGGTGCCAAGAGGCAGCTCCAAACATAACTGATCCTTTCCTCCATGTGAAACTGAGATATTTTGCTCCTACATTTTGTTCCCAAAAAGTCAGATGTGCTTTATTTCCCTTTGTTTTTTTTTTTTCTACTGTCCTGTGAATAGCTCACTCTTTGTATGTAAGAAGTGATGACTGAAGTGTTTTCCTAGGAATAAATTTGTAATTAGCCAGTGCTGCATGGTGAGGGATGGAAAGGTGGTAGTTCCTGCTCATCCCATAGAGGCTGGTTGTTGTAGGAACAATAGCAGCAGGTGCACTTCAGTTGTAACAGGGTTTGTACCTGCCATTGCAAGTCTGAATGTGTGTTCATTTGACTGCCATGCTTTTAAATTTGTAAGAGCTTTCCATGCACAGACAAGCTCATAGTGATGCCTGATCTTTTAGCTAGAAATATGTTTCCTTACAAGCTATGTGTTAGCTTGTTATCCGTAAGAGGTATCACGGCTTTGAGAGCCATTCTGGGTCTCCTCCTTCCCCTGACTTATCTTTATCAAGAAAATTCTTGCAAGCTGAGTACAAACTCCTCGTGCAACCCCTGATGCCTTCAGGAAGGCTTTCCTCAGATACTTGACTGAGTTTTTGCAATCAGTTTTCTTGGTGACACACAAGAGAGGGCAAAGCTCTTCATTTTTCAGGGCAAACAAGAGCTAAAAGGAGCAGAAACGTGTTCTGTTTTTCAAGCCAGCAGATTTGTTTGAGGACACACATAAAGAACAAGCATGTATTGTATGGCACAATAACAATTCAGAGCAAGTTTCACTCAAAAGCATAATGAGGAGTACATGGCATGACACCAAAGTAACTACTGGAACAAGAAGTATGACTACATTTTGGGAAGGATGTTGTAAACATTGCTTTCAATTGAAGCTTTTTGAACAGTAGTACTTCTTTCTCTTCCATTTTTATCAGAATACTGAAAGCATTCAGTAACATTATTTCCTAACCTTGTTTTTCCTCCCAGCAATCTTTTGTCTTGTCCAAAAAAATCTTATAAGAATGTAAGAATAAACATGCTGGATCTAGCCCAGTGTCTCATTTACAGCAGCATACAGGCAAGCATAGTGGTAGTCTTCCAAATATTCTTGCTTCCAGCAGTTTGTGGTGCAGGGCTTTCATAAAACAAAGGCAGTGTCTGTCTTTGTACATTTTTCTTCAGTGAAATTATCCAGTTTTTAGCCTGTCTCAACTTCTGTCATCCACAACATGCAGAACAAGGATTTCCTTGGATGAAGTACACATTTATGAAGAACCATCTCCTGTAGATTGTTTTGAACTTGTTTTTATGGTTTCATCTGATACTCCTTAGTTCTGGTGTGGAGAGAGTGCATATGCAGTCTGTACTTGTTCCCTTTTTCCATGCCACTCCTGATTTTATGGATATTTTTATATTTCCCTTAGCCGTCTCTTCTCAGGATTGAAGAAACCTAATCTATTTATACTGGAACCATTTCAACTATCTTTGACAGCTACCTCAGGATGAAGATAGGAGTGTGTGGAACTGCCATTCAAATGAACTCACTGGCTTGTCCTTAACTTGTGGGAACAGGTTTACTGAAATCAGTGCTGTCCTCAGAAAATGGAGCTTTGAGTAACAGGTATTTGGACCATTCAGACCAGTTTGAGGGCATGTGAGTATGGGGACTTTGCAGGATTTTGTTGATGCTGTTTTTGTGACAGATGAGTATGGGGGAGAAAAAGGCAAAAACATTTTCCTGTATTATTTAAGATCTTTCTGGTAGATTGCAAGCATGCAACATCACAGCTATGAGAACTAAACGAAAAGGCTACTTCTTAGAGCACTGGAAAGAATGTAGGAAGATTGATTATGCTGTTCTGTTCAGGATGATAATATGGGTTTGGAAGAGATGTGGAACATGTTAAGATGTTAAGCAAGTCTTGCTGGTGCTTTTTAATTTTCACTTTGATAGCTAAGGATAATTGATTTTGCTCTAGTTGGGAACATGTCTAGTGAAAAGGGTAAAAAGTTGAATTAAAAACCTCTTGAGACACTTGCAAACCAAATAAGCATTGCCTGAGAAGATGCACATTGTTGGCGAGCTGTAAGTCAGCTGCTGCCTGTCCCTTTCACCTGTAATATTTCAGACTCCTTCCTTGCGATTCGTCAGTTCATTACAAAATTTGCTGTATCAGATTATTCAGTTCTCTTGAATAAAGCTACTCTAGTGCTGTCTTGAGGACTCTTGTCTCTTTCTGTAGTATGTCATCCAACTTGGGCAGCTACAACAGCACAGAGTCCGCAGGAGAACCTGCAAATGAATTTCTTGGGGTCTTGGCTCTTAATAATTTATTTCCTAAGTGGCAGCATTTTTTTTTCCTGTGGCCTTTATTAGAAAATAACGATGGGGGAAAAGAGTAGTAGTTAGTGTGCTCTGGTCCTTGGAGTTCTCCTCAGTTCTGCTCTCTGAGCTGCTGCAAGATCCTGACTGCACTAGTAAGGGCTATGTGTGCGTGTGTCTATAACACACCAGTGTAAAGGCCTTATTTATCACTTATACCAATAACCTCTTGAAAGAAGGACTTGGTGAGGGAGGTGTGATGCAAAATCCTCAGGATTTGTCTGCACAAAGATTCTATTTTGTGACTGACTTCCCTGTTTTCTGGGATTTGCCGAGCAGTGAGAAGACCTTCACCAGAGGTGAAGTCTGACAGCTTCACGAGTCATCCAAGACATGGGTGGGAGGAGAAAAACGTTCCAGCCCAAGCCTCTGCCTAGCCCAGGAAATAGCGTGGTTGATGACAGTGGACTGTGCTTGCATATGAGTTTTTGATATTCTCCAGACTCATTAATTTTGTTGGGAGCCGTTTAAAAGAGTGGTGGCAGACAAACTTTCATGTGGCTTTGGTTCCAGCCCTATTCCTATTTTTTTTCTGTTATAGTTCAGTTTGCCTCATTTAGTGCTTTTGGTTCTTCCCAGAGTTCTCAGATCAATATTTGCAAAAAGGATTTAATATGGAATCAGCTAGAAAAAAACGCACAATTGTTGTGTGTGTATGTGTGTATATATAAAAGTTTAAGACCATTCTTCTTGACCAGCTGCAGAATGGAGACACGAAGTCAATGTCTGCAAAGAGTTTGCATTATTAGATTTCAGAATTAATTCAGTATGGTCCTAAAGAAAAGCCTCAGCTCTCAGCTTCCTTCAGGAAAATATCACCCCCAATTTGAATTTGGCAACTCTCTTCCTGGAATAAAGAAATACATTATTAAAACTCCTTGCTTATTGCAAACTGTAGTATAAATATAAAATGTTTGAATAATCCATTTGAAGCTGCTACTCATGAGATTTTTCTGAAGCCAATTTTGCAGCCTTCAGAAATAGCTGAGCTGAATTTACCTGAGAAGGAAATTACTTTCTGCTTACCTAAATCTACCCCACATCCGCACCAGAGTTTCCACAGGTTACAGGAGTCAGCTATACTTCAAGGCCTTCACCAATTTGCAGTGTTGCTCTGGGTTGTTAAGCGCACCGGACCATGTCCTTCCCCAAAGTTAACATCACTGGTATCTTGATTAATTCAGAGATAAACGCCTCCATAAAGCCTGTCTGCTGCTCTTCCCTTCACCTCTTTATTTTTCAGTGGGGAAAAGAACTTTTTTAGTTATTTTCATTTCAATAAGAAAAGCAATATTGCTTTTTTAATAGATTTGGGTTTTTTCCTCTCTGTAAAAACCTCATGGGAGACTGTGGTTAGGAAGAGATGACTTGACTGTTTTTCTGTTTTGTGGGAGATGGATGGGAGGTGAATGGAGAAGATTCCAATTAAAATGCCTTTTTCCTTTGCTCTGTCTTTGGCAAAGCATGTTCCAGAAAGATGAGAAACTGTTCCATTTTAGTGAGGCAAGTACTAACAATAGAAGTCACAGGAGTTGCAGAAAATTGGGTTGGAAAGGCCATGAGTCTATGCCTTTCTTCCTGTTTAAAGGCAGGATTGACTCACCTTGCTGTGCCCCTGACAGATGCTTTTCTAAACTGTTCTTGGAAGATTCTTATGGCTGGAGAATCCAGATCTCTCATGCACGGGCAATTGCAGTTCTTCTCTCTCTATTTTGCTTGGTTAAATATTAAGAACAGTTTCTGAACTTTCTCTACTGCAGTCCAAGCCCATTGCTTTTTGCCCAGACCACCACAGAAGAACTGATTACTTCTTTTCTGTAGTAACCTTTTATTTGCAGAGCATTAAGGGCTTCCTCTCTACTTTTTTTTCTAAGCTGAACAGCTCCTGTTTCATCCTTCCCTAGCACACTGAATTTTCTATACCTCTGATGATTTTTGTCTGCAGTTCATCCACATATTTCTGAGCTGTGGTTTCAGAACTGGACACAAGACTCTGGCAGAGCTGGGTAAAGAGGAAGACTTACTAACTGTGTCTGCTGGGCAGCACGGGGGTTTCTGCAGCCCTGGACAGTGTCTGCCTTCTGGTTTTGCAGCAGCCATCTGATCTTCCTAACTCATGACCCTTCCTGCTTCGGCTCTGCTGCCTGACCTGTGGCTCTACAGTTTGCCTTGATGCCAGTGTATTATTCCTATTGAAATTCAGACATTGTTTACTTGTCCTTTACTGAATTACATCATTTAAATCTTCCAGTAGTTTGTCAAGATTCTTTTGAATTGTTTCTGTCCCACAACATGCTCACAGCTCTTCCCAGCTTAACAGTATCTGCAGATTTAATAAGCTTGTTTGTCGCTTCTTTATCCCCTTCTGTACTTGAAATCTCCAACGGTAGCAGACCAGGACTGTCATCTGCAGATACTGCCTTTCGATTTGTCAGCAAGCCATTGGAAATGACTCCTGGACTCTGCTTTTTCCAGCCTCTTCTGCCTCATCACAGCTCTACCTGTTCATGTTTCCATAGCTTGTCTATGGCAACACCAATGGGACAGCAACGGACAACTCTGAAAGTCAGAATTCATTGATATTTGTGCTTCTTTACCCACAAAACCTATTGTTGTTCCATTAAAAAGAAATTAGAATGGTTTGAAGTAATTCAGTTTTGGCAAATCAATGTAGGCTGTTACCCATCTCCTATCATTCTGTAATTTTTAGGTGGCCTGGTGGAAGCTGGCTGGTGTCTAACACCACAGCTCCTCCTTTACCCCTCTCAAAAGCCTGAGCTTTCTACTTGGCCCTGTGCAGAGAACTGGACTCTCTCATATCCACCCCAGTCCTGGCAGTGACACTTCATCCTGTGCTGATTCACTTGAGGGTATTCTCACAAGGGCTGACTTCTCCAGAAACTAGAAATAGATGAAAAAATCATTTCAAATAAACAAGGAGAGGCTGAACAGTTCCAAACTCAATAAGACCTCATCATTTTCCTCTTGTCTTTTTTCCCCCCAAAGGAATACATCTTTTTTCTTTCTGACCTACTCCAGGCTAAGAGGGAGCTGAGGGAGGAGTGATAAGGGCTTGGCTGAGGGATTCAGGGAGGGGAGAAGAGTAAGAACAGAAAAGTTGGCAGGGTGGAATTAATACCTGGCACTTTGAGCCCATCTTCTTGAGCTGGTCTTGTGTAGTGCTGAAGACTATTGACTGAGATCAGTGCTCCTTTCCTTACTGTTGAATATCTGTGGGTACGTTACTTCCATGCCTCAGTTTCCCCCTCTTTTAAAGTGAAATGCATGATCCTGAAGACCTCTGTAAAGAGTTTTGAGAGCTAGCAGTGAGGCAAGTCAGGGATTTAGCACCCCTGCTCTCAGTGGAGGTTACAGCCTGAGGACCAAGGAAAATTTACCTGAATTGCCCAGTTCAGACCATTGGGATGACACTTGTGCTCAGACATGTCTCTCTGAGGCTGGCAGGTAGCTGCCTTTCAATTTCAAGAGAAGGAATTAACTCGCTTGTCTTTGACTGTTTGCAGGTGCTGCACAAACCAGCACTTAAACTAGGCAGGTGTAGCTTGGTCAGAATCACACCCCAAAGGTGCACAGATGTGCACACATACATCTGTGTGGGTCATCTTGAAGGTGAGAACAGTAATATACAGCTAAAATGCTTTGGTTACCTAGAATATAACGATTTTATACCAGAATGACTTAATTTGACTTGCTTTTAAGGGGTAGCAGACGAACCTTGCCAATCCATGGAAATATTTCCTATTCCTTCACAATACTGTACAGTTTCCCTTTTTTCCTAGGCAGCTGTTTTTATGTATGTGTCAGAGGGATTTGTCCTACTGTATTAGTTGAATTTTTCTTTCCAAAACAAAAATGCAACTGA
Source organism: Platalea leucorodia (assembly GCF_965183815.1). NCBI lineage: Eukaryota > Metazoa > Chordata > Aves > Pelecaniformes > Threskiornithidae > Platalea > Platalea leucorodia. The sequence goes on from NC_138830.1 coordinate 14,129,828, forward strand.
AGTAAATGAGTGCCTCATATTTCTTTTGGGCTAGAGCCATCTCAGAGCTGAGGCTGAGCAGCTGCTGCTGTGTCATGTAATAGAAATCACAGCCCTGTTCTTGCAGCTACCCAGATGAAATCTCCAGCAAATTAAGTCAGCCCCCAAACTCTTTATAGTGTTGCTGTGCAGCCAGGGACCATTAGATAATGAAATAGGGAGAATAATGGGCTTGTTCAGAGGTATGCCGCACCCCATCAAAATCCCACTTCTGAGACTTGCCTGGAAGTACAAGCATGCGGCTCTGCATCTCTCCCCCTCGCCGTTGGGAGATACCTGTGACCTGTGCTCCGCCTGCACGAAGGGTATTTCTGAAGGGAAGGAACAACTCCTTTGCGTCTCTTTTATCATCATTTTTTCCCCAGTGTGTAATGAAGATCACGCAGAGCTCCCCTGTGGTCTGGAGAGAGTAATGGAGTGGTCTGGACAAGTGCCTAAATCTGCACTGCCGTCTTAAAAGTCTCCGGCTCTCCTGGGAGGGAGGTGTAGCTGTCAGTGATGGTGGCAGTCACGCAGTGGCTGGGAGATGGACCTGAACAGGATTGATTGTTCTCAGGTAGATCCTTTAAAACCAAGTGGCAGACTAAACTGTTGTTTCAATCAATAACATAAATAGACTGCTCGCTTGGCCCTGAGAAGGTGGGAACTCTGTGTGGAAGAATAGGCATTAAGGTTATTTATCGTCACATGGCACAGAGGTAAAGTATTGGGCTTCCCCAGCAGTTTGGAGGCTTAAAGCTCATTTAAACCCACTCTTGAAATCTAATTAAACTGGGACAAATGACTTTGAACACCCTTGTTTTCCTGTAAAAAGCGCTTATTCTTCACCTAGGAATTTATAGCACTTTGGTTACCTTAATACAAAGGCCAAATTTGCTTGGTAATCAGGCACAGGTTATATTGCAAAACCATAACATCTTCTCATTTCTGCACTATATTATCATCAAAATGACCACAAATAGCCCAGCTAGGGAACAGAAGAATCCTGCAGCAGCAAGCGTGAATGCAGTGAGATAACTGTGCAAACAAAGACTTTCCTTAGTCAGGGATCTCACCCTTGAAGAGGTTTTTGTAGTTTAAATCATGGCAAATGGGGGTGGTAGCTTTCACTGGGAAGCCTCACACTTTAATTGCAGAACTTGCAGCTAGAATAAGTTCTGAGGAGAGTTTGGACATGCCTCCCCAAGTCCTCCCCAGCAGCTTGGAGTCCAGTGCTTGTTTGCATAAGTCTCCAGTGGTCCTGCTTCTTCTCTCCTTGCCTCACCCTGATCTAAAACCTGGGCTGGAAAAGGGAATTTCTCCTGTTACTTAATGTTTTCTTATTTTTTTCCCCTTTTCCTGCAATGCTTTCATTCCCCTAGCGCTCACGTTTGCTTACCCTGCTCTACTCCTTCCTCCCTAGGCAGTCCCAAACATCTTGGCTCCTCTCTGAGATAGCAACCACCTCCAAGGGTTGAAACTTTGCAGGGAGGGAGGTAGTTTTACCTTCCCTTTCCCTCCCTTGGGATTAAACAGGCAGTTATAATGACTCGAGTGCTTTTCTTCCTTGGCTGAGACCTGCTGCTGAAATATCTAGTAGTCCAGTTTGTTTATCTAGCTGCTGGCCTTTGAAAGATGTGCTGTCACAGAGTTGTCATGAGCACTGCTTACCGGAGCAAATGAGAACAAATGAGAGGCAGAGAGATTATGGCCTGAGCAGCAGCAATCCTGCCAAAACCTGGCCCAATGTCCAATAGCTCTTAAACTGTCTAATGATTTAGACTAAGGGAGATGCCTCACAACAGGTACCAGCAACCAGCAGCTCTGCCTGATTCACCTTCCAAGGGCAGCTCTGCAAACTGTATTTCCAGGGTGCTGCAGGCTCTGAGCAGTAAAGCAAACAAAGCAATGCACTGCTCTCGTCTTGTGGCACAGCATTGCCTGCCTCGGTGCCCAGGAGAATGGTATGCCACCACCTGCGGGGATGTTTCATGGTGTAATGGGTAATGAGGGCTAGAGATGGGAGCAAGAGGAAGATGATGGCATCTGACACCCCTCCTGCATGGGGGTCCTCAGGAGAGGGAGACCTTGGCCAGGGGACCTCAGCAGCTTTCAGTCAGTCTCTTGCTTCAGGGAAATCTTCAGGCTGAGCTGCAGCTTCACGAGAGGTGCTATGTCTCTTTCTAAGCCCTTTCTGTGTCAGAGGGAGGGAAGGTAAAGCCTGGAGAGGCAGAATGATGGTGGGATCAAAGCCTTCAAGCCAGAGCAGGGACCAGCTTCCCAAGGGAGCTGCCCAAAAGCAAAGAAAGATTCTGCAGAGAGAGATGTTTACCCTGCGTGAAGGTCCCTTGATAGCAGAGGCTGTTGCCAACCCTTTCTATAAGTTTCCTGTGTAGGTATCTCCCTGAAATGCAAGGTATAGTAATCAGGATTAAGCAGATAAAACCAAGGTACAGGAAGGGGAATGGCTCATCCAGGGCCATATGGCACTGCAGTGCTGAGATAGGGGCTGGTTCGCTACTAGTGCCGAGTGACCAAGGTGCTGCAGAGTTCTTGTTTTAGTCCATGGAAAAATTTGATTTACTAATTGTATTTCTGTCACAGGGATTCTTTGGTGTCTTTCACAGGTTTTAAAATAAGAAAAAGTATTTATAAGGCAACTACAAAACCAGAATCCCCTGAGTGAGGCAGGAAGCTCAAGCTCTTATCTGCCATTTTAGACGATATTTCTCCAGAAAGTGTGACACAAAGTGAGTTGGCTTCAGAGAAAAGAACTTTTTTTAAACAGTTACATTGTCTTTCAAATCTACCTCCCCTCCCAGTGAGAGGAGATCAAAGGGACACAGTTAGCTAAGTGCCTGAAATGGATGAGTTCAGGTAGGATGAAAGTTTTTTAAAATGCCTCATTATTTTAGGATAAGCCCTTAAAGTAATCTTAAGGAAAGCAAGAGGAAGCCCATGCCAACCCTCAAAGCCTGATGGAAGCAAACATGACAGAACACGCATTGGTTTCTTAAAGAGACACAAAGAAAAAGAAATTGGGCTGTTCACAGAATATTTTCCTCTTGGTTAGTAAGTCAAAATACCCTGCTTCCTACCTCTTCCTCAGCCTAGAGGTCACAGCTGTGTCATTGAAGATGGGATGTCAGGGAAATGAAGGATTGGGAACTGATGGGAAAGCAACAGCCCCTTCTGAGTATGGCATAGGGAGCCCAGACGGAAAGAGGAAGAAGAGGAGGAATTATCAAATTCTGCTGTCTCAGCCAACTAGCTCTCTTTATTTTCCTGGTACATACTAAAAATCATGAAGGGAGTTTTTTATTTTCCCACAGCACCCTTCTCTTGTGCCTAAATAAATAAAGAAGAAAAAAAATTAGAAAAGAACTGAATGAGGAACTGTAACTTCACAAGGTTATCTAATCTTAGACAGGTGAAGGTGATGAAATATCTAATAAACATCTTCTCAGGAGACCTGAGCATGTACAAATGTCCAATAACCTTTAATTCCAATATTCCTGAAAGGCAGATCTATATTAGTCTTCCCTAACCCTCATTTACTCTTCATGTGACAGTCCTGTCTCAAAGAGTTCTGAGAAGGGTCAGGAAAAGGAGAGGAAAGAAATGTGGTGGGGTTTTTTTTGTTGTTGTTGTTCAGTGATCATTTAGTTTTCACCTTACAAACAAGCCATCTGTTTGAAGTTAGATTCACTATTCAGTTGCTGCTGTTGCTCAGAAATTAATTTTCTTACATCCCACATCTTCCAGTGTGCTGGTAGCTAAACATGAAAGTAATTGTTAAGTCTGCCACTAACTTTACCACTTCTGGTAAAATAACGGGTAGGTTGCATTAATATATGATGGTGTAATTCCTGATGAGCTGAAATTTGGGGGAAATCATGTATGATGGGAGATACAGAGATGCTAATAACCTAGTCATTTTTTCAATATTTGAGTCTACTCTTTCTGAATGAAGGTGGCATGCAACTGCCTTGCAAAACGGTTTCTTCATCAGAAAAAGATGTAGATTAGAAAAGCAGAAGCAATACTTACTTTTTGTTCTAGATGCAGTAGAGCCGTGACGAAGCTGAGAGGACCGGTAACGCTCAACAAGGCTGTGTCGCGCCGGGGGCACGGGCAGGCATCAGCACTGGGGCTGCGGGACAGCGCCGGCGGCCTGCGGAGCTCCTCGGCGAGAAGCCGGCTTTCCAGATGGCTTTGCACGTGGAAAAAAAAAAAACAATAAATGAATAAGGCATGTTAGGAGATATGAGGTTCCCGATTTGCTTGAATGGCCAGTGTTCATATGAAAAATCTGTGTGCAATTTTATCACCGCAGAGGCAAGGGAAAAGGCAATCTTTCTACCTTCTGTCTGACTCCTACTGCCTTGGGGACAGTCATTCTATACCTGCCAAGCAAACCATTTGATGAAGTACTAAACTTGATAAAAAGTAAATAGCCTATTTAAACATGTTAAACACAACCTGTCACCTACTAGATGCTATTTAAATATAACCTATTTAAATATGCCTTCATCGAAGTCTATGTGAATCTTACTTCATGCCACATACCTTGCAAATGAAATGCCTTATAATAACAAAAATGAGGTGATAAAATATGAGAAGAACCATCAGCTTTGCGTAAAAAATGCAATGAACAGCAACATGGAGTTTCAAATATGTTGTATTGCTAATCTGTGGCATACATTAATGTCTGAGAGAGAAGGAAATTCATTAACACAGCTCCATAGCTGACACCTGTACTGCACTACCATCACTGCTGTTTGTCAGAGACTTTAAAACTTTTGCACCTCCCCTTCATTTCACCATGTACCTGAATTTGTCTTCTGTATTATCTATTGATTTCAGAATGCGTCTGAAAAAGGAAGCAGGGACAGGATACAGCTCATCTTAATTGCTTATCATTTTCTTGCCCCACGTTCCTGCATAATCCTTGTGTAGACCAACAGGAAAATCCTATTCTGCTTTTCCTTGCATGGGCAAGGACTGTTCCATCCCACCCCCACCCTGTTGCTGGTCTAAGTCCAGAAAAGGTGACAAATTTTGCAAGTTTGCGAGGTGGCAGTATGTCCTAGGGATAGCTAGCAATGCAGCCGGTGAGTCAGTAGGACCATGTCCAGCTGTGATATGGCCTTGCCCTGTGATCTCAGTCAATCATTTGACTTGGGTTTTGCCACTCATACTTTGTCCTTCACACTGAGACCGTAAGTTCTTTATGTTCTTGTTAGAGTCTGTGAGAATGCAGTGGTTTTGTCCAGAGCAGTTAAATGCTGGTATGACATTGCTAACAATGCCACATGCAAGACTCCAACAGCATCTCCTCCAAGCTAGGAATGAAAGTGGCTTGGACTATGACTTTTGGTAATGCTGTGGATTCAAAATTGAGCTTTATGTGAAGAAGAAAACGTCTGTCCCTTATCTTATGGCTCCTCATGGGAGTCCAGACAAGCAGATGGTCTTTGCTCTCTGTAACTGTCTATATGAGAATGTGAAGGGTGATTTACTGTCATTTCCATTAACTGTTCCTAATGCAAAGAGGAAATGTTAGCAGTCTCTCCTTCCTGGAGGAGAGGTGGTGCTTGACCTTCTGTTGAAGGAGGGAATGAAGGAGGAAAAATGCTAAGAGAGGATGATCTGCTGGGATGCTGTCACTGGTAATAGCAGTGACCTTTTCCCTGTGGTCAGCAGCTGGCATCATGAAGACAAATGACTTCAACTTGCAAGTTTAAAGATCTTCTTTGTACTGAGCAAGAAAATGAAAAAAAAACCTCCAGAAGTCAAACCGTATTTGCAACTTCAGTTAATGCTTTCCAATTCCTTTATGAAAACAGTTGCTGTGCATGAAAATGTGAGGCATCTATCATAATTTGACACCTAAAACATGCTGGTGATGAATGCATTGTAGAGGATTTTAGTTGCAGGGTTAGACCAAAATCCTCTGTCATTCTAGTGAGAATGAGAGCTCCTGGGAGGATCCAGGCAATACCATCCTCAGAGGTCACTGCCACTCAACGAAGGCAGATTTTTTTGTCCACTGAAACTCAGAGTCTCTTCAGTGACAGTGCATATGGGTCCATATCCATTTTCACTTCTAACACTATACACTCACTAGTACCTTGAGGTCAATATCAAATAGAGCCTGCAGAATTGTCAGGGCAATAGTTGCAATTCCTCCCTTGTGGTTCCAGGTGACCTGGGAGGGCAGCTTTGGCAGGTACTTTCTAATTTACTGCTCAGCCTCATTTTCTGCCTGTGGAGTTTATAGGGAAGGTCACTCTTCACATCTCATTTCTTTAACCTTGTCCTTATTCTCTTTATTGCAAAGCAAAAGTGGGACCAAATGACCAGGGGATGTGCAAAGGGGAAAGAAGAGCAAATACTCTTTAGCAGCTGTGGACCTTCTCTTGTTCTAGATGTTGATATTGGGTGCTTGTTGGAAGGTGTCTATGGGAATGTGGACAAAGGCATGGGAAGTAGGACATGCGCTCAAAGGATGTACACATGGAGTACTCAACTCCGTTGCAAACCAGAGCAGTCACTACCATTAGCAGCTCAGCAGCTGGCTTTGATCTCTAAGGAACAATGTATCTGTTGATAATTAAACAGTGGTGTGTGTAAGCTATTACAGGAGTAGAGCAGATCACAGAGGTAGGTCACCAGATCCATCCTAGCTAAGACTGCCTCTGCGGATGTACCCCAAAATGTGTCTACAGGGAGCTGAGTGCACTAAGCACAGACCTGCACCATTCTCCCTGCAAATGGGGCAAGCCCAGAGCTCAGGGTTCAGCTCTGAGGGTTCTGAGCTGCTCAGAGATCACTGCGACGTGGTAGGAGCCTTTCAAGTGAATGCTCAATCTCTAGTGTCTCATACTGCAGGCTGATGGTGTTGTAAGTGCATCTCCAATTTCAGACTTGCTCACCTTGCTCACTCCCTATAAGTACTGCCTATAGAAAGCATCCTATTAACTTCACCAGTGTGAATCATGAGTAAGAGCTACCATTGCCAGGCTGGCCAGGTTAGATGGCTGGCATGCAGATTTCAAATACTGCAATGTGTGTGGATCCAGGGGCTTGAAGGGAAGGGCTGGACCTCTCTCAGGAAGGAAAGGGACCAATCAGAAGTGTCATGCTTGGAACAGCTGCAAAAGAATTCAAGTGGGGCTCCATGCTGATTCCCTCACCTCTGTACGCTCCCACATCTTGCCTTCAGCCTTACACACTTTGGCATTTCTGGGTTTATTAGAATCAGTTGCCTTAATATTAAAATACTTTCCAGAGCTGAAGGACTTGACTTTACATTGACGACAGTGCTCTCCTTTTTTATTTTCTTTTTTATTTTTTAAATGACAAGGAATACCCTGAGAGTCATAGAGTTGATATTTAGCTGGTCCTAAGTATTGAGACTTAGGATGCCTCCAGTGCTGGGGCAGTGAGTGGCATTGCAAGGGGCACAGTGGGAGATGTGGTTTGAGGTGAGACACTGATGATTTGAATCCTAACAGCATAAAATGCATGGGAAAGAAACCTTAGTGCTTTAAGGGCTTTTATAAGAGAAATCAGAGCCTCAACAGGACAGTCTAGCTGGCCATGATGAGGATGATGTGCTCTCCAGACCAGGCACTGGTCAGGAGTACTCATCATCTCTGCAAGTATTTAATTTAGGAAATGACTTGAAGCTGAAATGCAGGCAAAGCTGGATTATGTTAGTCTTCATTGCTGAGTTGTTTCCCCTGGCCCAGGGAATTATTTGTCTTATATTAAAAGAACTGATCATTCCCAAATGCATCACTTGAAAGGTCTTAGGCTGCATGCCAGGATATTGGAGCTAATAGGGAGCTCCAGGGTGGGGATGGATGGGGTTGGCTGCAGCCTGGAGATATTTATGTGTATGTACATGCATTATTTCAGAGAGTGCGAGAGCAGCGTGCTTAGACTAAAATTTACCATTGAAAGGTTCTAAACCCATTTTCAAACTGGCAACATCATTTAAAAAGCCTTGCAGTCCCTGGGATGACTCAAGCAAACCTCCTCCCTCCCCCCTTTCCCTGTGTCTCTCACATGTCACCTTGACTGCAGGTGGCTGGATGTGACTGTGCAGGGAGGAAGGGGACAGCAGGGGATGGCTGCTGTGACAGCAAGCGGACTGCTGGCAAACGGCGGGGCTGCAGCCCTGGCGCTTCTCATCAGTTCTCCCCAGCTAAGAGGACCGGGGTCGGCTGTGGGAACCCCAGCCCCTGCACTGGGAGGGGAGGCTGGGGACAGGGAGCTGAGAGGGTGTCCCCTTAGGGGTGATGCCTCCTGCGCTGTCTGCCGTAAGCTGCGGCTGCGTGCGCTGCTCAGTGCTCGCTAACTTTCTCTCAATGAGGGCTTGTGCTTCAGTGATGAGAAAAGCAATTTCTGTACAAACCTGTGAAGTGTCTTGAGGGACTGGTTATATCGAAGCATCTCCTGGCACTGCAAAAAGTGGGACAGTCTTCCTTTTACTGTTAGATTGTTACTGTGGATGAATTTTGAAGACAAAGGCTGTAAGTCAGCCCTTTTTCTCACCTGTTTAGAATATAAAGATCTATGCTGTGTGCAAGAGTCCGGTCTGTGCAGGATCCATTCCAGTGAAGGGAACTTGACACATGTACTGCAGTATCATCCCGGTTCTGCAGTAGACGGTGCTGTAAGAAAATGAAATTCATTGTCTGTTCCCAGAGGGAGCCTGTCCATCCATCTGCTACCTATCATTGTCTGCCTGTCTTAGAAATTTAAACAGTCACCTTCTTCTGTGCCTGTCACATAAAGGCAGTAATAATAGTAGCCTTTGACATGTCCAGCCTTTTTCTCTCTTTCTTTTCAAGGTCTTGTTAAAAACAGGGCTTTTCTGGTGGGGAGAAACGAGAATGGACAGAAACTGTGTTTGGATTGTAAATGACACTTTTCAGGGAAAAGGTTTTTCACACAGTGGAAAGCCATCCAGAGGAGCTTGTCTTCTCTGGGGGTCAGTCCCCACCTGGCCCCCTGGCTGGATAACCCTTTCTCCCCAGCTTCCACAGGTTGCACTGGGGGCCTTGGGGTCTGCGCTGTCCTTGGGCAGCAGAGCCGTTGTGAGCGCACAGTGTGTGTTTCACAGGGAGAAATGCAGTTGTTGACATAGCCACGGCTTGATCTCTGCATTTTTTGGAAAATGAGACCCTCCATTTCAGAGTGGTGGCAGGGAAGGGGCCCTATTCCCAGCTCTGGTGTGCTCAGGGCTGCCCAGTTCATGGAGTGGGCAGACAGCTATGCTTCTCACCAGCTGGTGCCCATGTGCCGCAGTTGCTTCGGGCTGCAGCTACAGCTTGTAAGAGATGGCTGCAGTAACCTGGCTTGCAAGGGACCACCAACAGTTATAGCTGTATGGGAAAAGGGGTGTTCAATTGCCATCACCCTTTCATGCCTGCATCTCCTTATGCCAGGGCACATGGCAGGGGTGAACCTGTAATTTGACTTTATGCTTCCCATGGCAGATGGCATCTCCCATTTCACTGCTTGCTGGTAGGGTATGGCTGGACTGGAGCTGCAGTGTTGCGGTGGGGAGTATCAGGGGTGCCAGGGCGTAGAAAAGAAGTGGGAGACCAGAGCTTAAAAATGGGGGACAGCAAACACCTCCTTAGCATGCCCCAGTCTCTATGGTGAATACCCTCCTGGGAATGAATGTTTTCTTAGATTCTCATGTAAGAGGACAGGAAGATGGGAGTAACAAAGCACAAGTCAGAAATCAAGGCTTTCTGCTCATTGCCCTCAGTGGGGAGTCCTGCTGGACCCCAGTGCTTCTTGTTACTCCTACCCATGTGGGATATGAGCTTTGTAGGGAAAAAGGAGAAACTGTCTTGGCCGTGTCTCTGGAGTATGACCTACTCCTGAGTGCCATCACTTCAGCCTTGCAGGGGTTCAACCTCAGCAGCTATTCTTTATCCAAAAGCTAATTTCCTGGGTTGTTCTGACATTTTAGAAGTGGTTGCATTACTTGAAAGTGAGGCTTGTTGCTGAATTTCATAAGCACAGTGCTGGCAGCTTGCTCTTGCTCACTCCTAGCAGAGGCATGCAGAGAGGCAGGGACCGTACAGATCCCCCTGGGAGGCGACAGATGAGCCCCTTCACTCAGTGTGTTGCTTTCTTTCTGAAACCTTGAAGACAGCACACTGGCAGGAAAACTTGCTAAAAATGTGACATCATAGAACAGCTGCTAGCTTCATGGGGAGGCTGACGGCGAAGGAGTCTCTTGGGTTTGACCGCTGTGGTCTTGGAGCTTAAGACACAGAATGAGACTCAGGACTCCTGGGTTTACATCTTGTAAATTCGTGGCTCCCTGTAGGCCTCATAAGAGACATTTAATCTCTTTTTGTCACTTAAAAATAAAATATGTGAATTATAAGAGTGGTAGAATATCTAGGAGAAATTACAATGTTGGCTAATAAGTAAGCAGTTCATCTAGGAAACTGAAGATTGAAGAGGTTAGAGACACTTGGTCTGGCAGTGCACATATCATATGATAAATACTGGCCAAATATTAAAAAAATTTCCTGGCCGAAAAAGCTTATTAAAAGTAGAGACATTGATACAGGAGGCTTGGTTCCTTTGTGAGGTAGTTAATCCCTAGGGTTGCTAAATGGTGCTAAATAAAACTAAAAGGTCTAGGCAGTTTGGAAAGACAATTCCATTCCAAAGAATCCAAGTACAGCATAGAATAATGCCAGCATTTTTCATCTTGCTTTACAGAAACACATCAGTAATATACTGCACTGTGGCAAAGTGACAGTCAGAATGGATATCAGATGGGATAAGAAATACGCTGAGCCCAGCTGATACTCTTACATTTGGTGAGGTCTTTCCCAACAGATAATTTCACTCAGTCTGTCTGAGGAACAGCTCATCAATAAGCAGGCTTGCAGCTTGGCTCTGGCTCCAGTTTTCAAAGGGCTTCTGAGATGGTTCTGTAAAAACTGGGCTTTAGGAGTTGTACACCACAAACAGCTGTGGGCAGGCACAGTGTACCACCTCATGGTTGGTCAGGCCACATTGAAGCTGTACTTCTGCAGCTGGAGGCCCTCCTGGGCATTGCTTTACTTCCTGGAGAAAAGCTTCATACTGAGCCAGGCTTGCGGTGAGTAAAGCTACCTTTGGTGTTTTGGGGCCAAAAGACCCCACTGGCTTCGGTGTCTCAGCTTTCACTGCTCAAGTGATGTGTGACTTTCTGCACAAGTCCTTGCTTCATTTGCTTCTTACTTTGGAAGATGCAGTTGCCTCCATGACAGATCCTGCGCTAGGTGAAATCCTGGCCACAGCTTGAACCCCTTTTGCAAGACCCAGCCATTCTTCATGAGATCCTTTGGACATGTTCAATTCCTAGGCTACCAAATGTGTTTCAGTGACCCTCTCCATAGCAACCAGTGAAAATGTGGATAATCTCTGTTATTGGTAACCATGGGACATTGTGTACATGGGAGTCAATACAGATTTCACTTGTTTAAGCACTAAGACAAAAACTTTGCAGGGATCATCATTTCACTGCCAAATGAAAACTGCTTGAAAAATATATTAAGGACATTTGAAGAGTTTTGGTAATAAAATAAAACATTTAATAAAGAATACTTTGCAGTTCTGTAATGTCTTTCAGCAGTGGAGATTTACCATCAGGGTGCTGCCTGGATGTTACAACGAATGGTCTACTAGAAATACAATAGATAATAAATTAAAGAGATTAAATCTCATCCCCGTGTATATGTGTTAATAAAAAAGCCCCATAATACTCCTGAAATACAGGAAGTATAAAAGATAATAGCGAAGGTATGCAGTGGAAATAAAATGTTGTGAGTGACTAAAGTAATCAGTGGATTAATGCACGACTAGTGTGAACATAGCCCTTTTGGCAGCCCACACAAATCCCAGCAGAGCTCACTGTTGTATATTGAGAATAAAACTGACCTTGATATGGAGGGCTGCAAAAATGTCTGAATGCAATTCCCTGAAATATTGTGCATAAAATCAATTCCATCATTAATAAATGACCCACGTTTTACATTTTGATGAATCCATCTCATCTGCTGGGAACCCACTGACCAAGGAGCGGTATAATTTCCAGAACAGAAGGAGGAAACTCAAACTGCATTATATTGGTATCTGTTCTCGATATGCAGAGGGTAGGGGTAGATCCACAGGAATATTAATCTTTCTGAGAATTTGACATCAGAAAATGTTTAGATACCTTAGTACCTGTAGATACCTAGCTCAAATGTATTGTCCAAAATAGTTGTTAGAGGATAGAAAGCTCATGCTCATGGTTTGGCCTCTTAACAGCCTTTAACCCTTGCTTTTTGATTCCTCACACCAGTAAGTCAACTAGAGATTGCTCTGCTTGTTTCTGACAGAACATGCTTTCTTAGCAGCCTGTTTTTCTGAGGCTTTCAGGCATTTGTGAAATGTTTCTATTCTTAACAATGCAATATATAGAACTGGAATGGGTGTCTTCCCAAATTAATCCTTGAAATCACTGCTAGGTTTTTCTTCATTTTCTTCTATGTCCTTTTAGATAGATTGTGTCTAAAAGATGGCCATGTGCAGATGTACATACACACATGTATATACAGATTCACAGACACATATATAAAATCCAATCTGGCCAAATGCAAATTTTAAAAAATATCAAGTCTATTACTCAGAGATCATAAGAAGATTGAAATTATAAGGCTTTTTTAAACATATGTTATTTTGAGTTGAATGTATACTTGCTTCAAGCTGCTCTGTGCAACTAAAGAGATGAGAAAAGTACTTTAAGAAAATGAGAGAAGAAATTTTTAAACAGGATAATTCTAGTAGCTGGGGCTGTAAGTGGCATATTAAGAAGTCTTGGAACTTATACTGACATGGCAAATTTGACAAGGGTGAATATGAAATAGATTTGCAGAATGCAGTTGTGTGACCCTGGTTACCTGTCAGACAGCAGTATGCAAATTCCCCTGTATGTCTACGAGCTGGCTGTATTTCTTATGTCTCTGTCTTATTCTGTTTATTATCTCCTAGCTCTTGCGTAATGGAACAGATGAAAGGTGTCAAGTTTTCCGCTTTTGAGAGACACATCTGCAAGTGTAATTCACTGATGAACAAACCAGGATAGCCTAGAAAAAAACAGGACCAGAGCAGTGATATTTCACTGGGGTCTGACTGCAGACACCAAGTGTTATATCAGCTCTTTAGAAGAATACAGATCTAGCGAACTCAGACAAACATAGGTCACAGGACTCGAGAAAGGGATATGATTTCAAAGCAACGGTGTCTGGGGTTAATATCAGAGGCTGTCAAACACTGGAAAAATCTAATCAAGCATGTAGAGGGAGACTGTGAGATTTGGCATTTATGGGGTGTTTGCCTCATGACTGACTGGCAGGAGAGGATCCTGGTGCTCTGTGGGATGCTCACATCAACCCAGAGAGTGTGCCCACTGTAGCAAGGAAATTGGAGCACAGGCATTCATGAAGGGTGTCTTACCTTGAATCAGGGCATTTTTTTTTTGCCAGGTAATGGGCAATTGTGTTTAGAAACTTCCAAGTATTTTAGAGGTTTCTGAGGAGTTATGCTCTGAAGTGCAGGAGGCTAATGAGCTAGGAAAAAGTAAGCTTAAGCCACTGTTGAACTGGAGGAATCAGGGGCTGTCTTAGGCCATCTTAGTCCTATTTCTGCAAAGCAGGGAGAGCAGTCTCCAGAAAACATGCCTGACAGAACAGGCTGGGGCTGGACAGCACACCTGTGCTTCCCAAGGAGGGGAAGGAGACCCATGCCCCTGCCACCACCAAGGTGACACCCTGGGCTCCCAGCCCATGCCAAAGGCTCCGTGGGTGACTCAGTGGCTGTGTCAGCCCCACACCGGCTCTGCTCATTCGACGCTGCTGTTTGGAAGTCTCCTGCAGAGCTGAAGCACGATGGTGCTGAAAGCACCAGCTCGCTATGAATAGATAAGTAGCTCAGTGCATTCAATTAGCAGAAAATTTGGTTTGTCTCATTGCTGAACAATTGCAATGTGGAGAAATTTAATTTTATGGTGGATGAGATCCTTTTGTGTGCAATGACAAACTAAGGAAACACCAGCAGTACAGCTATCTGTCATAGAACTATTTTACAATTCCTTCTACTGTATAAATGACACAGTGAAAAATTCCCTTATTAGTTTAGATGGCAACAGTTCTCTTTCCCTAACAGTAATGGATTGAAGTTAGTTGTACAGTCCTTGCACTGCCTGGTCATGACGGAAGGTCTCCCTCTCAATTAAGAGCAGGTAATTTTGTAAAAAGCCACGTCTCCACATGTCAGGATCATCAGCCACTCTCTGACCCCAGTTCCTATCAGGGAGAAGGATGCAAGTTGCATCTAGTGGGGTGATTTGTTCTCCTGTCTCTGTTTCCAAGACATTACTTGGGAGAGCTTCAGTGTCAGTGAAAGAAATATGAAGTAAGAGGCCCAGGTGGGGTGGGATGGCCGAGGGAGCTGAAGATGCAGCACAATTTTCTCATTTGTCTGGTTCAGCTGTTCTGTCTCTGGAAAGTACTTGCTTTCATCCCTGTAGTTCTGGAAGAAAACAAAACCTTTTGCTCCAGGGCTTCAGCAAATGATGAGGTATGAAGAAGCAGCTTACTTTCTGTGCAGTTCATCCCATTAATGTCCCCTGAAGTTTCTTCTGAAGTTATTGGTACTGACTACCTTCCTCAACACTTATATTGGTTGTTGTTAAAGACTGGATAATGTTTTGTGGTTACCTTTTTCAATACTATTATGGCAGATGTGGTGCACCCAGGCAGGGGGAGCGATGAGGAGACAGGAAGATTTTCCCAACACTTTGTTAAGTTGTTTTTGTAAGTAAGAGGTATTACCCTGGATACTAGCATCTAAAAGGAGAAGTGGTTTCATTTTTCTTCCCTAGTAGCACTGTGTGCAGAAAACAGCTTCGATCAGCACTAATCGGTTCTCCTTCCTGGAAACCTTACCTTAAACATGAGTCCATAGACATCAATCCAGCCTGCAAAGTTCGGCTCTAAAGTCTTCTCTCTGTGTCATAAGTTTGGCCTTTTTTTCTTATCCTCAATGGACCAGCCTCAGAGTTTGCCCTCAGAAGCTGTTGCAGATCTCAACTTCCCCTGACGCAGCAGCTGTGCAGAGCTGGTGTCCATCCACAACCAGGGAAAGGGACGGAGGATCAGAGGGCTGTGCCCTGGAGGTGACATTTTCAGGAAAGGGGGAAAGACATCAGAAAAGCTCTGTGGGGAGTGTCTGTGCAGGTGGAGTTTGTTCTCACTCTGATATCCAGCATTTAGAAACACTATTCCAAAGACAGCTTGTACAGAAATACAAGCAAGAAAAAACTGCCTCAAGCTTAAACTTTTCAAAAAAAGAGGTCAGAGGTGATGTTCTCAGAGTTGAAATGGGAAACAGATTTTTTGAGAACAAAGGCATCGCTAACTGAGCAGATATAATATTTGGTGACTGGAAACTGGGGACATAAATTCCTGGTTAAATGAAGAATGTAAGCTCAACAGGGAGGATAATTCAAAATTTATCTGAAGATGAGGGGAGTCTTAAGTCTTGGAAGTTTTACATGAGCTCAGTGATGAGACACTAGCTCGCCATGGGTATTCTGGGTGATTTTCCCTTTTTGTTGGGCTGCAGGTTGGGGTAGATGATCACAACAGCTACTTCTGTCCTGGGAGTCTTGTGCTGGTATTGTTTATAGTGCAACGACTGTGTGGAGAGAACTTTGAGTCTCCATGGCGCTCGACAGAGCACTTCTGCCAAGCAGGGAATGTACTTTAAATATGCACTGAAGAACAATGAAGGTGTCTTGTTGGCAGTGCCTGATATATTAGTCTTTGATAAGGGATGCAGATCCCTTAAATTATTTAGATGAAAAGGGACATTTAGTTTGTGTGAATGTCAGATCTCCTGGGTGAGAGCAACCAATTTACTTATAAAAAGAACTGCACTTAGTGTGTCTGGAGGGAATATTGATTAAAGGAAATGTTGGAAAGGAGATACAACACAGGACAGGATGGGAGATGACCGACAGATTAACGTAGGTTAATTTTGAAATGGAACAAATGATGTGTTCCAAATAATGTGCAGGGATAGAGGAAACCAGAGAAAGCTTTCAGAGCTGTTAGATGTGTCATTTGTATCTCAGACGTGTTGGGCTTTTCCTTCAGAGATGTGACACCCTTGAGCGATGAATGGTGAAACTCCAGAGTTGTGAGGGCTCTTTGAGAAGGAGCCAAGAGAACCTTCTGAAGCTAGGCTTGAGTGCTTGCAGGAAGACCTGTTCTTGGGAAGCAAGATGTGGTTAAGTGTTGGGTTAGGCTGTGAAGGAATGCAAGAGAGAGGAAAATGTGAGGATGCAGAATATATACCATGATATTTTGGAGACTGACCAGTCCATGAATCTAACTTGCATGACCCCACTAACTGTAGGCTCTGAGGACCTCAAAAGTCATCCTATGTTTATCCCTCCCACACCTTCCTGGAGAGGCTGGGAAGTGGTGTCATCCTGGGGACCTGGGTGGGCAGCTGTGGTGTAAAATGGCTTGCTCCATGTCATCCAGCTGATGGTTTTCTGAACTGTGAATAACAACCCAGGTAATCCAACCAGAAGGTAACACTAGTGCTATTGAGTTCCGAGAAATGAGAATTTCTGCTGGTTTCAGGTGTGCTTTTTATACACTTTGGACATCACTGGTTTATTACCTTTCTCCTAACAGGGTCATATAGCTCACCAGTGACAAGCAGGATGGGACAACAGGCTTCGTATGTTTGTTTGTTTTTTCTTTCCCATATTTCATGATCTCTGAAATTTTAGAATTCTAAGGAGTGTTTTTCTTGAAAGTTTGATGGAATCTCTGTTTTCAAGCAACCATACAGATGGTCAAAATCAGCACCTTTTAAAGAGTGGAAATTTAAAATTTTTAGTGGAGGAGGGACATTTTCCTTCTGAAATTTCCCATTTAGTTCCCTTTTGAGCCAGTTCTAGGCATTTCTAAATTTTCACTGCATGGAAGCCATATTTGTAAAAATATTCCTATGTGAATATTCTTGCAGGGAAATAACTTTTTCCTCTCTGAGGACTCCATACAATGATGTCCTGAAGGTGCCAAGGAAATCCTGACCCTTCAGTTTCCTGCAGGAATAGCTGCAAGGGTGAGACATTAGTCTGTTAACTGGCACGAGTTTGATCTCTGTTGCCTTTCCTATGGATTTGTGGTCCTGGAAGTTTTTATGATCCTATGTATCATTTATACAGTTTTACAGTAAGAATATAATTTACCAAGCCTACTTCTTCTGCAGAGCACCACCTGTTCCTGCATGCCAGGAGAGAGTAATCTTTATGTGAAAGACTTTGGTGATTTTTCAAGCTGTGGTCCATGGAACCCTGTTGATCTAAGGATTAGGTTTTACAAGCCCATGGAAAATAACTTGGAAAAACAAAAGCTTCCCATCTGTAGACTGAAATTTGTGGCCCTAGGGGGCCACATTTCCATCTGAAGATTTTTAGGAGTTTACAGATGTAATGATTTTGGAAACTTCTCATGCAGAGTGATCAAAATGAAAGTTCAGAAAAGCTGGTTTAGAATTGCAGGAGACTTGCTAGAAAACGTCTAAACCCCAAGCTCTGAAAAATTCTGGTTTACATGTTTGGTAGAGCCAGGATGACTCTTGTGTATAGGTGGTTTAATGAATAAAAGTAAGTATAGAAGTAGTTGCATTTTTCTCCTAAAAATGCTCCCCTAAAATCTTTTCAAGAAATTAAATAATGACCTCTTGATAAATAGGAATGATGGATGAAAGAGCTTCTGAGAGCAAGGCCTGATTGCCCAGAGTTTGTGGTCAGTTCTAAATACCTTCCATTAAAAAAAATAAAACAGCTGGCCTCAAAGAAAGAAAACTGGCAGCATTTTTTTGCTGCTGGGAATCATTTACTCAATTGGGTTACTGGTTATAGTGAAAATGCTACTGTAAGTAAACTCAGACAGGAGATTCCTGATCCATATTTAAGGGACTGGATCTTAAAAACTGAAAAAAAGCAGAGCTGAAAGTCTTACAGAACTTCTTTCACCTCCCAGAACAGCAGCTCCTGAGGCAGACCATGTCACCAGTGTCCATGCACGATGGAGAAAGTATATCCAGGTATGCTGTCATGACTACCTATGATGTGGGGTGAACACACGACACCTGAAATATAATTACTGGAGCATCTTTGTGATGGAATATAGTATTTGCTGTCCTGTGGAACAGTACATTGCACACAGTGCATGTTAATCAGTGATTAACATGTAAGACGTAATGTGTGTATGTGCATAATCAATCTGTATTTGTGAATAGACACATATTCTGATCTTTGGATTCTGATTTTTCATATATATTAGCATAAATCTTCAATAACTCAAGAGATCTAATTCTGATCTTAGTGACTAAGTACGCATTTGCTCTACAGATGGTTATGAAGTTACTCTGTTTTTATATCATTTTGACAGAAGAATCAATTATAGTGAAATTGCTTTGTGTGTGTTTCCTGTTATCTGCAGGGCGTACTTTCAGTGAATAATGTCATATCCAAACTAGGTGGAATACCAGAAGCAGACAAGCATATTTCTAAACAGGATAAATGAGCCCTTGCGAAGCACTGAACTAGCATTACATTCCTGCTTATATCCAGCTCATTCACTGCATCATACAATACATCTCTGGATGTATGATTAGATTTTTGAAGACATACATAGAAGCAATTCAATAGGTAATGTACACGAATTTTCAGCGGAGTCTGGGTGCTTAGCTGATATTAAGACCTTTGAAAATTGCCTTTGATATTGTGAACAAAAAGTCAAAGAGGGAATTTTTACTTTTGATTAAAAATTGACTGAGCAGGTGTAAAGACACATTGCCAATAGCTGAAGGGGAAACATTTGCCAACAAAGCCTACAAAGTCTTCCTTTGGTTTTTATTTATTATTAATCTTAAAGGTTGCAAGAATAGATGGATAGAGGATGAATGTGTCACTTCATTACCTGAAGTTAATCAGACTGCCCTATTCTCCTCACCTTGAGGGAAGCCTGTTAGCCAGCAAAGCTGGGAGGGGACCTGGGACCTTTGCTCTTCTATTTCTGAGCAACTGTAACATGGTGCTTAAACGCCTGCTTCACTCATCACAAACCCCATGAAAACCAGCTTGGTGAAAGTGGTGGGGGAAAAGGCAGAAGAGGGAATACAGATTTCCTTATTTTGTCCTTCTGAGGCAGAATCTTTGCATTGCCCTACAAATCAGTTGGACAAGCTACCAGATTTGTGACTTCCAGGGAGACTGGGGGGAGCTGGCAGCTGATTTGGAATATCATTAAAAGGGGGTTGTGTTATGGTGTCACATATGGGCCAGGGAGGATAACCTTGTAAGAACAGCATTGAAGCAGACTGAGTTGGCGTGGCTCATGTGAGGATGGCATGCCTCCAGGAGGGAGAAGTGTCATAGGAGTCACAACAAGCTGAAGTTTGGCACTGACCTCCACGTCTGAGAAGGGTTCAAGACCCTCTGATGTGAGATAGCATGTACTCCTCAGAAGGTGTCATCCTCATGACAGTCTAAATCCTGAGGTAAGTGGGTTTATGCTTTCTAAAATGCTTGTTTTACAGCAACAATTAGAACTTGGGACTTCATATAATTTAAAAACTTGAATCCTTTCTTTGGATCTTACTTCATTCTTGGACTTCACAGCTGTCATGGCACCTATAAAACTGGCTTATTGCTCTTCTATGAAAACACACCAGGATGTATGCTTTGGTCCCTCTCCACCTTACTTCGATCCTTGAGTCAGGGCCATACTGGTTTTCTGTATCTGTCTCCCAACATCTGAACTGTACTTGCAAATACACCATTTTTCCCCTCATGGAAATTTTTCATGTAGACAATGTGTTGCCTTCCTCTCCCATGCCTACATGGTGAGATTAACACCTCCAGCCCTCTTTGGGAACACTGGGTTTGCAGTCACAGTCCCTATGTGCAATGTGGAAATCCAACAAGGAGTCAAAGTCTTAGCAAGGATTTTCTTATTCACAACTACTTTATTTTTAGAAAGCACCAAGGGAGTTAGAGATGTGTGTGTGAGGGAAATAACCAGTCTTGAACACAGCCTTTCACCCTGCCTCTGAATTGCACTTCCAATCATTGCCCGTAGGTGAAGAAGCTCCCTCCTGATTTTGCTTGTCTGGCTTAATATTTTAGTGTGTTGATGGAATGACCCCTATCAAACGGCTTTTAAAGCTCTTTTTTGCTCTGATTCTGCCATGTGCTTGGAAAAAGGAAATTTCAGCTTCCTCCTTGTTTGTGCGGGAGTGTGGGAGGCTGAGAGACAAGTGTCTCTGTAGTGGAGAGTCCATCTCAGCACCTCAGGCATGCAACACTGAGGATAGATGGATAGTATCTGGCATAGTAGATGAATAGTACCAAGTAGTACCTGGTGGCTGTGTTTTGACAGTCTAGCATTATCAGTTAAGGACATGAAAAAAAATCACATGCTGTATCTGATATCAAAATGTCAGCCAAAACCTAGCATGGACATAGGTATGCAACAGGAAGGAGATTCCACAAGCTGTCATGTGGGGAACTGGTTTAATTAATCAGTGGTGCGGCACTCCTGCCCAGGCTTAAGATCAGCAGTGCTGTGAAGGTGAGGGCTCCTTTAACCTTCAACAGAGGTCAGCCCAGGACAGAACTGATGATACACCCTGTAGAAGCAACGAAATGGGGTTTTCTCCATGTTTTACTGGATCACATTGATGTTTGGGGTAAGGTCAAGGCCTTATTCTCCTGAGACCTCAATCCAACCCTTGCATCTAGTACTAAATTAATATTTTAAGACCTTTTTTTCGTTAGAAGTATGTGGCGTAAAGGCAAGGAATTTCATCCTAGGTGATCCTCACTACAGAAAAATAGGTTAGTGATCTCTTGAGAGGTCTTCACTTGTCTCTTCTACTCTTGACTGACCACTTCTCTTTTCTCCTGAACATGGTTGCAGCTGACAGCATTTACCTGGAAAGGAATAATAAAGCAAGCCTGAAGGGACAGGGCAGGCAGTTCTCATCTGCATTCTTCGTAGCAGTCCGCTGTCTGATTTTTGTGCTCTGAAGGAAGGAAATAGGCACGGAATACAAAGGAAGTGCAAAGTGTGGCCTCTGTCCCAAACCCTTCTCCCTACCTGATGAGAGAAGGTATAGTGCTTGAACCAGCAGAGCCATGAAGAGCTGGTTCTTTAAAAATGTCTTACAACTCTCATCAGAGCAGCAGATCTCTGCAGAAACTGGGTCCCTTAAGGATGTTTTATTTCTATCAGTTAGCACCTTCTGGTGACTATTTCAAAACAATTGTGTTTACTTTTAAATAAAGAAAATCCCAGGAAAAAGGCATAGAACAGGAAAGCAGCTATTCTACAGCCCCTAGAAAGTTACTTCACTTGTTTGTTTGTTTTTCTTCCCTTTTGTGGGACAAAAAGTCTATACTAGAAGGGATTAGAAGAAGAAAATTAGAAGCTACACTTAGTAATGGTGATACAGGCCATTTTAAAACGAGATAAAAGAGTCAAAAAAAAAAAAACCTGGCAGAGCAACTTGGGAAGGTTTGGGGGAAGAGGTGAGAAGAGAAGGAGTCAGTCCTAGAGCAGAAACTGAAGACATGGCACAGTTGGATGAGCTTTGCTTGGCTTCAAGGCTTAGCTTGTTTACAAAACATTTTGTATGTATCTCTCTAGCTATATTCTTCCTTTATCACTTGCAGGGTAGGACTCAAACAGGCCACTCTAAGGCAATATATTTTTAAGCTAATCTGGGACTAAAGCAGGGCTGAGATACCCCTGTTATCCACTAGAAAGTCTCATGCTGATGTCTGGAGCTCCTGCCTGTGCGTAGAAGTCATTTAAGATCTGTAGGGTGCCTGCAGGGACGTTTGATGACAGATGCACCTGGGTCTCCTTGCAGCCCTTGGCATGGTCTGTCGCTGAAACCCTCCTGCTTCTGAAACAAGCCTAAAGGTGAGTTTGCAGATCATAGGGTGTCAGAGCTGAAAAAAGGGGTAGCTGGTAGCGAGAGCAAAGGGCTAAAGCAGAGTGAGGCAATGAGGACAGACAGCAAACAATAAAATAATATGGCAACACTCCTCAAATCCCTCTGTTGGCATCTTCAGCACTGCACTCTGGGCTAACTCCCCACTCCTCTTGAGATCCAGGGAGCAGCAGGACCAGGTGGACCGTGGATATCCCCAGGGATACACAGTAAATATCTCACAGCCAGAAGCAGCAGGATGTCAGGACAGGATGTGAAGACTGGAGTAATCGAATATCAGAAACTGGAATGTTTTAAATGAAGTCAGTTGTTTATGGCTAAATTAAGAGCCCCTCATTAATTCTCTAGTCTGTGGCAATGCCAGGGTATGAAAACTTAATGGTTCCTTCTAAAAATATCCTATCCAAAAAACAATTAAGATGCTATTAGTCGGTATAGAGAACAATAAATAATTAAGGCTGTTGATTTTAATGCTTCAGAATTGGCAGCTGGAAATGGAGTGTTTGCAAGCTGAGTGAACCGATATCTTTAAAAGAAAAGACATACATATCCCCTGTGCAGATTAATTCTAGGCTATTTGCCTATTTTGCCTTGAAAAGTAATCTGAACAGAGTCAAATCTGATGCTCATTTCAAAATCTTCTGAGGAAAAAGGGGGAATAGAAAGTGGCTGCTGCTGCTCCTACCTTTCACAAATACCAGTACCCCCAGAGCACTTTACAGACCACATGCCCACAAATCTTTCAGCAGATAATGAAGCAGCACGATGCAGCAGTGAAGTGAGCAGATGTCTACAGTACTGAGGAATTACATAAAGTTTAGATAAGGTGTCAAGAATAACTTCACTCACTGTCTTGCAGACTGTAATTTTAGGCAAGTACAGCATAATTACTGGGCAAATGTTGCAAACTAAAAAATGTCTATTATCATTCTTTAATTTAAAAATGCAATTACTGTAGCAATTCTTATGAACCTTTCATGCTCATATTCTGCTTTGCTGGCAATAAAGTTTTACTGACATAAAATTTTCAGTAAAGTAAATTTTAGAGTTACACATACTACTAAACTGAAATTAAAATTTCCATGAGGGTGATTGTCATCCTCTTTCCCCAAGACACAGAAGCTATATTGTGGGCAGTTCTGTCTAATTGCTACAAAGCAGCATATCAGAGGCTCATGGATTTCAAAGCCTCACTGTTACCTACTTGCAAGTCAACCATAAACTGCATACCAAGAAATAAAATATTTTAGTAGATGGAATAAATTAAATTCTACATTAAATATATATGAAACAATTAATATCAGATCACAAATAGCCCTTGAGAAGGAAAAGTAGCAGAAGCCACACTATAAACTAATTATTGCAGGTTATTTATTCACCTCATGAATGATTAATGTGGCTAGAATTTGGCCAAGACATGATGGATTTATTTGTTTATTAGAAGACTTGCAATGGTGATTATGGCTTTGGCACTGGAGTGAGTTGGTCCCCTTGAGTAACTGCTGCTTTATCAAACTTACTTACTCTTCAGTGTTTAAAATGGCCTAACAATAATGCAAAAATGTATAAGGCAAGTGATACATTGCATCCAGGTTAGAAGGATAAAACCTCTTCCCATGCCAAAAGTGCCAGTAAGCCGTTACTGACCACTAATCCCAGAGAAGTTGATTATGACCTCATTTTGCCTTTTACTCCTATACTCAGAGAGTTCAGCTGATATTTAGGCAACCACATGTGAAGTATGATATTAGAAATGAGCAATGTATGTAAATCTGATCCAACAAGGAAACATTCTTGGCAAAGCCCTATGTTGTTGCATCACGAATGATCCAAAATTAAAGCCAATTCATTCTGGGAGAAAAATCCTCATAACTGGATGGGTTTTCTCTCTTTGTGTTTGTTGAGGAAAAGAAAATACAAAAGTTGACCTTCTGAGTTTTTTTTTTTTTTTTAACTTTCCCACCCCCCCATGAATGGACATAGGTTTCCATTCTGTCAAAAAGGATATCATACATCAGAGACGAAAAGGTTAAGTGGGTTGTCTGACCTGTCCTGATTTTTCTAGTGATTCTCAGGGAAAACTTGCATCTATGAAACCACTACACTGAGGTATTCCAGTGGCAGGGGTCCCTCTATCCAGCATCAGGATAGCCCAGTACTTGCCTGGACTCTAGGATCCAAATGCTCGCATTTCTTTCCACTGAAAAGCAAGGTATATTATGTATTTAGTTCAGATCCTTAAGTTTAAATATCTAAATTTAAGACAAAGGGATCCCAATGTAGCAGTAGACACATTCCCAAACAGAAACAGGGAATGAAAGGGTTGCCCTTCTTTTTCCGTAAAACTTCAATGGGAGAAAAATAATTGACTATAAAAGTTGAAAAAATGATTTGAAATGATGCAATTTCAAATCTGTTGAGCAATTCCTTTCTGAAAGACTGAGTAGGTCAGAATTACAGATGTGGGAATATCTTCTCTCATTAAAGTCCTCCCTATTCTTCAAGACCCTGCATATGCACAATTATATATTCAATTTGCAATTGAATTTAATTTACATGCTTAATGTTTCAGAAACACAAGAACACAGTTATAGGCAAATAGAAAGTTTGGAAACATTCACAAAATAAAGAATGGTTAATCAATCAGATGCCTAGGTTATAAGAAAAGGGAAATAAAATAAAGACAGGCAATGCATGTTGATTCAGAAGCAGAGTTAGACCACTCTGAGAGCAGATAATCAGCCAAAAGGATAACAGAGAGTCCAAGTAATGTCTGAAAAGCAATGTCAGATTCAAACCTTTTATCTGTTGCAGGTTTTCAGTATAACTGACTCTCAACCCTGCTGTGCCTCAGTTGCCCAATTTGAAACTGAAATAATTATATTTTTTGTTTATCATATCTGTTTTGAGTCTTATTTCAAGAGTTTTATCATTTGGTTGGTGTCTTTGAACCATAATTACTTGGCAAAATTCTGTTGTTTTTTGGCTAATTTTGCAATGATGCAAAGCAGTTAGAAGTTTAGCAGCATGTCCTGTAGAAACACAGTTATAATACATTGTATGATCCATGAGGCTGGAGGAATGTGGACTATAAAGGAAGGCACTGAGCAGGCTGCTGCAATTGGGCAATCAGGGAGTGAGGAGTCATAGCAATATCTTCTAAATGAGGTCTGCAGCAAGGACACATCCACAGAGCAGATCAGCACATGCAGGGTGGGTAACCTGAGCTGCTTTTTATTTCCTTAAGGAGTTTCCAGAAATAAACATAAGCAAAGAAGAAGAATTTTGGCTGGAGATCTGAGTTGTTTACTGGATGGCTATTGATGGTGTGTGAGAATATAGTATTGCTACCCATTGCAAGAGTAATTTTTCTTCAATTTCCCACTTGACTAAGGGAGAATTTAAGCTTTTGTTTATTTTGTAGCCTTCAAGATTGGGGAGAGGAGTTTTTAAAAGAGAGTTCTAAAGGCTAAAAAGCCAGGAAAAGATTAAAATGAACTAAGTGTTTACTGTTGTGACAGTTTCATAATTTTTCAACCTAACTTCATGTACAGTAAAACATACATTTGGGATATTTTAGGCTAGACAACCTTTGCAAGAGCTGGAGTAAATCTTTGCAATATAAATGTTCACTTCAGTCTCTGTCTGGCAATCTGTGGACCATTAGTGACTTTGCCAGGACCATCAACTCACCCAAGAAACCTTGCTCAGACTCAGAAACTGAGGATGGGATGGTAAATCCTTTAGGAGTGATCCCTGAAGGACAATACCAAGACATAGGAAGAGGAGAGTAAGAGGGACTCACACTTTACTGCTGCTTTTATGCGCTAAATCTGACTTTCTTCTCACTTATTGATTTTAGAAAATGAAGTCCTGATATACTCCAGGCTAAGTGAGAAGAATAAAAAAGGATTTCTTACAGCTATGGAATGGCTATGTTGTAATTTTAGGAATGTTACAAGTGTTCGATCAGCAACATAAAGTTACTCTTTACTGCATCCATGGTCAGAGTTTCTCGTGTAGATGAATTGCCTTTGCTTAATAAGAGAGGGGGGAAGAGAGCAACAGGAAGGATGCAGACACCAAACATAATTCTTTTGAAAGCAGGTTGCAAGATTTATTCCAATAACTCTGGGTGCTAATAGATAACAGGCTATAAACAATGTAAGAAAGTGACTTGGTCTGAAGAAATATTTTCCTGCTGCTTTTGACAGCAGCACCTGTGTGTGCTTACACTGAGATTACCTATCCCAGCCCTCAGGCACTTCTACTTGTACTCTCTTAGTTCATCTGTGGTTTACTCCAGTTACATCTCCATGATGCACGAGTAGAGACAAGGTTGGGTTCACCTTCATTCCCTACCTTTTGCCCACTCTTACATTTCCCCTGAAGTGCCTTTGCTACATGCAGCATTTTTATGAAAGGCCATCAGGGATGGGGAGCATGGGAACAGGACAAGAGGACATAGGAGTGTGGTTGAACTCACCAGGCTCTCTGAGACACCCTTGGAGGATGAATACTTTGGGTGAGGCATATTCAGGCAGGATAGTGATCAGGACAACCATGCTGCCCTTAGCAACAAGGTACCAGTTGAGCCAGTGTCTTTCACCCATGTGCACATTTTCCTACTTACAAGCTAGATATCTGACTCCAAACCTAAGCCAGTATGCTGAGCCATCACAGAAACTTCAGAGGAGGCTGGTGAAGTTCAGGCTCAAGTGACAGCTGGGTCACCAAGTAGCATGACAACTCCCAGAGAGGCAATATTATCAAAAAAAATAAGAAGGTTTTAAAGGGACTCCCCCAAAACAAGAAAGGTTCAGAAATGGTCTTTGTGGGGAAACATGGGCTGTACCAGACCTTAGAAGTTTCAGACGGATCATGAGGAGCTTAGTTGCGTCAGGACTCCTACTGAGAAATTGTTTGATATCCAGTGAACAAAGTGTGGTAGTATCCTGTAAGCTCATTGTTAGATCTCTTTTGCCCTGAAATACTTTGAATTTATAAGATCTTTCTAGTCACTGGGCAGCACTCTCACCACATCCAGAGACAACAGCGTGACATGTCTGGATGCAGATCCTGGTGAGGTACTGAAGGCTTAAACAGTTCAACTAAAGACCGGGTTGAGACAGAAACTTGTGAGATCCCATCCTCAACCTAGAAATTGGACTGAAAGAAGAAACATACTTGGCAAGATGTGATTGAGTCTACACAGTGAACAGCTTCATAAAGCAGCCAGTCATCTCACTTAAGTGACAGCTACATCTACCTCATTTAAAATAAAGTTTTTGGGTTGAGGCACATTGGTGGTCATTACATCTACAAGAACAAGTGCAAATAACATGCAAGCTCCCTTTCTCCAAACCTCAAACCATTTGCTTCTCTAGGTTGTTTGTAATGAGGTTGCTTAACTTCCCCTTTATTGTAATGTTTTATTCTCCCCTTTTTCTATATCCTCTCATTCCCGGGGAGCAAGAAGGTAAAGGGAACCAAAGGGAGAGATTTCAACAAGATCACATCTGTTAGTGGCAGAAACATTACTGGAATATTGTCTTGTCATTTGCTAGATGGTGCTAATGAAAACATTATGCAATTTGCTGTGGGATAAGAGAGGCTCGTTGCAGATGCAAACAGATGTTTCATTGCCAAAGTAAAAATGCTGGGAATAATTTTAGCTGTAATTAACGTAGTGCACATTATAACAAGTTTGTACCTTTAAGAGTGTCTTGAAGCACTAACCTTGAATTATATGGTTGCTTTATGATAGGTGGAGCATTGTGGAAATTTACTCTAGGAAGGGTGAAGACACCTCACTTTGGTTGTCGTCAAAGGGGCTCCCGTAACTATTCAGTGCAATTGCTCCTTTTTAGCCATGGCCCCACTGCGTGTTTGAAAACCAGTTTCCATCCCTGCCTTCCCAGCTCTATGATCACTTCAATCCATACCTTTCTGCAGTAACGTTATCGCTGAGGAGAGATTCCTTCCTGCTTCCACCTGGTGATCAGCTCCTGCCCTGAAGCCTTGGGACTGATTTGATAGACCTTATAATTTCCATCCTGCCTAGCAGTAGTGGCCGTTTTCTAGGATATCTCATGTATCATGAGGGATGAGTAATGCCGTTTAGAGGTTCATGCTGAGAATTAAGACATTAAGAAATGAGTCCTTTGCAACAAATCACTCTTTCCCCGGAGAATGATGGTCACTGCGCTGTGTCTGAGCCCCATGGTGTGAGTATGGCTGTCCTCCTATGTCAAGAGTGTACCAGCCTCATTAATGTCAGCAAGAGATGCTCTCATTAATAATCCCAAATGATGTACTCACTGTGCCAAAGCAAAAGGGATGTTCTTTTGTGCTAGGAAACAGCAGCCGTGTGA
This sequence comes from Platalea leucorodia, assembly GCF_965183815.1. Classification (NCBI taxonomy): domain Eukaryota; kingdom Metazoa; phylum Chordata; class Aves; order Pelecaniformes; family Threskiornithidae; genus Platalea; species Platalea leucorodia. The sequence goes on from NC_138830.1 coordinate 14,158,342, forward strand.
GTTATTGTCATGGAGGGTATATCCTTGTCAGCCTTAATGGTAATTTATGTTCCTGGGTCAGGTGTTTTCAGGAAGTCAGCAGTGTCGGTAGGGGATGAATCAGCAGAAGCTGCATTTTGGAAAGTAACCTCTAGAGCAGGTCTGGAAACCAGCCTCCCTCAGGCTGTTATGCCTCCCAATGGACTCAGAAGGATGCTCTGACATCCACTACTGAGGATGGGGCAAAACTGTCCCTCTAGTTTGTAGGTCCAGGCCTGGGAGATTTCTGCTTGGCTTGGGTCCCTGCAAAGCCATGCTGATGGGAGTGCTGGCAGCGACAAGCAGCGCGGGTGGGGAACCAGTCACAGTGGTTGTATCTCCAGCATAACACATCTGTGAGACTGTTCATGTAGGCCACACAGGGGCAAAAATGTAGAAAAATAGGATTACGTTTTGAATCTGGGACTACTGAGTCCAAAAGAAAAAGCATTCCCCTCCTCACCCGGGTGTGGGTATGTCAGCAGTGCAGTATTTGGGAATAGTTCAAGCCCTGACTGCAGAGCACTCCTGGGGCACTGCGCTGCATGGGGCAATGATGAGGCCATGGCATCAAGAGCACAGCTGCTTTCTGTTTAAGATCATTGTTCACTTCTCTCCCACTAAATCTGAAACTGCTTTCCTTCCTGATGCTGCCTGTGTAATAAAAGCCTGAGTATTATTTCAGCAACTGAAGACATCTCTCCTTTTGTGTTGAGATGTGGAGCATAAATTCAAAATGGTGTGATAGTGAGTATCCAGCCAGTTGGAGTAAGCAAAAGGGCCTGTGCAACATATACAACTTCACCCTGTGTTGGTGTGGATACTAATTTGGACTAGGTTTGTAGAGCATCCTCCAATTTCTTTATGAGGATATATAGTCTGTGATGATGACTGTAATTCTTTTTTCATGTAGCACTTTTTTCCTTCATGTCAGCTGAATATTACCAACTCTTAAATCATTGCCAGACATTTATTTTACCCCTAAATCACTCACAAAATCCCAATAGGAAGCTAATTTATCAATTAGCCAAACAAATTCCAGTAACTGTGCATCAATGGGAAAGGATTATTTGCAAATTCAGCCCATGTACATGTTTTTTCTTTCTTTCTGGCCTCACAGATAAGAAGATATTGTTAAAATGCTTTATTGACCCATAGTATACCCTACGCAGTACACTCTGCTCTGCTCCATTTTAATGATAATGGGTGGTATTTTCTCACCAGCATTAATGGGACAGATCCAGCTTCACAGTGGTGTAAATTGAGAACTCCACTGCAGGGTTCCTTCACAACAATACTTCGGTATTGTGCAGGAAAAATCAGCCAAAATTTCTTGTACTATAGAAAAAGGTAGAGAGGCAGAAGGACAACTGAATTAAAAATCCTGGTACAGGGGAACAGTTGTGTGAGATACCTGTAATATTAGGAGCTGATCTGGTAAACTGTGGGAGGGGAAAAGAACTACCTTTCTGCAAATACTTTTAAAAATAAAAATGTTGAAATCTCTTTAGAAAATCTGGCATGTGATCCAGTTCCAAAAAAAAAAAAAACCAACAAACAGTAGGTTAATTTTAATGTTGATTGTAGCATGGGGAATTTGTGCTGGCCAGGGGATGGAGCATTCCAGGTGCACACAATTAAATAGGAGGCACTTGGGGCACTGTACTGATGCTAATATACTGGCCTTTATTTCAGGTGAGGCTGAGGGCTGAGCCTGAGGTTTGTGCTGAATAGCCAGAAAAAGGACTTGATGTTTAAAAGACAGGATCAGAAGAGGGACTAAAATGCAGCTTTTCTCGTAAAAGAGCGCATGGGCTGGTTGAGTGCCATGGGTGTAATAGTCAAAACTTTTTGAAAATAGCCAAGGTTCAGGTGTTGCATTTCAAGCTCTTGTAGACCTTCCTTATTTCTCACCTTTGACTTTCCTACTCTGCTTTTAAAACAAACTTAGAATTACTTAAAGTTGCTCCTAAAAGAATTAGGACACCCCCCCATTCATCTGTCTGCAGTGACAGTAAGCATAGATTGCTGACTTCCTTAACTTGCAGGTAAATAGACGAGTTAGTGTCAAGAATCAATGCAGCTGCTAAACAAGTTTGTGTGCTTTCTTCTCCATAAATCCTTGCATGCTGACCTCTCTCCTTTGCCCTATGTTAACCCTGCACAATGCAATCTAGAAAACTGGCTGCAACCTGTATCATCCTTACTGTGCTTTCAGGTCTTTCTAGCTGCTACAATCCAGTAGATCTGCAAATTCCAACTTATGCAAATGCTTCATTTCATTGAAAAACATTCACTGAAAGGCCAGGGGCCCTTGTAAGAAAAGAAAAGTAGAATCATGTCCCTTTTAGAGTTGAATGTGGGGTTGTTCATGCACCTGGCTGTGTCTCCTCAGCTGTTTTCAATCACATTTGCAGTGCTGGGAGTCTTAAAGCCCTCGGAGGCAGCTTGCTTTCCCTGCAAAAAACGTAATTGTGCTGCTCTGCTGTTCTTCTAGATTTTGAACTTGGTTGGTGGGGATGTTTTACTGAGATCTGCTTAACATGCTGCAACTCCACTGGCAGGATTTGTCCTCCACTACCCAGTCAGCCGTGTCCCCGTGCAGCTGAGAGCTCTATAACTGAACTGAGTCAGCCAAAGGTAAGAGGCAATCCTCAGAGGTGCTCTAGGATTTTGTGTGCAAAAAAAAATCCTAAAACCCTCCTTTTCCTCCTGCTAGTTGTTCAAAAGGGAGTGGGACAGAGAAGGAGGAAGGAGGCTGGGAGGTAGAGAGACTGTCAAAAGCAAAAGGGTAAAAGAGTTGGTGATTGTATTTGGTGGGGGGAAAACACTGAGGAGGAAAAAAAGTGTTTTGCACTGAGGGAAAGTGTTAGTATAAAACTGTGAATGCATTTAGGCTGGGAATTGCAGGGAGGCTTCTGCATGGAAGATGAATAATCTTTAATGCTAGGATAGGTAGGGTATGTGGCTATGCAGTGCCCTGCACTTGGAAGTATGTAGCAGAAATAGCCCATGACCAGCCCTACTCAGCAGGCGTAGAAGATGCTAAATGCTTCCACTTCAAGCTGCCCTCCAAGTAAAACTCTGTGACAAGCTATTTGATCCAGAGTAAGTATAAGTAAGGCAGATGGGCTGATTGCCAGTCAATAGAAATCTAAAGAGGTTCCTTGAGAAGGTCAGAAAGCTCAGTTGGATGCTTGAAGGTGTAGCCTGCTACTGATTCTTTTCCCTCCCCTTAATATGCCCCACAGTTAAATATTTTCTCTCTCTGAACATGGGAGGCTGTTTGCAGTGTACAAGAGCCATGAGTTGCTTGGCTTGTTGACACAGGCCATCTTCTCCATGCTATGAGAACAGTGAGGGCAGGAGAGGGGTCGGAGCATGCTCAGAAGCAGATGTAGGAGTTGAAGCCTCTAGCTTGAAATCCTCACAGACCCCAGTCCCAGCCTGCGTGTCCTGGCACGGTTGGCTTAATGCTTTCCCCTCCTGTGACACAACCAGGGTTTGTCAAGTGTTTTCATGCCTCTAGGCAGTTGTCCTGAGCTTTTTTCAGTTGGCATTTGTGATTCTGGACAGTTATCTAGCAAGAAAGCATCTGCTTGAACACTGTGGTTAAAATGTTTTCTCTGTTGTTTTGTTGTCTGCTGCTACACTACCAGCCTTCACCTAAGATAACTACTTTAGGAGCTATTGTACTCACCCTTGCTTGATTTTTGTAATAGTACAGCCTGAGACTTTCTCAGGTGCTGTGTGAATATTATTATAATTGGAGAGGGTGTGAGAAACAAGAACCTCCTCTTTCCCACTGCCCCCATTAAGATGAAAAGAGAAATTAGAAATGTTAAGCTGGAGCCAATGCTTCCCCTGGACAGCATTTTTCTTAATTCTTTGTCAGCCTTATTTACTATTTCCCAGACTGTGCCTCAGTGATTTGGATTAGGTGGAAACCCACAACAACTTTGAGCAGCTCGGTGTGCACAGCATGAAAAAAGATTTTTATAATACAGGGATGCTGTATGCATTCTTGCCTCTAAAAAAACAAGTGGAATGGAGAGACTGTGCAGAAAGATGAAACCAGCAACTATTTCAGTGTCAAGGGCAGGATCAGTGAAGAATTGGATGGTGTAATTGGTTGCAATGACCCTGGACTTACCTGAACTCCCTTGTTCAAGGCATGCAGTCTATTGTGCTAGCATGCCCTTTCCTGAAAGGGATGCAGTCTAACACAGCGTTGCCAGCAGGGATTTGATTCATGCAGAAGCCAAAGAACTGTGGGAGGAATAAAATCTAAAGCAGGGAAAGAAGAAATGCTGGCAAATTCCATCAAATGTACTAGAGCTACAGCTGGTGTCAATGCCCAAAAAGGATGGCTTCATTATTTTGCCTGTTTGAAAAAACAGGAATCAAGTCTGAAGCATAACTTCTGCACCCCACTGTGTGGCTCTGGATCACACCCGGAGCTCTAGAGTATGTTTGCAGCAAGCTGCTGCTTTTGGGGATGTCACGAATTCTTTAAGAGCAATTATGCATGTTGAAAAAAAAACCCGTTCTTTGCCCCTGAGCCAAAGGGTAGCCCTAACCTGTTCCTTCATTTGCATTCGTCCTCAAATATTAAGAGGAGTAGATAGTGTGTTGCAGAGCTAGTGGACAATAATCATAGTGGGACCAAGGTTAATGGCTATTACCTTATCTGCCCAATTTCCACTCAGTTCTTTGCACTCATGTTCTGTCCACTGAGCTTAATTTTTGTATATTTCTGCAGTGTTCATGACAAATGAGCAGGTTCTTTATCTTAAATCTTTCTCTTAGAAACAGGATTCCTGACTGGGACTGGCCAAAGTATCTGGTCAGTCTTTCCCACCTCCTTCATCTGGGGCACCGTCTTCCCTGCTGCTTGTTACCCTTTTTACAGCATGGCTGGAATTGCAAATTATAGCTTCATATCAGAGACCACACTTTTGTGTTACTAAGGTCATCTCTTTTTCTGTTTGAGTAGGGATTGGGGGGGGGGGGTGGGGGGTGTGCGGTGAGGAGATGGACTTCAATTCACTGTGCAAGGACTGACCTGTGCTAGAAGAGGCAGATGCATTTCAGGAAAAAGCTGTTCCTAAAACAGCCTTTGCCTTTGTGCCACAGCTTTTCCATCTCACCTGCAATTTCTGAGATTTAGCCGAGAGGCTGTTGGGACAGCAAAATATGGAGAAACATTTCCAAGGGACTGGTTTCTTCTGTACACAGGCAGGGACATCCTGTGAGTCCAAGACCTTGCTCTTGGACCAAAATACAAGGCAACCTAGAGAGATGCAGAGATCCAAATGCCTTTTCCTCATGTTGAGACAGCAGGATCATCATAATCATTAAAACAAAAATGTGTACCATCTTTTGAGTATTGACAGCTGCTCTGAGCTCTAAAATAGGAGCTAAACTAAAGGGAGACAAAGAAACAAAGGTAGGCAGGCTGGTCTCTTGTGATAACCAGCCCTGCTCCTCAGCCTCCAAGGATTTGGCTACCTTAGATAAGTAGCTCAGCCCGCAGTGCTCCCTCAACCAACCCTTCTTGCTGTCTGCACCACATCCCTTGCAGGAAGGAGTTCAGGAGTCAGCTGGACTAATTCTTCCCTCATCATTTCTTCTTATTGATAGAGAGAGAGTTAAATGGCAGAGTGATAAGCAGCAGGTCTGGCTGGATATAAACATAAGAAACACGAGATTTTGAGACTGGCTTATCGTATCTCCCACAATGTCTAACAAACCACACAAATAAAAGCAGAATCAAAATAGCCTCTTTTTTTCTTTTGTCTAACACTCTTGGGTTTAAAAATACACTTTGAAAAGTAAGGTAACTCTCAAGATTTAAGATCCCTGCAGTAAACCTCAAAATGCCTGCAAACTAGTTCATTTCAGTAGTACAAGCAGCTGTTGCCTTGAAATGTTTGATTTTGTACACCCTAGCAAGCAACCTTCTAAACCCTCAGCAGGTTAAGCCTCTGCCATCAGTGACAATTTGAACTAAGACCCGAAAAAAGCAGAACTTTGAACAGGAATCATCTTGGGTGAGCAGAGTGTGGCTTTTAATGTTATTGTGATACTTGCTGTTTTATTTTTCCAAAACTTGGCTTCTGTGACCCCCAGCTTTCAGATTTTACCCCTTGTTCATGCAAGGAACAAGGTGAAAATGCGAGTAACATGGGCTATGGGTATGGAAGATTATAGCAACCGACAAAGAACCCAAACTGTGCTGAGTTTAGCTGGAAAATTTATAACTTCAAACTAATTTCATTAATTCAGTGGCATGACTCGGTGTTTTCTAATGCATCTTGGTTCAGCAATAATATATTGTTCAGGTAATCTGCTAATAGCATCTTTAGATTGTTGATACTGAAAACAGCCTGTTTTGAATCACTTTCCCTGCCTCCTCTGCCCCCCTTATAATATTGCAATGGGGTATTTGTCATACTGTGGGAAAGGAATTCAGAAAACTATATTTCATGCGTAAATTAAGAACATGATAGTAGGAGTTTAAGATAGCTGTTTTGCAGAGGGTGCCACTGGGGGAATTATTTCAGATTCTCAGTCTGATTTGGGGGCTAGATTTTTGTCAGTCATTTACAGACTGATAAGAAAAAAAAAAGGTATTATCAATAGAAGGGAAGGACTGAAGTTGGAGCTAATTAACTTTTATCTTATTTTAAGTACACATGCAGGTATCGATAACTATTACATTAAGAGTCTCACTCCTCCAACAAGCCATATGTCACAGAGCACCTCTCGGAGAATCTGCTCATCCCCTTGCCATGCCTCCCCCTGTGAGCAGGAAACCTTTCAGGCTCATTTGTACTGATAAGAAATGTCAAATACTCTAGGCTTCCCAGTGACAAACAGGAGCCCAAGGGGCTACCTTCACAACCAGCTGGCTTATATTTTTGTCTTTCAGGCACGTTGTATCTGTTAGAAAAACCATAGTGCACATCTAATGTACCGTACTGCTCCTACAATGGCAGTCAGTCGAGCGAGGCTGTAAACTTCCCAGCACTCTCCAGCACAGGTGTCTCTTCTGTGTTTCTTGTTTTCTTTGCTCTTTGTACTTTATAGTGAAAAGAATACATTTTTAAATATCATGGCATTATTGTTTAGACTTTTCCCCCTTTCCTCACTTGTTTATTTATCAAGGCATATTCACATTTCTATTGCTGCTTGCCCCTGTAAATCTCTAGCCAAAACATTTTCATAGCAAATACTCTCCTAACATATAATTTGTGGGCATTTCCTTGGCTTGCTGCTGAAGCATTTAAACTTCCAGGCCTGCTATTTTGAATTGCTTCCTAATCACACCTTGTATGGGATGCTACCAAATCAATATAGGGAAATTGTAAAGAGGACAGGGCACAGGAGTATGCAAGAAGCGCTACAGTTTGCACTATCTACTGTCATGTATTTATGTAAAACCTGTGTGTTTTCTGAGGGGATGGTTTGGATCCAGATTGTCTTTTGAGAAAGAAATTCCCTTTCCTGCAGTTGGAGCATGTTAGCTCTGGTCCATGCTCCTGCATAAGAAAGGACCATCCCACTTGTGGAAAAATAGCATTTCACTTACAGATTTTGCTAGTGGTGTGGCCTTGTACAAAACCACTGCTCTATAACTGAGCACAAGTGGTTAGAAATACTGACTAGAGGAATATAGAGTGAATTTAGGAGGGGCAAGAATCATGGTTGCCCAAATCTGAGTAATGCTGAATTATAAGCTGGTAGATTGGTGTATGTCTGTATTTAATAAAAAGTTTATAGCCATAGTAGATGCATGAACAGCACACAAACATTTCAGTTGCCCTCAGCAGGAATAAGAGCATTGTTCTTCCTTCTCCTTCTCCCATCTTTAATCCTTTATCCCTGACTCCTCACTACGTCTTGGTTTTCTGCTGTCAGTTTTCTTAGGTTGCTCTCTGTTCTCAGAGCATTTTAGCATCTACACAAGATTTTGTTTCTCCCAATAAAGGATAAACTTGCATGCTTCATGGAGAAATGAGGAAATGCTGCTCAGATTTGACAGTAAAGGCAGTCTGGAGGATGGGAGAGAGCAGCCTTGTTGATCACACCAGAACAAAACCTGCTTGAAAGAGGCATTGACTTAACTGTGCAGTCTATTGCTGATAACGGATGGTTGCCTTTTTCCTGTTGGGAATATTTAATATATCTGCTTTAAGGCTGCATGGGGACTTAAGGTTGGCTGGTCCTATTAATAATGCATGAGATGGCTGGATTTAAGTAATAATTATGCACAGAGTATAGTGCAGTGACATATTGGTGCAGAAGACGATTCCTTTAATAGGCTTGTTCCTTTTGGCTAGATCCCTTAGATAGCTAGTTTGTTTGTTTGACAGGTTTATACCTTTTTTCCCCTTAGTTTTTCATTAAAGCCAAACACTTTTGCTGAGCAACTGCACAGAGTTCAAGAAATCTCTGAAATTTCGAGGTGAATGGGGAGGTGGGGCACTCCCCTGCGGACTGGTTTTCATTGGCATAAAACCTGCCCCCATGCATCCTCTAAAGGGGTGGGTTTGCTCAAAGACATAAGGCAGGCTGCATAACCTCTGCGTAGCAAGTGTTAAATAGGAACCCTCCCTGCTGTGTGGACTCCCTGCAGGTAGCTCTGGGAAGAGGAGTGCTGGACCCCATTTTTCCACCTTGTCGCCAGTGCCCAGGGTGGAGGGACTTGTCTGTGCAGGACATACAGGCAGCCCCTGCCTTGCAAGCTCACGAAAGTAGCAAGGAACACAAAAGTGAATTAAATGAAAAGAATATACTTTTTAGTTGATTGAGTGGGAGGAAGGAAGAAAAAGTGAAAAGTGAGAACCAAAGAGATGGTGGAGCCAGGATTCTTCATATCTGGATTCTCGGGGGTTATTAATGACATGGGAATAGGCCAGTCTGAAGCAGGATTTCTTTATGTGCAGATTTCATAAGCACTTTGCTGCTTTGTTTATTCATAAATTGCTGCTTTCAGAAGACAGCTATGGCTTGAAAGGGTGTGATCACTCAGTGCAGTCCACTGTAATGCATTCAACTGTTTTCTTTGGATTAGGCAAGCTGAAGTGGTTTAGAGAAACTTCTTTAATGATCAGCCTCTACAAGACCCTCTTCCTGTCTGCTTAAGCATTGACACTAGTCTTACCACTGTGGGGGCAGGAACAGGTCGGGAATTCATTTTTGATTGCACAAAATTCTTCCATTTTGCTTTCTCTTACAACATATGCTGTTTGTTCAGGGCATAACTTTCTCTTTATTAAACGTAACAGGAGATCAAGAGCACCGGCTCATTTGACAGAGCTCCTGATATGACACGAGCTCTCCAGGTACACCGGCTTTTGATTCTTTCTCCTTTGTGTTACCTTCATCATCAGTTAGAGCATTTTATCTAGAGAAGAGGGTCTAGGAATCCCATGTCAATTTGTGGCAATCTGGCAATCTTCACTTAATTAACTTACCACTAACTCTTAGCAGCTTGTAAATTTTTTTTCCAGACAATATTTTCATGCTAGATCCCCCAAAAGCCCCACAGTGTGTTTAATTGAAGATATGATAATTGTAAGTTACTTTGCTGCAGCTGTTTAAAAGTAAAAAGGGAAAAAAATCCATTAAGGCTATCTGAATTATATCACAGGAAAAAGTCTGCTTTTTATTATATATGCTACCCTTAGGCTGAGCTAAATTGCTACTTTCATAGCTCAGCTGAGGGTGGTTACTTAAGCTTTTTGTACTCAACTAATTTTTTCTGAATGCTTCAGAGATAATGTCCTTTCCTGAGTGAAGCAAACCAAGAGAATATCATTGCACAGGCAAATACAAGGAAGAGCGTTTTATTCCTTTTGAACTTTAGATGGTGGCATCTTGAGTATTTTGACTTAGACATCAAGTTCTTGTGAAACAGTTGAGAGCTGGAAGCTGGCAGTAGTGTGTGGATCTTGCAGTTGTCCACCCCAGGGAGTGCAGGCTGCTTCTGCCCTTGTGGTGAAAGATGTGGTGTGTCCTTCACCAAGCACTGGTGCTGTGGTGTGTCCTCTTCCCCTGTGTGCCTGCCTATTCTCTTGGTGAATCTGTGGCTAATCCATTTTTTGATCAGGTAGGAAATGGCCAGGTTTGTTTGTGAAAGGCTTTACATGGAGAATCCAGCCAGGGAACTTTCAGCATAATCATATCCATCAGACAAGTGAAGTCATCTTGGAAAGTGGCAAAGGTGAGACACCTGGGGACACTGAATGTCCCTAGCTTTCCCTGGAGTCAGCAGGTTTAAGATCACTTATCCCGCAGGGAGGTTCTTGGGCTCAGTCTAGATATAGCCTCATTGAGAGATGTCCTGCAGAGAAAGACTACAGCTTCTTGTAATGGGAGCTTACAGCAAACTGCTAATTCTTTTGTTTAAACAGCAGGACGTGCCCTAAAGCTCCATTATATCCCATTAATAAGGGCAAAAACTCTACAGCCTCAAACTGCAACATTAGTAAGTGATAAAACTGTGTGTATGTGTGACTCTTTCAATAGGCAATTTGTTCTGATAGTGGAGATTGCTGATAATAAACAGTAATTTTAAGGGTTTTGTCCTGTTGCTTCTAGTTAGAAGATATTAACTCTCATTCCTTCATTTATAACACTGCTTCTTACTGAAATCCACCCCAATATACAGCTACCAGACAGACATGGACTGAAAGTTTTTAAAGTTACTGGCATGAGCTCTGAACCTTCTAGACTTGTGTTTCGCAGGATCCTGATGCACATATGATACGAGTGCATTTTTTTCATCCCAAGTCTTTAAGAATAATCTTGAACAGAAATTAAACGGATTGCTTGGGGAGAATAACCTCCACTGATTTCCAAGTGATTATATGTAGGTGGGGTTTCAGCCACTTGCTAGTGGGAGTTTCCTGTGGACCAGTGTCCAACCTCACAGGAGCTCAACTTCATCACAGTTACGCTTTACCTTCTGTCTAGTAGGCAGCCCAATGAGAGCAGATCTCTAGAGCAACATGGTGCTGAGGAGCCGATGTCTACAACATATGCATTTCATAGCACATGTACAGTAGTTGCTCTGTGCTAGCTCTGACCTAATCCCAGGGACTGAACACCCATAAGCAGGTGAAGCATGCTGGTGCATACCTGGAGAGCATCTTGCAGTCTGGTTTTATTTGGAAGGAAACCAGTTCTTGCACTTGGAGACTGGTCCATGATACAGACCAAAGCATGGTAAGGAAGGATGGGTGGGAGATTTGCTTCCAAAGCATACCCCTTCTCTGAACTAAAATACTAATGGGGAAGCATCAATTATGTCTTGAAATGTTTCAGGCAGCCCCAAAATGAAAGAGAATCCCCTGTGTACGTGACCAGCTGCTACCTTTTACCTGAAATAGGAGCTATATTGCATCTGCTTTGTTTATTTGCATGCTGCTGTTCTTTGTGCTCAAGGACACACTGCCCTTCCTTACAACTGAATGCCTGGGGGGTTTTGGGAGCTTTGAGGGACTGGAGCTGAAACAGTTTACTATGTTATGACCACAAGAAAATGTATTTTGTGTCCAGAATTATCACTATTAGAAGGAGGTGTTTGAGGGAAATGTTCAAAGCCTTCTTCTCAATGATAATGAAGTGCAGTGAAGTAGAATGTTAAAGTATAAAACCATCTTGAGTGAATTACAGTCCTGGGGTTTGGTGGGTTTTTTCCTCCCCTGTAAGGATGGGGCATAGGCTGTCCTCTCATCCATTACGAGTTCCTGAAATGACAGCCATTCCTATGGGATTAAAAGTGCACTGAATCGGAGATGGCTAAAAAATTTTATTATAATCCCTAAAGAATAGCTCTTCTGAATAGAGCTTGCCTTTAGACCATCAATGTGTGACAAATCAGCCTTGAGGGATGTTTGCAAAGGTATTACTGCCTCTGACATTTTTCTAGCTACTTGCATTTGAATTTCGCACCCATGGAATACAAACACCCTATCTTGCTTTTTGTTTTTAATATATTCTTAAAAAAAAAAAAAAATACAAACCTTATGAGTGTTGAATCTGGACTGTTGCTCCAGGGTTGATATTGGGCTGGAGAAGCTGGTATTGCACTGAACCTCATTCTTCAATTATTGTGGTTTTAGGTTTTCTGGTTTTTGCTTTTTTTAGATTTTTTGATACCAACAAATTATCTAAAAAAATCCCTTAGCATCCAACCTTACCTGTGTGCCCTATGGCTCCTCTGAAGTAGCTGGTGACTAGGAACTGGTATACTTGTGTTGATTCCTGTTCCCTGAGCATAGGCACAAAGCCCTGTGCACTGAGGTGACCAAACCAGGACTTTCTTTGCCACTGCTACCACTCAGTCACATCACTGTGACCCCCAGTAACTTAACAGTACAGCTACATCAGCTGCTGTCACTTAGTACTAGGATATGGGCTGATATAAAGAGTAGCCCTGAGGAAGATTTACAGTGATATCCACCCAGGACAGTGTTGCTGAGACATCATCCTTCAAGAGAAAACTGCCTAGAATTTCTTTTTTTTTTTTTAGGGCAGCTCTTGAATAAGTTGCTCTTCTCACTTGTCTCCATTTTCTTCGGTGCTAAAATGCAAGTGTCTCTCTCTTTTTCTAGCGTGGTGTGGGGAGTGGAAAGCATTTTCAAGATGAAATGGAAATGCTTGCAAAACATACTGAGATTTCCCCAGGGGACCTTACAATTGAGTGCTAATACCGGGCAGGAAATCCCTAAACCCATGACTTGTGATACCCTGTTCTCTTTTATAGTCACTTTGCAAAGTCTCATTCAACACTTTTCGCCACCAAGGATTGCCCAGGCAAAGACTTGCAGAGAGACTTGTGCCCTGCAAAGCACCTTTTTTCCAGCCGTTATTGAAAGCTGGGTGCCAACATCCTTCAAAGTTAATTTTCCCCCCAACTTACTTTGGGAATTGTTTAGAAAGTTTAGAGATGTACTGGGCATAGCCTAAACCACCAGAGAAATCTCATGCCTAAAGGCTCATGGAATAAAAATGGAGCACAAGTTACAAGAAACCTTTTTCTTAGGACAACCCTGTGACCTTTGATTTCTAAAGTAACTTTCCAAAAGGAAGTTGTGCTCTGAATTACTTAAACCGTCTCTGTCCTGGCTTAGCCAAAAGCCAAATTGTGCTCTGATGTTGGCAGCCTAACAAAAGTAATATTTTTTTAAGGATGATCTGTTCTTGGGTTTTTTCTTTTTTTTTTTTTTTTTTTTTTTTAGTATATTGGGCACAAATAACCTCTCAATCAAGGTTAATACATGGACACCTTTTGGTCTAGCCATCTTTTTAGAGGAATGTATTAAGAGTAGTGTCGGGTATGATTTATCTTGCATTTCTTTGCTGTCCTTCTTGCGCTCAGTGAAGGAATACAACCTTCTCTTTTGCTAGTAGATAAAGGATTACCAAAAAAGTACAGTGTCCCCAGAGTCAAGGCATCTCTCCAGTCTTTTTCCACGCAGGAGGAGGTGGGTGCCTGCCAGTATGGCCGTGCTTCTTGCCCCTGGTGCCAGTGCCCATCTGGCTGAGAAACGGCTGCAAACCTGCTCCCAGCCCTTGCAGCTGAACCTCTGCTTTCTCTTTATGGAGAAACTGTTTCTTTTGAATCCACCTCAAAGCCTCAGTCCACCCTTCCCTGGCTTAGCGGCTGGAGTTACCTCTGGTAAGCTGTTTGGCAAATTAACCTCTCTGCAATTCTTAGGAGATAATCATTGCTTTGCAGTGGTTGCCAGTCTTTCATTGACCCAACTCTTGTATTTTGCTGAAAGTCTCCTGTATTTTTAGAAAGGTTTCTAGAACCGATTTTAAAACCATAGCATGTATACTCTAAAATTGGAAATTCTCTGATTGAGAACCACTCTATGGAGAATAAAAATCAGATCCAATTTTATTCACATTAAGCAGTGGCTCTGGTATTTTCTTGTTACAGTCATTTCTGATTTTCACTTTCCTTGTTTTGTGACAGAACAAATTAAAACAGTATCTTAGCTCATTTGGAGAATGGTGCACTACAATGCACTAGTGTTACTAAATATTTAGGGCTCCACAGTGCTGTCAGCACTAGTTTGTAGTGCATACTTGAATGAACTGCAGCTACGTGATCAGGTGCCAGTAGATTTAAAATCCCCTAGCCCGTGCGCAGCTGTAGGTTGGAGTCACTCATGTGCGGGCAGCAAATATGCTGTTTTCCTCTATGAGCTTGAGAGAGCTCGGGCTATTTAGGGATGAGGCATCATCTATTTCTCTTTGTAAATCAATTACCTGCTTTGTGCTTTAAAAAAAAAAAAAATCATTCGTGAGTTTCAGAGTGTAACTATAAAAACTAGCCTTTGCTGTCCGTGGGGTAGCAAGCTGAGACGATGATCTCTTCCATGTAAGGGTGGCTTTGCTGGGAGAGCTTGCAGTCTGGTCTGTGCAGCAGAGTAGCTGCTTCATGAAAGATTTATCTGTATTTATACTGCACTTAGAGATGTCCTGGTGCCTGTTTCTGTGCCACTGGTTCAAATTGGCTTCAAGGCAGAGGGTAAAAGGACTTTTTTTTTTTTTTATGAGAAGGTAAGGGACATGAGTGCTGCCAAGCTGAGAGCAGGGGAAAAAAAAACATTCTGCAAATGAGTAAGAGGTATTAGAGCTGCTGGTGCCTGGGAAGTCTATTTGAATTCCTTGGGTTTTTTCCCCTAATACATTAAGATAAATAAGAGGAGATGGAGGTCCCTGTATGAGAAAAGAAATACGATGCAGTTAGCCCTGCAGGAAGAGGGAATGTGTGCTCTTAAGCAGGGTCTGGTGCACTCTGTCAGTGCATGGCCACTGCACCATTGTCACTGCCTCTGCATCCAGTCCGCAATGGGGTTTGTCTCGCTGGAAGCTGATGGAGCTGGTGCGGGGCTGGTATGTGGACATCTCCTGGTTGCAACTTGGTCAATAAAGGCTGAATGCTGAAGGATGATGGAGAGGCATAGAAGGGTTCCTGTTGTGTGCTTGGTGGGGAACTGGAAGTGACCCAGGAACCGCTCTATGAGTTTAGAAATTAGAGGGTGTTGATGAGTCTTTCTCACTTCATACATTTTTTTAAATACCTGGTGCTTGTTTCTGTAAGAACTGCAGAAATTCCATGTTAGGAGAGGGAAAGATTTCTGGAGATTGTTGTGAGAAAGATTTGGAAACAGTATTTGTTTGTGCTTATAATCAGCAGACACAGAAGTCCTCTTCAGCACTGATAAATTGAACTGTTTCAAGTCTCACCTGGAAGAAGAGAAACAAGGGACTTATTTTGGTGACTTTTACTAAAAACTGCTGATCAGGACACTGTTCTTGAAAAGTGGAGATGACTTGGGATGACTCAGACTTTCCATTTACCTTCAGAAATACAAACCAGTCTTTCCTAAGTAGAGCCTTGGGCATTAGATTGTCACACCTTTGGCAGAGACCAAGACTTCTCAACAGGCTATCTCAGGTCTTGTTTATAAAAATGATATTTTTATAACTAAATCTCAGTTTCAACACTCCATCCGTCCTAGTACTTCTGTGGTGGAGTCTTGCCTAGATGTGGCTATGGGGTAGACCTTAGGACAGTCTTTCTTGTAGGCAACTGATGCATTCCACCAAAAAAAAAATAATGTAAAAATATATTAACTAGCATAAAACAAATTATTTTTGCAAAAGTGCTGAAAATCCTTGTAAAAATGGATGCAACACACCTTCCTAAAATTGATCGCCATCCACAGACTCAGGCAGCCCTCTGTAGCCTGGATGTGCTGTACTGAGGCAGCTTGTTCCCTCAGTTCTTGATGTCTGGGTAACACTTGTCCTTGAACGCAAGGTAAAACTTTCCTGCTTTTAAGCTAACTGTCTGCAAGCCCAGCCTCGAACAATAGATTTCATATAGAATTGAGATTTCTGTCAGTCACAAGAATCTGTGTGTGAGCAGTGCATTTAGAGCTCTTGCTCTCTTCCTTTCCCTTTACCAGAGGAAGTTATCTTTTCTTTAACTTTTTGCTGGAAAAGTGAATTCACTTAAATGTGTGCTGCTTAAAATGTCCTTTAAAGCTGTTAAATCAGGCAGTGTCCAGACCTGAATAACACAAATCTTTTCCTTTTTTTTTTTCTCAGACCTTTTCATAAAAGCATCAAGATATGTAAACATGTCCTTATTGCTAGTTTCATCAAGCTAATGGCTTAAACATCTTCTAAATTTCTAAACTACAGCCAGTGGTTGTCAAAACAAAATATTCTGTTCTATTCCCTAAAACCTCTGAAGGTTTTATTTTTCCTTTTTTTTCTTTTTTTTTTCTTTTCTTTCCTCCAGTTTGACTGTGATTAATTTTTAGAGGCCAGGGGAACTCTGAGGAGAAAGCCCTCAGAAAGAAACATCTACATTAGCAGTATTTGGGAACTGTGATCAGAGATGAATGGATTAAATTCTTTGTAGGGTAAAAAAGTGATGCATTTCCAATAGTACTCTATATTGCATGTGGCAAACGTTGCTGAAGTTTTAACACTACCTGATCTTGTGTTAGTCCTCGTAGAATTAAGAGCTGGTGACTGCAGTCCCTGCTGCTGTGCAAAACAAGGCTAAAGCTGATAGCAAAAAATGTAACACTGAGTGTGCCGAAGTGCCTTTCTTCAGAGTGCCTCGGAAAGTCTTAGTTTTTCACAACCACTTACAACCCCTCTGAGAAGAAATTATTGGGAAGCTGAATTACAGAGAGTTTAAGTGAGTAGCCAAGGGACCAGCAAGAAGACTGCATGGATGAGGGTGAAAATTGGGGTCTAATCTTTTCCCTAACCAAATTCCTGGCACTGTGCTGGTTTGCCTGGAGATGCCTGTGACTCACTGCAAATTTTAGTTCCTGATTTTTCTTTTTCCTTTATTCCCCCTGTCAAATCTGGGGTGTGTAAGGATTTTTCTTTCAGATGTTTGCAGATTTAAATCACAGGAGAAGGGATGCAATTCATGAGGATTTCTTCAGCAGCCAGGGACCCATAGTACAGAGACGGCGCATTTCTTAGAAAGGTGTCGTGGGAAATCCTCTTGCTGAGTCATCCGCTGTTCAAATGTGATTTGTTATGCAAGTACCAGCAAGGCGTCGGAGCCAAGGCTTGCTCTTCCTCTAATGGCTTCAGAAATTGGAAAGCCTAATTCATTTCATTAGCTAGGTCTGGGGGGAAGCTTTGGCTTCACCCGGTACCTGCTGCCTTCTCATCCCTTTGTCTCTGCCCTCCCTTTTACCTGTCTGGCTTCCTCTAGATGGCATTGCAGGAGAAAGGGAATTCAGATGGAAAAGTAGATTTTACTGCTGGAGAAGGAAAAGTTGCAGGAGCTGCTTTGCATTTTGATGGTGCTCGATTATCTTATCCACTAGACAAGCACATACAATATTAATACCTCCCATGTCAATCTCAAACAGGATGCAGGTAAGTATTTCTTCTGAGCAATTTTATTGATTGGTTCTTCATCTAAATGGTCTTTCCAGCTTTCTTTTTCTTTGGGTAATTTGCCTATGGTTTCCCAGGATATTCATGTTTTGTGCAAGGGAAAAAAAAAATACGGTCGTATAAGTATGTCTTTCGATACAAAAGGACAGAGGAAACTTTTTTTTAAAGAGTACCTTGCTCTTCTCTCGCTTTTACCTCCTGGGATATTTTTTTCTTTAAATGTAACTCACTGTGAGATTGCAGAAACAATTTATTCTGCTCTATTTTTATTTTCTAGTTTGTTTTCCTCCTGCATTTGACAGTACTATCTGCATAATCAATTTCTCTCTTTCACTGTAGTAATTCCTCTTTTTATGGGATGTTCAGGCAAGCTTAAAAAAAAAAAAAAAAGAAAAAAATTTACTTCTAAGGCTGCCCACACTGGTTGCAGGACTGCGATGCAGATTGTTATCTGGGGATTGCTATCTGGGGAATTCAGTAACTGTCTTGCACTCCTCTTAAAAAGTTTAGCGCACTGTCCAAATATTTTCTTTTTAAGAGGTTTTTGGGAACTGAGGCCTGTGAGCAGGTTTCCCTAACAGCACAGACAAGCGATACAAGCCTTTTTGCCAAGCAAGCAGGCAGCATTGCCAGGCAGGTTGAATTTTCCTTCCTCAGTTGTCCTATTAGGAACTAGTTATGCCGAGCCCTGTTCCTCTGAGAGCTAAAACCTGACTGCCAGCCCAAGTGTATTCAGCAGCTGTTTCATACAGCATTGTCTTTTAGCTCCAAGAGTTCTTCCCTTCTTACTGTTTAAACCTGAAGCAAAGGGATTGCATCCTCTCTTAGCCTTCATTTTGACAGGCTAAATCAAGCCAGCTCGTTTAGTTCCCATAAAGCAATCTTTCCATTACTCAAACCATGCTAAGAGTCTACTCTCTTCTAGAATGTGTTCATCTTTTCTAAACTGTGCTTGAACTACATATATACATACATTTTCTTGGATAAATACCTCACAGATACTTTGTATGTGGTGTCTAGCACTACTGCACTTCCAGGGGCTGGATCATCTCTGAAGCATTCTGAGATCATAGTGACTTTTTTTTTTTTTGTATTTTTGCAGCTTCATTATGGTTATTCAGTTGTCATAGGATCCACATCTCTTCCTCCTCAAACATTTCCAACTACAAGCATGTAGCTTATAATGGAAATTCAGTTTTTATCCCCAAATTAATCTATTTCTGTGCAGGTTTTAAATTTAAATAGTACTTCTGTTAACAGAGGAATCAACAGCATCTGTACCTGCATGATGTCCTCTGCTGTCCTGTAAAAGCCAACAAAGTTGGTGTCATTTGCAAATGCCGTAGATGTACCACGTATTCTCAGTGTTAGGAAGTAATTGTGAAGTTAGGTTGGGAAGTAATTACTGCAAATGCAACCCACTGCTTTAGTGAAGGTTATAGTGCCTAGATCTCCTTTGCCTCTCCTGGCAGTGAAGGATGTTGGGTCAGTCAAATTCTAACTCCCTGTAGTTAACGCATGTTGTGGTTCAGCCTGGTCTCCTTTCACTTACAATATACATTGCTTCAAAATATGTTCTAAAGGCTTGAAAGCTATTGAAATCAGACTAATAATTCTCTTGCTGCATAGATGAGCATGTTTTTCCTCTTTGTTTCTTAAATACAGACACTCTTCTACAGCTATAAGATTATGTCTGCAAACTCAGGAACTATTGAAAGTTGTTGTTATAAGATCTGCATCTTTTTCTGCCACTGCTTTCAGGAGGGATGGGTGTCCTATGACATTAGAATATTAAGACTTTTTTTTTTTTTAACAGCCATTTTAGCTGTGGTAATTTCTTTGCACCCCATCCACCACCCATTACCTTTCCCATGTGCTTTACATGGTCACTCTGTTTACAGTATTCTTTTCTCCTTGGTATCCAACCATGTATAGATTAAAAACCTTTAATTTGAATAATAAAGCTTTTATTAAGAATTTTTTTATATACACCTTTTAAGAAAAAAAAAAAAGACAGCAAAGTAAGACTCATCCAAAGCAAAGTGTATTTCTGAGATGATGTTTTTCTAATCTCTTCAGGTCCTAGCCTGTGTGCTCTGAGCATAAATAAATCAACATCACTTTAACTGCCTTATTCTGTCCAGGGTGAAATGCAGTTAAAATTCTACTGGACTTAGCAATCTTTTCTGTTAAGGAGGTATTATATATAAATGAGAACTCAAATTGGATAGTCCCATATGCAGAAGGTCAGAAAGACTTCACTGAATGGCTGGCTGCTCTGCATTGAAGATCTCTTTCTTGAGGGAAGTGCATGAAAATACTTAATCTGCTTTCACCCACCCTTGTGAATTTGATCTGTTCTCTGTGTCCCTCTTTGAGTGAAGGCAAGCTGGTGATTGTGTATCACTGTGTATCTCTCACCTGGTGCAAGCCAGCTGGCACCTACTTTAAATGCACCCAGTGCTGCCTCCTTTAACACTCTGGTGTGCCCACGGGTGTGCAAAGGCGGGTGAAAAAGTGGTACAGGTTGGTTCTGCTGTGTGCCATCCCTGCGGGACCAACACACGCAGAGTGACTTCTGTAACTCCAGGGTTTGGCCATGCCTGGCGTCTGGCCCTTGTGACTGAGGCTTGAAATCTATTAATTTGTGCATGTGGGATTATTGATGTGCTTGGGTGAAGTGCAATGCCCTGGGGCTTGGGAAGAGGAGAGCCTAGGGACACTGAAATCGTTGTGAAATTGAGTATCAATTCCTCTTGCTCAGAGAGCTTTAAAAGTCTAGGCTTAACTCAGGGTCCTAAGACTCTAAACCATGAAAAGTTCCCTTTAGTGGAACATACGTGAATAATTTGTGATATCCTTAATCTTCTATGTTTAACATACTTCTAGCACTAGCTCAGCTGTGGTGCATAAAAGGGAGTTACTGGCTCCTCTCCTTAGTCAGCTTTTCCTTTCTTCTTTTCCAGTGATACCATTTAGGGCTGGTAAAGCCATGACTTTAAACCAATATATTAGCTAAGACACAGTGGGGGAAGTTTAAATGAAACTCTTATGACATACCAGGAGTGCAGTCCTAAGGATGGACAGAAGTAACCAACATCCAACCATATTGCTATAACCCCTCAAGACATTCCCCTGTGGGTATGGTCTGACTCAGTGTAGGGTGAGTGAATTGGCACTGGCCTCATTAGAACTAGGAAATGGTCCTTAGATGGGTCATGCGTGTTAAGTCCCGTGACAAGTTTATGGTATGCTCCTGTAGAAGATGGGTCCAAAGAATGATCATGTCTTTCTGAAGAAAGAAAGAATGCCTTGAAAGTAAGAGTTGATTAAGTCTTTTAGGTTTGTTTCTCTCTGGTTTCTGGTTCTGTCTTTCTAATAAAAAATATTTAGTTGATCTGTTTATTGGTGCTCACCATTTAATTAAATCTGTTTTCAAGAGGCAATAGACTTTGAGTAATGCTTGCAATAAATATTCTGCTTGCATTCATTGAAGATTTAATTTGAAAATATTCATTTGAAAAATCAAGCGAGGTCCAGTGCTGACACTTTGGACAAAGCGTGTTTGTTTCCTCTCTCAGATTGATGATATTATCTTCCCAGAGCTGCTGCTGCTCCATAAGGAATGCTGCTGGTTGTATGTAATATACTCCTTAGTCACCTTTATTATTTGGTTGCTGTTATTGAAAGGAAACAATTAAGGAAAACAATGACAGAAAAGATTGTTTGTCCAAATATGTTCCTTGATAGAAATGTGAAATAGAGTTCACCTCCCAAGCTGATTTAGTTTTTTTCAGCTGTGTCCATTTGTTCTCACCCTAGAAGAAGATTTCTTGGTGGAGTTAATCGAGTAATATCCCATTCCCTGCTCTGAGTTAGTACACGTTTAGACCCCTGATTTCAGGCTCCTCTGTTTTCAGTGGGCCTTATACCTAGCCATATAATTATGGAGAAACATTGAGCAGTAAGAGAGAAATTCAGACAAGCTGGGAATAGCGCATACTGGAGCTAAGCTTTGTATTAACCTTATCCTTCTGCTTCAAACCATGCCCTTTCATTTTGACCTGGCAGCTGCTGCTGCTTCACTGTCTATGTAGGCATTGCCTCACTTTCACCTCTCTGCTTCTTCTGGTACGCTTTTTCCCTGCAATGCTTTGGAGGGGTTACTCAGGTGCTGGAAACTCCTGATGCTGTGCTCTGTGCTTGAATTCCCCACCCCCAGATATAAAATTCAGGCCTGGGGACCATATAGCTCAATTATCAGTGGGAGCTCTCCTGACTTATGCTAATTAAACAGCGCCCTGTCTTCCTTTGTGTTGATCAACAGTTTGCTTCACAGGCTGTGCTGACGAAGTAGCATTGTGGTTTGTGCAGAGCTATGGAGAGTCTCTATGGAAACAAAATACATGAAATCTGGGGCAATTCCAGCTTTTGTACCTTATACAGGGAACACTTGCTACTGATATCAAAGTAAATTCAAGTTTTCTTCATTTAATTGTTCACCATTCATACCAGGTAACTTGGCAGATTCAGCTGTACATAATCTTTGGATGGGTACATTGTATCTTGATGAAATTTAGCATTGAGAATGGGGACACTGTCTTCCTGCAGTCCTGTCAAGACTGTTGAGATGTTCTCGTTGATGCTGACACCTGGCATCTTTCATGGAGATTGATACTTGTAATTGTGGCTCTTCCTTTGTCTGAGGCTTTATTGCTCTCTATATGAGCAGTTTGATTCTCATCCATTGCCTTGTGAACGAATGGGTAGGAAAAGCTTACAGAGTCAGTGTAAAAGCCTTAGTAATACAATATTCTCCTTACTAAGAAAATGATGGGCAATGTGTTAGGCATGAAACAAATCTGGGTCCTTCTGACAACAGAGTCAGCCTTCTTCCTCACCAAAGTTTGGTCTGTGGAAGCAATGTGTGCCCACCTTCTTAAGTCTCCTTATTTTGTATTTTGAGTGGAGCTGGTAACCTCACATTTACATGAATATTCCCCACTCACCATTGAATTGAGGGTTTGGATTAGTTGGTTACCAGGGTAGGATCTTGTCTTCAGATTCCAGGGGTAAATTTTGGCATCGATCATCTCTAAAAAAATCTCCCAACACCTTCAAAGTGAAGGGGCTGATGCCTAAATCAAAACACAAATGTCTTCTCTGACCTTGTGCTCAGTTTGCAGAGGGAGAAGGATGTCACTAGCTAGCTTCCCAAAAAACTTCTTTTTCTGTTGTATTCTCTGTCAGGAAGCAGTTGCTTGTCCCAAGGGAAGAAACAGTGTCAGCTACACAAATACACAGAGCCAGGTGAAATTGAGGAATTCCCTGCTCGAACGAGCAGGCTGCATCTCAGCAGGGTGTTAAGAAACAACAGCTAGAACAAAAATGGAGGCTGACAAATTGAAGGAGCTCTAAGATGCATTTAGGTTGTTTTTATGCGGCACTTTTTGTGACTGTCTGATGAAGCACTGTCCTGGTTTCAGCTGGGATAGAGTTAATTTTCTTCTTAGTAGCTGGTATAGTGCTGTGTTTTGGATTTGGGATGAGAATAATGTTGATAACACACTGATGTTTTGGTTCTTGCTGAGTAGAGTTTGCACTAGTCAAGGACTTTTCAGCTTCCCATGCTCTGCCAGGTGCATGAGAAGCTGGGAGGGAGCAGAGCCAGGACAGCTGACCCAGACTGACCAATATGACTGACCATATGACGTCATGCTCAGTATATAAGCTGGGGGAAGAAGAAGGAAGGGGGGGGGACGTTTGGAGTGATGGCATTTGTCTTCCCAAGTAACTGTTACGCGTGATGGAGCCTTGCTTTCCTGAGGATGGCTGAACACCTGCCTGCCCGTGGGAAGCAGTGAATGAATTCCTTGCTTTGCTTGCGTGTGCAGATTTTGCTTTACCTATTAAACTGTCTTTATCTCAACCCATGAGTTTTCTCACTTTTACTCTCCCGATTCTCTCCCCCATCCCACCAGGGGGGAGTGAGCAAGCGGCTGTGTGGTGCTTAGTTGCCAGCTGGGGTACCCATGACAAGCACTTAACAGAAAGAGACTTTTGTTGAAGTAAAATCAAAGAAAAGGAGAAGTTGAGATAAAAATTTTAGTGCTCTCATGGATAAATGATGTCGTTTTCCACGTCTGAGTCTAGAGAGGATTCTTGAAAGGCAGAAAAGGAAGATGCCTCTTTTTGTTTGTTTGTTTTTTGTTTGTTTGTGAGTGTTGCCCAGGTCAATGGTCTTTTCCAGGGAGAGCTGGGTGGTTAGCAGTGTGTGTGTAATGTTACTTGTGGTGCTCACCACAAATCTGGAAACAATGTGCCTTGCACACAAAGCAGTGATGCACGAGTCCCAGATTGTTCCTCCAGGTAGGCAGCGGTACTCAGCGACGTGTGTTGGTTATGGCTCTACAACAGCTGGCAGGGCACACTGGGACTCAAGCTTGTGTTTTTATTCTGTGTGAATCTGTATGAGGGGAATGACTGACTTTTGGTATTCAGATCTCATTTTCTGTACTAAAAAAGTCCCTTTCCCCCATTGCAAATCTACATGCAGATAAAAGAAAATGCAAACTAAAACATTCTTCTGACCAGCATTAGTCTTTTATTTCTGAAAGCTGAAGATAAATGAAACCTGGTTGCATACTTCCTGTATCAGATGTTGCTTTCATTCCTTGGCAACTGTTTTTGATGTTGCTCAAACCAATATTACCACAGAGGAAAGTCTTTCTGGGTTGCTTCATCTATTTATTAGTATGCTAGAGCTGGCTGGAAGCTGCTTTCTTCCCAGACTGTATCCTTCCCATTTCCTTTTCCTTTTTTTCTCTTTTTTTTTTTTTTTTTTTCTTTTTTGGATGTGGATAAATTGGCAGTTGAAAAGTCAGGAATTGACTCCAGCTCAGCGAACCATGTGTTTTACTAAAAATGTCACTTAGATGCAAATTCTTTTGTTTTTCAGAAGACAAAAAAAAGATTTAAAAGGCACTTGAATGAAGAAAGTAGACCTTTTTTTTTTTCTTATCAAATCTCCTATTTTTTCATTTGAAAACACTTGAAACTGAAAACTCCTTACCACAATTAATGTGCGTTAATCATTCATCTTGGCAGCATCTGTTCTGAGCCACTGCTCCTCCAGATAAATATTATTATTCTTTCACTGAAGGTAAATTTCTACTGCTGGTTGTAGGGTTTTTTGCAGAATCTTAATATTCAATTTTCTTGCTTACTCTTGGAAAATATGGAATTGTCCCCCTCAAAACTACTAGCATTCTTCAACTGACACAGATTCCAGTGGATCACCCTAGGGACACATCGTTAATATATATTAGTCAGACCAGGTTCAAATTATAAAAGTTAAAAACCATGTAGTTCAATGTCAAATTCTAATGCTAATGCAGCATTAAGGCTCAGTGGATTCATTTGATGAATGACAATAATTAGTAAATACTGAACTATCATCAAGGATACATGCTCAAGCTGGTTGCTGTGGGGAAATATATATGCAATATATGTATATATAAATAACCTGGTATTTCCTCTGAGATGCTCATTCAGAACCCCTTTTTAAGCCCCACAGGGAAGCTAGAGGTGCATGCCCTTCATCAGAAAGGTTTCTTTGTGTGAAAGACCAGGTTATTGAATACAGAGGACTCATTAGTGCAGGTCAAATACTGCAAAGCAGCATTTGCAAGCATTCACTTCTATTCAGGAAAGCTGTTTAGTCCAACTATGTTTATCCTTGTTGTTTGCTATTCTTGAATATTTGCACATATGTTCTGGGGAAGCCTGCTGTTCTTGCCGATACCCAATCTGCATGCAAACCAAAGGATCTCCTGATCTCTTCCTATGACAAGGTGACCCACTTAGTGGATGTTGTCTACCTAGACCTTAGTAAAGCCTTTGACAAGGTTTCCCACAGCATTCTCCTGGAGAAACTGACTGCTCGTGGCTTGGACAGGTGTACTCTTCGCTGGGTAAAAAACTGGCTGGGTGGCTGGGCCCAAAGAGTTGTGGTGAATGGAGTTAAATCCAGTTGGTGGTCGGTCACTAGTCGTGGTCCCCAGGGCTCAGTATCGGGGCCATTTCTGTTCAATATCTTTATCAATGATCCAGACGAGGGAATCAAGTGCACCCTCAGTGAGTTTGCAGATGACACCAAGTTGGCTGGGAGTGTTGGTCTGCTGGAGGGTAGAAAGGCCCTACAGAGGGATCTGGACAGGCTGGATTGATGGGCCGAGGCCAACTGTATGAGGTTCAACAAGGCTCAGTGCTGGGTCCTGCACTTTGGTCACAACAACCCCATGCAACACTACAGGCTTGGGCAGGAGCAGCTGGAAAGCTGCCTGGTGAAAAAGGACCTGGGGGTATTGCTCAACAGCCACCTGAATATGAGCCAGCAGTGTGCCCAGGTGGCCAAGAAGGACAACAGCATCCTGGCTTGTATCAAAAATAGTGTGGCCAGCAGGACTAGGGAAGTGATTGTACTCGGCACTGGTGAGGCTGCACCTTGAATACTGTGTTCGGTTTTGGGCCCCTCACTACAGCAAGGACATCGAGGTGCTGGAGCGTGTCCAGAGGAGGGCAACGAGGCTGGTGAAGGGTCTAGAGCACAAGTCTTAGGAGGAGTGGCTGAGGGAGCTGGGGTTGTTTAGCCTGGAGAAGAGGAGGCTGAGGGGAGACCTTATTGCTCTCTACAACTACTTGAAAGGAGGTTGTAGCAAGATGGGGGTCGGTCTCTTATACCTAGTAACAAGCGATAGGACGAGAGGAAATGGCCTCAAGTTGCACCAGGGTGGTTTAGATTGGATGCTAGGAAAAACTTCTTCACCGAAAGGGTAGCCAAGTACTGGAACAGGCTGCCCAGGGAAGTGGTTGAGTCCCCATCCCTGAAGGTATTTAAAAGACGTGTAGATGTAGTGCTTAGGGACACGGTTTAGTGGTGGACTTGGCAGTGCTAGGTTAATGGTTGGACTTGCTGATCTTGAAGGTCTTTTCCAACCTAAACAATTCTATGATTCTACATGTCAAATGAGCTTTGCCTCCTGATTATTTATTATTCCCCAGGATAAAAACTAAGCAAAATTTTTTAGTCTTACAGGGAAGCAAAAGAATAAAGGACTTTGGCTTCCCATATTGCACATGGTGAATGGATGAAGCTGTTGTCAAAGAGGCCCCAAATCCCTGGAAGAAAATAGCTATGGCCAGTTAATTGGTGCTGCCCTGCTTCATCCTACTGAGTGCTCCAGTCCTGCTCAACTGTGGATCAGTGGTGGGTGACAGGATTGTTTGCTATGGCGTTAGGTTTTTGTATGTAACGAAATCCTCAGTGAAGTATGGAGGGCTGAGGAATCAAATAACAGAAGTGTCACCAGCAAAACTGTCTTAAAGTTCTAGAAGAATGAGTTAAAATGACCTGACAGATTAGACGCAGACAGGGATTTGTCCTTCTTGGCAAAGTGTGGTCATCTAAATAGCATACATAAGAAAAGCCAAATATTTTGGGGAAAAAAAATTTATGTAGGCCATGTTTGCTAAGTGGGAGACTGCCTTCAAAATTGGTGACACTGAAAAAAAAAAAATCTCTTAAAGTTACGATTAAGTATTGAGTAAGATTATTCTCTTGGTGTGAGTTTGTGGATGTGTGGTCTTGGGAATGTTGAGCAAAGTTTTCTCTGCACAGCGCTGTAAGGCTGCTGTTGTTTCCGGTTCTGGTGGGCGTGTTTCCAAAGGACCCCGAGAAGCTGAAAAACATCTAGGAATGTGCTGCTCAGGTGATCCCAAGCTGAAGAGTCTCCAAAAGTGATTTAAGAAACTGTTTTTTCTTCATTCAAGAGCAAATTAAGGGTGGATCATAGTTTATGAACTTCTGCGTAGGAGAGAACTCAAGATGGTAGCAGATCTAACTAGGCTCTTTAGTCAAAAGGCTGGAAGCTGGCAGTTAAATCTAAGCTAGAAATAAAGTAAAGATTGTTAACGAGTCAAGTACTAGAATAGTTTACCTAAAGCCATATTAGATGCTCCAACACTTGTCATCTCTATCTAAAGCCTTACTGCCCTCTTCAAATAAGAGAAGTGAGGGACTTTTGTACAGGAGCATCTGGGAGCTGATGGCTGTGTGCTCACTGAAGCAGGAGCTCAGGGCTGACTTCTGCTTCTGGGCTTGTACTTGAACACAAAGGACAGGGTGAGATTTGCATTACAAAGAGAAGGGATGATAGAAAGGATGGGAATAAGCAACAGTGTTCGTTTATTTTAAGTAAGAAAAAATGAAATGACGGAAGCCAAGTAACACCATACTTTATTTACTAACTCTTTGGAGAGATTAGAGATTGCTTTTAATCAGTCTTTGACAGCTATTTCACTTTTTATACATATAGTTTTCCCTGTTTTCTGTGCTAAGAAAACTTTCACTGAATTAAGTGGGGTGATTTATCTCCTGCATGTAGGAATTGTTTCCACATCTGGAGTTCAAGAAATTCTGTGAGTGCTCATTCGTCTTATCAGGACCTAGGTCCTGATCTTTGAGGGAGAGGCCTGAAGGAATATTTTTTTTTTAAGCAATATTAGGCTGTCCCCACAAACACAGCATGTGCTGCAAGTACAGCAGGCATTCAGGCAGTGATCTGGTAAAGAAAACATGTCATCCACTTGCATGTCTTCCAGGCAGTATTAAACTCCAGCAGGAAAGGTGTATGAGGTCTTTTTATTTATTATTTTTATGTTTGAAATAGGAACTGACTGTGGTGGTAAATGTATTGTAAGTATTGATTTAAAATAAAAATCTTTCTAGTGAGAAGTGGGGGAAAGCAGACAGTGAACAACTAATCTCAAAAAGGCAATGTTGGCCCTGAGCCCGCTGTCCTCAGCTTCTATTGAAGTGAAAGACTTTCTGGATAGTCATGCCCATGTCTTAACCTGATTTTTGCTGAAAGCTATCTTCCACGTGTTGATCAGAATTGTGCGTATCAGCATTTCAATATGTTTTTCCTGGTGTAAATCAGAAGTAACTCAACTAACATGAGAAGTGACTTGGGAAGAACCAGGTATGAGATTGGAATAAAAGAGTTAGAAATTTTTAACCCAATATTGCTTGGGCTGGTTCAGTTCAGAGTATGTCAGAAGTTATTGTTAACTTCAGGGCAACAGGTTTCATTTAAGCTCTGAATAAATACCTAATGAAACATAGAAGTGCTTCCCTACAGAGTTTTCCCCTATAGACACTTCCAGTCCGAATGGAGGAGGCAGCAGATGGAGGCAGGGAAGAGAAGCTGTAGAGATGTGACCTTACCTGGCCAAGGTTGGCCAGGACCCCAGTAGCAGCTGGGGGCAGGATCAGAGTCTCCTCAGTCCCAGACTAGAGCCAAATGGAGTAGAACAAATGCCCTCTGAAGACTGATGCAGTTGTTCTTCAGAACATTTTAACAGACTTTATTACCAAACAGAGATCTCTGCATTACCCACATAATAAAATCAGTCTAAGTGGTTGTTTCCAGACAGCCATATTTTTTCTGTGCTGATATTAAGCTCCTGCTCAGTTTAGCTGCTTGCATAAGTGATTGAGGGGCTGCACAGCCCAGTGAGGAGATGAAGTTAATTGCCTTGAAGATCACATGCCAGGTTTGGAGCTCCTTGTCAGTGCTGCAGCTGGGTTGAGGACATGTAACTCTCTTCATGTTTCCAGTTGTGGTGCAGAGCACAATGTGTCTCATGGATGCAAAAGCCCTTGTGCATGGAGATATGCCTGTCCCTGCACTGGCAGCTAGAAAGTCTAGAAAAGTCTCATAGGTTTTGCCCCTCCAACTTGTGTGATGCTATGGAAAGCTGCTTGGCAGTCTGCCTGCAGGCATACTGGGCTAAATGCTGCAGCAGGTGCCAGGATGAGAAGGAACTGCAAGCTGCCAGGCCAATTTAGGTCAGTGACCCATCTTGTCCTGCCTTCTGGTCCTCCTGATGCGCAGAGCCATGGGCTCGAGGCTGGCACAGGAGCAGGATGAGTATCCGAGGGAAATTCTTCTTCTTTTAAATATACACATTTAGTAATGCATTTTTATGAGGGATGGTTTAAATTTGATTTGTTCCAAATATTATTTTATTGTTCATCTAAGCAAGTAGTCTTTTGGCTTACTTAGGTGGTTTATATCGTTACCCATTTTGTAATTACTTTTACTTCCCAAAATTGTGTGTTGTGATCTTCACAAAGATTAACACTTTCATCTGCTGATCTGAAGTCAAGGTAGAGCTGCTAACAGGTGTCAGCTACAAAGTAACAGGAGATACTTCATGGGAATCCCCCCCAGCTCCATCTCCTGTATTTCTCTGCTACAAAGGCGAGATCAAGAATATTTCAGCCCTCCCATGAAAACATTTGTCTGTGTTTTAAATCTTCCAGATAAAGGATATATTGCAGCCTTTCTTAGTTTTGTTGTCCCCAAAAAGGGAGACAGGTGTCACCAATATGAGTGACTTCCCCAAGGTTGTAATGAGCCGAAGTTAATGCATAGATGGAGCAATAATCTTCAGCTCCTGGGCCAGCACACCATTTTATTCCTGTCCTTTCTTTGATGCTTCTCTTTTTTGTATTTTACAACCAGTGATGCTCCAAGTCAGTTGGCAGTCTATTGCTCTTTGTTGGACATATATTTTTATTATTATTATTATTTATTATTATTTTCAAGGGAGACTTACCTTGCTTCTCTACCCAAATGTATTTACAATCTTGGTAGAATGTGCAATTTCTGTGGATGGCCCTGTCTTGAAGAAATAAGTGGCCACCATTAAAAGAAATAAATGAGTTCATACTTATTTAAAAACACTTCTTTGGAGAGCATGAGGGGAAAACTTTATTGTAAAGCACCTTTCTTCTTGTGAAGTAAAGGAAATGAGGTGTGAAGAAGTACAACACCTTATATAAAGGCTTGTTTGTGTGTGTGGAGAAGGAATATACATGAAAAACTACCATGACTGCTACAATCACTTTTTCAGATTGAGAGAGAGAGAGAGAGAGAGAAAAAACAAACAAACAAACAAAAAAACAAACAACCAAACCCAACTAAACAAAACACCACTCAAAACTCATAGAACTGACTTCCCAAACTTGCAAGAAAATTCTTGCTTAAACATCCAAGCGTGAGAGTGCATCAGTGAGAGGACAGCCTACATGAGGTTTTGTACACACCTTCAGATACTGAGGGATTTAAAAGCAAAAGAAAAAAAAAATCATCTTGTAAAACCCCCAGCCACCACAGATTTTGTTGCTAAATGTATGAAGACAGATGGTCCCAAATCTAACTAAAGGAAAGAGATTTGAACTCTGTTTTCATGGCATAATAATGTTCAAAACTGGTGATTGTTAGTCCTGTGATGGTGAATTAGCACTGTTAAACTGCTGTGGCTTCTCCTCACAGCTGCACTTTGCAACACCTGCAATATCTTCCCAACCCACTTAACTGCTTGCATCTTTCTGGGTGGGTTTTGTTTGGCCCTGGTATAAGTGGGCAGACTCCAGTCTGTAGTTTGTTGGTTTTGTACCTGCAGTTTGTAGCAGCAGGCAGGATGTCTCCCAGTCTTTTCCTACATAGGCACCCAGATTGTCAGTCCTGCAAAGCCTCCAGCCCTTGCATTTACTCTGTGCCCTATTGCCAGCCTGGCCCTGGGTCACCCTTGCTCCTCCCCAAGTCTCTAATGTGCTGCATCTTGTGCAGAATTGTCTACAAGTATGAGAGTGAATATCCTGGCGTTGTTCGTGCTGCAGACAGTGTTGGGGGCAACGCAGGGTACTCTCTGAAGGGCTATGTTGCTCAGAAAACCCAGCTGGCGGTGGCTGTTTGGGAAGTGACTGTCATCTGAGATCGCAGGCTGTGGCAGCCACGGAGTTAAATGACTGCACCAGCTGAAATGTGCTAAGCTCAGCTGATGGCAGAGCACTGATTTAATCTTTGGAATGATTCCCCTGAGCTGCGGAAATCACCTCCTTAAATCTTGTTTGCTTCTCTTGCTTCTCTTTTGTCTTGCGCGGAGGGGAACCCCACAAGTTGGAGACATATCCTACCTCTAGTTATTATAGTTATTATAAAGAATCGCGACTGGCTTCCTCTGAGAGAGGGGAGACAGGGGAGGAGGGATGCCTTTGTTTGCATAAGATGGCCCACTGAGTCCATTAGTGTAACTCCTTTGCTCCCAGACCAGCACAAAGCCAGCTGAAATCTGATTTCTCTCTCTCTCTCTCTCTCTTTTTTTTTTTTTTTTTTTAACAGTATTATTTTATAGTGCAGGCAATAGCCAGCAGCACAAGCAAGCAGCTGCAGTGAGATGACCCAATGCTTTACTGGAAAATAGGTAGCTCCAGAGTGACATGGAGAACATGTCTTCCAAGTGTTGTCATCTGTAGCACTAAGGCTTTTAAACATCTTTTCAGGAAATCCCACACCTATGACTGCTTTCTGGATGCAGGCAGCAGGGGAGGAACACCTCAGTATCATCTGTTGATGGCTGCTGCTGGGCTGCAGTGCTCAGAGTCAGGGTGGAGGGTGGGATTGGCCGAGAGTTAGAGATGTAGAAACTTGGGTTTCTCAGGAATATGAGGTTTTTCCGTGCACCTGGAAAAGGGCTGTTTCCAGCTCATGCCTAGTATCTGTTTCCTCTGCCTTTTCACATAGGAGTTTAGTCTTGGAAGGAGGGAAAATAATTGCTTGGCTAAAAAAATCATGAATGTTTCAGAAAGATTGTTTGGGAAGAGCCTGAAGTTTAGATTTTCCTCATTGTTTGTCAGCTGGTATTGATGTCATGGAGGACTGTTGAAAGAGACCTCTTTAATAAAACATCTATTTACTATGATTTTTTTTTTGTTTTAATTTTGTGTGTGTAGAACATTCAGAAAGTGGAGAAACAACTGTAGCTCAATACTTGATGTTAGGAATATCGGTCAAATTCAGCTTGGAAAAACATTTTTAACCCTGAGCCATCCTGTCTGCTGTGGGGAACCTGCTTCTGTTCCAGCCTGTTGATGAGTTGTGGAAAGGTCTATCTTTTATGCCAAGTGTGTCTGCACTGGTGGTGCTTTTTCCTTCCCATACCCCACCACAGCCCCTTTGCAGAGCTGTTGCAGCCGGTGTCATTGTTTTTTGGACACTGAGATTAATCTGAACCTTGTTTCTCTGCCAGTGACAGACAGGAATACGTTGCATTTTACGTCCCTTGGTGTAGAAAAGGCAGGAACAAGGAAAGAATAGTGTTAAGTAATGGTATAGCTGTGAAACCAGACACCACCAGGTGCACTATTCCAGTATCAGCTAGAGCACAGTCCCTATATTAGCTCTGCTTTAGTAGATCTGTGAGTCAGTTGGTGGTATATGTAAGTTGTGCTAAGGAGTCCTAAAATACAACCTGGGTTGAAATGCCGAGGACAGTCTGTCCTCCATGCCTGGATGTTTGTATCCAGGATTTTGGCTCCTCTCTCCTTCTCAGGGCTGGACCACCTCTCTAATTCAGACCCTGCTAGAGGCTGAGGTGCTGAACCCCCCTTCATCTGAGATCTGTGCTTTCAGTCCTCACTAACCCAGAAACACAGGAGGTCTAAAAATAGGTTAAAACACAGACTCTCTTCCAACATTTTCGTTATGTTTACATCTAGGGTTTGGATTCATTTAAAATTAATTTAAATGCGACTTACAAATCTGTTGTGCTGTTATTCAAGGTAATGAAACCAGCAAGATGCAAATCTCCTGTGCCACCCCCCAAAATGATTCAATAGTTTCCTCCTTCGTGGGTGGTTTCAAATGCAAGGATTATGTATTTGGCTGGTGGGACGCCTTGCTGTGAAGTGTGTGCAAGCAGATGCTTAGGCCATATCTGTAAAGACTGAAGCTGTGAGCTGCAGCAAATGAGATTTTTTTTTTTTTTTTTTTTTTTTTTTTATTACACTGGTGTATAGGCAGTAAGGAGACTCTTCACTGCTCTAAATAACATAATCCTTGCCTTCGTGAGTTCTTTGGTCCAGTACTCAGCTGGTGTTCTCAGCACTGGATGCAGGAAGAGGGAAGAGGAGCAGTGCATCTTTAGAGCAAGAGGGTAGAGTGAGTGTGGGATGGAGTATCACATCGGGAAATCGTCCTGTAATTCAGGGAAAGTGGTTCATCTTACAGTGGAAAAGACAAGAAACTGTGCCACTTATTACCTGTCACCACTCAGTAAAATAATTATTTTGATTTATAAATGAGATTCAAAGGAATTCAGCTATGACTTTAGTGACTTTATTTAAAAGCATGAAAATGACTCTTCAGAGAAGGCAATTTTATTTTGTGTTTGCACACTGCTAAGCATGGTGAAATCCTGACCAACAATCAGGCTTCTGGGTCCAATCTCAGTGCTACTAATAGTAATTCAGAAAAGTAGAAGTGAATTGCAGCTCCTTGCCCCAGGCATCATCTTCCCTCCTATGCAAAGTGCCAGTCAAATGTAGCCCCACCGCTACAGACAAAGCTCTGTTGTGTGTAACCAAGTGGCTCCTCATCTCTTTCAGCCATGACACGCAAAAAGCTGGGCCTTGCAGTATAATCTGCAGATCAGTAGCCTGGGCTAGTTCAGAAGCTGAACAAACCTTTGCTGTTTGGTGATGAGTGAAGAACACCTTGACTTCATGCCTTGAAGCCAAATTATATGAATTCTTACCCTAAATTGGTTCCTCTACATAGCCTTTTCTTATGCTCTGACATAAACAGAGGCAATGCTACAATATTGGCAGGCAGTAATACTAGAGCATCCAGTTCTGGATCAGGACTCTGAAGTCTCTCCTATGCTGCACATGATGCAGAAAGGGATGAAGCCTCAGGGTTGTCTTCATTGATCTCCCTAGAGCATGCTTTATTTCAGTGGGGCTTGCCTTGGGTTTAGTTTCCATGAAAATGAGATTAAACAAATATTCTGCTTTTGGGCCCTTTTGCCTATCACTGAGGCTTGAGGTGAAACTGGGGAGCTTTCTTTGGGGTGCCAGGAGCCCTGGACTGTGTGGTTTGGCCAAGGGTAAATACAGAGTGCAAGCTGTGTGAGGGAATAAAATTTATTTTTTATGAAACTATCACATTGGCTCTTATAGATTGCTTTAGAAGTCTGTTTTCCCGTTTTGCTTCAAAAACTCTGACTCTTTCATTAAAGATTTTTAGGACATATTCTTTTTAATGAATGACAGGAAAAAAAATAGCATTTTTTTTTTTTTTGCCCCCCTCCCCCCTGCTTTAAAAACAGCAACATTTTGAGCCAGCTCTGCTCTTTCCTCTGTCACTAGGCGATATGTTTCAAGTGCATGAGATAAGAGCAGCAAGGGAAGTATGGGTCATAGCAATTGCTCTCCTTATGCCAACTCCGTCCTGCAGGAGATCAGAAGCTGAAAGGCCAGCAGCGTGTTTATTTTGAGATTGCATGGATATTAAATCAGTCCTAAGCATGCCCATCTAAAGCTGCCAAACAGGCTCGGTGAGGTCTTAACTGGAAATTGCATTAATATCAGTAAATGAGAGACTGAACTATCCTTTTGACCCTGGCAATAGGAGTTAAATTCACTTGAATGAAGGGGACTGGTACTGGTTTAAGACCAGTGGCTGGGATATGTGGAGATGGTGGCTTCTATACTGAGTGGCTGAAAAGTGGAGTCCCCACTCTTTTTGCCCTGGAGAAAGTCTTTAGGAATTTCTATGGCTTTGTAAACACTTTCAAACCTGTGCAGTGTGTGCTTCAGGTTGATGGTGAAACTCTGGGATGCTCTTCATCCTTGGGCTGCTCCTCACTGAGCTTAATAAAATACTCCTACAGTCAAGGGCCCAAACAAGTACTGTAACTGCTCTTCCTTAAAATTAAGAGTTCATTTCAGCAGTAGTGAAGCTGTGGAATTTGATAGGTTTGGTAAAACAGTGCGAATGAGAACGAGATATGAATGGTGTTGTCAGTAAAGTGCTCTCACCAAGGTACACCAGAAAATAAATATTTCTGGTCCAAGACTTGCAAACTTAAAGAAAACCTTTTACCAGTCAAAATGCTTCCAAAGTATGACATAGAGCTCCCAGCTAATGACTTCATCTGGAATGTAGTGAAGTCCTGGATGTTTTGTCATGACTGCACCATTTGCAATCTGTTAAAAAAAAAAAAAAAATCTTAAATATTTAAGCCTTTTTTGTCCTGTTTTAGTTTCATTCTATAAAAGCAAATACATGTCATGTTTAAAAACCTCAGTAATTCTATCTCTCTGATCTGCAATGAAAGAGAAGAATAGTATTAAAACCCCCTTAAGCCTGTGTTTGTACCAATTTCTAAAAGACTGTGTTGCCAACTGCATTAAAAACTATGACCTTTTCCAGAAGATTAAGATATTTTCAGAAATAGATACTCAAACCAGCTGGCAAACTAATTTCAATATTTGCCCAGTCATTATATTTGTTACTAAAATTGGATTGGGAAGGGGATGATGCCGAAACTGGGGAGACATTACAAATAGGTTTGGGGTTGTTTCTGCATGCAGTCTGTTTCATCCTGAAGTGGGCCCCTCAATACTGGTGAGCTGTGCCTCCTTCCTGGGTGCTATTAATAGCATTATTATCCCCAAAAGAAGCAGTCATGCTTGGAAAACGCATCTGTTTTAATATCACAAAACGATCCCATATATAAATGCAGGACTGCAGCATAGGAGCTGAAAACAACTGCTCTCCCATGAGCGTCTCGCATTGTCCACCAGATGAGCCTTTGCTCATCCTGCCACAGCAGCTGCTGGTCAGTACCCAAAATGATTATCTGAGGTAGGATGATACCTGGCTTTACTAGCACGGGGACTTCTGGGGTTATGTGGCCTGACTCAGCAGGGGGGGAAAAAAAAGAAGTGGTTCTGAGCTGTACTTCCAAACCCAGGAGGTTCATAGTGTGGTTTGGGGTTTGGGTGATGTTTGTTCTTCATTAAAAACTTGGAGATGTTTATGTTCAGGCCACTGTTGAAACCTCAATTTAAAGGATTTTTTTTTTTTTTTTTTTTCTTTTCCTTCTTCCCCTCTGTCTGTGGCTTCATAGTGGCCTGCTCTGTGGCCTGGAGATATGACAATGTTTTCTTCTATATTTCTTCATTCTTCAAGATTGCCAAAGCCAGCTCTGGTCTCAGGAGAACAGTTACTAGGATTTTGATCCTGTCCTACTAGCTGGTTGACTTTGCATTCCTAGAACTGTTTGACAACCTCCAAGAAAGTATTCTTTGCATGTTCCTGGGGTAAAATTTGCCTCTCCCATCCTTAAAAAGCAAAGGACCTGCCTGGGTGGAGGGAGAGATGCAGGTGTTCAGTTTCTACCTTGCAGATCTGCTGTAAGTGTCAGGGCTCTGTGCTGGCCCTTCTCCATGTGTCAGAAGTCAGGCAACCCTCAAAGACTAGTCAAAATATCTCCTGCAACATCTCTGTATCACTACAGCTCACTGCTCTCTGGCCTTTGGACCCAGGACGCCTTCTGGCCCCAGCTCTAAGGTGTAGCCCTGAGACTAACACACTTGCTTCCCTCCCCTTCAGGGCACTTGTACTTGGGTGTTCTGGCATCACTGATGTATGTGGCCAGCTGTTATTTTCTCTAAAATCTGTATGAAATCAATATGTCCCTCAGAAACACCATTACTCCTGACATGAAAACAAATGCCATTCTGCTGCTGCGGAAAGCCAAGATTTATCTTTTTGAGAGCTGTCTGCCAATAGCATCTTAATACCTAAAAGAGGTCACCAGGATTGGGATGATTGAAATTTTCACTTTCAAATGCATGATATTTTTTCTGCTGTTAAGCAAAAACGTTTCAAGTGAGCCTTGTAAATTTTTGCCAGCCTGAGGCAATCAGGTCCTTTGAATGGTATTTCGTATTTTAAAATACCATAAAATAGGAATAAGTGCATAGGGAGATATACAGTCCACCCACTACCAACGTATGTCTTTATGGTATAGGCATACATTATATACAGTCCTAGGCATCTGCCAACTGCTCAGCTTAAAAAGCTCTCAG
This sequence comes from Platalea leucorodia, assembly GCF_965183815.1. Classification (NCBI taxonomy): domain Eukaryota; kingdom Metazoa; phylum Chordata; class Aves; order Pelecaniformes; family Threskiornithidae; genus Platalea; species Platalea leucorodia. The sequence goes on from NC_138830.1 coordinate 14,195,837, forward strand.
GCTTTCCTTTCTAAATCAAATTTTGTGCAGAGAATTTATAAAAGCCCAGTGAGATATGCAAATAAAAGCATTTTGCCAATTAACTTAGAGGAAAGCAGAGCATCAAAACCGGAGACAAAAAGATGTGGTTTTGGGTCTTGCTTTTAACGCTTAACTTTGCAGCTTCTAGAATTGAAATATATCTTGGAAGGGAAGGACCTCAAGAGTTTGGTCCCTTCTTATAATTTGACAAGTCTCACCAATCAGAATCCCAGTGCCAAGGTAACTTATTTTCTACAGATTTAGGATGCTAAGTAAAGTATACACCTACACAAGCAATGATGCAATCCTTACTGATTTAGGCATGCACGGCGGGCCAGATTGGCAGCGTGTCTGTCCCTCCTGATGAAGTTCACCACTTCACAGTCATCCTGGACTACAGCCTTTGATGACACAGCCTTAGGGCTGGGTATTAGGACAGTTCTGTAAGTGCTGTTTTAAATATCCCAAGTTACCTGCAGGTCTCTGACTTGTTAAGAGCCACATGGTGAGGTTGGGAATAGTGCCCATGTTTGCTAAATCCTCTGTCAAACTTAAATGGAGTTTCCTTTCTCTTTCATTGGGATTAGCCAGGACTTCTTGTTTAGCACCACACAGGCACTATTCATAGCTAAAAGCAGAACATGGTGACCATGGACCTTGGTGCAATGAATGAAATTAACCCCATCAGCCAGTTTCTTGACATCACCTTTGCCTGTGGCTGGACCCTTCAGTCCTGCCAGCCTGGCAGTTATGGAGAAGTAGGAGGTAGCAAAGAACAACAGGCTGAAAGGGCACCTGGGGGAAGAGCTGCAATACCTAAAACCAAACATTAACAATGATAGGATTAATTATGGGTGCAAGGTCATTCCTGCAGTTTTGAAGCAATTCTAGCGGGGGATTCTGCTGAATGCTAATGACAAGTTACAGCTGAAGGCTGTGATTTAATGCCGATATTTATTGACTTTAATAAAATCAAATTATTAGTAATGCTCAGAGCTCCAGATTCGGAGATCTGAGAGAAGCTCCGTCCTCCCTGTAGTTTTTATGCTTTAACTCACAAATATATCTTTCATCCTAAGAATGCTGTTGTATTATTTGCATTCCAGTAATGCTGCAATCCTAAATAAAGCTCGAGATACTGTTGTGTTAGATGCTGTATATACTTCTAGCAAGTTTTACAGATACGCAGCAGCGACAGGGGCAATTTAGCACACTGGTAGAGGGAAAGCTGGATGCATAGTGGATATGGAAACAGGTCCTATAATCAAAGGGCACTGAGGCTGGAGAATGAAGGGTTGGAGACAGCATGGGAGACAGATGCATGGTTTAGGGCAGATGCAAGGAGTTGTCCAAAGCCAGGAACCAGGGCTGGAACTCCTTCCTTCCCCCTTGTTTTGGTAGATTACTGAATGTTTTCTGGTTTCCTCTAAATCCCCAGTTCTGCCAGAAGTGGGTAACTTCAGTCTTATGCCATGTCTGTAGAAATTAGGTCTGCTGTTTCAGGCTGCCAGATTGCCTATAGGAGAAAGCCCAGCAGGCACTGAAAGGGGTGTTAGGCAGACGTGGAAAAATATAAATTCAGTGATGACTACAGTTGGTTTCATGCTAGTCATGAGATTTCACGTCATAACTCCCCCTGGAAACAGCACAGAGAGCAGCCATGAAGCACAGGAGAAGTGTTAATTGCTTTGTGTTGTCCTGTATGTGCTGCAATTAATATGTCATCATCTATAATGTACTTGGTAAAACAGGGTGAAAGTCATCAGATGGGAAACTGGGGGAAGTGTTTTTCCTGGCTTTCAGTTTCTCCTTGTTTTAATTTGTCTCCTTACCAGAGGAAACCAAGTCAGGCAAAACCACAGCAATAACAGCCTGATGAGCAATTTACCAGTAAGCAGAAAAAAAGTGGTTGAGTAATTGAAGCTGTGTGACAGAGTTATCGCTTATAAGTTTATTTGTCACTTTGAGGGCTCTGACTGTCTGCTGTGTCACATAAGTATTGCACTGGCAATTATATCAGTGTTACAGAGCTGAGAATTGGGTATAGACTGTACACGAACGATCTTCCCTCTGCATGTGCTCTGTACACTCCAGTAGCGCTGGGGACCTCTCTGGGTCTGGGGTGCACGGCACTGGGCAGAGAAATGCTTTTCTCTATGCAGTCCATCCCAAACCCAGCTGCACTTGCTATGGGCTTCTACTGAGTTCAACTATCTTCAGATCGGGCTCTAAATGTCAAAAAAACTTTATGCATAAATTTCGGAGGTGAGCACAGGGAAAAGCAGCTAGATGAAGGCCAGCAATGCTCTGGCTGTGGAGGTCACATGCTCTGGTTTTGGATATTAGGCAAGAGGCAACTGCATATTTCTTGGCTGGTTTTTGCATTTCGGGAGTGTGCTTCTCCGCTGCTTCTTTCAGCTGTGTTGCACTGCAGAGATGTATAATGAGGTAGTTACGGCAATGGTCTTCTAGGTCAGTATGTCACACGTGACATCATCTACTGAATACATTTATGTATATTTCCTTCTGTGTTATCAGTGGAAAATGTGGATTTCTGTGAGGGTGGGGGGAAGCCCTACTACTTCTGTTTGTTTCCTATGTCATATCGATATTTAAAAAGTACTGGCTCAAAGAATGTGGTTGAGTGCAGCATTTTTGTACTTTTCAACAAATAAAGAAAGAAATGGACACTTTGTCATTTACAAGTTCAATTTTGTTAATTTATAAATCTGATGGTATGTGCAGTTGCATTTTTAATATATGGATCACAGCTGAGCCCACAGAAACTGGGCTATTTGCCATCACTGCATCTTGTGCAAAATATTTTTCAACAGCAGTCAACTTATCCCCACTCTTTCTTCCCTCTCCCTGCCTCAGAGTCCTGAAATAATGGATTTCATATGTTACCAGACATATGCCTGAATTGTTTTTTTTAACCTCTCTGTCCTCGTGGTAGAAGAAATGGTAGCTTAGCCAGTGAACACTGTTGATATGTCGTGTCAGCGTGTTGCATCAGTAGTTTCAAATACTCTAGTGCCAAACCATAAATAAATGCCTTTCTAAATGACACCTAGTCAGAGGTGGTTTTCTCCTCCCTTTTATTGCTGATGTAGCTTGTTTGTGTGTGCCTATGTTGTACCATAACAGTGATATTTTCCTACTTCAGTCATTGCTTGTTATAAAACTATTGCAAATTAAAAATTTTAAATACAGTAAACTTGATGATAAGCTTAGGATGTGATTGCCTGTTCTATGTAGAGTCCATTGCCACAATATCTGAGCATTTCCCACAGGTGAAGGAATTTGTCTGTGCGGTGTTCCAGAGAGGACAGAAATATCCCTATTCTGCAGTGGAAACCTAATTTCATAATTTCTTCATCTGGAAAGCCAGGAGACTTCTTGGGTTCTGTTCTGATAGTCTCTCTGGCTATAACCATACTATTTTTCTTTTTTCGTCTTCTCCCCTTCCTCCCCCCTTTTAATATTCACCTTAAGCTGGGCACTTCTGTTTTGGAATAAATCAAAGCATATAATCATGCTGCCTTTGTAAGATCAATGTGAATGTCTTATATAGCAGGGTACTAATTTATTGAGAGAGAGGATATGACAGCCCTGTTAGCTCCCTGGAAAACTCCTATCTGAAGCAGTCTTTCTAAGGAAGAGCTAGAAGTGCCTGTGTCATGGATAGCTAAAAGAATGAATAAGAATCTGGAAACCATTTATTAAGAAAGAGCCCTCTATTAATAGGGGCAAGCCTGCCTGCCCTTAACAGCTTTTTCTATTTGATCCTATCACTAACGGTTTGGCCCTTGTATGAGAGAAACTCAGTGAGTGACACTCTTACCTTTTTGTGTAGCACTGATCAAGAGAGCTTATTTCTACTGAGATAAGAATTATTCTGACAGTCTCATTATTGTCAAGTGAAAATTAGAGCAGTCCTGAAACTGTAAGTCTTAGCCTGGAGTATCTATTAATTGATGCCCAGATGGAAAGGCACCCTCCATGGACTGCAACAGATTCCTTCATCAGGGATAAAACAACTTACCCAAAGTAATTACATAACTTGAAACTAGACACAGCCCTCTGAGAATGAGATGATGTGCTCTGCTCAGGCACTTTTTCACTTGCAAAGAAACTTAAAGGACAAAGGCAGCATGAGTAAGTTTGGCGTCTATAGTAATAGCTTTCAGGAAGAAATATTCCCAATTTCATTTTTAATGTACAGTGCATATAGATATAAAATGGTTTATGCAATTGTAATACGTATATGAGAAATCCATTTTTAAGAGTCCTTACAGACAAATAATTGATAGGTAAAAAATAATTTGGACCATCTTTCACCCTTCACCCCCATCATTTTCTTGGACAGAGCAACTGCGTCTTTCCTAGTTTTGGTGAAATTCTCAATAAGTGACACTTGCCTTAAATATTACTGGTGCTGATCATGAGACAGACTGCTGAGTAACTAGTTCTCTTTGAAGGAGCACTCTGCTGTATATAATGTGTGTGTCTATACTCATACCTTGAATAGATTATCTCCCTTCAGCCTCAGTATATATGATAGAAAAGCAAAGAGTTTAGAAAGGTTACAGAGAAGATTATTGACTTTCATGCTTCAGTTGAAACTGAAGCTTATTCTGCCTGGGTTATTCCAGCAGCCCATTTACAGGAAAGTCTGTGCATATTCCCCGAAATATTTTATTTTCTATCTTTTCTATACCAGGGCCTTCACTTTTCCATCCTTAACACCGAGAAATCCTGGGAATGCAGATTAATCTGGCTTTCCAGTACCTCTTCTCTACTTCTGGCATATTACTGGAATCCATATAGGGCCTGTCTTCTACATTTTATTGTGTATTTAAGAGTTTATCCATGCCATCTGATCCTGACTAGTTTCAATGACTTTGGGAATTGGTATTTCACCCAGAGGTACGCATCATCCCAACCAGCCCCTGTGCATGCTATGGGCTCTGGCTGGTTGTGCACTTGATCCTTTCATTTCCTTTTCCTATTCTGAGTACATGGCTGCCAAAAGTGACAAATACGACAAAATGGTGACATTTTTCAATTTATCGGTACCTATGCCCTCAGGCAGGACACATTATATCTTTTGGGGAAATGGGGACTCTAGGAATCCAGAAAAAAGTTAGAGGATTGAATTATAGATGAGAGGCTATTTGACTTCCTCACAAATCCTAAATCCAGGGCTGCCGACTATAAAATTAGCAGCATGTCTCTCATGAGAGCTGCCCTCACACCTCCCAGTTCATACTGAGACCTCATCCTATGTTCATAGGTTTCTGTCAAGACATCTTTTTCTGGATTGACTTGGCACACTCATCCTGTGAACTCTTTCAATAATATCTTCTTCCATCCAATCTACAGTTTTCAGGTTTCAGCGTTGTAATGTTTGTACCACCCTTCAGCATCATTTCCACTCTTCAGAAGGGCAAAACTCACAGCCCGAGAGCTGTGTAACAGATTAACAGACGCCAGAATCTCAAAGGCCACAGACCAAAAGGAGCAGTGCTAGCTGGGGCTTTAGGAGCCAGTTTGGGAACAGATACCTTGCAAGCTGGTGTGAGATGAAGCTCCAAGAAGCCTTTGTGGTGCTTATCAAGACTATGTGCCCTCTTGGCCTTCCCTGTGTATTTGTCCCTGAATCTGTTCCCATGAAATTGCAAATGCAAAAAAACAAAACAGGCTATTAAAACTCACTGTATGTGCATTAAAAACAAATCACACCGTCCCAGCTCGGGAAGGTAATTGACAAACTCAGAGTGCATGAAATCACTGCAAAGCTGAGAGCAAAGTAAGAAGTGATGAAAATATCAGCCTCCAACCTGTGTGTTAGTGATGTGTTCTGAGCCATAAATACCAATTACTGAGCTACCAGCTGTAAGTCAGCCTTATAGTTCAGGGCTGAAACACCCTCTTTTCCCTCTTTTAGTGGTTAAAAAAAATAAAGAAAATTAAAAAGGTTAAGGAATAAAAGATCTCTTGGACCTCCAAGAACTTGAATTTTTGCTTGTCTTTTGCACTAGCGAATTATACGAGTAACCTTGGTAGAAATTATCCTTGCTAGAAATCCCTTAAATAAACCCATAAACCAGCCTTGTCCAACCTTTTGTCTGTGTCTCCTATAATGTGTTGTGCTGTTACCCTGGGGGTGCTCTGCAATGTCTTCCCTCTGCAAGACTCAGCCCTCGTGTCATGTCTGAGAGGAGGCAGAGGAGTCAGGGTGGACAGATGAAAACTGAGACTAACCTTCTTCTATACTACAACGTTAAAAGGATGCAATGGTGGGTTTCTGTTCTTGTTGTGTTTCTTGATGACTGCTTCTCCCTGGACCCAGAACAACAGCAGAATATCTATTGTCACTGAAGCAAGTGTTTTCCCTCTCACAACGAGGCAGGCAGTGCAAGTCCCTCAACATACCTGCAAAAGTAGTAGTTAAAAAGAGGGTCCTTCCTACTCCTTTAGGCAGTGTACCCCACAGTCTCACCTAGCACGGTATTTTCAGCATGAAACTGGTGCTTGTTAGTCTTGCACAAAGCTCTTTGGATATAAAGGTAATGCAAACATAACCACAGTGCATGCAATAAAAACATTTGTCTGAAGGAAAAAGTAAAAAATCAGTAGCTTCTCCCCACTTTCTCACTATAAATAACTGCTTGGTTCATCAGTTTGGATTTTGTGCATCCAAAATTTGGATTCAAATGTTCAATCAATTTTCATAATTGCTGGTAAAAGTTGTTTGTAGGATATACAGCAAGCAAAGATGGGGTTAATTCAACATGCTGCAGTATTAAGCTAAGCAGCAGCAGTATGCACTGTATACTGTTATCCATGTGTTTTGAATTTGAATCTCATCAACAAACAGGCAGCAAATAAGGTTTATTGCTTATTAGACTAGCAATAAACTGTGTCCCTCAGCTACTGATTGAAAAGCCTTCGTTGCCTCAGCTCCATTCCTGTCCTCTATGTTGTTATTTACCCTCATACCAAGACCGTGTCTGCATTTTTACACCTTCGCTTATTGCTTATTTTAACTCCTATTGCCCTCCTCCAAAAGCCATTGCTAATCTGGGAGCTTGCTCACTCTCCCCATTGTGCTTTGCCTAATTTGACAGTGACGCAATGCCAAGGTTTGCATTGTCACATTTGACTCTCTTAGGAAAGAGAAGGCATCAGGCCATCAATGGCTTTACATCAGGTCTTGTCTCTTTTATGCCACCTTGTTAGTCAAGAGGGAATATTAATCCTGGGTGGGCTTTCCCTGGCTTCCTGTTTTATGCAGGTATGGCCTAAGATCTCATGCTGCTGAACTGAATACAAACGGGATTTTGCATGACCTGTGTGACATGGCTCTGCCTGCCAGATCCAAATGCTGATGAGCAATCACTCTCAACCCTGTCTCTTCTCAAGCATGGTGAACTGCTGTTTGACCACCTAAATGCTCTTGCTTTGACTTCTTTTCTAAGTCTCTCCTACCAATGCCAAGCTAGGTTTAGAGCATTGCAAGCTTTCCAGAATGGTCGTGTTGAGCTCATGGCTTCCAAACTAAGCTGTAGCACTCTCTATTTCAAGCAAAGGCTTGGTGACTGGGCCCTGAAGAGATGCAGAGCTGCCCTCTGCCTTCAGATGCATGAGATGAGGTTGATAATATTTACAAACCTAATGAGCTGAAGTTTTAGTGGTCAAGGGCTCATTGCCTGTGTTATACACTGAAGAAATGTGTGAAAAATCATCCTGCACCTGGGTCAGGGCAACTCCTGGTACCAATACAGGCTGGGGGATGAAGGGATTGAGAGTGGCCCTGAGAAGAAGGACTTGGGGTACTGACAGATAAAAAGCTGGACATGAGCTGGCAATATGCTCTTGCAGCCCAGAAAGCCAACCGTATCCTGGGCTGCATCAAAAGCAGCGTGGCCAGCAGGCCAAGGGAGGTGATTCTGCCACTCTGCTCTGGCGAGACCCCACCTGCAGTACTGCATCCAGCTCTGGGGTCCTCAGCACAGGAAAGCCATGGACCTGTTGGAGCGGGTCCAGAGGAGGGCCACAAAAATGATCAGAGGGCTGGAACACCTCTCCTATGAAGAAAGGCTGAGAGAGCTGGGGTTGTTCAGCCTGGAGAAGAGAAGGCTCCAGGGAGACCTTATTGCGGCCTTTCAGTACTTAAAGGGGGCTCATAAGAAAGATGAGGACAGACTTTTTAGTAGGGCCAATAACGATAGGACAAGGGGTAATGGTTTTAAACTAAAAGAGGGTAGATTCAGACCAGATTTAAGGAAGAAATTTTTTACAATGAGGGTAGTGAAACACTGGAAAGAGTTTCCCAGAGAGGTGGTAGATGCCCCATCCTTGGAAACATTCAAGGTCAGGCTGGATGGGGCTATGAGCAACCTAATCTAGTTGTAGATGTCCCTGCCCATTGCAGGGGGTTGGACTAGGTGACCTTTAAAGGTCCCTTCCACCCCAAAGCATTCTATGATTCTATGAAAAAGAGGAGGATTGGTTTCCTTTGCAGAAATTGTTTGTGAAAGTCAATAGGAGTGGTGTTATCTCCTGTTTATTTGATGAACAAATACCGTTCATCTGGTGAAGCTTTCTATCAAGGACTGACATTTTTTGGTAAGTTAATGTTAATTCCTAAGAATCTCAAACCTGGATGGTGGAACAAATTGAGAGAAGTGTTACTGGAAAAAAAATATCTTACATCGTGGCAGAGTGTGCATCCCTGTGATTTGGTCTTTCTTCCAAGTTCTTGTATCTTGCTAACTTTCTTGCTGGGAAAATCCTGTCCAAGTGGGAATGATGTACAGGTAACTCTGTGGTAGTGACAACCTAGAGATTGTTCGTTGCTGGAACTGAGTGACCCATCCTTAGAGGTCGGTTGGATAATAAACTTTTGGGGCAAAGCTGGGTGGTATTTCCAAAGAGGAGGACCTGTTTCAGCTATGCTGGGGATATGGGATGGTGGCACCCACTAGCACAAGTATTACTAGTTCTAAGAGACTCTTGTGTCTTTTCCACACTGAAGGTAAAATCAACCATTAATGCAAAATGTTTCTGCAAACCTCATCATACCAACAGGACTTTTAATATGGATGATTAAGTAAAACATCTTATAGGGTGCAGTGTGCTTAAGCTATTCTCAGGAGTGGACATGGTCCATTGTGTTTTATAAAACCAAGAAACTTAAAACATTTTTTTTATTATTGTTCTCTGTAATATGGAGCATTTAAACTGTCTCATTTTTACCTATAATCTTTGCTCTGTTGACTTAATAAAATATATTTAACAAACAGAAGTATGGATGAATGGAATAGTCAGGAATTATCTTCCTAGTGCTCATAAAAATAGAGAAATAAGCATAAAAAAGCCTATAGTGCAAAAGTCAATGAAGGCTGGCAAGAAAACATTCATGTTGTCTTACTGTATGTCTGTGGGCTTGGAGGATGCAGATTTTGTTTCCTGATCAAAGCTGTAATGGATGGAGGTGACAAGGCTCATCAGTCCAATGCTGCTGATAGTCTCCTTGCCAGCAGCACTTTTTCTTCAGAGTTGGCTCCTGACTTACTGCTGGGGGGAGGAGGATAATCAGTTCTGCTGGCCTCAGCCTTGGTGAGGGTGGCTGTTACTCTTTTCCTCTATTGAAATGCATTGCTGGTTGGGTGCCTACATGAAGCTAAAACCTTGGAGATAAGAGGATCCTAAAACTTTGCCCCCTCCATGTCAGATCAGGCACTTCAGACATCAGACGGATGGATGAGCAGGATGGGTTTCTGTTTCAAGCAGTAGATGAGAGAGACTTGAGTTAATTTCCTTTTTGTTCACGTGTTTAGATGTACTGTTGTAACCCAATTTTTTCTCTAAAGTACCCATGCCTCATTTCCCCATCTTGGCAGTCTCAGTAATCCTACTTACCTACTCCATGGGGGTCTTATGAATGTTATCATTGATGTTGCACTGTGAGATTTATTGATGATCACAGATGTGTATTTATGTGTCAAATACTGTTAGTGCAGTCCTTCTCTCAAATAATGTTTCTCAGTCTATGAGCACTGATGATGGAGCTCCATACAAACACAATTTCCGTCTATAGATCATCTGCCAGATGCCACAGTGATCCTTAATGTAAAGCTAATGATTTTTTCAAATGAATTTAAACAGCCTAACAATGGGATGTAACAGAGAAAATTAAGGACGCCATCATGTTCAGAGGCTAAATGCATGTGGGATGTGTAACAGGAAGTATAAATGCATTGTCAATCTCAAATTGCAAGTTTAGATCCAAACTACAACACCAAACTATTCAAATAGCTAACAACAAAGACATAGAGGTGTTCTTTCATCCTGAACAAAGATGGAGGAAGTTTTTGCCTAGATCAGCTGAATGCTTTCATCTTCAGATATTGCTGGGTCACAGTTATGGTTTGATTACTTACATGAATTGAAAATAAAGTGGTGTTTTCTAGTTGTGGGTGTGAAAAGAGTCATTACCTAGAGCTGCTCGATAATCAGTAGCTTTTCAAACTTTCTTAGGCATGTTTAGTTACAGAAAACAATCCAGCGTATGTGGGCTCATGGGCTAGACTAGACAGCAGTGTAATCGCTCTCTGTGGGAGATCTTTTTGGGGAGGGGAGAAGGGGGGACTTTAAAACCTGCTGTCATGAAAAGTGACATTTTACTGTGGCTACTCAGCCTCCACTGCTACAAGTAGTCTTGTATTTCTGACAAATAAAAGTGCTGCTATTTGAATGTTGGTGGTAGGAATTTAGATTTGGTACCTTATTCAGGTAAATGGATGTCATTCCTCCCTCCAGCAGCTGTCATTTCTTCTGTTCTGTAACTCAAAAATGTATGTGGACTGGACACCACTCTGTGACTTAAGGTAAGGAAAAGCACATAGATTAACAAAGAAAGAGCCTCTCCAGAAGCAATTTAGTATGTTTTAAAATTTACTTTTATTGTTTATTAAAAGCTGCTAAATGCTTCTCTTGGAAAGCATCAGTCTAAAGAAATAAACCTAAAATATATAGAAAAGATGTAACTAGGAGGAATTAAAAACAAATACATTCTTTATTACTTAGGCCCAATGTTAAGCACAGGACAGTCACTGGAGTGCCTGCAGTACAGCCTCGTTTGGGCCTTTTGAAGGACTAAAGCATCACCTTGACTTAATGTTTTTCCCATTACCTACAACAGGCTGTACTCTCTTTTTCTGTCTTGCATCACTTAGTTTGGCAGTGAAACTCTGGGACCTCAATGTGAGATGTCAGATAAAGTCAGATATGCACCATGTAAATCAGCACAGAAAGTAGGATGCGTTTGCTCTAAAGGCATTTATTGATTGCAAATACTTCCATTAGGAAATGTGTTAGAGTCATTTTCTTATTAAGATCATGTTCTTCTGGTTGTATTTTACTCTGTTTTTCTTTTATCTTAGTGCATTTTATTTTATTGGGTAACGAGTGAGAATGATCTTTATTGACTTTATTTATTTTTTTTTTTTCTTTTTACCTCTGCCTCAGGCTGGCTTTTTTTATTCTTCTCTGTTTTTCTTTTTAATTGTTTGAAATAATTTAAATTCAGATTCAATGCTGTTATTCAGCTTCTGTTCATTGCATTATGGGCTTTTATGTGTGCAACCTACACTGGGCTTATCTTGACAGTGGTGGGAATAAAGGAGATTTTAAAGGCACTCAACAATTTCTTAGCAGCTGCTAAGACTGAGAACTGCTTCTGCTCTGAAATCCTCCTGTTTCAAAGTAATCCTGGCCCTGCAGATGTATTCACAGATAAAAGTTCCAGTCAGATCGAACATTTAATCTCTCTGAAGTAATGTACCAGCTATCACTTTTCATGTCTTTTTTTTTTTTTTTAAACTGGCTAGGCTTTTCCTATCCATTTTTTTCCAATGAAAATGGAAACATGGTTAAAGTAGCTCAGAATGATTTGATCATAGACAAATTCTGGCATGTAGCTAAATCCAAATTTGGAAAGAGGGTGTTTTTTGCTGCCAATGATGAGGTGTTTGTGTTGGCAGAGGTGGATCGTTTAACAGCAATGGTTTGTTTGGCTGTTGACATATGGAGTATGATATGTTGATGTACGCTCTTGTTATGGTGTAAAGCACTGTGGTGCTCCAGGGGTTGATCAACAAAAAATTGTACCCAGGAACAAATAACAGTAGAGCTTTTTGTTACCCACATGGCTGTTTGTTCTTGATTGGGACAGTCTGTGTGAGAGAAGCAGGTCCTTTTCCACAAAACAGGACTGACCCAGCCATGGGGACTTGCTGGCTGCATGTATTTTGTCCACAGCAAACACACGGTAACATGATGCATGTGAGTTACAACCAGGCACGCTGATATCACTGATGATCAGCTGATATCAGAGTGTTTTGTTAAGCCAACATACCTTATCTGTGTGCCTTAATCCACATTAAAAACCAGCAGTATTTACACCTGGCCAACTTCTAGATGCAATGAACAACTGATAATGTTGCAGACCTGCTCTCTCTAATGGTAAACAGGGTAATCTTTTACAATCCCTACAGGTTTTCACTAAGATGCCAGAGAGTGAAATGGAGCATCCCAAGGTGCAGGTGTATTAGTTTGTCTCTGAGCCATGTACAAAAGTAGTCAGCATAGGCATGGTGCTGGAAGCACCATGGGTGCTCTGACACCCTGGGTGAGGCTGCAGGAGGTCCACAGCTCTCTGCTTGTGTTGTCTGAGCTCTGCTAGTTAATGCCTGGAGGAGTGTAAGAATGTGGGAGAAACACAATAATTGTGCCTGTGGTTTTCTTTCTGGGAAGTAACTTGCTTAATTTTCTCTGAAGAACTAGAGATGCATAAAAGTGGAGTAAAAGCTGGGGAAGAATGTACCCTGTCATCCACCCATCCCCCAGGAAGGTCCAGCTCAAGCCACAAACTCTTAATCCTTCCCACTGGATTAATTTATGGTGCAATCATTAAGATGTGAGGGATTTAGAAGGGCTGGCAGATTCGCATTCCTAGGGTACATGAGTTTAGTATATTAACGGCTCCAAGTCTGCAACCCTTATGCAAGTATACATCTATGTATGAATTCATTACCTTGTTGGGCACAAGGGGAACTACTTCTACAGACAGAGTCCCGTCCTGCAACCCCTGTGTTGAGAACAACAAAAATCAACATATTCCAGAAGTACAAAGTGCTGTGCCCTTTGTTTCAGTACTTGAGAAATTGCTGAAAACTGGGAGTTGAGCTCTTGGGAGGTTCAGCCATGAGAAACCAAAGCAAAGGCTGATCCTTTCCTCTCCTAGTTCCGCTGTTATTTTACTGCAAGGCCCTCTGAGCTCCCTGACACGTTAAAGCATCCTCTCTGCCCCATCAAGGTGACAGCATCGTTACTCCTAACAAATTCACTTCCCATAAGATATTCAAAGGATATCCAGTTCATTCAAATGTACCAGATTTAAATGTGTCTTAATTTATGACTGTGTTCTAATCACCAGAAGATGATGAATATAATTAAAGATAATGAATGGCTCCATTAGTCTTTTGCTTGCTGTGGTAATTTCTTCAGACAGACACTTCCTTTGTCTCTGTATGGTATGGAAAGATGCCTTAGCAAGGGAAACTTCTCCTGTTGCAGCTGCAAGCCCCTGGAGCTTAAGAATTGTATTTAATAACAAGATTGAGAGCAAAGAAGAGAGAAGGAGCAGATCTCTGTGCTGAATAGTATGCAAGTAATTGCTGAAGATGGAGGTAGAAAGAACTTGTCATATCTATCAAATTTTGCAATCTCCCGCATGGAAATCTTGGAGGTCCCCCACCATATGCTGGTATTTGCACTTTACACTTTCTCAGCTCCACATTTTTATCTTTGATTTTACATATCTCCCAGGAAACATTGCTGGCAGCTTCATAATATCCACTATCACTCCCTTACCTTCCAGCCATTCCAGACTGGCTCAGGACTATGCAATCCATTTATTTGGCACGTAGGTTTTCCATCTCTCAACTAGTTACTGAATAAGTCTGATGCTGTGAAGCTTATACGCTTCAACAGCATTGCAGACTTCCACTGACAGGGCTGCAGACAACTGAACCAGGACTGTGGGACTGTTCCTGGTAGGTTTTGTTATACATGCAAAATGTATACGCTGATTTACCTCCTTCACGGCCAAGTGATGAAGGCAAAATGCAAACCATGGTGTTTGGTTTGGTGAGGAGTGGTGAGGTAGTAAAAGCAGGCATAAAGTTGAAGTTTCTGGCTGGGGGAATTTGTTGAGCACTGAATTGAAAGTTGTCTCCCAGCATGGTCTGAAAGTTTCATGATTTTGCTCTGTTTGTCATAACCCACATCATTAATGAAAACCTGGAATAGGACTGCTCTGGAAGGACTCACTTGAAGGAGGAGGAGGATGGCAGCAGAACCTCAGGAGTCCTCACAGGCTTTGCATCCAACTGGCAGCAGTGTTCCTAGCTCACCAAGGAAGCAGTGATGAGCCATCACTTTTGCCTTAGAATACTTATATGAGACCATGTTGAACCTTTGGGGGAGGATTTCCACCCTCTGTACCTTCCCCACAGCATTTTCACTCAGGCTGGGCTTTAAGTTTGTCTGGACACTGACATTTTAAAATCTGCCACCAAAGGCCTTTCAGAGTATTCCAGATTATTCAGGAGTTCAGGCTTGTCTGACCAGCACGGTACAAATGAGGAGCAGAATGTGCACTGCACCTTTGTGTCTGCCGGGGCTGCCCACCCTTGTTCTGTCAGGCTATTGAAACTCATTTACTGGGCTGCAGATCTCTTCCAAAACACAGTCACAAGAAAGAGAAAACGTAGCCCTCGGAGTGTGTCTAAGCCCAGAGCATTTCTGCACCAAATAAGAACCACTCCAGGCCAGAGAGCAGGAGATGCTGCTAATCTCTCTCTTTTGACACTATCCCTTCTGGGCTGTGCTCAGCAGATGTTTATGGCTTAAACCTGTCAGCTGTGGTGATCTGATGCTTCAAATCTCTTTTGAGACCCAGCAGGAAAATTTAATATCTCTGGATGAAGGGATGCCAAGCTTGTTCTCCTAGCTCAGAGATATCAGATGTGCTGTGAAACCCAGAACTTCAGCAATATGACTCCCGGCTTTTGATCTGGCAATTTCTTGTTACTAATGTACATGTAAAGAGGTCTGCTTAATATTATAAAAATACGCAGGAGATATCTGTTCCTATAGTCCTGCTGAAACCACACACCAAAGTCCTGTTAACACCAAGGGAGCAGGGTTGAACCTGCAGCAGTGGATATAAACTGAATTAAAAATCTGTGGTAAATTCTCTGAGCAAAAACTGGAATTTGATATTGACATGTACTGAGGTCTTGTCCTTCCCATTCTTCAAAGGGGAATTCTGTATGTAAATCTGTCTTAGGAAAATTTTCAAATATTATATCTGTCACAGGCTACGTCATTTTAGTGTACCACAGATCTAAGTCTACAGGCTAGCGGGAATGCTACATCCACTTCTCTAAGGACAGCTACAGATGTGTGAGCTTGGGGAAAAGATGGAAATGAATAGCAGGGAGGAGTGAGGTAGAAACAGAAAAGAGCAGCTTAATAGTGATCTGAGATGCCACCTCCTTGGCCACAGAAGTTGTCTTGAGCTTGCCTTCTACAGGTTTTGTTCTATATATGCTAATATTTTTGAGATGTAAGGATCTCAAATAACAGTTGAATTTTCAAAGGAACAAAACTCTTTGTGAAATTAGCTCTTGCTGAATAATTTCACTACAAAATAAAGGGAGGTTTTTTCAAGTGGCAAAACATTTAATTTCTATTTTTTAAAGAGGAAAAAGACTATTTATGCTGCAATGTGGGTTTTTTTTTATTTTAAAAATTACCTACATTAAAAAAAATGAAAAGGAATTTAATAACTTCAAAGTGCAATTTAAAGCAAACCAGAAATAAAAACATTTAACAAAAAGAAGCGGGGGTGGAGTGAGGGCTCGGCTTGCTTGTGAGCTCTCCTGCTGACAGAGCTGGAGTCACTTGCCACAGCTGGTAATGGACTCTGGGAAGCACAGCAGGGCTTGTGAACAAATTTCTCTAAAATGCAAGAATAAGTACTTTCTCTAGGAATAACTGCCTAGGGAATTGCCAGGACCGTTTGCTGCTTCTTGTGCATAGCTGAAGTCGCTCCCAGAGAGTTTTCCTTCTGCAGGAGGTGCCAGAAGCAGAGGCCTTGCTTGCAGCGTGGTGCCCCGTTTTCCAGGCTTGCCTGCCACACTCTTCAGCTGCCCCGACAGTTGATTAATGCTTCAGCTGTGGAGTGACAATTTTGGTTCGCACCTTCATCCATCATCCCTGCACCATTTCCTAGGGGCCTCAGGACCCTGGCAAATTGTCACATAACCTAGTGGGGACTTGCTGTTCCTCCAATTGTCTGTCTGAATAAATGTCCTGTTTTTTCAGAAGTTGCAAGAGGGAGAAAAAGAGAGGGCTGGAAAACAGTTCAGATGCCTTCTATAGGAAAAGGAGATTGGTATGATTCAGGAAGATGGCTAATTCACCTTTTAAAACTTTTATCCTACCCATGTGTCCAGGAAAGTTGCTTGGAGTGCAAAGTCCTGTTCCCGACTCCCCATGGATGGAGGTGGTCTGAGGTGGTGTTTTGCAGGAGAACTGTGGCAGGGCTAGGAGACAGGTGTGAAAATTGAATCCTGGTGCAGAACCTAGATCTTCTTTCAGACTTGTAGGGATAACAAAAAAAAGTTGGTCTTTTTATGCCTCAGTTTCCCATTGTAGGATGGGGTGATGGAGGGCAATCAGTCTGCACTACAGGAGCTGGGAAATGAGACCCAGTCCCTGCAGGGGAGTCCCAGCAAGGCAGGGGAGTTTGATCTGCTCATGGTGTGGGATTGGCTGTGAGCTCCTCTGAGCCGCTCAGGCTCTGCATTTGCCTGTCTGTGCAGAAGGATAAGCTGTCGTTAAGGTCTGGCTTTTGTTTTTTCACTTTAAAAACAAAAGGAGCTCCCCTGATACCCTTCACAATGTCACATTGTGATCTCACATGGAATTGCTGCTCTTGCCTACTGAGCAAGCAAGATGAAATCAAGTTGAGAGGCATTTATCTTTTTGCCTTTTGGGCAGGGATGTGCGGCTGCTTGTTCAGCTGCTTTTGTTCTGAAGCAGCAAGGACCACTTGAAGGAGGGAAGAGGAACGCGTTAACAAGAGGCCCTTGTCTGTTGCCTGCTCCGTACATGAGAGCTGCCTGCCTGGGTGACGATATCCTAGGGGCTGAGCAGACAAAGGCGTAATGTAAGTGCCTCGCACAAACCTGTTCTCCCTCTGTCACAGGATCAACCCAAGCACAACACAAGTTTGTGCTGCTTAGTAGCACAGAGCTTGGGGACCCGTCAGACTCCTACCACCCGACACTGGTGAGGAGCTGCTCCTGCAGGTCCGCTCCCTCCTGAGCTCACCTGCCATGTAGCTTACTCACAACTTCAGCATGTGGTTAAGGAGGAGGAACCCAAGAGGCACGGCCCTGGAGCCATAGATCTCAGTGTTGGGAAAACAAGGATTGCTTTCGAATATCTGAAAAAGAAGCATTAAATTTTCTCTGATTTATGGCTACAACCAGTAAAGCATCTCCCATGCAAACAGTTCGGCTTATTGGTTAAGGAGGAATCGGTGTATGTGCACAGATGGGTGAAGACCACAGTCCTGACAGGTACATAGAATCATAGAATATCTCAAGTTCAAAAGCACCCATAATAATCGAGTCCAACTCCCTGCTCCTCACAGGACTACCTAAAACTAAACCACATGACTAAGAGCATTGTCCAGATGCTCCTTGAACTCTCACAGGCTTGGTTCCGTGACCACTTCCCTGGGGAGCCTGTTCCAGTGACTGACCACCCTTTCAGTGAAGAAATCACACCTTTAAACGTACACAGGAGCAATTGGTCAGAGCCACTGAGGCACCTGGTGCTGCAGGGGAGATTGGAGCTGGTTTTAACCGTCCAGACAGCCTGTTCAATCCCAAATTGATATTGCTGCATTTGGGTGTTACAGTGATGAGTTGTAATTTACATATAATATCTAGAACTCAGTCACCGAGCCTAGTTTGGGACAGGTTCAAGGGAACAAGAATATTTTAGGTGCAGATCTGTTTTAGATGCATTTTAAAACTACATATAGGATTTTTAAATTGATCTTGGATACTGGTATGCGTTCTGGCAGCTCTCTCCTCCTGCTTGGAGATTGCTTGTAATCACGGACCTGGAACAGGTCTGCAGCAAGACATGAATTAAGTAGACCAAGTATTTATAATCTTTCTTAGGGTGTTGTGTGGTGGCCTGGACTGTAGACATATGTAAGGGCCAACCTTGTGTGAGGTACCAACCACCTATGCAGAGGTTGACCTTACGGGTGTCTGGCTGTCTGGGAGGGTTTTCAGATCTGGGATTTGCCCAGGAGTATTGCTGGCAGAATAGGATAAATAGTCTCTTTGATGTTTATATCATTCAGGCTTTTCTGCGATTCAGCTAAAGGTGTGGAAAGCTTTCTCCTGGCAGGGCTGGTTGGAAAGGAGCAATTCAGTGTGGGTTTGGTGGACTGCACCTGCAGGCATTACTATCTGATTAAAGCCAAACTCCAGCTGCCTTTAGGAAGCTTGAGCTTCCATCATAACATGATTTACTTATTTTGTTTAATTCTGTGCTGTGAAACCCTGAAGTGAGCCAATGCAGACCCGTAGCATCTCCAGGACCTGCTGGTGCTGTGCCTCCCAGACAGGGAGTCAGCATTGCTGTTGACCGAGGGAGCTCGGAGAGAAAAGGAACCAATCTACTCCACCTCTGTGCCCTGCCTGAGTGTTATTCAGCTGGGGAGACTTGCCACCTGGGGGGAGGTGTACTGTGAATAAATAAGAAAAAATGAAGCATCTCTTTCAGGATGGTCTAGACAACAGGTCAGATTTCTCTGCAAAGCTTACACCTTCCTCTGGCATCTGTCCGGGAACTCCTTGAGGGAGACAAGCCCTAGAAGGGCATGTGCAGTGCAAATGGAAAAAATTAACTCCAAGTGATCCCATTCAAGCATGTACTCAGAGCATCTTTTCCTGCCTTCAGCCAGCTCCTCTGCACTGTCTGCTCCATCTCTGGGTCTTGCAGCTCTGCCAGTACCGGTCTGAGCCAAATCCTTTCCAGAGCATGGGTTGCTTCTAGTGTCACAAACTGCTACTTCTGGCTGTCAGTTCCAAGCTGGGTGTTCCTCTAAGCTAAGGAACTGCCTCTCTGATCACCCCTGTGGGGAAGAATGTGGCTGTTTCTTTCTCATCAGCCTACAGCTGTCTGCAGAGGAGAACCTTGGGGTGGCAATTCCAGCACCACCTCCAGTCACTCCACACCTTCCTTTCCTCACTCCTGAGTCATCCTCTTTGATGTGGGCAGCACATCCAAAAACAACTGTTGGGTAGGAAAGTTTCCTTACCAGGACATTGGCTGGATGAAACCCCATCTCCCCAATGGGCAGGTTTGCTTCGGATCACATCAGCATGTCCTTACATTTTACGAGTGAAAGTGTCAACAAAGCTGCAGGCAACAGCTGGAGAAGGCAAAAGCAACTTGATTCTTTCACAGAAAAACTTTTGTCCTTTTCTCAGCCCATGCCCTACATACTCTCTTTTTGCTTTAATAACAAGGGTGACATTTTGAGGCCTTTGGAACTTCTCCAGTCTCTGTCTTCACTTTCATACTTCAACTATATTCTGAAATAAATGAAATCCCTAGAGCCAGCTGCATGTCACCTGCATATCGAAGCAGAGCTTGGGGTATTTGTAGTTTGTTGGAACTTCATTTAGAAACAAATTTGGGAATGTAAGCGTGTAGGTTATGGGGATTCCTTGGCTTTATTTTAAGGGAATGCAGAAATATCCCCCTCTCCGATGCCCAATATTTTTGTGTGTATATTATAACGGGATATTCTAGAGCCGTGGCACATGCTTTACCACTTCACTCCTGGCATCGATGGGGAAACAAACAAATATCTGCTGTCCACATGGGAAGAGAAAGCAGCACTAAGTGCTCCAAGCAATTCCTCTGCAGAAAAACTTGCTCATGTCCTGTGCAACTTTGATCAGGCCTAGGACTGACAAACATTGTTGCTGCATTTGTTGTTGCTGTCATTTCTGTTTGCGTTTTGAATTTGAAGGGCAAATTTGGTTTAAATCAACCACGGTCACATGTAATCAAGCTAATGAGCAGGTTCCTATCTGTATTAAAGTAAGTAAATAATTCAATAATTTTCAAAAATCTTGCCAATGAGTCACTTTGCATTTGTCCAGCTAGGGATGATATTGCAAATCTAAACAAAACAAGTCAAAACGTGTGCAAGCACACTGAGTGGGACTCGCATGGGAGCAGATACCATCTGGAATCACAGTTGCTCTCACAGCCAGAAGAGGCAGAAAGACGCTGTCAAATGGGAGAGGTGCACAGGTGAGCCACGGGAAGCTCTTAGGGTAGCAGTGTGGAGATGGATTCTTACCTTTTTCTATCTGGAACCAACCGTCTGCCCTTTGCTCTCTGTGCTGCACGTGTCTTGTTCCAGGGCCAGGTCACAGGCACTGGTCCTTGCCTGTGCACATGTGACAAGCCTGCTGGTGGGGGGTTACAGTACTCCCCGTGTCAGCGGTACAAACATGAGCATGGGTCTGTCTTTCTGTATGAACAACCAGCAGGGTAGATCTCACAGCCTTTAAACTCACCCATGGACACCTCTACTGGCTGACTTTTGGAAGTCATTCCATGTGCTGGCAGCAGAGGCAGGCAGCCGCTGGGCAGAGTGCCGTGCGTGGGTCTGCAGATCAGAGCATCTCGGTTTGACTGTGCGCTGGGCAGGAAGCATATGGCGAGCTGGCGATGGGAGCCTGCCCATTATCTGAAGGCACTTTCATGTCCAGCCACCACATGGCACAAAAGGCGGTTGTGCAGCTTCAATAGTTTGCTGCAAACAGCATCCTTTAACAAAGGCATTTCTTGTGCACAAAATGCAAAAGGACAGTGAGTCCAGGCTGTGTTTGTTGTCTTTGTAACTGTTCCAAAGAGTCCTAACATCAGGCTCTCCTGGTTTATTTTTGGGTCCAGCTTTTTGTGTCTGTTACCACCCCTGACTAGTTCTTGTCTGTCTGAGTTGCAACCTGTATCGTTCTGGCTTCCATGTGCCTTGTTTGCTAGCACTGCTACTGAAAGATAATGAGGTGGGAGCATCGTTACACAAAGAGCCTTGGTGGAAAAATACTGTACTTAAATAAGTTGAGAGCATTATCATCACTTAGAAAATGCTTGGAGGAGTGACAGCATATGCTGTTCTGTCATTAAAACAAAAGCTGTATTTCAAAAGCTTTTTTTCCCCCAAAGATATTATGCAGATATTGCTAGTCTAACAGGAATGCGAAGTGGAAGAACAGCTGAACAGAGTAGCTGCCACTGAGAGAGGTGGGGGCAGGTGACAGGAATACAGATTTCAGTGGGATGCATTCAAGGAGAAAGGCAGCAATGTAATTTGCCAAAGATGTCCTAGAGATAGTTAATAAGCACACGGAAAACTCCCCTTGCTGCAGAAATAAATCAGCACAGAGCAATGTGAGGGGTACCAAAATTCTTTTTTGGCAGGGAGATGTTGGAATATGCTTTGGCATGGCTGCTCTTTGCCAGAAACATCCCACCTCCTGCTGGATTTGGATTTTGCTGGCTCACTGGAGCAGGTTGCTGTCTCCTGTGTACCCCCTGCTCTCAAGGGAAAAGAGGAGGGAGCATATGGGCAGAGCTGTCTCAAAGGAAGATCCTGAGGCAGAGCCAAGCCTAAGGATAAGCTCTGAGCTGATCTTTGTTCATAAATTCAAGCTGGAGGACAGAGTAGAGTTTGAACTTTGCAACTGCACTGCCACAATCTGTGCAGTACAGAAAACACTTTTTCTTAGGAAGCTTTATGACATGCAGTATTTAAAACAGAACTTGGGCAACCCAGCATAGTTTAGACCACTCCAGACCTGTGAGATGGGCAGTTCCAGTTCAGACTATACATCTACTGATAGGAAGCTTCTTCAGCTTCATCTGGATTTGGATGCAGCACATGATTAGCCTCATAATCCCCACCAGGCTCAGTGGAGTATGATATATGGAGTGATACCTTGCTATATCCAGATTTTCAATGACATCATTTTACTTTTAGGTCACGTAGGGTAAGAAAGGCTTGGAAGTGGACCTTACCTTGGGTCTCATACAAGACATCACAGGACGTTAAGCATAGGATGATGCTACACACAAATAGTTGATGACATCATTTTCCTATTGCCAGGTTGCCGATGATTTCAAATACTTGTGACAAGAAAAAGGGAGGGAGGAACATGGGGAGGAACTGAGGCACCAGGACTGCTGTGGCTGGCATGGTGCTGTGTCCTGGGGCTCCGAAGGGCATGTATGTGTCCGGTAGCACTCTGCTTTCTGGAAGTTTTCATGCATGATTTACATGGTGCAGGGGCCTTTAGAAATATTGTTTCTGAGCCTCAGGAACTGAGAGTTTTGAGGGTTTGTGTATTATGCTGGAGTTGAAAACCAGGCAGCACTGTGCTAAATGTGTGGGAACTGGGGCTTTTCTAATAATCACCTCTGCTTTGCTATTCCTATGAAAAACCTTGCCATGACATTCATTTGTTAGAAGACTTGCAGAGCCAAAACCATCAGGGGACTCTACCTCAGCCAGCATGTTTTAAAATAAGTAGTCATTACCTGAGGACATACTAATGGTATATCTGTGTTAAGTTGGGTCTAAGGGACTGCTGCACACCTGGCCAGTCAGAATCAACCTGCCACAAGCTGTTCAGTCTGAATGGACAGTTTGGGTCACCTCCCTTTGCCTCTAAATTGTTTCTTGCCATCCTTATAGGTGAGTTTTTCAGCTTAGCACTAGCAGTGTGTGTGTGCATTCAGATGACTAATAAGCACCACATAATTCGTCTGCTATGGGCTAATTTGGATAGCTGGGAAAAACCTGCACTGGATTAAACCGAGCATCTCTAGGGATGCCAAGTGCGGAAAGAAGCATTTCTAAACACTGATAGCACAGGCCATGAGAGTGAGGGTGTCTAGAGCTACTCTAAACAAAAAGCTTTGGCAGAGCTGAGATTGCAAAACTTCTGCAAAGGAGGCAAAAGGAGTGGGAATATGAGTTTAAGGAAAGCTTTAAAAAGATATTGTTCCCAATAGTGCAATAGTTGAATGCAAAGCAAAAAGGTGTTTCTCCTTTGCAGGCTTGCTGCTGAATGTAGCTTTCCAGCCTCTTCTCTTCTCCAGATGTTTTGATCAGTAATGGTGTGTGTAAGTAATTAAAAGATAAAAAATTAAGCTAAAAACTTGAAGTCTACCCTGTTTGATTGTTCTTCTGATTTGCAAGCCTGACCAGCTCTGAATGATTGAATTAGACAGAAAAGTTTGAAAGTGCTTTGTGATGTTTGAAGAAACACTTTCTTCAATTTAAAATATTCCCATCCCATTTCACCCCCCAAGGACATTCCTGCTGTGCAATAAATGAGGGTAATGTTACAGATCTTCAAAATACTCCCAGCTTTTTACCAGGTAAAAGACAGTTGAAAAGTCTGTTAAAGACAATTTAAAATCCACGGTGGATTTTTCCTCTTCCAGAAGATGTCTAATTCATCTCTGTTATTTCTGAAGCACAGCAAACATGAGAAAGGCCTGTGCAAGTTAAACTAAACCATGAGCATGGTTGCTCCTGACTTGTCAGCTGTGTTCATGCCATCCTTCTCTCAGAGGAGTCAGGAGCTCAGATACTATGAAGTGTGCTGAAACCAAGACCATCCCCTTCCTCTTTCCCCGGAGAATCCCTTTTCATACTATTTCTGCATCCCTGCAGCTTTCCTAATTCAGGAGTTTCTCTCTGTGCTGGATATGCAGCTTTTTCCTTTCTCAAACCCCTCTCCCTATGCCTCTCCTCTAAACTTTTAAGTGTGTTTGCATCTTGAAGTCACTGTTGTCTTTAAATTTAATCATAAAGGGGAGGAGAAGGGGGGAAGAGAGTGAAAAACATGTTAAATGAAGAAGAAAATCAATTTTGCATTTGCCACATCTCAGCAAACATTTACCCAACCCTGCCCCTCCCCTGCCTGTCAGTGCCAGGCACCATGGCTTAATCCTTTCTGCATCTTTTCAAGCTGGTTGCATCAGGAACATGTTGCTTTTCAGTGCTTCTGACCTTTGAGTGTGGACTGGTGTCCTTGAGGTATAAGGCAATTTAAAAACTCTCCTCTCTGCACTTCACAGAAACTCAGCGCGGTTTGTCTCAGCTCAGGCACCAGCGCTTGATGAGTAACATCTGTTCTCATCATGGGTGACACTGCCAATGCTACCTGCTGCTGTGCTGCTTAAACAAACCGGAGGGATTTTGGTGGAGTGATGTGGTGGGCAGCAGCTGGCTCCCTCCTCTCTGCCAAGCTGTGGCCAGGCAGGGCTGCTCCAGCAAAGGGGGCTGGAAAAGGGCACCATCTGATACTGCTCTCATTGAGGTTTTCAGCTCCAGGGAAAAGGGTCTGATCAGTCCCTCCTGCACAAGGAGAGCAGCAGGCTGAGCGTGAGCAAGGGACAGCTGGGGAAGCATGAGTGCAGTACCTGCCAGAGGAGCTGGAGCTTTGGGACCCAGCACCCATGCAAGGTTTCTTCTCTGTGATCTTGCTCTTAGCCTTTCATCTTTATCCTCACCGAAATTGCTCTTTTTCCTTGCTTTCAAGGTTTCTCTCTGGAAATGCTTAGTATTAGAGGAGGTGTGTGCTATTGTGAGTTACAGGTGCCTCTTAAGTTGTATCTGAGCTGTTAAAGAGGTATTCTGCAGGAGTAAGGTACTGGCCTCCTGTCAATCCAAATCAGGTACCTGGACAGGTCTGTGTAAATACTGCCTGTGGGCTCTAGTTTCCTTCCATACAACCCCACATCTGACACAGGGAATGATGTGTGCCTGCCAGAAGGTGGAATATAGTAAGGTGGAAAGGAGCCCTGTGTCCCAGATTTCAGGCATGCTTGTTGGGGCTCAGCAGCCTGTGTGGTATGAGGTTCCCAAGGAATCTGCCAAGCGGTGCAGCCAAAGAGCCACAACCAACTAAAAGAATACCTGAACTTTTGTCAGTGTCTGCTCACTAAAACAGAAATGTGAGAAAATTTCTGTTTTGGAAGAAAAATCAAAAAATATATATTTTTTTAAAGAGATTCTTGCTTAATTTAAAAACCTAAATTGTTCTTGAAGAAAATGGGGGGCTTCTTATTCAGATAAATTCTATGGCTAATGTTGACAAAAAACACTAGAAAATATGTCTCTGTCTCGTTCTAATAAGAACTTTGCTATAATATTAGAGTTAAAACTAAATAAATAATAACAATAATATTGATTCCTCCTCCAGCTCTGGCATGAATTGGGTATTCAGGCTGGAGTAGCAAGAAATACAACCACGGATGCCTTTGTTTCTAATATTAGTTAGCTTGTTTAATTTGACTTGTCTGCATTATCAATAGCTATTCATATGTGTGTTACATGGCTTGAAACTACCTTGCAAGCCTCAGTTTTCATCAAAGAGCTCAAAAGACAGCAGCACAAAGGATATCTCTTTGTGTTTTACTCTTCTGCCAAACCTCGACTCCAAAGTACCAAAGTACTTAAGCAATTCCTGCTGGTGTTTCTGTTTGTAGCTGGGTTGTTTGGCTGATACACAGCTGTAAATGAGGCTATGAGAAATACTTCATCAAGATGGCTTGGTTCAAAGCCATCTTCTCGAAAGAGGATGATTATTATACTTGGGCCCAGTGCCCGGAGAAGACAATCTTACGTAAGTAAATAAATATTTTATCTGCTTTTCATCAGGGCAGAATGGACATTGGATGCAAAACTTTCATAAGGACTTAATATATTTAGAGCATGAGTAAAACTTTGGGAGTTAGGTATATTCTGGGTCAATTTGAAGAGTTTGTCTTAATGTCCTGCAAAATAGTATGAAATTGGCTCTCTTTAAACTTCTGAAATGCAGAGGCACCTGTAAAGGTGCTTACCAAGATATGAAACTTTCATTCTTCTTCCTCCCCAGAGAAAGGAGAGGAAGGTTTAGGGCCTGTCTTCAATGGATTTACTGGTGGAAGGGTCTAAATTTCTCACTTTCAGTGTCTTGGTTTAGAACGGCATTCCCTTGTCATCTCCTTGTCAGCTAGAGAAAACATCACATTTGTGTGCAGCGTTAGGTAACCAGAAAGGTAGGATTTTATTAATAATATTTTACAGAGGTGAAAATGTCAAATGAAGTTTGATGTGGTGACAAATCCAGGTCTGCGTATCCTCAGGTATCCTTGATCTGCAGCAGTCCTTATTCTGGATGTGCTTTGAGGCAGTGGTGGATGGAGTATGCTTGCTGGATGCTGGTGTCTTTGTAGCCTTTGATACCATTTAGCACAAAGTCCCATCAGGCCCCTGGTGTGCACTGCTTCACACTGAGCACCAGGAGCATGGACAGGCTGCTTCCTTCATTACCAAGGCTTTTGCAGCTGGGCTGCTCTGTGATCTTCAGCCTCTTTTCTCCAGCAGCCTCCAGTCCAGCTCTGAGATGGGAACAGCCACAGGCTCTGGGGTTGTTTAGTTTGAAGAAGAGGAGGATGAGGGGAGACCTTATCGCTCCCTACAACTACCTGAAAGGAGGTTGTAGCGAGGTGGGGGTCGGTCTCTTCTCCCTAGTAACAAGCGATAGGACGAGAGGAAATGGCCTCAAGCTGGGCCAGGGGAAGTTTAGGTTGGATATTAGGAAAAACTTCTTCACCGAAAGGGTAGCCAAGCACTGGAACAGGCTTCCCAGGGGAAGTGCTTGAGTCTCCATCCCTGGAGGTATTTAAAAGAAGGGTAGACGTGGTGCTTGAGGACATGGTTTAGTGGTGGACTTGGCAGTGATAGGCTAACGGTTGGACTCGATGATCTCGAATGATTCTATGATTCAAGGCAGAGATCACATCCTCTGAGACGCTTCTAACATGCTAACAACATGTGACTTCTCTAACACCTTATCCCAACCAAGGATATTATCATTATCAAAGAAATCTAAGGTCAAGACTAGATGGTAAAAGTGGTTTTTCCTATCATTGATATCAAAGAAAGGAACAACCATTTTTACCATCTAGTCTGAGCTGCAAAACAAAGGAAGGAGAAACCTTGTAATTATTTTTACCATCCTTGAGCTCATAAAACCCTTTTTTTTTTTTTTAAAAACTAAGCTTTTGTTTGAACTAACTTGTGTCTTTTATAACGCTATGTAGTTCCCACTGACAGACTCCCCAGATGCTCTGTTCCCATGGTTATTTACCCGAACTCTTAAACATCTGCATTGCACTTCAGTCTGAATTTTTCTTTCTTCAGTGGCAGCAACTGTATCTTATTATTTCTTTGACTTTTAATTATGCAGTTGGATGCCTCACCCAAAATCTAGTTTACCTGAGTATTCAGCAAAATGAAATAGCCCATGGTCACACATTCCCCTTGCTAATATATGCTGTTAGGTGACTATTTTATGAGATGCTCCTTAAAAAAATGATCCTGATGAGCAATTTCTGCTCTGTAAAACGGTCACATCTGAGACATTGATCAGTGGCCCTCCAATCTCAGCAGAAAAGTTAGCCACCTGTAGAAATGTTTAGAAACACTGTAGAGGAAAGGGAGGGGATCTAAAGCATGAGCTTGTTTTGTAGTGGAAGGATGCTGGCACTGCAGCTTTTAATGTTATCAGTCCTCATTGTACCTATTAACCCTGCAGGTTACTACTGTCATTTCCCTCTGCCTTCACATTAAGGAGCCCATGCCTGGGTGCTTTTTAGCCAAACAGACCCATGTGCCTCTGTGATTTAAAGAGAGCATCCTTATTTACTTCCCTTTTTAAAGCAGATAGACGGGGATTATCCTCTCAGCATCTAAACTATCTCCTTTGATAGCTTTTTGAATCAAAACCTCCTCAGTCATAATCTGGGAAGCAACCATCCTCCCAGAGATGCCTTTGAGGGGAAGAGAGGCAAGGATGCTTGATGGGGCTTCATGCTGGGAGTCCCAGCCAGGTGTTTGCTGTCAGTGTGGCCGCTGATGAGCTGGCTGGCACCAGGAGGGTGTCTGTGCCTCTGCTCTGCCTTCCTGAGGCTGTCTGCTATATCAGCTTGTTGTAGGGACTGTCTGCCACAAAGTGTCTGCCCTGTTTCTGGTTCCACTCAATTGCAACGAACGTTAAAAAATAACTACAAGCAATTATTCGACTGGTGTTTGCTGCGGTAAAAACTTGAAGAGGAGACTTGCCTTTTCAGACTCTTGAGAATCCAAACTGCAGTCCTATCTCTAAGGATTACTTTAATTTATTCAAAGATGAAAAATAACTGCTCCAACTGTTGTTTCCCATTCAAAGGTCAGACTTGAAATACCAAGTCCTTGCTACAGACTTCTCACTAACAAGCTGCAAGGCTGTCATTATTCTTAGAAATAAGTCACAAATAATTTCACACAGCATGTCTAAGAGGATGGCATTCTGTACACAGACAGTTTCTGAACTGGAAAAGGGTACATTTTGCCTTCCAAATTATTTCTGATTTATTCCGTTGCCCGTATGTGTAATAAAGAATCCCATAAATGGAGTGATTTTAAAGGAAGAAAAAGTCTTAAAACTGCTTTGAGTAACATCTGTAATCATGAAGAGAAATCCTCACTGTGTAGGAGCAACCAGCAGAAGCACTAGCAAATGAACCACATAAATTGCTCTGAAAATACTAATTGCAGCCTGCTGAAGTTTGCTGCATCTCTGTGATGTTTCTGTGGTGTGATGACAAGCCACCTACTCGATTTACATCAGCTCACTTGGAGAAAGCAATTGACTGTCAGAGAAGGATCATTATCTAAATAAGTTCATTTTTAAAGATTAAGTCAAGACAGGAAATTGCCAGAAAGTGTGAGTGAAAAGCAGAGTAATTCAGGTAATCTACATCACCAGACAGATGGTGATCTGCATCTCTTAAGTGCTTATTTCCCCTTGGTGTGGGCTGTGATGGACTAGAACTGCTCAGGAGCAGAAGCAACAAGAGCACAAGACCTTCCACAAACACAGAACAGAAGATGAATGCATGAAAAATGTGATGGCTGCTTACAGGAGTGATCTCCTGGCTTGAGAACTGTCTTTCCAAAACTATATCCTATTTACTGGTCATATCTCGTTCTGTCCCATTTTGGAGGTGCCCTGTTCATATATGTCATTATCCATTCTACTGTGGTACTCAGCCCTATTTGAGGTATAGTCCTAAACCATGATTAAAGCAACACTCTGGATTAAACTATTAAATCCTCTAAGAAAATTAGACTAAACTATTTCTTCTTTAAGTCATAAACTGACCTTTAATTCTTGTTGCTCTGGAAAGATTTAAGCTCCAGCTATTCACACACTTACAATATGGAAATTCCTTTTTTTTTTTTTTTTTTTTTTGCTAATGGTTTGATTTCCTTAGTTGGTATAAAAAAAGTAGTCTGACAACTTTTGTTGCTCTCCTAAACACTGCCATGTAAGCCTCTTTAAGTGTAACCCATCTGAGTCACATCAAATGAGAATAATTTAGAGATAACGTCAATGAAAACAGACTCTTGTCAAAGGGTAGTGGTCTCCTGCTGCTACATGAATACAGAGTATTTGTCAGAAATAAGTATCAAAGGGAAGAGAAGGAGCTACATAATGCAGGGATATTGAAAAAGGATCAGTGCTCTTGTGCAGTTGCTGCCTCATGTTTGCAAGGGGGGCATACAAGAGCAATCCAAGATGTCTCTGTTATCTGTGAACGTGAAGGAACTACGTGTCTAATTGCCTATCCAGCAAAATAACTGTGTCTCAGGGTGAATGTTTTCAGGTATTGATGGTAGGAGAGCAGATGTGGGTCTCCTCTTGTGCAGTAATGTTGTGCCAGAGCGGAATGTCACCAGCCACATTATCCATATTTTTAATTTATCTTAGGATAAATTAAGACAGGTAAAATTCCTGCTAGCATGTACAGACTATTCTGGGGACAAGGAGGAATCAGATACAGCTTCAGCCAATGGACTCTTTGTCAAGCTGGTCTTTCTTGTCACCGATAGTCTTTTACAGAGGCACACCATATCTGTTAGGTGGTCTAGCAAGGATCCCAGATAGAGGGATGTTGTTACTTGCCCCTTTATCAGGCAGTCAGCAACAGAGTTGTTGCTAACACTGATAGGGCCAGGAATCAGTGCTTTGGGGGGGTTTATTGGCATGGCACAGCTAGCTCTGAACACGTCCACTCAGGAGAGAAATAAAGGAGCCTGGGTTTTCTCCAGTGACTTGAAGCAAAGTAGCTGACCCTGCGCTAGCACAGAAGCATTAGCTACCGTTGTTTTTTGGAAGCTGCATTTCATCTCTCTTGCCAAAGACCTGTCATTATTTGAGCATTAATAACTGTAATAACAAGCAGAAATGAAACTGTGAGAGGTCCTAGATTGGCAGACTTTTAAAGATAATTCAATACTATATAGTGACTTTTAAAATTAATTTATAAATATTTAAAGCTATGGATATTTCAGTCCTTTCAATTCATTTTGTTAATTATTTCACTATAAAGCACATATCACACTCTTTCCCTCCTGTTCAAATTATACTTTTATTGCATTTTGAAAGCCTCAGACTGCAGCAGCAGCTCAAGATCAAAGGATGTATTTTGCAAGTGGCTCCTCAGGCCTGCCTTTCCAGGGAAGAAGGGAAGACTCTTAGATGCATTCATTTTGCATGCTGAGTTTCTTGCATCTGCAACCTGGATAACGATTCCAGTCACACAGGCACTTGCTGCCCTCATGTGCTTTTGCAAACCAAGGCTCAGCATGTGCACATCTAGTGGCTTAAAAAAAATGGATATTCAGGAAAAAAGTACTCCTGCCTCCTTGCTAGAGACCACACCTTATACTCATGGCCAGAAACAGTGATAGCCCTTCTTTGCAAGTAGCTGGACCATCAAAGATTTAACAAAATTTAATTAACATCTTTGTGATAAATGGACAGTGTCACAGGCGGGTCCTTCTGATTATTTTCATCACTCTCTTATTAGGAGGATAAGTAGGTCCTTCATAATTACTAATCTGTTGGAGCACAGACTGGCATTTTATTGTAGGCTTGTGGAATATCAAAAGTAAAGGTATACAAGTGCACCATAATAATAATGGGGACTGCTGCATTGCAGCCAGGCCATTTGGAAGCACTGTTGACTCCATAAGGGCAACAAAGTAGTGCTGAGCTGGAGGAAGCTGAACCAGAAAATCTGTTGGAAATACACTCATTATTATATTTGAGGAAATGCATGCCACCCCCAAGAGGAAGATAGATGGAAAGAGACCTAGGGAAGGTATTGGAGAGCCATGTGGACACAGGTTGCTTTATTTCTCTTCAGACACTATAGAGCAAGGTTAGAGCAAATAAAGTCCTAATTGAGCTTCTGCTAGGTTCCTGAAGTCGGATAGGATGAGGATAAATCACATCCTCTTTTTCTGTATTCCCAGTGTTTCATGGTCATGTCTTTAACAGAATTCTCTGGGAGCTGCTCTCAGAGCATAAAAATGTCAGGCACCCTAAAAACCCGTGAGGCTCACGCGTCTCACACTGGGCTCCCGAAACAAGTCTGTAGTGTTGTCTGCAGCTTCCAAGTATGTAAAGTGGGGGTAATAGTTTCTGATATCATAGACTTCCTGGCAAAATGAATTCTTTAATTTTTATGAAGCATCCAAATCCTGTGGTGGGAGAGTCCTACAGGAAAGCTAATGAGAAAATTTAAGATGGCTTTGGGGCCAGGCTGATGGGTGGGGAAACAAAACCTTTGGTCACATACCAATTCTCTTTTCAAGGAGAAGATAAAGATTATGTTAAATAATTACTTTCTTGCTAATGAGAATTGCCCTTGTGTACCTGAAGCAAACACTGCAGTCAGGATTTTCCTTCTGCAACTTGCTTTGCTGTGAACTCTCTAGTGAAAATTGCCTCCTATAATTTGGATCCCTGCTCTACAGAAAGGGGATCACATGTACAGCTGGCTGGAATTGCCCTATATTGTGCTTCCAACCAGAAAATGCTGCTTTCTTGAAATCAGACATTTTCCAGGAATCTTGTAATTGCAGGGACCTTTCATCAAAAGCAGTCAAGTCTTGGCACTCCTCGTACAGCAGATCCTCTGCAGGGCAGATGACCTGAGAGCCAATTGCTTTGGTTATAATGTGAAATAATTAAATGCAATTGCAGCGTTAATAATAAAATCTTCAGTTGCTTCCACCCTCCCCGCCGGTGTGTACTTGGGTACTTGTTTAGATGGACAAGGTCCTTGCAGTCAGTTCAGTGCAGCTGGAGCTGTGGACTTGAAGTGCCATGGTGCTTCAGCGAGGAGAGAGAGAGAAGGGCTTACATGGCTGTGGCATGTGCCTCTCCCTTGTACTGCTGATCCCGAGCAGAGGTCTGCGTGGGCAGCATCCACATGCTTCTGCTAGCCCAACACAGTGCTTTGTGTATCATTTCAAGCCTCAGTAGCAGCTGAATTCTTGCTCTGCTTAAAAGTGACCTTGGGAATTCAACCTAGAGCCAGATGCTGGTATTCCTGCCTCTGCAGGGATTCCCTTCTCCCATGAGAAACACTGGTAGCTGCAGGGCACTGTGTTCTGCAGAGTGATGGAAATTTTGCTCACTCCTGTTGCGCTCACTTGTGGTATCAGGATGATGGTGTTTTATGCTAAGCATTGCAGAATTTTTTTTTTATCTTTCTATTTGCTCTCAGATCTTTTCAATGCGTTTCTCTGTTAGATATGTCTTAATACCGCAATTATCTGTGCTCTGTTTTGTCTGACAATGGGGCTACTCTGTGACGATGCATATCTTTTCTCAGCTCTCTCTTAAATTGCCTAGCCTGTCTTCCCAGGTTCACTGGTCACTGTTTCAGAAGCCCCACAGTGCAGCAGACTTACCCAGCTGGATTTGACATGTACTGATCCCATTCTCATTTCTACCAAACAAGTTTTGCTTGGCTTGATCAGCTCTGTCTCACTTCTTATTTTAACTGGGCTCCAAAGTTTCTGGGAGATTTCTGAAAGTACCATCTGTGGTGACTTGCCTGAGACCAAATGAGAGCCTGAAGGAGTAACAGACACTTCCCGAATCCAGTCCCTACTTTATCCCTGTAACTGTGTGTGAGGACAGTAAAGCAAGCAATTCTCCTTGAGTTCACAGGTGGAGACTCCTGGGAATACAGCTCAGAAACTTCCAGCTGTGACGAGGTTAATGTAGCTGGAGGTAAAACAGCAAATGTGATAAGAAAGAGCTTTTGAGGGAGGAAGAGGATGTATTTGTCTTTCCATCAGTATGATCCTTAGCTCACGTACACAGTACTTCAAAGTCAAGGCTGCATTTCATCTCAAGTCTTTTAAAGGCCCTACATGTTTCTGAGCTGCCTCAGCAGAGATCCAGACAGCCCAAGTCTCCTTTTCTCTTTCTTTGTATTTTATTTTAATAGTTCTGTGGCTTTTCCTATGTCATCTGAGTGCACATCTCATTGCTGAAGTACTCCTTTGCAAAGAACTTGCCCTGATAAGGTACTCAGCAAGGGAAAGCAATGATCATGAAGAAAAATAAGAGTAAGCAAGTTTGCCACCTCCTGCTGATGTTTCACCTGACTCAGCACTGTGCAAAGGGTTTCTGACAGGAGTAACTCCTTAGCACCAAGGTTATAGAGGCCTTGGAGAAATGTGATGCATCTATCCATGAAGCCCGTGAAGTCTCTAGATTGTGAGTGCCTCAAGCCAGCTACTTTTCAAGTCTTTCTTTTGGGATGCAAATCTTAACCCCGAGGGCCATGAACTGCACACAAGTCAGATGGCTGAGCAAAGGAAAAAGACTTCAAAGACTTGTTGTCCTGCTTCAGGGGAATCTGAGCTTCTTGTCCTGCTCCCTTTCCAGATCTCAGCAATTTTAACTGGCTGCTTGAACTTCACTTTCTAATCTCAAATCCTGTGTGAACTAGGGTGGAGTGTAACGCTTCAGAGTAAACAAAAACAGCTATCTGCCATGGGCAAAAGAAGGATATTGTATTTTGAAAACTGTCTTATGGCCATCACAGTGCAACTCTGCCATGTGGCGAGCACCTTCCAGAAAGGAGGAAAGAGGGAAGCAAAACTGACCTGGCTGGTAGGATCTTCCTTCCCTGACAGCACATCCAGCTCCATGGAGGTGGCGGTGTGAAATCACTGCCACCTCCCCATGCATGAGGGCTGATGATGGGAGCACAGGAGAGCCTGGTCCCTCCCCTGTGGTGGCAATGGTCCTGCATGGCACAGCTGCTCAGCATCAGCTCGAGGGCAGCTGCAGGAGTGGAGGGTGACACTGGCAGCTGGCCACATTGCTTTCTTTGAACCACACATGCATGCCTGCACAGAGCCAGGGTTTCTTCTGTTTTGCCAAGGGGTGCATGATGACAGCACAACCCTTGCATACCTTGTTCCCCAACCATGGAAACAGGTTTTTCCCCATATCAGCCTTTCCCATCAGTGCTCGTTCCTCCCTTAGCCTGCACAACCTAATCTTCATATGCTCAGCATAATATTTGCTGTTTGCAAGCCTGTGTTGTGATGTTGAAGGACTGAATCTCCTACTCCAAACAGTCCACACCTATTGCTCAGGAAAGAGGAGAAGAAATGGGGAAGTGCTAGGAGAACTGAGATGGTGACAATTACAGACTCAGCTTTATTTGGAATGAGCTCTCCAGCAACTTCTGCTCAAGGGGCTGGCACTGGGATGACTGAAATACTTGCCTTGTCCCAGCCATGAGAGGGTGCATCTGAACATAGTATTACTGAATGTAAAGGGGACAAAGGAGGATAGGGTCTGATTCACACCTTGCTGGTTTTTAAGGGTGACTGCTGTCCTGAGGAGAAAAAGAGAAAGCTTGGCACAGCTCAGCTTTTTCCCTGGTTTTGTTCCACTGCTTTGTATCCACTACCCAGGCTGCTGGAAGCTGATAATAAAAAAATACCTTCTGTTCCAGCTACTTGTTTTTTATCAATTGCCTGTGGTATTGAATGTCTCGCCCACACTTTTGAGCATCAGGCAGGTTGTGATACCTAGCTCCATATGCGTATTCAGTTGGCACCGTTGCAAGTGTGTTTAATGCCAGACGTATCCCTAAATATAACATAGGAAATCATGTTTGTGTTTGCAATAAACAGTTATTTTTTTTCTTGGTAACATAACAGGATCCGGTTTTAAATAAAAGAAAACTGATTATTTGTGGACAGAGATGATGTTCTTCAGAACTGTTTGTCCACTGGGTGTTTGTTATCATAATTAAATTTATTGCTCCAGTTAAACAAAAGCAGGCTTTTCCCCAAAATTAATTAGTCTTCATAATTAGAAATTGTTTTTCATGAATACATTCAATTTATATGCTAGAAATTACCTAGATTATGTTTTGCTGACAGCTATCAGAGTTGGCCATGCATACCTAATGTTCAGAGATATATTAATTACCTTGCTTAACTAGCATGCTCAAATACATTAATAACTCCCTGCCTTGGAGAACTGCTGCTTGCTGAAAGCTTTTTATTGAGATGTAATTCTTCATGATGCAAAATTCCTGCTCAGATGTCATTCATGCGTAGACAGAGTTACTGAAGACAATCTGAAAGAAAACTAATAAAGTTGGAAGCCCTTTCAACTAAACCTGGTAGAGATGGACAACTGGGGACTAGTGGAAAGCAATGGCTTTCTAAGATTAAGCTGAAGTACACTAAAAACAAATATTCCTTCTTAGAAATGCACAGGAAAATGCCATGTCCCATCATTTTTCTAGTTTTCCCCTACTCCTGGCAGCTTTTGTCGTCCCACTTGTCTTTTCTCCTTTTGATCAAGATGAAGTAATTGTGGCTTTTCTTATTCTCCTATTCTCTACCTTTCTTTGGGATGGCTGGAGCCTGACTCCAGCTCCAGTATGGACCCATATCCCAAGTAGAAGGGCTTGTCCCAGGGAGGCTTGTCCCAGCTCAGGCTCCAGCACCTGTGGGCAGACCCACTCCAACGGCTATTCACTCTGCAGGTCTGGGCAGGCAACCTGGCGGAAAACTGGTGTCTAAAACTCAGCGTCTGTTCCCAGTGCTGTCTCTTTGCTTTCACCTGCTTCACCATGAAATAAACTTCACTCTCCCATAACATGCATCATCTTTGTCACTGCATGGAAAGTCAGCCATGGGACAGTAAGATTATAGCAAAGAACAGACAAAAAGGTCCCATGAAACAGACAAAAAAATGGGGGACAGACTGGTGGTTTGACCCCTTGCACTGAAAATCAGTGGCTGAGCTAAAGTCGTACAGGGCTCTCCTGAGTCCCCGTATGGTGCTTTAACCTTATTTTTCTATATTGCTTTTCTAGATGGGAAAGATATGCTGGGTCTTAGACATAAAAGTATTATTCAGATCTTCTACCTATTTGCAAGACATGAGAAACACTGTGCACCTAGTTTCCTGTTCCAAGGATTTTTCTCTTGCTGCTATATTTTTTTCTGGATCCCTCCTTCATGTTGATAACTGCTTTCATATCCAGACTTATGTCTCATCAGAAAAAAATCTCTTTATGCAAGGTATATTCAGCAACATTTCCCCTTCTTTAGATTTAGTTCTAATTTGGGAAGAAAGCAGCAGATTTGGTGAGCTGAAAAACTCCAGTTAAGCTTTTTCATCCCTATTCAGTTAAGTATTTTGGCTGCAATTTTCAACAAAGGGAGGTTAAATTCCCCAAATCCTGCTGAAAGTCATTCAGCCCTGTGAATAGCCTAGCCTTAAATACCTGATTTACTGGATCAAAATAAACTTAAGCATGGGCTTATATACCTGGAGAGCTGGTACAGCAGTTACATCTGGCTGTAAAAGAAAAGAGACCACTAAAGATTCATTGACAGTGTACTGGCACGCACTGTGTTTTTTAAAAACAAGCTTTCTACCTTTAAAAAATAATATAGTACATTTTAGTTGATTCAATAACCATGGCATTCAGCTGTATGTAACTCTGAGTCAAGGCACTATGAATATACATGTGGTACATACTGAAGCCAAAGTAGACACAGCTGAGTGTTGAATTCCCTGATGAAGCAACTTGTTCTTAAAGTCCTTATTCCTACCCATTTATTTTAATTGATCCCAGCCTGTGCTAAGTTATTTTAATGGTCTCATTATTCTGAACTTCTAATAACCGACTTTTAAAAGGAACATATTTCACAAAGACAACTTCAATAAATAAGATCAAAGCTATTCTGGGCTGACCAGTTTGGGTTTTGTCCTCTGCAGACAGACACATATGCCTGATGCATTTTTCAAGAGTGGGGATTAAGGGAAGTCAGTATTAACATTAAAGGTGGGGAAGGTTGGGCCATTCAGTAGTTTGCTTTGCAGATGTCAAAAATACTGTGCTGTTCATCTTCATTTAGGGGGCAGAGATTTGTCAAAAGCACAGATGGAGTTTTGGGTGTTTAATTCCCATTTTGTAGACCTCTTGGACTGTAGCACAGTGTCCCTTTTGCCTGCTTTGAAAGTCTCACCTTTATCAGGAATACAGCAATTTGAAAATGCAAACCAGTAGAGGAAAATGCC
Source organism: Platalea leucorodia (assembly GCF_965183815.1). NCBI lineage: Eukaryota > Metazoa > Chordata > Aves > Pelecaniformes > Threskiornithidae > Platalea > Platalea leucorodia. The sequence continues at coordinate 14,233,585 of NC_138830.1, forward strand.
AGGCAGTGATAATGTCGGCTCCCAGAGCTATTTTGGTATCACCTGTGAATAGCAAGGAATATCACAGAGGCTGGAGGGAATGGCCTTTGCAGTCAGGAGTGTGCAGTAGTGACAGCTGGAAGGACAAGGAGAAGGAGAAATTACCTCGTTATTTTTCTAAGTAATACAAACAGCACTTGTATTGGTGTGTGGGAGCTCCCAGGAGCATAACACAGCTTTGCAATCAGGTGTTGGAGAGGAACGCTTACAAACAGCCTTGCAGTGCTGCCAGTGTTTTGGTAGCCTACAAGGGAGAACTCTGCACAGGAGTCACTGGGCAGCCAAAGGAGGTTGGGCTTTGCCAGAATGTTTGTTTTTAATCTGTTCTCAAAATAGTCTTGCTACTTGCAAATGTGATACTGATGGGGAGGTTTCTGGAGAAAGGGATTGTCTCACACAGTCTGCTGTAAAGTTCTGGGACTGACAAAGAAGTTCCCAAAAAAGTGAACTTTAAATAACACACAGATACTGCATTGCTTATATTTTTTTTTTCTTATTGGGAAGCTGACTGAATTGCTGTGACATCTGATACTAATAAGCAGAGAGCTCAATGGGACATCAGAAATGGGATTTAGGTTATACTACCAGGTGAAACCTAGACAATTCAGAATTCCTCCTTTGTTCCTAATATAGAGATATGGTATCACATCTCTAAAAACAAAGGGCATATTTCCATATTCCTTTGGGAGAGAACAGAATTTAATGTAGTTTGTGACCAATCTTTTCATAGCCCAGTGTTTATAGGTTTATGTCTCAGGTGCACTTTTCTTGTTACCCTTACGGTGTTCAGGTGGATCTGTGGGTACTCAGCCAGTGCTGGAAATTGAGTTCACAAGGTCTTCAAATTCCCCCTTCTATAAGATGAGAGTAATGTTAGTTATGCAGACTACCCACCACGGAAACTGGAGGAGATCTGCTAGTTAATTTTTGTAAATAGCTCCAAGGCTATAAAGCACCCTGTAAGTGATAAATACTAGTATTTTTAACATGGCATTTTTGATTGCCCAGGCAGTTTTTCCACTGAGAGGTCCAGCAATGTCAACCATCAATTTAACAACATGAATCTATCAGGACAGTCATACATTAGCTTCTAGTGATGCTATGTCCTCCCGTTGCAGTTACCTTGACAAATCACTCAGTTCAGAGGCACTGCATCAAACATTATTTCTCTGATGGGTAAACCAGGATGCTTCATAAATGTTGTGCATGCAGGTGGAGGCAGAAAGCTCAGTTCAGGGAAAGACAAGGCACTCCAGGGTGCTATGGAGAGGGACTGTCCCCTAAAGTGACTGAGTGGTGGTCTGAAACATTGCCCCTTCTGTCTTCAGAGAGGTTTATGCCAGAGGATACACTATGTAAAGTCTAAGTCAAGAGTGGGCTGTGCAACCCTGGGAGCTGAAGGAGGTGAGAAGGACCCTGAAGCTGCTTGTTTACTTCAGCAGTTTAGAAGGGAAGGCTGCAATTTTGGTTTTAGGGAAACCTAGATTTTCAGAGTTTGAGGGAGGACAGGCTTTACTGGCCTGGGGCTGGGAGGTGGCGGTTCTATGCTCCCACATGCAGAGCATAATCTGTTGCTAAACCTGTGCTGTATTTCCCTCCTCCAGTGGATTATTCATTGCCATGGGATGCACAGCAGCACTGAATGACGGGCCACTCTGTTTGTGGCATAAGCAGAGGAAGATCAGGTAGGAAGTATTCCTGTGGACTTAAAATAGAGAAAGGCTCAAATCCTGTGTCCTGATATTTCTGAGCTTTTTGAGGGTGATGGCCAGGACCAAAGCTGCATGCATGGCCATGCTGAAAATCTGAACTGAGAACTCCTCCATTAGTGGAGAGAGTTTTGGTGGGAATTAGCTGTGCGGCACAGCTAATCTCTGCCGTCTTGGTTAAGTCTTGCAACCTGTTGCAGCTGAAATAATTCAGCCAGCATGGGACCCAAACACTGAAGCAGCTTGACCAACATCAGCCAAAAAGCCTGTCAGCAAATCTTTTTCAGTAACTTATGTCATGTACTGAGGTTTGCTGTGTCACAGCTTCAGTTTTGAAGTGGCAATGGCAGGTTAACAGGTAGTTTAGGTGGTGGCTCAGCAGGTGGCCAAGGACCACAAATAAGTTTTCTTCTAAGCACATGCTCAGTCCAAAAATCTAAGAGAATCTGTTTTTCTGCACAAATCCCAATACAGTTCAGACAGGATTTTTCTAGAACAAAGGTGTAAATATATATGGCAGCTGTGAACTCCTGTGCTGCTTCTTTCTTTCTCTAGTGAAAAGATTTTTTTGATAGGATGAAATAGAGCTATGTGTATGTACGTGTATTTGTGTAGATTTATAGTTGCCTGCTTTAAAAAAAGAGAACTTTTGTCTAGGTTATGTCCATGAAATGCTAGACTGTGTCAGTCAACTTAATGTGGGCTGCAAAGCCAATTTCACCTTCAGTACTCGAAAAAGTAATCAGGGTTGTTTTGATTTGCAAGTTGTTGTTCTCTCATGTTCAAGATAATACTTCAGTGTTCACTTTTCAAATAATTTTTCTCTTTCCTAAATGTTATCTCTCATGTCTTCACATTAGAGCTTGATTTCCATCTGTTTGGTTCATGTTCATGTCCTAGGAGACTTTGCAAAACTTGAGTATATGTGGAGATTTAAGTCCTTGCTACTTGTATTGTGGCTAATATGATGGTAGCAAAAATTTCTCCCTCTGCCTGGAGAAGCTTTACCTTTTCTGCACGTGAAAGACTTAAAAATAGATCTAAGTTGTGAATTTAAACTGTGCAGGAGTAGAGCTTCCTTTGCACAACCCACGTTAGTGTGGACATCTACACCGTGAACACTGCAACAGTGTTTTTCCTGGCAAAGGTGTATTCACATTGAAAGGGAAATAAGCTATGCCGAAAGACATTTTATGCTAAATAAAACACACATATGGGATTTCTTCCTGGTTTGGTGATAAATTTCCTGGCTTGTAAATGACAATATGTGTAAGACAATGGAGAAACAAGCTGTTCCTCCAAGGCCAGGTTGTGACTATCCTGGGCTTTTGTAATTTCCTCTGTGAACACCACTGGACATGACAAAAGTGCAGGAGCATACCTGGTACAGCTGGCAGCACTGAGTACCTCTGCCTGCTCTTTGCTGGCACACAGGAGTTTACTCTTTCAGCCCAGAGCTGACCAGAGCTGTGAGGATGTGTTATCACAGTGCCAAGTCTGAGTCAGTGCATGCTCACGGCTCCTCTGGTGCAGGCAGAGCCAATTCAGGTCAATCAGCAAGATGCATGGGCTTACAGGGGAGAAAGAGACTGTTGCACATCCACCCCATGTGGGATTTGCGTTCCCAATGAAGAGCAGGAGCGAGGCTGTTTCGTCTCCCCTCCAGCCCCATCAGCATTGCAGCTGTGTCTGTTGCCTCTCCAGAAATGCACAACAAAACACCGGCACTAAACATCCTCAGAGGCTTGGAGCCCCACATTCGGGTTGCTAACAGGGCAAAACCTGGGCTGCTCCTCTTGAGTTGCTGCTGTTACCTGGGTCGGCCAGACTGAGCTGCTGCAGATGCTCTAGCACATCCTACCATCCCACCTACAGAGCTGGACCAAAATACAGGCTTTCTGGGAGTGAAGGGAGAAGGTTGGGCAGCAGGCTGAGCAGTTTACGTTCAGGAGCTTGTTTGTGGCCATGCATTGCCTTGATGATAGTCAAGACTTTAATCCAAGCCCTTCTATCCTGTCCCACAATAAGCAGTAGCACTACAAACTCTCCTGAGCCACTTGATAGCGTAACAATAAGCATAATGATTGTATTGGTAAGGCAGCCTCTGCCAGGATGCTAGCAACACTCCACCAAACAGCTTTGAAAGCAATAGAAAACAATACAGGTAACAAAATTGTAGTGCAGCATTACACTGATTTAGTGGCTCCCAGAGACAAACCATGGCCCTGATCCTGTAAAACTTGAAAACTTGTTTAACTTGAGCCTCCCAAATAGTCTCTCTGACTTCGGCAGCAGCGTTTCCTTGTACAAAGCTGTGTAGGGAGCATTAACGCTTGTGGAGATGAGCCGTTAAGGCTAAAATCCAGCAAAGCTGGATCCAGCTGAATCTGTACAACATCCCAGTTAATGAGCATATGCAATTTTGTGTATGATATTCTTTCACCTTTGCTTAATTACCAAAAGTAGTTCTTACAGGGAGAAAACCTCTTGAGAACAAGAACAAAGTTTATTTTGCAGTCATTGCCAATTAAATATTTTGGTCAAAATTAGATGCACGCTACATTCAAGTTGTGCACAGAAGCATTTTGGGGGGAAAAACCAATTACAGATTTTTTTTTCCAGTTTTCTTCAATCTCTCAGAGTAACAGAGATTAACATTCTGAGTGATAAAAACCCCGAGCTAAAATTATAATAATTAACTCCGACATTGCATGCAATACCAAGAGAAAAATTTCTTATTATGTATGTTGTCTTTAATTATAATTTAAAGGTTTGAAAAGGAGAAATTAATTATAGTTTTTATCCTGAGATTGGCAAAACTCAAAACATAAAGCTGATAGAAGATGCTCTGGAGAACATCTTACCCACCATTCAATTTAAATGTCATTTAAGAGCCCAGCCTCCTGATGAGTTGCTTAGATTTCCAAATCATGATATTCCCTTGTCATTAAAAGCACAGTGTGAGACCAATTTCCAGACCTCGTGCAAATGATAATATCCTTCAGTAACCTGAAATGGAAATGCTCAGGTCATCATACCTGGCATTTTGGAGTAACTCTCTTCTGAGGGCCTACAAACATTAATTTATCTCTCCAGGATGTAGGTGTTATTGTGGCACAGGTCTGAAAATAGCACTTTTGGACATGATCTTAAGATAATTTGTCATCAGTGCTTGTATGAGCAGCCCATAATCTTTGCAGAAACACTGTGTTACCCTTAATTCCATTCTGTAGACCCTTTGAAGCCCTACAGCAGAATAGAAGAGAGCAAAAATGACAATACCCATCCTAAGCAGAGACTTACAGATCTAACACTGTGTTTATAATGTATCTGCTACTGCTTCTTTAGTAAACGGAACCTGCTTTTAATAATTATTCTTTATCAATAAGCTTAGATACATTTTACAAGTCATAATATCCATCACATGTCTAATTAAATGAATTAGGGTTTTTTTGTTGTTGTTGCCAATTACAAGTGATCTTCAGAACATTCCCAAAGTTGCTAATTATACCTTATCTCTGTCTGTTTGTATAATGGCTAAGCGTTATGGCACTGAAGAGCAAACTAATATAATCAAATAAAGATGGAATAATCACATATCCTTTACCACTGTGGAATTCATAAAGGTTGTACAAGTCCAGGTTTACAATTAAATGAGGCCTGGAAAAGATTCCTTGAGCCCAGAAGAGTTTTGTTTCAGATTTGAGGAAGAAAGTACTTATCCTGTGGGTCTGCCTTCATAAAATCTGTATTTTTTTAATAGAAAATAAATGTTCTGTGTTCTCTACCACTTTAAGATGAAAGATGGGGATAGCACCCTTGGAGAGGTGATCTGTAGATCTTGGAAGATGAATATTTATTCTCCAGCTGAGGGAGGACTATAATGCTATACCTTTTCAAGTGTTCTAATTTAACACAGGTAATTAGTTATTTTAAGTGAACTTCAGAGATTAATTTCAGGGTCTGTATGAGATTTTCTCTCAGTCTTAGCGTAATTTCTAGGAGAGAAGGAGCCATATCACAAGAGCTCGCCTCTGCACTGGCAGCCCTTTGTGATACTGAGCAGGTTTATGTGGCCCTTCAATGTATGATGGGTACCTCTAGACCTCCATATTACAAGTATGTCTTTACCAGGGTGCGTGTTTCTTGCTGTAATCACAGGCATCCCATCGTTCATCCAGGAAAGCAGGGATTTTGTTAATATATATTAAAAAAAGAAATAAAGAAGAGGTATGCAGCATCTCCAGCCATTAATAAACAAGAGGCTCTGCAAAGTCATTTGGAAGAAGCAGTGGTCTGAGCTCCAAATATCATGTCAAATTTCAGCTGCATTTAATGGCTTTTGGGGAGTCTTTCAGCAATGCTATTATGTGTAGTTTTATTAATTTCTTCCATCTAAACGGACAAGCATTTTGATAGAGAGAAATGCCTGTTACCTTCTGCAATGCACTTTATCATCTCAACATAGACCATTCAAGCCTATGCTTCCTTCCTTTGATTATTATTTTTCCAGTTATAGTTCAGGTTCAAAAAGTTAACAGTAGTATCAAGTGGCACTACTGTATCATCTGCTGTGGCTGAGCTGCCTCACAGAGATGACCAGTTTGTCCTAATAACCAAAGCAATAACATTTTATCCTGGTTTCTGTTAGCTGTTTGGCAGAATCTGCTTGTGCCAGTGCCATCACCAGATGCTTTTGTTTGTATTATATTTAAATTCATAAATTGAATCTTCAGGGGTTAATTCTAAACTCCAGATGCAATGGACTGAGTTGAGCATCGCCCATTGGTGTCGAAGCACAGGCATATGCCCAGTGTGTGGAACAGAGATTACTTCTCTGGCACCAGCTGTGTCCAGAGCAATTCTCTCATAGCCAGACCTCATTCAAAGAGGTGCAACGTTAAGTGCATTGCCAAAACCAGCTCTAAGAGAGTCAGCCCTGTCTGTTGTTGAGCTGCAGATCAACTATTAGCAAGGGCAGTTTAATTTTTAACCACACCAGACAGACAGTGTAACTCAGAGCTGTTATTCCAGGGCTTGGTGAGGAGCACAGGTCCCCAGGCTACCTGGGACCAGCTGCCTCTGCCTGATAGCGGTGAGGGCAAGAGCAGCCTGCCTGCAGAGAGGGCAGGAGATGGGCAGGGGTTAGCTCAGGACACTCTTTGCAAAGAAGACCATGTAACCAGCCCAAAGTAACATTTTCCATCAGAGTGGCCATAGTGTTTCCGTGAAGGATGTCCTTTCCCTGATGGGGGATGTGACTCCAAACTCGGGGGATCCCACCACCTCATCTCTCACATGGTTCACCCAGACCCTGAAGCACCTGATAAAGAAGTTTTCCCTGAGTGCAGATGATAAAGGATACCTCTAGCATTAAAGCTCCCCGGAGACCACAGACCTCCAGTGTTTCCACCCCAGGTAGGGTGTTGTCAGCACAAGTTAATCTCTTTCAACACAGCCAGCATTAAACACTTTGCAGCCCCCAGCAGAAGCATCAGGAAATGATACAGCCATCTAGTGCTGCCAGCTCTCCTCTGCTTTCCAGCCTCTGAATTGCAATGCAATTTGCTTAAGGGGAAATGTAGGTGTTGTGGTTTGATGCTTAGCATTATTATACAGGGCAATTTGTAATAAAACAAGGAAATGGTTCTGTGAATATTGTAAGCCCTGGTAAAAAGTATTCAGTCTGTACTTGATTCAAACAATTAGTCTCCAGTGAGCTTGAGGAATTCTTTGTTTCCCCTCCTCCCCCCCCATCTATGTTGGATGTTTTTATCCTGTTCCAGTGGGTGGGTGAGTTCCTAGAAGATATATTATTTCTGATTAAGGATAGAAATGCTAGCTTGGACCAAGTTTTTCCTGTGTCAAAGCAGTGGTAGAGCTGTTCTACATCAGCGTGTGTTACCATGCTAGTGCACAGTCACCATCCTACTGTACCTACTGCAGAACTGCTCCCATGTTCCATGGCAAAAAAGTTTTTATCTGTGAAAAAATCTATTTTCATTAGCTTTTCTGATATGTAAACATTTGGGAGTACCACCCATTGTCTGCCATATGTAATGTGTTTCCTGCAGTCCCATCCACATGCTTTTTATAGGCAGCTTTTCAAAGTGAGAAAGAGTAGGATGAGCTCCATCATTCCTTGTGCCAGCCACTGCAGGTCAGGCAGAGGGGAGGAGCAGGCCCCAGGGCCACTGGGATGTGCTCCAAAAAAGCAGTGTAACAACAGCAGTTCTCAGGCTCTTCACTAGTTGGAAGTAAAGTGACTATATCAGATTATTTTGATTTCACCTATGGTGAGATTTGAAACCCATTCTGTTAAAATAATAAAAATACCACTTGAACAGCTGCTGTTCTAGAAGTAAATATTGGTCTTTTTTCTTTTTCCCTAAATCTGTCTCCACAAATGCTAACAGAAATTAAGAGTGACTCGTGAAACACAGAAAAAGCTCTTAGATGGCTGGCTGATGAACATGGACACCTTAGATCAGCAACTTACTCCAGCGAAAGGGAGTAAAAGAGTGGAGAATCACCCCTTCCCTATAGCTGTCAATCAGACAAATACAAAATCTGACATTGTACAAAGCTGGAAAATATTGTAAAAAGCAGAGGAGTCTAAAAAAGTTTTGCAGAGACCTGTGAGAGGAGGAGATGTGAATCTAAGGTGGTGGTCATTAAACTTTGGTCCACTGGTCCTAGGGATCCCTGAAGGGACCGATTAGTCCTAGGTGATGCACAAAGGGCACTAAGGACAGCGATTTTCCTGCTGTCAGTCTTGTATTTCCCATCATATTCATCACCTCCACTGGGGAATGGCTGGAGATCAGCAAATCTCAGAAGCTGAAGATCACTGGCAAATGTTCAGGAGCTGGCAGAGCATGTATTTCTTTTTTTTCCCCTATGGCCTTGCTCACCCTAGAAGTAGTCAAGAAGAGCCTACTTGAAAAAGCAACAAGAAAGAGGAGAAAAAAAAAGCATCTGGCTTGGATCCTGGCCAAAGAGCATGTGTGCCCTGCACCACCAGGACTGATGATTGTCATCATATGTATCTTATCCCCCCTGGGGCAGTGGCTGCTTTCCCTATTTGCTTCATCCTTTTGGAGCCTAACTCTTGGCTTGTTAAGTATTTGGGCCAAGCCCTCATAGGCAGCAGAGCTCACAGAGGAGGGATGGAGCCTGGGATGCTACTCCAAGCCTCGTCATAGGATAAAGAAGGCTGAGCTTAAACAGCTGGGCTACACTGAAATTCAGTGCCTGTGTATAACATACACAGCTTGTTTTTTGCTCCCTCAGTAACACCACATTTGTAGGAATGCACAATGACCAAACTCCATTAATTCCCTTGTAATGTAGCTCCTGATTTACAAGCCAGGAGCCTGGTTCTTTCTTGCCAGGACTGTGCAGGCACTTGTCCTGCTTTCTGATGGAAATGACTAGGCAAACCGCCCCAGCCATCCTTGTTATTAAGTTTTCCCACTGCATCCAGCTCCCTCCCTGTCGCTTAGCCATGGGCCCCAGTTAGCACTTCATTCAAGCTGAGAGGAGTAGTTCATCTGCGTTTACATATACATGTACATATATAAGCATTTCTGTTGGCAGGCACCAATTAGAAGAGTCTCATGGAGAGTCTAAAACATCACTACTGATGATACCAGCCAGGTTACCTGGTGGTAAAGGAGACCAGCTGTGTCTTGAGCTAGGAAACAGTTGACTCAGATGCCGGCTTGAACAGAACCAAGTTCAATAGCTCCCACAGAAGAGAGCAACTAAACATCAAGAGACAGTACAAGAGACCCAGGTAAATCCTTTGAGGACACTTTTTGTGAGGTAAGGGGTTTTTGTTTGTTTTCTTGAGACACTAGGTGAGATTTATTGGTATAAGAGTCAGTAGCTTATTTAAACTAAGAATCAAATCATCACTGGGAAGTTTGTTATTTGGATGGTCATTTAATATTTATGAACAAGAATTGCCTGTACATTAAGAGCTTAATCATCCAAAAAACACCAGCAGCAAATTCCTCCCCAATACAAATACAAGGAGATTCCTGAGCTATTACCCCAGAGTTGGCTTTTGCCCATCTTGTTATAAAAAGAATACTTGCAAACCTCCTCATAAAGCAATAAATTACACATTAATTACAGAACACCCAAAAAGAACAGACGTGCAAACCCAGAGGAAATGCCTAGACAGAAAACGGTAGGACTGGCTTCTTTCCAGAAGGCTGACAGATCCCAGGTCTCAGGGTGATGCCACAGCAGCCCGCTTTCAGACAAACCTTAAAAAATCCTCAAAAAGACATCAAAATCTGCAGAAATGTTGCTGTGGAATAGATTCAGTAAAATATACAGTATGCAAACCTTAATGTAGTTCTTTGCAGACAGCAAGAGCAGGGAATTCTGCAATAAACGTTGCATTACCGTTACGTAAAGAGGAATGTATATATGTACATTGAGCTATTTTTTTCCATAATTTTATTCACAATTATAGATTTATGAATATAAGAGTGTGGATATTTTTCAAGACCTCCTGTATGATTGTTTTATCTCCTCCCAGGCCTCCTCACCTCATTTGCCTGATCCGAAAGCAAGGAGCATGCTCATAGCAATGTGTGGGACCAGCTCCCTGACTTAAAGCTCTTCAGTTGAGGGTAGCTGTTTGCATAGCTCCTTTTTCTGTGGGTCTTGGATCAAGCCCACTTGATCCCAGACATGCGATCCAGACCATTAGCCAGGGCTTGGCTGGAGGTCAGAAACTCTATCTGTGGTCTGGAAGCAAGCCAAAGGCCAGAGCCAAGCCAGACATGTTGGGATGCCAGGGGTCTTCTAGCAGATCCAGGAGCTGGAGTCAAGTCACAGCTACCAACTGTTGGCCAGGGAGGTTTGCGTACTGGTTTGATGAATTTATCCTTTTCTTGGAACACAGTTTGGGTTGCATTGACTTGGTAGGGCAGCAGGCTGCTTATTAATCCACACAAGCTCATACATCAGGTATACAAATAAAAAGGTAATATTGAGTGCCTTGAAGTTGCCTCACAACCACTTGGAGAATCTCTGGTGATCTTCCATGTCATCACAAGAGCAGGATGCATTTCAAGTGTCATCTTCAGGTCCTCTGACTATCCAAGGGGATGGTGCTTAGGTGCTTATGATTGGGATAGTTGAGATAAGCAATTACTGCAATTACACTTACGCCTATGTGCTGCAGTACTAATGAGCCATGTTGCATCTGCTGTAACTGAGAAAGCCACCGGAGACAAAGGCCAACTACAATTAGCCGCTCACAGGGCTGGTGTAGTCTATTCCTCTGGTTTGAATATTCAGGTACATTTTCCTGCTGGCAGCCCCAACTGACAGTCAGTGCATTACCCTGCTGTTTTCTCTTTCTAAGCTGTGGATTAGTGGAGTCTTGCAGCCACAGGTGAGGGGAAATTCACTGATCTTTTGTGCCCCTTGACAGGACCAGACTCATGAGCATGCAGCTCCGCTTCTTAGAGTGAAAGTCCAAATCTGCATTCTGCAAAGGAAAGAATTAAAATGTCATCAAAGGTGAAAGAAGAAATTTTCAGGGTGAAAACTCCAGTTTCAATGAAATTACAGCAGTAGCCCTAGATAAATGTGAGGGTGGGTTGGCAGTAAGATTGGAGGCAGTCCATTTACTGATTAAATTTGATTTTATACATATAGCCATGCTAAACCCCAATTATCGTTATTCAAGAAAAGCACCTGGATTAATCAGACCTGCCACATCCATCTTTTTCCAATGCTTATTCCACATTTATCTGACTGGCTGTGACTCTGACAGAGGAAAATTTCACCAACTGATTTAAAACACTGATTAGTTTTACAGCCCTTATATTTCCAAGCTGCAGGTAGGAAGAGTCAAAATCAGACCTCCCCACTTTCTTCCCTTCCCTCCCAAACAGGGCTGGAAGAGCGAGCTGTGTGGTACCAGAGGGACCTGTGAAATGTGCCCTCCAGCAGGGCTCCTGGGAGCATGGGGCCGGGTCTGGTGGCATGCCCAAGGTGCAGGTCAGTGCTGGGGTTTCTCCCCTGTTCCATAAGTAATGTCAAGAATAGTGAGATGCCCCAGTATTGCCATTTTTAATGTAGGTGACAAAGTCTAATTGCAGGGGAGCATGATGGGATCCAGTATGGGGATGAAGGTAGGAGGCTGTCTTGAGATGTAGGAGTATGGAAAACACCCAGTGCAACAAGTGACAGACGAGAGACTCAGTGTTGCAGACAGACACATATGGCATTGGAGCTGCTTTGGTCAGGGGGTGCCCCTCCACGGGGAAGGTATTGCACAGGAGAAGATGTGATGAGAGGAGAAGGTGTCAAGAACAGGGCTGTGTCTGAACTGGCCGGCTGTATGTTATGGGCAGTAGTGGAGTGGCTGGAGACCAGCTTATTTGACTGGTCTGGACTTTATTAGCACTCCCATCCCCTCCTTATCACTAGATCTGGCATGTCATCCCGCTCACACCCAGTGATAACCTTGCGTCAGGGGAAGGAAGGATGCTTTTTAATAATGTATCTCGGAGAGAGGCAGTTCTGGCTCTTACCGCCAGCGATAGCTGGGCTGCCTGAGCGAGGCAGGCTGAAGAAACACCCAGCCGAGCTCTCTAATTGTTTCTGGCCACTGATTGAATATAACAGCCTGTGAATTCTCAGGCTGTTCCCTGCTGGCTGAAATGCCTGCGGAAGGACAGACTCTGCCACTACTCAGGCGCCTCTCTTGAGCCAAAGGAAATCTCTCCTTTACAGTTTCCTTCAGCAAGTGAGATGACATCAGCTCTGTGGGTGGACAAATGTATTGAAAACCTGTCAAAATTCATAGTATTTTCAGAGATGCAGAGATGTTCAAGCTAGAAATGTTGTTATTATCAGCTAGTCTGAACTCCTTCCTATCGCAAAGGTTGGAGAATCTCACCCAGCACTTCTACAGTTTCCAAAGCTAGAAAAATTGAATCTAAAGGCAGAGTTCAAATGTTCAGCAAGAAGGGAATTAGTACTGGAACAGACAGACAAGAGACAGAGTAGATTCTCTATTGCTTATGATTTTTTTTCTTACAACTGCATGACTTTCCTTAGGATAAACTGGTACTAATCAGAATTATTTTAGGGATCTAAGATGTGCCAACTGGTATCCTCTGTATTACACAGGGAATGTGAAAGCTTTGTTCTACCTTTGGCATCCACAAGTCTTTGAAACCTGAGAAAGATGGGAAATGGGTTTGTGGGCTGCATTTTGTGATGCATGACAAATCTGCTCACCAGGAACCTAGCAACATACTGGGGAAAGTCTGGATGCTTGTGTGCATTTGTTTGGCTGCAGATTAAATATTGGCTATGAAACAACATGTCCTGAGCACATGTATAAATGGGTTTCACAATAGCCAGTCTGCAGTATGAAGAACAATTCAGAGGAGGCCAAAAATTTGTTTCTTCTCCCTTTTTGATCTTTGGTTTCATTGTACCTTCCTCCTGTGAGTGAAGAACACAAGGCTGTGTGCTTGCTTTGTTAAACAATTCCAACTTTCTTTTCTTCGTATGCAGAATGATTATAGCCCTCCTGCCCTCTCTTGTTTCCATGAACACTTTCTTCCTTCAGTCCCAATGGACCGGTTTCCAATGCTTAGTCTCAATGCTCTGAAGCCTCCCCTGAATTTAACAGTGATAAGGTAAGATTTTGTAAGTTAATAACACATTTTTTATGGAGAGGAAAAGCACTTGAAGAAAAGCATGGGAAATTATGCACAGATCAGAATTTCTGAAAGATTTTGCAAGTTCATAAAGCCTTATAAATACAAAATGGGTTTCTCAGAGGGACAGCCTGAACACTTCCTGAAGCCAGGAAAATCACCATGTAAATAGGCTGAGCACAGCGCAATGCTTTCTGCACATTTCCTGGCAAGGCAAATGCTAGCAACCCTCTTCTCAGAGGTCCTATCTTTATAAGCAACCACCAGCACAGCCTGTATCTTTGTTGGATTTTCCAGCTTGTTTTTGAAGAGCTGACTGACTTCTATTCCATACAAAGTTTTGCAGTTCCCTGAGTGTCAAATCTGGGATGGGATTTCAGTCCCTCCTTTACTTCATCACTGCCAACTCCACATGGTTTCTGATCTCTCCGCAAGCCAACCTCACTTGCTCCACAGCTTTTGCCCTCGCAGTCTGAGCTGGGTTCCCAGTGCAACCTCAGTCTTCTCTTTCCTAGAGGGCAGACAACCCAGCAAAGGGAAATATTTTAGGACTTATTCTTCCTCATTCCCTTCCTTTGCTTCAATCTGGTATCAAAACCTCTTTTCAAAACATCCCTCCTGCTCTTGGCAAATATTCAGAATAATTTGGCTTTCTCCCTCTACTTTGGAAAGATTTTTCTTTTCTCTCTGTCACTCAGGTATAGGCAAAGATCTAATATTATGCCTGCTGAACAGCTTTGCAAAGGAATTGGTGGTAATGTAGCCAATAGGACTGAGGACTTGGGGTGGTGGTGAGTCTGGCCAGAATTTTTGTGCTATGTGCCATTATGCCACGTGTATACACAGAGATGTGACTTCATGGCAGAATAATACATTGGCTGTGACAAAAGCATGTTGTCAAGAGATGAGAGAATCTTGCCTTATTGAGGACACAGGTAGCAGAAAGTCCTCATGAGCTAATGATGCAAAATATCAAGGGTCAGACTAGGAGATGAGGGTCTTTGGCTCCTACTGGTGAACAGCCTGTGAATGCTAATGCTGTTAATTAGTTAAGGGAGATGCTGTTATAAATAGAAGAGCTGACTGAATCTTTTTATGGCAGATAAGCTGTACAATGAATTTAGTCATTTCCTGTTTAACAGCATGGTAAAGTTTATAAAGCTATTTTTAATTGTTCATTACTGATAATGATCTGGTTTAAAAAAGAGACAGCATTATGGAAGAACTGCATTATTTCTTTATCAGAAATTAACATCAACCGAAATGCCCCCATCAAGTTGGCTACTGGGGAAGATTGCCTAGGTAGCAGACACATGTACTTTTACCCAATACAACAATGATTTTCTGGCTGACATGAATTTTGAGCACTCGCATTTCTCCTCTCACCATGTTTCTTTTACTGTAAAATAAGCTCCTTTCTGTCCATGTGACAAGGGACAGCGCAACTTTGCCTTAGACAGGGAAAAGAGATTCTCTGCAAAGCCCAGATCTGAATTGCTGTTCTCACCAGAATAGTGACCCATGATACATGAAATAAATTCCTATGTCAGAAAATCCCCTGATCTTTAACACGTGGGGAGTTGCAGCAGGCTAACAGCTGGTGCTTCATCGCTTGTGTCCAAATGTTGTTGCCCATGTGCTTGACAGTGAATTAGCTGCTAATAATGGATAGCCAGACTCTTCTGGAGTGAAACATTTACAAGAACCGACATGCTGCCAAGTTTAAAGCCTGGGAACACAAGGCAATTTCAAACCTGTCATTTCCTCACAGAAAGGAGATTATTGCTTTGTTATCAGCAAAGATACTATGTTATGTAGCTTTCCTGCCCTTGAATTATCTAGGTCATATGGGATGGCCGTGGGTTATATTGAAAAATACATCTTTGGGGTCTGTGTGTTTATATAACATATATATGTCTATATAAACATCTAGCATGGAATTCACCGCTTATGTGCATACCCAGTGCAGTTGCACGACCACATACATATAAGCATCAGTACTTGCAAACTCACCAATTGCCTTAGACAGCCTCCGTAACAAAGATTTATCGTTAGCTCGTCTCCCACTGTTTTCAGCATTCAAGGTACTTCCTGCAATAGGTATAAGGAATCAGTGCAGCACCTGAGGCACTGATTGAAGGTAAAGTTGGCAAATACCCTTGCTTTATTCTTCGTGCCATAAGCCTTTGGCTTGTACATCTGAACTCCATTGCTTTATCCAGTGAAAGGTGCTCTGAGAGCTCTCTCTTGATTACAGCATTTCTATAGCCGTGCTTATTTCTGCTCGTCCAAGGATCTGGTAGATGATAAAGTTGCCAGTTCACATAGAGTGTGGATTGTGCTGTTGCATCAAGAAAGAAGCAGTTGGACCCACTATTTGTGGTGGGTAAGGCATCTTGTGCTCACTGCTGGGATTTGCAAGGCATTTCTGTGGTTCCTGATGCTCAGAGTGTACATACTGGACCTTCAAGTAATGCATTCACATGCCCATGCTGCAGAAAAGTGAGAGATGCAACTGGGTTGGACCTAGTTTTTGCAAACACTTGGAATCTTAAATCAGAAAAGGTGTCTCAGCCATGCTCTGGCTTTTTAGTAAAGCCATGCGTCTGCTGCTGAGTGTCCCTTTTACTAGTTGAAGAGCAAGAACCACAGTGGACAAATTCATAGTAAGCTACTGGTTTGTAGAAGAAACCTTCTGCAATCGTAAGCCTTGTTTCATTTTTGATATGACATCGAAGTTTACAGTGATAATAAAATACACTAATATTTTGTTTCTATCTGATAATTAACAATATAAATATTCTCAGGGTGCTCTTCAGTCTTTTCTTTTGCACATTTCTTTCTTCTGCTTCACAGTCTTTAGTTACATTGGCCTGAAAAATCACATTATTCAGAATGTGCATATTTCTTGAGGAACAGTTTTAACTTGAATATAAGTTGCTTTCTTGCAGCTTCTCAAAAAGCTGAGAATGTATTCAGAGTATCCAAGGCTAATATCCTGTAGTTTTCCAACAGAAGTTGTCATCATGATCTACAGAAAGCAGCATCCAACCTTACATGAGATCACAATGATTCCATCATCTTGTGTAGTGAAATAAATATGTATGCGTGATGTATTTATACATCTATAGTAATGCCTATACATTTATGTCTTTGGCATTTCACTTATATGTGTCAGTTAAAATAATGTGTTTGAATACTTAGACTATAAACAAAACAATAGTTATGAACTTTGAATAAATTTTTGTAGTTAATATGCATATGCATTTACCTTTGCAGGGCAGTACCTCTTAATAAAATGCTGTTATACTGCAGAATTGCCTTTGATTTACAGGAGCAACAATGTGCTGATTGACTCAAAGGAATTGAGACAGCAGGTCTGGCTCTGTCATGAGATTTAATGTATTTCTTTTAACTGTTTCTTCCTAAGTGCAAGGCAGCTGCATCAGTCAGTAGGCATTGGCATGTTTTAAAAGGCCATTTCCCTCACAAAAGCAGGTATAAGTCACGGGAAATCTAAATTCCTCGCTGCATGAAAACCAGGGGGTGAAGAGAGGCTGTTTGGAGGGCTCATTGTTTGAGAATTTCTTTTAGGAAGTATTTCATCAGTAAATCTGTAGACTTCACTGCTTCCTACTAAGCCAAGTAGGAAAAATACATAATTTTTCCTGTCAACACCTTGGATTAAAAATGATGAAACAAGCATTTGTGGCAGGTTAATTGTTCCTTGGGTATTTGCAACCCCTGCACAGAGTGGGTGTGAATATTAACTCCACAAGTAGCAGGCTTATCACACGGGGAGGCTGTATTAGCCAGACGGATACGGTCCCCAGTAGGCTTCCTACCCAGACAGCGTGTGCACGACAAGGTCAGCTCGACCTTCCTTAACTGTTAGCTGAATCAGTAAATACAGCGTTACAGAGCTCGCAAAGCAAAGCAGCAATGCAGCCTGCGATGCAGGGACGGGAGGAAGATGGGTTTGGAGTAAAACTATTATTCTTTAAGAAGCCCATAGCTATAAAACCCTGACACAAAATTTTCCATTTCCATGTAAATATCCAACTCACCTGTCTATCACATAGCTTCTCTTTTTCCCAAAGACCTATGGTCATGTTAAAGCAAATAGCTGGTGCGCTAACATTTGGATTCATCTAAGATTAGCTGGAGTAGCACGTATTTACACACAGAAAATGTCAGGATAATATACCATCAAAGCAAGAACTGTGTTTTTATGACTGCATCTAAATATGTGTTCTAGGGCTTTGTTTTTGCTTGATATTTCATTCTGCTCAGATCTCCGGATATGTGTGCACATCTGGAAATGCCGGTAAGTGCTGTAAGTGAAGTGACAGCAGAACTGAAGAGTGACCAGGTCTGGTCTTTCCACTCAGGTCCTGAGAAGAGTATTGAGAGGAAGCTGACTTGTCTGCCTCTGTGCCGGAGCTCTTTGACTCTCCAGAGGCTGTCAGTGTGAGTAGCACTTTGATAAAGTCAGGTTACTCGGTCTGACCTCGGAGGTAAAGTTAGAAATCAAGTGTGCAGTAATCTTTTATATTCATCCAATCTTTCATTACTCTTGTGCCTAATCCAACTGTTAATGCATTTATTCTTACAATGCTGTCTTGGGGCAGAGTGGTTCTATAATCCTGATTTTGCAGAGAGGGAGCTGAACTGCAGAGTCACCTGGTGAAGGTCAGGCAGGAAAGCCAGAGGCAGAAAAGGGAGTACAACAGCTTTCTTAAACCCTTAAAGACATTCCTGCCCATCAGACTAATCCTGTGGGGGATGAGGATCAAGCACGGCAGGCACACAGGCGTGGAGATGTGACTCACTTTTACCCTTTCAGTGCCTTACGCTAATGGATGTCTCCATGTCAGCCAGAGGTAAGAGCGATACCAGCTGCATTCCTGGGATATGTATAGGTGACACTTGCTATTGAGTTTGGGCACCCAGGATAAGGACATAGCCAAAGCATCCCCTGAAGTTTCATTTTAGAGCTGCTTCTGAGGGATCCAAAGGGATCACGGTGAAAAATGATAGCAGGGAGGGCAGGAGGGAGAATGGGTAAAGAGAGCATTCTTGAAGGAAAATACAAGGTTTTGGAAACAGGCATCCAGCCTCACTCAGTGCTGGGAGGAGAGGTTCCCAATGCTGTGGTGGTGGCACTGACAGCTCATGAGAGAACATGCTCTGCCTTTTTGGCACTGAACTTGCTTTGGATTTATGCTGGTATGTGTTGAGGGGCAGAAATGAGACCTTCTTCTGTTTTTCATCTCTTTGGAGTCAAAGGAAAGAGTCACCTTGGGTCATCCTCCCAGCCTGCTCCCTGGCTGCTGCCTTGCGTTGCTTGCCCTGAGGCTGCTCTCCTCCCACCCCTTGCGACCCCTGTGGCAGATGCTGACAGGTCTGGAAGATGACACCTCTTCTCTCAGGACACACTCTCATCGGAGAATGCCAAGACATTTTGGGCAGCACCAACAGCCATGACCTCTGTCTGTCATTAGCAGCCTGGCTGATTTCAGTGTGCTGCTTTGGCAAGGGACTAGGGAGACAGCCCCAAGATGCATCTAATCATCTGTGATTTTTGCAGTGATGCATTATCATTGCCTTGTACCCTGTGTCATATGGTTCTTACACATAAATTCCTGCTTTGATTTGCTTTGCTTTCAGTTTTCTTTGCTGTCCCCAGGGATTAATGCAGATTGTTGTTGTGAATCCAGCTAGACATGAGGCAGAGTTGGGAGGTCATGTCCCCTGATTAAGTTTTGATCTTGGTCTCATTCCTAGCTTTAATTTTGTGACCAGGATGCAAATTAAATATAAATACATGGGCCTTGAGTCTGTCTTAAACAACTTTCTGAGATATCTTAATAGCGATGCTCCTGCTTGACACTGCTATGTGAAGAATTCTGCACCAATTAACTGTGTACCTGGATTTAACTTTTGCTTTTAGCTGGATTTAGCCCCAGTGGCCCAAACCTCATTGTCTTCTGTGGGTGAGGGGAGGTGCAGGTGTCTTGAAAAGTAGCCAAAGAGCTCATCTGCTAAGTCTTTTTGGGGTGAGTGTTCAATACTTTGTGCAAATAACTAAGTGCAGTGACCCAGCAGCAGTCCCCAAGTTTGTTATCTCACTTGATCCACTGGGAGAGCATGGGGACTTGTCAGGGTGGGCTACAGCCAGGGCTGTTCCCTGGGGCACCCTGCTGCCCTGCAGTTAATTTCAGGGTGCACTCCCCTGCAGAGCTGGCAGAGCAGATGTGTGAGTGTGATAGCACCTCCTGAAAAACATCAGTTTTGTTCCTTTGCAGGTGTTTTCTTTTTCCTTTTCCTCCTGTTCTATTTTTACTCTGGTTTGAACTGGTGTTTAATTTGCCTCTTTTCACTTCTTGCCTCTAATAACAACTCTCTCTCATCTTACTGCTTTGCCTGATCATTTTTCTTCCTTCTTTGTTAGATGTCTGGTTTCTCATGTTCTTCTTTCTTCTTCCCCTGTGTATTCAGTCTTGCACACTCCTCCTCACATACATTTTCATGTATTGTTTATCTGCACAGCTCTGCAGGGCATGCTTGGTGGATATCTTATGAGGCAGGGGAGAAGGTCCCGATCCTGCCAGCTGCTCAGACATGGGCACACAGAAAGCCATTTCCACAAGTGAGGCAGATCAAAAGACTAATCTCTGCTAAAGAAAGCCACTGGACCACTGTTTGCCTTTTGATCAAGCTGTTGCAATGGTCTCATACCTTATTCCTGAGCATCAGCCTACCTTCTTGCCCACTGAATTTGCTCTTTTGCTGGGGTGTCTCAGTCCTGTCATGAAGAGTAACACATTAGGAGTCCCTGCATAAGAGTTGGAATTAATAAAGTCTAGTTTCCCACAGGCTTGTTTCCCATGGCTGGCTGACTGTGATCTCCAAGAAAAAAAGATCCGACTCTGGCTTTTTGTCCTGTTGAAGCTTCATGTGGCTCTCTCAGTGTCCCTTTTCTGACACCTCTGCAGTCTGTCCCCTGTTCAAAGGGCTTTTGTGGTCTCTTGTACCCAGATAACCTGTTTTCAGAAAATTGATAGGAACTCCCTTACCCTCCTGTCCTCTATCACTCCAACAGACTCGGTTGAAACAAGCCACAGGCTTCAGCAGAAGGGTTCAGGATTGCAGTGGGATTGCCAAAGCCATGTTTTCCTCAGGAAGAGGGAAGCTAGGCTTGCCACAAGATAGTTTTTCTGTCTTTCTGCCTTTCAGCCCTGCAGCAACAAGTGAGCTGAGCAAATTCTCCCCACCCATTTGTGGTTAAATATATGGGGACCTTCAGCTACATGTGGTTGTCTTCATCTGCAGCACCTCCCAGGACAGGCTGGCTTAGCTTCTGAAACCTGATGACAGCAGGTTCCTTCAGACAAGTGTGTGGTTGTGAGTCTGCGGGACCATCCCCAGTCAATTCCCTGATCAAGGGCTTACCCTTTTCTCTGGGGCTCTTATCATGGTGGGTGGCTGTAAGGCTGCAAATTAACAGAATTAGATGGAGGGAAGAAGGAAGGGTACAAATAAGGATATTGCTGGATGACTCTACCTACATCTGGGATTTAAGCTCCTATCTAGCCAGCTCACTCATGCACGCATATATTTTGGGTTTTTAAAGAGTGGGAGTAGTCTGGTCAAATTTTCCTGTTGCATTTTCAATTTCCTTCTCTCCACTCCCACCAAATGTCTCTCTCTAGCAGAAAAAGTCCAGGAGAGTAGTATGTCTGGCAAAGATCTGCCAGGTAAGTGACCCTCTGCAGATTAAAAAAAAAAAAAAAAAAAAAATCAAAGGCCTGTTTAGTTATTCTTGTATTGTTCAAAAGTGCTGAGAGCCTATCCCAGAAGCAGGCATTTAAATGCTCACCCAACCCCAAATCCTGCCAGGATCACCCTGAAGGAGTTTTCCATGCCATTCCTGGTGGTGTTGGGTCAGCCTTCAGTGACACTGTGTCCTGTGTTAGCATGGGATGGTGCAGGACAAGTTGCATGGCACCACAGCCACCTGCCCTGCGGGAACTGGACCTCCCGCTGGAGGAGTCAGTGTGGTCCCATCACCTGCAGGATGGAGCTGGCTTCTGCCCTCACCGGTGAGGAGGCTGGGGTCTGACCCGCAACAAGTGTAAGCTGGAGCAGACGCGATAGTTGCCCAGATGGTTAAGTGGGAATGTTTTTCCCATTTCTGTGGGAGTTTTGACGATTTGTAAATTATTTTCTTGCTTGGTGTTTTGGAACAGAAATTAAAATCTCAAATGGTTATGGCAGGTTTGGAAAAGAAACAAGGAGTCAGCACAACCTCAATATTTCATCTTTGATTTTGACTTTTTAACATTTTGTTTACTTCTTCAAAAGCCAAGAAATCAGTTAACATGCAGAATAAAAGTGTTTCTTATGAACAGAAAGGAAGAAAAGTTTCTTCCATCTTCTCTTTCCCAAAAAAGGCTTAAATTTACAGCAAAGAAACACTTTAAAAAAGAAAAGAAACAAACTGATGGGTGAGAGGAATGACTGATGACTGGAGGGGGTACTGGGAATGTACAGTTTGTACATCTACTATATCACAAGCCAACGCTAAGAGTCAAACTGAAAGACATCCGATTAGTTAATATCCTCTTCATTTAAGTACATTTCAAAAAGTCAAATAATAGCAGGAAGAAGCTGGGCTCACCGCCGCCTCTGCCCCAAAATATCATTGTTTGTTCTCATAGCCTGGCCAGAGGCCAGATGCTTTCAGGCTTTTAGCCACAGGGTGCATTTACAAACCATTCTGTGCTCCTGTTTTCTTGTCAGTCCAGGTGAAATCATTGTAAATAACCATTTTCAAGCATGCCCATGTCCAAACAGAGTGTGTTGTTGGGTTCTCTGGGGTTGGGTGGAGCAGGGAGCAGAAAGGATGAGTAGCTCCAGAGCAGAGCACTAAAGCCTCCCCAAGGTCTTCTCCTGCAAACATCTGCTCAAGCCTGCAGGTGTTTTTTCCTGACAGGAATAGGCTCTTCAGCAAACGTGGGGGGCTTGTTTGAGGTCTACCCATATGCTAATTGAAATCTAGTCAGTACAGTCCCCTGATGGTGTCAGGTCACCACAGCCTTCTATGGGTTGGATGAAACCCCAAGGAAAAGACAAAGCCATTGCACAGAGCTGTAGAAATACCCAGGGGAGGGAGGCAAATCTCCAAGGAAAGCCTCTACCTGAGAGTGGCCATTATTTTTCCTGTGGATTTAGGGATGGCTTTTGTGAGCACCCCAGCTAACTTGACTGCTATAGGACAACATATGACCAGTGAAGTCCTCTTTTAATTCTTTTAAAATATCTCCACAAGAAAACAATTTTAAAAAACCCACACTTTTTTTTTTTCTATTTCATTCATACAAAGTGAGCATGGAATAGTTGTTTTTTTTTTTAAAAACCTTCTATATTTTCTACAGATGTGGACATTTTCCCTTGAAAATAAGTGAAAAAGACAGCAAGTAAGCAGTAGAAAGCCAGCTCTGATTAAATCCCAAGGCTCTCAGCTGTTGCATTCATTTTCTTTGCCCTGTTTGCCTTCCCTACTGTCTAAAAACCTTCTCCACGGTGCAGGGCCCTTTTGCTGGGGCGGTGGGATGGAGGTGGTGGTGGTGATTGCTAAATCACTGCGACTATTGAAGCCACTGCACTGCTCCACTCTAGCACTTGCTCCCACTTGCCACCATTTTTGTGGGACCTCTGGGGAGCTGGTACTGCCAGATCCACTGGTGTGTTTGATCAGGGAGGAAAATAGATTCCAGATCCCTTTTCTGTGCTTGTGGCACTTCTTCTGAGATAGCGACTGAGGACCACTCACAAAGTCTAGGAGAATGACCCTATTTCATTCCCTGCAAGGCTTGTGCTCCTGCAGAGTTTGTGTGCTCAATGCCTGATTTCCCCTTCTAGGCAGAGGACCTGCTCCCCAGAAGAGCAGAAGCATTTCCAGGCTTATTTCTATCCTCTCATGTGTGAGCTACAGGCTGGTTTGATCATGTCTCAGTACTCAGATATATAGATATATAGGTATATATGTGTGTATATATATAAATATGTGTATAAATTTCTAGCGAGTCTCTATCTCTGCGTATGAATGTGTGCACTCATATGCATACACTCGCACAAACTGTAGGTGGCACTTTGAGAATTAGCAAAGATGCTGCTGTGGCCTGTGTTGGGGCATGGCTCTATGCACACCAAGTCAGGGGGAAGGAGGAATGAAAAAATGGATCAGTTACCAGTGAGAAAGGCAGAGAGAGCGCAGAGGCTCCCTAGAAAAAATACCCCTCTTGTTCCTCGCATTCACGGGGACTGCAGCACTCAGCTGCTGACAGCCCCTTTAGGAGAGATGTGCCAATACCCTGTACTTTTCTTTACAGTATGTTTTACTTATCTGCCTCAGAGCAGGAGGTCTGCTGTACTTATCACCCCAGGAATTCAGCTGGATACAGATGTTAACCGACTGGAGGAGAAACAGCTTGCTCCAAAGGTTTTATCGTTGTTTAGTACGTAGTGAGTGAGTGCCAGGCACAGATTATGCATTTACAGAGCTCCTGGCCCTCGCCTCTCCTGAATTGTCAGGAGAGAAATTCAAACCACACTGTGATCAATTTGCTGTCTGTCAGCAACTAGGAACTGAAGGGCAACTCTGGATCGATCTGTTCTTGGAGCACTGTCCTCATTTTAGAGATTACCTCATTTCTGCTGTGCTATATTAACACTTCAGGTACTGGGTGTTAAAAAGCTCTGCATGTGCATGCGGGTATCACCTTTGCATGATGTCTTACAGAGGGGTATATGAATTTTCCACGAAACTTGCTCTGTATGAGATGGAGATTGGCCTCTTCAGTCGTGTGCCATAGCTCTACAACACAAAGGGGGTCCCTTCTTTTGTTCTGGGAAACACGAGTCTAGATGTTGGGAGATTATTCTGTGCTTGCCATGAAGCTCTGAATGCCCCTGGAATGTACATCCCTGAGTGCAATACTAGAGAATGATAATGGAGAAGAGTTTGCTGTGGTTCACATGCTAAGAAGCCAAGAAATGCTTCTCAGCCTGCTTGAAATGGCATCACATGAAAACTTGCAAAGTTTCTGGCCTTTCCAGCATCTGGGACAGGATCTGGGAATATCACCATTAATTTTTAAAGAAGACTAAATGTCTTCAAAATCTGTAATAGTGGGGACATGATGCAAAGAATTTTGACAATTTGTGTTTTGGAAATTTTTGCTCTCTTACTCTTTGGAGATGGCCTCAGGATTCCCAAGGTGCCAGCCTTTTAGAGCATCTCACTTAGGGAGCTGCTCTCAGCTGGTGTGATGTGGACCTCAATAGCACCTGAAAAAACAACCATGGGAAGGGAGTGCCATTTCATGGGCACATAGTGTATTCTTAGTTTTTTGCAACGAGACTTAGCAGCCCAAAAGGCAGAAGTGGACTGCGGCCACATACCTGTAACCCACTGGCAGAGGCAGTCCCCTCTCTACCAACCATTGGGAAATTATTTCCATTCCTCTTTCCCACTCAGACCACCTTTGTGCACTGACTGCTGCAAGCTTGGGTGGACCAGGGTAAGCAGACGGACTTCTTTTTGCCTAAGGCTATAGCCCTTATTTTATCATCCACTCTGGTGCTGGTGAGTCTGAAGTTCTCTGCTTAGGGAAATGAGCTGGAAGTATGTATAATGTGGGCTCTACTTTACAGTCTTTTTTTTTCTTTTTCTTTTTGTTTTGTTTCAGATGGATGCCTTGAAGATGCTGCTATGTTAATCATGGTGTTTAAAGTGGAAGAGTGCATCTTGCCTGTATCTGCATAAGTGAATGAATTTGCAGGGCTATCCAGGACCTTGTATGAGCACAGTCCCAGGTAAATCTGCATTCATAATCTGAGGTATTCCTAGGGATATTTGTCTAAGAAGGCTGCATATCAAAAAGATATCAAGACTGATACACCACCAGAATCATAGCTTCGTCCCATCCCATCCTATCAATACTTCTCTGAAGTTTTCTAATGATAATAAAAAACCCAGCTGTGTAAAATCCACAGCTTTATTTATTTTTTCTTCCCCCCCTCTCCCCTGCTGAACTCCCTCGAGTATGACATCAGCTTAAGCACTGTTCATTTAGGATCATCAGCTTTCAGTGCCAGATGACAATGGAGCCAGCAAAGCGTGCTTTGTTAGCTTTCATTATGTTCAGTGTGGTGTACCACAACAGCTGGAATAATTGAGATAATCTCTCAGCTCGTGGGGGGGAATGATGCTGAAGCAGGAGGAAAAAGCGGCGAGGAAGGAGAATTGGCAGCACAGGAGCGAGAGTGCTGTAGTGCAGGGGCGTTCGGCAGCCAGCAGGTTTCAGCAGCTCTTTGGAGTACTCGCACCAGGCAGATCTGGTCCGGCTGTTACTGGAGTGCGGTGGAAGGTACATCGTCACAGATGGTGTTTGTCTTGAGACTTGTTTCCCTGTATGTAATATGGGACCAATGTTTTTGGCCATTTGTGAGGCCCAATTTACTGCAGTGCGAACATGCTGTGACTTCCACATTGAAGATTCCTGAGGTTCTTTGAATAAATTCTGTCCCAAGTCTTGTTCATAAAGTCAGTGGATGGTCACAGTGACGTCAGCCCTTAGCAGCCACTTCTTGAAGCAGGTGCTTCTCTGAAAAGCCCTGTGAGCCCTGCCTGTGGACACAGGGACCTTCTCCCCCAGGAGCACTCTGCGGGAGCAGCCTTTCTTGACTATTTGTACTTCTTTATCTTAATCAAAAACATTTATCTGAGTTTGGAAGAAGTTGAAACCCGCCCAGATTTACTCTGCTTAGGAGGCAAGGGCTGTCTGCAAAACCAGCCAAGAAAGAGTGGATCCTGCTCTTACCTTAGGCTTGTAGTGCATACAGTTGTCACTCCATCCTTCCAGGACCAAAGATCTGTGAGGCTATTTTGAGATTTACAGAGGGGAAAGCAGTAAGTTATAACCTCATAACCATAGTGGTTGCAGAGTCTTAGAAATTAGTGGTAGATGCATTTACTTCAGAGCTCTCAGCAAGGTGTTATCCCAGCATTCAGTTCCATCTAACTTGGCAATTAGGTTTTCCTGAATGGTAACTAGCTGACTTGCAGCAGTTACCTTCTGTTTCCAGCACTTGTCACCAGACCCTTAGGCAAAGATAAGATTTGCCTTTTTGACCTTTAAAGATCCCTTCCAACCCAAACCATTCTGTGATTCTGCTTTCCCTTTCCATCACTCTGCTGTCCTTCCTTTCTCTACCAAAATTGATACCCCTGTTTCTGTAGGTGTCTACAGCTCCAAACCAGTCTCTGGATCTCCGGTAACTCTTGAGAGGTAGTCGCATATGCTTAAAGCAAAAGTAACAGTCTGAAAAGTAAGCTAAGGAGCCTGTTTTGGATGTTACATGTATACAACTATGTATTACAAAAACCCTAACATGCTATGGTAAACTTTACTTAACAGACTGCTTAATCTCTACAAATGTTAACCTCCAGGTTTTTATTTACTGAGCTGGTGTTTTACGATGCTATTGTCTAATTGAAATGTGTTCATTCCTTCTCCAACTGCCACTGCTAAGCATTTTACTGATATATAGCAAGAGAACTGGATGGGATTTGCTTGCTTTCAGAGTAAACTTGGGAGACAGATGGTGTTCAGACAGTACAGATGTGACAGCTTCCACTGCCTTTATGGAGTTTTTCTTGCCAGCTAAGCACTTTTGTTTTCAAATGACAAAATTGTAATTTTCACAGGCGCCATAGAAAAACAGGCAGGAGTGCAGGAGGAAGGACATTTAGATTTGTGCATCCTCAGCAGTGAGGGTGTGTGCTTCCAAAACCAGAGCTAGAGGTAGCTGGAGCCCAGTTCTCATCGTCTCTTGAGCTCAGGCCATTGCATATAGAGCAGCAATTTGGATAGTCCCAGTCCTTCCCTCTCTCTGCTTTTGCATTGCTTATGTGGAGCTTTCATAATGGCTCCTCTTTTGTTACAGATGGGGAGATTGAGGCTCGGAGAAGGGATCTGAGCTGCACAGCATCGGGAAGCAGAGGGAGGTCTGGGAATAGAGCCCAGCTTGCCTTGGTCTGGAGCCAACACAGCGGGCACTAGACCCAATCACTCCTCTAAGGGTGGGTGGGGACCAGAGGGTGAGGGCAGGCAGACCTGGCGCTGCCAGTGGAAGCAGACTCCCAGAGCAGACTCCCAGAGCCAGGTGGCATTTATTCCAGTATTCAAACCCTTGCAGGTTGGGCAGATTCAGAACAACAAATTTGTTAGCAACATTTTTTTTAACCTGCACAGCTCAGGTGCTTGAAACAATGGAGGAACTGCTATTTCATTTGATGTCATTAATATGCTGTTATTTACCATGGGGAGAGACAGCTATTTTGCATGGAGGATAAATAATCCTTTGAAACTCACTATCTTGGATTATCACAAAGGTGAAGAGCTCAGTAGAAGAGATGTAGTTCAGCTCCTTCCCTATAAAGCCTGTTACCGGCTGTCTTATTGTGATGTTATTGTGCACCCCAGACAGGGCTATCCCAGGAGATGGGCTGGAGCTTTTGCCTCAAGCAGTCCCTGGGGCTCTGCTGTTACTGTAGATGGTTTTCACTACTAGCTAGTCGCCTGCCACTAGCACTAAAAGCCCCAGGAAACAGTGATAAGGAAGGCCAGGTCTGGCTCTAACCCATTTCTTAGAAGCTGTTCACCTTTCATAAGCCAGTGCTTTCAGCAGTGTAAGTTAGAGAATGAAATCCTAGCTTCCCTGAAACCCATGGGACTTGTGCCAACTGGGCTGGAGTTTCAGTCCAGAACAAAGACTAGACCTCTCTGAAATACTGCAAAATGTGAAATTTTGGCCACAAGCCTCTCTCACTTTTGAATAAAGAGATTTATTTATTTATTTATTTTTGCAAAGGGCTCTAGAAGCCAATTTTCCTCCCTGGGAAGACGGCTGAGTTGGTGCTGCCTGCGCTGGATACTCAGGGCCACTCTATGAACCAGACTGGCTGCCTGCTCTGATGCCAACCTGACAGGACAGGCACAGTTGGAACGGGGTCCCTGGTGCACCCAGAACAGAGCTGAGCGCAGCTGGCAGCTTGGCACAACACTGCTAAGAAGTTTAGGCAGTTTATTTGCTGTCATGAAGACCAGGCAGGCTGTCAGCAGGCTGCTGTCATGCATTTCTTTCTGCGGACTACCTGTGGACACATGGCTGGGGGATCTAGGGGTCTGCTGTGGTCCTGGCTGTCTCTGGTAGGGTTGTTAGAAACAGTGCTAGAAATACTGAGAGCAGCCATCTGTGGTGAGATGACTCTGTTTCAGTGTATTCATAGTAGCTGCATAGCTTTAATGTGCTTGTGTTCATGGGTTGTTGTTAATTTTCATTTCTGATACCAGTCAACAGAGAAAGGAAAGTGTCTGGTTCAGAGCAAAAGCCAACCTAGGACTATGAGTCTCTCATTAATCTGACAGTGGCTAGAAATCTTCCACAGTCTCCTGATCTGACTGTTCTGTCTGCGGTGAGGACAGCAGGCACCGAGGGCATGGCCTGACACTATGGATAAGATGATGGAAGGGCTACCTGCTCCCCACAGCAGCAGACCTGCTGCCAGGTCGCCCTCAGGTTGGCCACAGGCTCCCACCCTGTCCCTTGTGCCAGTGCTGGTGCTTGGCTGCCCCTGGGGTGAGTCTGTTCAGGGGCTAAACGAGCAAATAATTTTCTTTGGGTTCAGTGCTTTGGACTAGCTCTGAACAGGGGCCAGACGAGAGGTGGTGTGAGCATGAGGGAAAGCCCCAGCCCTAGTTTGGCAGCAGCTAATTGCCACACCAGTTTAGCTGAATCCAAGATATGGAGACAAACTCTTTTCTGGTTTGGGACCAAAACCAACTTCAAACCCATGGGTGGCAGGTGCAAAGATACAGCATGAATTTGCTCTTTGGTTTCAAAGGGGATAAGCTGTCTGCAGTAAATCAGGCAGGTTTTGCATATGACTCTTCCTGACAGTGCAGTCTCTCTTGCAAATCATTGTGCTGTTAGGTGGCTATGGTTTCAATTCATCCAGCTTCTAAGATATTTTGCTGTTTATCAGTTTAATTGCAAGGGGCCCGTTGCCGTGCTATCTGACTACAGAGTGCCAATTTAAGTGTCTACAACCCTGAAAGTGCAGTGCCCGTATTCCCAGGCCCAAATCCCTCTGCCTCGTGCAAGCATGCTGTGTCCAACTAGATAAGTGGGTAAATGCTAAAAATTTAGCAATTTAGCACGTGTGCAAAGCTGCCAACTGGCAAGAATCCTCAGAGCGGTAAGATGAAACATTCCGAGTTACAGAACAAAATGTCTGTGCTGGGGTACTGAAATACATGTATTTAATGTACTATTACTGAGGTTTAGTGGCAAACCAGAATGAAAGCTATTTAAACAAATCCTTGCTTCATGCAACGTTGCTGTAGTCCAAGTCATTGCTCAGCATATCACGAAAGACAATATTATCCAGCTTTTGTTCAATACCAATTACTTTTCTGCTTCAAATAATAAGGAGCATTTTTTTTAAAAAATGGGTTTTGCTTAGACATTAGGGAAAATAGAGTTAACAGACAGAACTCTCTGTTTTGGGAAATTCGCTGTGAGGCAGGCATAAGTATAACAAAAGTAATTATAAGTGAATGCTGATAATTTATTTACTGGGATAGCAGCATTGTTAGAGATGTCAAAATCCTGGTTTATCTGCATCTGCACAAGTATGCTTTTTGGAAGAGCTTCCATGTTTCCAGCAGTGAGACTGTAAGTTTACAATGAGGTTGTGAGAAGCACAAGGACATCTCCATTGCAGCAGAGAAGAGAGCTCACACTGGGATTTGGAGACGAGTGGTCCCCATTGGAGAAGAGGAGTTCGGCCAGAAGTTCCAAGTCAGACTGGGCTCCTGTGTGAACATCAGTCTGGGTTGCATCATGTAGGGATGGGTGTGAAAGTCACTGTGGCCATCTGAAAAAGGTTTAGTACATTAAGTGACTGTTAGACAATAGCTCTTGTAGAGGAGACGAAGTGGTGCAACAGATTGACGTTCAATCTACCTTCCTCGAGCAGGTTAATCAGGAAGGTGGAAGGCGGGAGAAATGCTGCAAAGAGCCTCTGGCTTCTTCACAGGCCTTGAGCCTGCGGGGAACAGCCTGCAGCAAGAAGCTTCCGACTAGACATAAACTAATGCTTTGGTTTGAGGAGGGGTGAGTGCAAAACATGATGCCTCGGCAGCTGGTGGGGCCCACGTGCTGTGCGACTGTCAGAGAGGGAGAGGACGAAGCAATGTCCACTCCTGGGCCACTGCATCTGGCCAGCGCATTTAGGGCACATGATACTGCGCTGCTCCACACGCTGTGGCCGTCAGGGGACCTCAGCCATATGCTTTGAAGTCACAACCTGCCACTTCATCAGGTGCCCCACTGTGCTGTGGGTGCGCTGTAGGGCCAAATCCCACCCTCACACCTTCCACAAAGGCTCTGTGGAACTTTTTCCTCAAAGGCAAGCTATGTCAACCCAGCTGTCACTGCGTCTGCTCCAAAACCCAGGAAAGGTGAAGGACAGGTCCCTCACTGAGATCATCATCACGGAGCTCACTATGGAGCTCCTGCCACTTAAGAAATCTTATTCTAGCAGGGAGCTGCATTGCATCCCAAAGCAACAAAGTATATGTGCACTTAAGAAACTCAAGCTCAGCTACTTTCACAAACCAAAATAAATTGTTTCCATGCCTGCCCAGACTCTAAATTAGCAGAACAAACAGTCATTTAAAATGAATGATTTCAAGTCAGAGGAATACAAATCAGAGACTGTATTTCTTCTCATTGGAAGAATACTCTTACACCAGAAAAATATTACCTAAATTTTCAATCTTATATAGACTGAGCAAAAGATCTTCATTATCAAGCGGTCAACAGACAATATAACCTGTTCTGGCTCCACATCTGACATGTCCAAATCTTGACAGATCATTCCCTTTGGTGCCTTTACATATAGCAAAGGTTGCCAGCTACAGGGCTCATATCTTTATTTGGCTTGTGTGGAGCGGGACCCAGAAAGGTTTTACCCCAGAATTCACCAATATGAGCTGTTTCTTCACTCTGCTGTGCACTGTAGGGACCCCAGCAGCTGAGGCAAAAGGCAGAGCTCAGGTATTGCCAGAGGGGAATGGGGGTGCAGGAGAAGGGGAGGAAGGAGTGCCTGTAGTGTCCTGTCTATAAGGGGAAACAGAACAGAAGGACCAGGCAACGTTAGCTGAAACTTCACACAAAGCCATTTGGAGCCCTTTCTACAGCTCTGCCCCAACTGCTCCCAACTCCCTTGAGCTGCAGCTCCATCTTTTCTGCCAGCCTTGCTAGCCATGCTTTCCTTCATCTGGGCCAAGAAATAATTTTTATGTGGAAGGAGGTTTGTAGGTGATCCTGGTTCATAGCTCTTCTGAGGAAGTGTCAATCCAGGCAGGACAGCTATTTGGAACAGGTTATAAGAGGTTACCCTCAGGCAAGTATAGATGTGTGATGAACACATTACTCCAAAAGGAGCTTATAATTTCATACAGATCTTTGGAATCATCAGTACCAAATTCCAGGTGTGCAAATTAAAGCTCTGAATGCTTCAGGTCTGATTCAGACTGCTGTAAAGTCAATAGGAGTCTCTCACTGCCTCCAGTGGGTTTTTGATGTGATCCTTATTGAATAAACAATCAAGAAGTAAACATGTATAGAATATGATTACCTGGTCTCCAGCCTCTGGATGAACTCTCTGCTGCATCATGTAAATAGAACATTGTCACGTGAATTTCCAGCAACCTGCAGCAGCATTTCCATCGCCCACCTGGGTACCTCTGGTCAAGCTCATCTACGACTTCTGGCTCTAAGTCACTAGTCTCTGTTATACAAGAAGTAAGACTCTTATGATTTACAACTGTCATTACTGCCCTTAATAATCCACGATGAGATCTTTTTTACATGAACTCTAAGCAGCTGCAAGTGCCTGCACCAGCTGGCAAGACTACCCCACACCCATTCACCCTTTCCACAAGTCACTGTGGCTCCAAGGCTGCCAAGATGCTGCCCTGAGATGATCCGAAGGATCTCTTTTATTTTAACAGCACAGCTGTTTGTTATTCTGTCCAGGAGCAGTAAAGCTATCAATTACACAGAAGGAGAACATTTTAAAGCACACTAAACAGCAAATAATCCTCTGCTCAGGATATTAAAATATCACAAACCACAAATTTCCCAGTGTTATGACTTTGTAGCTGGCATCTGTGTGTTTTAGCACCCCAGTCTAAAGACTGAGGAGGTGACGTGCTCATACTAAGCCTAGGGTAAAAGGGGCTGCACAAGATAGCCTTGTGCAGTCTGCTTCCAGGCCGGAATTGCTTTTGCAAACCCTTTCTCTCCAATATATTGACTTACAGTCACTGCCATGTTTGAATGACATGTCTTCTTCACCGAAGCTAGGTACTGCTGGATGTATCAAGTAGAGCCTTGGCCAGCATGTCTGACACCTTGTGACAGAGAGGGTGTCTGCACCTATTCCTGCTGCATTTTTTGACCTATCTACTTTTTTTGACCTTGGAATAATTGCCCTAATTGCATGCTTGCACTAGGCCTTTGCCCTCAACTACTCAAAAGCAGTTTTTAAGGTGCTGACCAAGTCAAGGTCTAAGGCAGCCTGACTGCAAGATGCTCATCAGAGATTCCTGCAGGATCAGATCCATCCAGACGTCACATGTACTGGTACAAGGTGTATTGCTGAGGAGATAAGAGGGGGTTAAGGCTATAGGCATAGATAGATAGATAGACAGAGACAGATAGATAGATAGACAAACTGACACACTCTCCCTCCAAAAAGTTATGCTTACAGTTTGTCCTTCTCAGTCCTTCAATCAGCAGAGAAATGCTGGCCACACTGTTAGATAAATCCCACAGACATGGAAAAAAGAAGCTTCCCTTAAGATAGAAGATGAGTGGTGTTATCCAGCATTAAGGGAGAGATCTTGGAGACAAAGGAGCACAAAGTCCTGCACTGCCCTGTGGAAAGATATTGCATATGGCTTTGGGGAACAGAGGAAAAGTGGCACATAGCAAATATAAGGTCTGGATTTTAACACCAAGAGTCTTCATGCTATTTCCTGTGGTCATGTGACACTATGCAATCATTTTCTAGCCCTGAAAATGATGGTCAAGGTTTGATAAAAGGTATAACTCATCAGTATGTGCAGAAGCATCTGTAAAATCCAGATGGGAAAATGACCTTGGCTCCTGCAGTTGAAGAGAAAATGAGGCTTGGGCCAGATTAATTCCCAGGGTTGCACATTGATTTCATTGGAGTTGCCCTGAGGGTGAGTTTGATTCTCAACTCCTTAAAGTTTCCAAATCAAAGCAAAATCCAGGTGGGCTTTTCTGTTTGTGTATTGTTTTGTTTTGTTTTGTTTTGTTTTTTTCCCAATTGTTTTAGTACAAGCTACAATGACTTAAAACTTATTCCTGCAGATCTGCAGGAGCAGGCAACTGTTTTACAAAGAAAAGGTAAAGCCTTCACCTGGAACAAGCTTATGCTGCCTTTGGAAAGATTTCATTTCATTGATGAGCTTGTCTTTGAAGTACCCCCAGATTTGTCTCTCAGTAGTGCATCCATTTGGTGTCTCTCTGAAGCCACCAGCTGCTGATGTGGTTGCAGAATCTTCTCCCAAGGAACATATTTCTGAACAGAAAAATGGTTTTATTGAATTAATAATAGATGGGCTGAAGCTGCAACAGTCAAAGTTAAATTTCTATATGGATGTAGACTCCAAGGTTTGGGCATGTCTAGAGCTAGGTTTTCGTGCTCCTTGGCAATCAGATATTAATACTTAACTTTTTTCTTGGTTTAAATGCTACCACTTTATAAAAGGCCCAGTTAATTCTACAGATGGAATAAAATTCTCAAATAGTCCAGTTTTTGTATTTGGAGATTCAAGAAAAGAGAGGTGAGCGTAGGATTTAGAAGTTGGGTTTGGTTTTGTAAGGAAAAATATGGAAGGGGAATCCAAAAATGGCAAATTTGAACTAGACCCTCTTCCATGGCAAATTTAGGTGTCTGAGTCCCCATGAGGAGCATTCCCTGGGAAGCTCTGGTTACCGCACTGACTGCACAGTTTGAATTCAGATTTAGGTCCTACACTGCAGCCCATTGACCCTGCTAGGAGAATCACTTGAACTTGCTGGCTAAGGGCAAGACTTGCAGTGCCCTAAATGTGACCTTGTGAAAGTTCATTACATACACACGTGAAAACTACCCATCTGAAGCCCAGAGGAACATTTGTAGATGTATGACTGAGCTGGGAATGACCAGAGTATCCATCTATTTGTGAAATAAGGTTTCCTGCTTCCACACCAGAAGTCAATGTTTTCCCAGCGTGTTGCTCCCTATTAGTTCTGCTTTCTGTTCTGTCTGATAGCAGGAAGCATAGAAAATAGTGGAAATTAAAAATGAAGATAACACAAAGTTAAACACACCTCTTTTTGATCTTCAAATTGAGTTAATGTCAATCAAAGCTTGTGCTCTATGCACTGGCTTGCCTCTTTGTTTAACGGTGGCTTGAGTGGAACTATTTCACTTGCCAGCTTGTGTAGTAACTTGGAAAATAAAATTAGTAAGAGGCAGTGTCAGAGTCACAGCGTGTAAGTGACCCCTCCAAAGCACAGTCAAATTGGAAGCTCTTTTCCTTTGCAGGGTCCCGTTATCATATGATTAGACCACTTCATAAGCCAAAATGTTGTGATTCTCATGACACTCCTGCGGCAGGGCTGGTTGCCAGCGGTTGGAGACTTCGGGCACCAGGGGCACAGACTAGGAATGGCATAACAGGAGGGCTGACATCTCTGTGTCTCAGATTTTGGGGTTCTTGCCATGGGGTCTGCACAAATCAGGGTCCTTGGAAGCGGAATTGTCCAGGACATTGAGCCTTGTTTTCTTGTCTTTCCTGGCATGTCTGGAGGAGTTGTGTGGTGCTGTGGGGAGGACCCTGTGAGGACCCCCTCTGGGCTGGGCCATCAGCTGAAAGCCTGAGCAGGGTACTTGGCCTGGGATCCCACTGCTGCCCAAGCAGAAACTACTCTGCCTTGTTTGGACTGGGATGCCCTGAGGACTCAGCAAGGACAAGTTCCCAGGGAAACTCTGACCCCTGAGAAAGTAAAGCATCACTGCATGCAGGAGCCAAGCCAGGAACTGGATATAGAGACTTAAATGTCACCAAAGTCCTAGTTTAGGGACTGGTGCTAAGATAGAGCCACTGATTGCTTTTCTCCCTGCAATTTTTCTCAGAGTTCAAGGAATTAAAATTCACCAAAGCCTTATTCCTGAAAGACTTTAAGTCTGACATACTTTGACCTTCACAATGTCAGTTAGTTTGACTGTCTGACCAATATTTTCCTCCTCCCCTGTGCTTCCCCTTCATTTTTGTATCAAGCAATGAGAGAGAAGGGTAGTAACCAGCTAAGATGCAGATTACACACAAGGTTAGCACAGCAGAAGCAGACTGCCTTATTCTACCAGCTCTGCTCAGTATTTAAACTGAGATATTTAGTTCCCATGAGGAAAATTGTACTAGAATAGAAAAAGGCACAGCATGCAGCTATTATTGGGGCAGTGATTGTAATGAGCATGGAAAATGGAACAATATATAACCCATTCTTAATAGACTCTTGGGAGGGTTATCCTCTGCTTCTCTCCAGATCCTGTACCCAGGTACTTTTTTTTTTGTAATTGGTAAAGCCTTTTTTTTTTTTTTTTTTTTTTTGAGAGCCTAGATCCATTTGTGTTGCTCAGTAAATATTAATGGCATTTCCCAAAGATGGATTATCCCCATGCCTGCACCAGAGTGTGGTTTGAATAAAACAAACTCCCTTTTCTCTTTCCAAGAAGTTGTTTGACCAGAGTTCTTGTCCTTTCCATAAGTCCATAAAAGGTCAAATCTTTCTGCATTGATCCTCCAGTTGCCTCAGGTGGGAATGCTTTGGAGCCTGTGCAAGCTCCTTGCGCCATAACAATGATCCATAGTGTTTGCACTGGTGAAATGAGCCCTGGAGCCATGCTGACCTAGACCTTTGCCAAACAGAAGGTGCCTGAAGTCCAAGAGGGAGGCAGGCTGGGAAGATATCCAACTTTCTGTGCATGCAGCAGTTAGTTAGTTATAAATGTATCATGAAAAGAAATGCTCTGTCCTGAAATGGTAGTTACTTAGCTTTAACTTTATGGCCACAAAGGTCTGAGCAGGTTTGAGATGTTGGTATGCTTAAACGTGATGCTAAAAATGTATCAGCCTGGCTATGGGATTTTTTTTTTTTTTTTTTTTTTTGGTCTTCGTCCTTAAGGTGTCTAAGAAGAACATGGGGAATTGGTTGATGTCATGATTGTTGCTCAGCAGTCGAAGAAAAGCAGTCAAGTTTTACTCTATGCTGGTGAGGAGGAGGTAAGCCTTGCTGCCTTTTACTCCATGGAAACAGCTTTCAATCGATCACCCTGAAGGCTGAAGCGTTTGCAGTGGGAGAGGAAAGATGTGAATGCTTTGCTTCACTGAGGAAGTGCAGTGGTGTTTCTTTTGATTTTACTCATAGGTGCTTGCAGTGGGTCATCCCATAGCAGCAACTAAAAATTTTGTTCCAGTTTTGGGAGAGGAACTGGACCTTGAAGACACTCACTTTTGTCTTTTCTTGGTTTTTTTTGTTTTTTTTTTCCCTTGATGGAAAGTGACATACAAACTGAGCCCTGCCATCTAGGACCAGGGCTAAGCTATGCCACAGTTAATAGAGGTCTAGTGTTGGGCATGTTTTAGGGCCAATGCCCCCCCCACGTTAAAAGTAGTGTATTTTAGTGTATGCCCATTAGCAAAGGTTGGTTTTGTTTGCTGTAACTAATGATAATTCTGAATCTTCTTTTTTAGGAATTGTAGGCCTCAAAAAGTCAGGGGCTTTTTCATGTCTACACCATACATACATACTGCAGCTTTGCTGGCATGAAGCCAGGAAGGATGGCACACTTCGTTTCCTGCCAGCTCTAATCAGCCTGGGGAGCTTACACCACCACTTGCTTCAGCTTTGCTCAGAGAGTGTGGCAACGATGTCTTTCTGGGGCGGTAACACTCATGGTGCACAATCAATCAGTGCAGTTTAAGATGTAAAGGTGCAAAGTGAGGCTCGTGACAGCTTGAAGAATTGCGTGGGGCTCCATCAGCCAGACCCTATCTGAGCGCAAACAAAAAATGTTGTTGACAGACGACTTTCATAAATTTCTTTGTTGAGTGTCAATTTTGCTTTACAGCACATTGTCACATGCCAATGCTGACACTTGTGGCATAACTTGCTGGTGCAGTATGGCATGCTTGTCGTGATGGTATCTTTTTCTGCTTTTTTTTCATAGTAAATTCCTCATGGTCCAAACTGGAGCCATGTTATCAGGTTTTGCCCTTGATGCATAGGTGAGAGGAGCTGTGTGGCATAGCATGTACTGCCAGAACAGTGTGGACATCACGAACCAAACTAAGGTGAAACAAAGTGAATGTTTTACATGTACCCATATTTCTGTGCTGTAAAGTGTTTTCTGCTGCTGGACTTCAAATGTCCAAGTTCTTCCATAGCAGCATCTGTTGTTATTCAGAGGGCAAAGGTCTGCTGCAGGCTTAGCAGAGTTAACAGCTACCATGGGCTAGGTGAGATGAAAACATCCTTCTTTTTCATCATTTATGTTTCTTGGCCATTATCACAGGCATCTGGAGGGCATTGGGGCACCTGGAGACAAGCAGCTCCCAGTCAGGAGTGGTGCAGGTGGACACTGTGCAGCCTCACTAGTTTTTTGGGCTATCCTGATGTCAGGAGTCCCTGCATTACACCACAAGCTGATTTTTGCAGCTTCCTTAGAGGTCAGGCAGCGCACAGTATTTCCTAAGGTGTGTGGGAGGCTTTTATCATGGTTTATGCCACTGTATGTGGCTCACAGTTTGCCAGGGCTAAGCAGGCAGCAAGGAAAGCCAGCACCTACTTCCAACATATATGGCAGAAGACCTGCTCCAAGGTAGTGCAGAGCCTGGGTGTGAGCAGAATTGATTAGCTCTCATTACCAGCCAGCTCAGTGAGTGTTGCATGAAGGTGATTGATTGATTGGCTCAAACACAATGGACCAAAGGAACAGATTGTTTTGACATTTAGGCCTGAATGTGGCATTTCCAGGGACTCTTGCAATCATTTGGCAAAAGAAAATTATCAAGGCAAAAACCCGGTGTGGGCAGCGATAAGTGAGAGACACAACAGAAAAATAAGCACATGGCAGGACTGGATCTGCTATTGCCCACGGCTTTCTGGGGCCTTAGGTAAAGGGTGTCCTGCACACAAGGTCACAGCACTTTTTGGTCTCTCATGCTGTATCTGCTTTAGATGACATCAGTGACCTTCGCAAGTTGCCCATGGCTGGGGCCAGAAGAGGCTTGTGGTACCAAGGTGTGCCATGGATGCTCTCATCTGCAATAGGTGCTGGGCTTGCCCTCCAGGAGAGCAGCTGAGAAAGGCCATGGCTCAGTGCTTAAACTACAGCCTGGGTGTTTGGAGGCTTGGTTAGTTCAGAGACCTGCTTGCTCTTGAGGCTCTACTTCTTTGAATGTACATCTCTGCAGTGAGCAAGCAGCCTCCCCTGCGCCCTGTAATTTGGGGTGCTCTCTAGTTTGTGAGGGAGCTGAAATGTAGTCAACAGATTGTTATCAGATGGGGCATGGGCTATGTTCCCAATCTGAACATGTATCAGTGACCTTGCCCCAGTGTTGTGGGACTGGGACCTCTGAGGAGGGCAGGAGTCACCCCAACATGACTGGGAGCCCCAGATAAACCTTGTTGGTGCTTGCTGTTGGCATGCAGGCACTGGTGTCTTCTGTGTCCCTATAGCACGGAGGGACTGCCTGCAAGTGCAGCATTAGGCAGCAGAGCCATGATAAGAGGCTCTTTATTTCAAGGTTTCAGCTTTTCAAAACACAAAAGGACATGCTTGAGATTCATTCCTTCATGATGATCCTGGGAGTCTTCCATAACCTTGAAATTTGGCTCTCTCCCCTTAGCTTTTCCCTGCTTGCTCTGTGCTTGTATGGAGCCGCTCACCGAGCCCTGCCCCACACTGGCACTGGCACGTGCCGTGGGGCTGGAGGCCCCCAGTTCAGCAGCCACTTCACAGGGAACATCCCAGCCAGCGCAGGCACTCCCGTCTCCCGCAGCCACAGCAGCTTCGCAGTGTGCAGCCGCTGGGCAGCTGAGGCATTGGCTGTGATAGCAAAGAAGCCTCAAGAATTAAGGTGGTATTTGGTATGTTATGTATGCCCATAATTTTTGAATGACACAAACACTCCCACCCGGCTTGTAACAGCAAGGCTTTAGGCTGTTTCCCCTCATATAATGAGCTGTTCTGACCCATTAGCCTCCTCCAGGGCCTTGGAAATTTGCTTATTCATTTTGCTTTTCATCTCTCACAGGAGATGGAACCACAACCTGAGCAGCAAAAACTTCCCAGGCACCAGGGCAGGCCTCCCACAGCCAGGGCAGTGCCTGTTTTTGTAACAGCAACTGTATCCCCTCTACGATTTGCTGCTCCTGCCTTCAGGCCCTGGGTGCGGAAAGTGGTTAGAGACCGAAGTTAATGTGTGTGGGCAGAGAAAGGGCATCTGCCCCTATGGCCCTGTTTCAGTACCACCCATAGGAGCGAGGGTGTGTGGTTCACCACTGACCCCCAAACCACAAAGAGAGAAAGCACCAGACAGGGAAAGATTTGCAAAGTCCCACTAATGCCCTAGTTGCTGCGGGTGGGCTCAGAGCTGAGCATCCCTCACCCCATCGCCCTCTTCACTGCCATTCCCTATCTGTGAATTCGTTACCGCTGAAGTGCTTCTCCAGCATTTACAGCCCCGGTGCTCACGACACACGTACCCCCCCACGCATACCCAGGTTGCTGGAACATCTCAGAGGTTCTCATCCCATAATGGGCTTGGCAGCCGTAAGGCTTTGGATTAGAGGGGTTTGTAGTCTTCGCTTTGAACACGTGTAAAACGAGACGTGTGGGGAGCCTTAACACATAGGGAGAGCCCGGCTGCTGGAAGGAAACGGCTGCATCTCCTTGCCCTGGCACAGCTGGACATGCACAACCACCCACGTTCCCCTGCAGCTGCCCCCTCCTCTGCACGCCCCATCTACTCCCTCCCTGCACCCCTCTTCCCGTTGCTGAAATCCCTGCCACCCCCTCACATAGCACATGCCTCATCGTTTCCATCTGACAGCACGGATTTCAGTAGCGTTTCTTGCTCTGTTTCATATTTTAAAGCAAGCAGCCATCCCTCCTTCCCTCTGTCTTCTAACTCTTCCCTAATAAATATGATCACTTCATCCTGCGGGACCTGAAAACCCATTTCTGAAATTCCCCTGGCAACTAATACAGTAAAACAAGCCTATAAATATAAATAATTATGATAAAAAGGCATAAAATGCCAGACTTGGGTCAAACATACTCACACAGTGACACTAGCAACAAATAACTACGCAGTGTTTGAATGTAGATGGAAAAAGCTGAATACAGAGTAGCTAGTTTGTTGCCCATAACTGTCAGACTCCTA
This sequence comes from Platalea leucorodia, assembly GCF_965183815.1. Taxonomy (NCBI): domain Eukaryota; kingdom Metazoa; phylum Chordata; class Aves; order Pelecaniformes; family Threskiornithidae; genus Platalea; species Platalea leucorodia. Next base: position 14,274,709 of record NC_138830.1, read on the forward strand.
ATTTGGACAGGGCATATTTTATTGATAGCAGAGCAAACACAGTCATAATCCATCCCTACCTTTCCTGCTTTGTGAAAAATCCCATCCATCCCCAGGGAAGCAGGGATGGAAAAAACAGTGGTGTGAACGTGAGGTGAAAGTATAAGACAGAAAGCACAGTCCCAGGCTGTGTTTCCCATGTGTTTCTCGCACATCATATGCTAAGTTCAATTTTCCAAAAGCTTTGTTTTATTTTTAAAGTAACATCTTTATTATTATTATTATATTTATTAGTTGTTATCATTATTATTATGCAGAGATGAGATTTTTTCCCCCTTTGATCACAGAGCAAACAGTTTGCTTTTGAAAATGTTAATGGAGTCCTGATTTAAAACATTTTTTCTTCACTTTTTTTTGTTGTTTTTGTTTTTTAAAACGTTGCAACAGGCAGGATCTGGGGTTCGATTTCCTTGTCCTACACAAAGAAAGATTCTGGAGTTCGGACTCCTAGCCACTACTGGTAGGTCCTGCCTTGCTCAGTTGTCGTCGTCTCAGTGTGGTTTCGCCAGGTGGGGTGGGTAGGTGGGTGGGAGGGGAGGAGTTGGAAGAAGGGAGGGTATTTGTCAGCTATGTCGAGTCTTGGTTAACAACTTTGCCTCCATTCATGGTTGGTGTCCCTGAACTTTTTCTTGAGCGTCCTTGTTTTTCTCCAATTTCATGCAGCGATGGCTCTCTGTACATGCACACTGCAAACAGAAAAGACACCCATTAACAGCCCTGAAGTCACAGACATTAGCGACCATAATGAATTATTTCTTTGTATGTGAGGCTGGAATTCCAGGCCCAATAGATACACACACACTTAGTGACCCAGCAGTAGATCCTGTTACCAAGCAGGATCCGTCACCTGCCCTCACTGCAAGTCAAGTCTTCCTTCTCTCTCTGGATCCTTCCAAAGGCACAGAGAGAAACAGGGGTCTTCTCCTTTCTCACAGAGAAGTCTTTCTAGGTTTTCTATGCTTTACTGTTTTTTCATGGTATATTTATATATACAAAATAAACATTCCAGTTCACAGCCCCATGTATTGTCTTGAGATGCTGATTATCATCTAATAACAGGTCCAAGAATTACCTGGTCCCCTCCAACAAGAAGCCCTTCAGAGTTTTGAATCAAAACTACGCTTGCATCTGTGCCATCCAGGCCTTCTGGGTGTTAAGCTCTGATTCTGGAAGTGGTGACTCAAGCCCATTTGGATCCTTTGGCCAAGAGCTTAGGTCTGCTCTCAGCACTTGTTATTTTTTTCCCCTATAAACCAAGACAGCCAGCCAAGGCCAAGGCCGTAAGCAGACACATGGGAATAAGTTCAGTGACAACAAGCCAGGAGCCATCTCAGCTCTGCATGGTCACCTGGCAGCACCTGAGAACAAGGTGGATGGAGGGCACCTTCTCTCCAGACCCTGGCTAAGCAATGTGTGTCCTATAAAAATGTACTTGCTGGAGCCTAGACAGCCTGAGAAGGCAACGTCTGCCCAAGGCATGGCACATCCCCATGTCCTGTGCAGCATAAAGCATTTATCCAACTCACCATGTGGACTAAGTCCTCATGGTTGTCCTTGTGCTGTGTGAGGTGTGCCAGAGCAGGGGCACGTGCTGAGCAGCTCAGCGTCTCACACCAAAGGGAACATGTCTGATGAGCTCATCACAAATGTGGTGGGGTGCAGATGTGATTGAAATAATGAGGCATCTCAAGGGCAGGCACGCTGGAGTTGAGAACTTGAGGTAGGTCCAGACTGCAAATGTCATGCCCAGATCTTTGCAAAAATTAGGATAGAAAGAAATCATTGTGTACTGCTTCATTTTGTAAAGCTGTCGCCTCACAAGCAATGGCACAGAGCTTAAACACAGGGGACAGAGACCATCAGGTTTTGGTTCTGGGTAATCAACAAGAACAAAATTTCAAAAATTATCTGAAGAAATGAAAAAAATATCCCATGTATAAAAAGGCGATGTAAGTGCTTATATTTATAACCTCCCCTGATTTGCAAATAAATCCTGGCAATTAGAGGCAGGCTGCAAATGACATTATTGCTCTGCATTTTACTCCTAGCTAGATAAACAGTTATAGCAGTGTGCGACAATACAGGACAGAGATAAAGTGCAGTCAACTGTGTATTAATAGGAGAGATATTGCATTGAATATACGAGTAGTGAAAAAAATATTACTTTTCCCATGGAGCATTTTTCATGCAAGGCTTTCAAAGCAGTTTAAACACACACTCTAGCTGGGCCTCCCAGCGTGGCTGCAAGGCAGATACTGCTCTGCAAACTGTTACTGCTACTGGAGCCATTTTTTGATGAAAATGAGAAAAAAAAAGAAAATGAATGACTTGTCCCATGGATCTGGGCCAGGATGAGCAATGCCAGGACTGCCCGTCAGCTGCCCAGACAGTCAGTGCTGTCTGCACGCTGCAAGGAAAGTGTGTAGCACAGTGGCAACAGAAGGAAAAGAGATCTCTCATCCCCTTTCAGCTGCTGAGCTGCCCCTCATACCTTCATGAGTGTCACTCAACAACCTGGTGATGGTGAATTTGCCTGTTGTGGTGAAGTACCTAAAAAAATCTTGAAGAACAGTATGATAAAGTTAACAACTGAGGAAAAGCTGTGCCCTTGTGATTTCTTAGCCTGAGTTGCAGAGCCTTTTGATGACACTGAGGATCCACATCACTTCTGTGAGCGACCTTATTCTCTGACGTGATGTTTGCCCAGCAGAGTTGGGTATTTCTGCCGGCATTGCCCCAGTGCCCCTGATGTCCCATACACAAAGTTCTGCCTCAAGTGCAGTATTGTCTTCACCCTGACCTCTCTGATCCCAAGCTAAAGCTGGAGGGACCTCCATGAGCTCTTCCCCCAGGCAGCTGCACGTAGTAAGCTCATCTTACCTGCATCCATCCCCAATACCTCATTGGGCTGGGTCAGATGCTTAACCACAAGGGCTGAGCCTGAGCAAAGCCCACAGCAGCAGGAGCAGCATGGCATGTTGCCTTTCTTCAGCTCCCTGCCTCTCACCATGGCCTTTGGGCAAAAACGTTGACCTGCTAACAAAGCCCACAGAGTAATGAATATAAATCAAGCTACAGAAGTAAACAACATTTGCAGCAAGAATTAAGGAAACCCTGTATGTAGCAAGCAAATAGGGCAAGAATTATAAGTTTATCTTCCAGTCTAGTGCATGATACAAGCATTGACATGGGGCATGACTGGAGGCTGCTCACATTGTGCTTTTAAGATAGAGCTGTCAAAGCCTCTGTACCAGACAGGCTGTGCCAACAGACCATACCAGAAAACCTGTAGCAGTATAGGACAAGCGTCTTTTTAGTGTTTAGATACACCTACAGTATCGGTGTACGCAGTATTTATATGGCATCACACACGATATAGTGCCTAGATATTTTCCTACACGAGAGGTTTGTGTGTGTGTGCGCTGAGCTACGGCCATTGCTCAGTGGTGGCTGCAAACCCATGTGCACCACGACACGCAGGTGTGTGTGCACACAGACACACGGTGTGTATGCACACAGCCGCACACACGTGGGGTTTTAAGGACAGCGTGACATGTTGTGCAACACAAGCTCTGGGATTGCAGTTTGTTACTCCTTGTACTGAGGAAGCTTGGGTGTGACTCACGCACGATGTTAGTCATGGACCGGGGAGGGGGTTGTTTGCAAATGGACTGTTGTGAGTGCCCAGATCCTCCCGGCTTTAAACTAAATCTTTGTGGTTCAGGACCAGCACTCACTGACAGGTCTGTTTGGGGTCCCTGTGTGTGCAAGACACAGTGTCCCTGTCACCTGCATCAAGGTAAACTAGCAGCAGTGTGACAGTTGGCATGCCCAGACGCTTGGGAGGTCTGCTGGTGCACACAGCACAAGGCAGCTTTGAAAGGATGAGCAATTTGGCTAGAACAAGAGTCCCCTCCGTGCTTTGCCTTGCTTCTCCCACCCACCCACACCCACACACCAAGCCAAATACAGCCCTTAATGTCTGGAAACCAAGTTAATGCTTTGGAGCTTCAATCAGATAATCAGCTCCTATGTCCCAGATTCTAATCAACACATCCATATTCATGCTTTAATTGGAAAGTGCCGTTAGCTTGATCTGCTGAAGAGCCACAGGCATAAACGGAAGGGGGTGAGAGGCAGTAGAGCTGTGCCGATGTCTGGTTCTTGCAGCTTTTGATTCCCTGTTTCCCTGCTAACCAGCCATGCTTGCCATTCGCATGCACAAGGAAACAATTTCACGCAAAGAAACAACTTGCAAATTAGGCAGGAAAGAGACTGGAGGTACAAGCAAGAGGGAAGGGGGCGGTGGGGAGCATCCTTCCCGAAGGCGAAGGCATGGAGGAGGCTGCCTGTCACCCAAGAACAGCTCCATCTCTCGCCTATGTGCTGGCACAGGATCCCAGCCTCATTTCTGCTTCCCAGGCTGCTTCACTGGCACACCACCCACATGGTGAAACCAAAATCACCCTGTGCAGCTTCCCTGGGCGTCAGGGACTGCCTGAGTTTGGGAAGCACACGCCATTTTGTGTCCTGATCCTAGCATTTCTCACTTGGCACTGCTACAAGTTGAGGAGGTTCAGAGGATGCAACAAACTCCATTTCCTTTCTCTAGAATACAGGGAAAAGCTTATTAAAGGACCTTAGATATATCCTATCCATCCAGCATCACTCCTGGCTTGCCCTGCCCCAGAACTTAGTAAATTAGGAGGACCTAATTTTTCCCAGGTTGCCGTTTAGCAGGTAGGCAGGTTGTTAGCCCAGCAGGATCGCAACATGCCCCGACAGCAGCCTGGACCAGTGTCTGGGCAGGGCTGAGCACACATCCTCTGGCAGGCAGCCCGGGAGACGGGCTCCTTCCCTTGACGGACGCCACGGCTCAGGGTCTTGGTATCTGCAGTAGCAGCTGCATTAGCCAATGCTTCGGTGGAGAGAATTAATTGTCTGAGCAGCAGCTAGGGGCAGGAGGGAGCAAGTGATTATGTACCCTCGTTTTCTGCCTCTAATTACTGTGCTCCAAACCTGGTCCCAGCTGATGCATTTCAGAGGCATTTGTGCTCGCATCTATCTGGCGGCTAAATGTGCAGGATGCTGCCAGATGGAATCACAGTTTGTTCAGGTAAGAAATGCAGGATGACAAAAAGCCAAGCAAAAGCATGGTTAAAATATATTGCATTTGCCATCTAATAAGATGATTAGAAGTTTCATAGATGAACAAGTGAGTTAGCGTGGGATTGAAAACATACCAAAGCCTGCTCACTTGAAAGACAGACCCAAAAGAGGAGCTGTGTTAACAAAGACTGATAAAGAGTGTGGGGTTTGTCTTTTTTTTTTTTAAAGAACACTTTTTAGGATGTTTTGTGGATTAAGGTGATACCTTTGAAGCATTTTCAATAGGCCTACCACGTCTTCCTACTCAACAGTGTCTTGTACTTCTTTGCAATATCTGAGGACTTTGCTTTAACAAAATCGGCATGTTGCATCCCTGGGAAAACACACTGGGAAAGAGCTGGCTGCTGTTCCTTGCACACAGATATTCATCAGTGGTAATAAATGGATCAGATTAGTCATTAACAGGTCACCTTCATATCTGATATGTGTTCATGTCATGAGGGCTGAAGCACCGGGAGTTTGGAGTTAGGGGCAACTCTTCTTACTCAGATGAAGAGTTGTCTTCTGCTTTCTGCGGCCAGATTTGCCACCCCAAATGCATTCTGGCTTGGGCCAGGTGAGAGATGAAATACAGCTCTTTTGGGAAAGCAATCTGGAAATGATGTCTTCAAGGAGAAGGAAATACAAATAACAGCACATCCACAACAAGCACCTGATAAAATTCTCACTTAAGTGACTGGAAAAGTCTCCCATTGTTTGAGATGGGTTTGGATATTTAAAAAAACAAGAGGTGCTGTGGACGGTAGTGTTTGCCCAGCATTAATCACTACAGACACTTAAAGAGACTGAAATTGCTTCAAAAGATTGCTTGGTGTCCAAGTGACAATTACACTCAAGCTAATTTCTTGTGCAGTCTGGTTCAATCTATATGTCTGCACTTTAAGGGCTCATTTAGCTCGAATGATCACTGATCAGAAATAAAAATATCAAAAGAAATGTGTTGCGTATGTGTGTTTTTAACCAAAACTGGCACCACATAGTACATTAACTGCTGCCTGTCAGGCTGTTTGCCTTGGCTTTGCCTGTGCACAGATGGGAGAGGAACTTAACGTTTCCCCTGTTATTACTTAGTAAGTTTTTTGTGCTTTCATATTGATTAAGCTTAATGCTATTTCCAAAAACAAACAAAGCCTACCTACACTAAACCAAAAAAACCCTCCTACCAATCAAAACCCAAAACTTTTCCAGTTGGTATCCAGTGACTTTTGCACAGAACACCTCCAGCATTCTGGCAATCTACAGGAGTGAAAACACTCTGGGGGATTAGCACAGCATAAAGCTGTAGCTGCTAAAAGCCATAGATAACACACACACATGTACACAGATAGCACTGTATATATCCGCACATGTACACATATGTAGTCCTTAGAAATTATCTGAGAGGATATTTAATATTTATTTACTGCCCATTTGCAACTTCAAGGAGAGGACTTCTGAATTCAGAAAGCAGTATGAAGCAACGGGAGTCAAATGAGCTCCCAGAGCAATCTGGGCTTTTTTGTGTTGCCTTTTCCTGCGAATGCTCTCTTCACTAAGCTGCTGCATAATTTTTCTGCACACGGCAAACAACTGGGAAGTTTCATCTCGGAGATAATTGCCACTGAAGTGGTGGGTGAAGTGATTCCTAGCAATGTATGTAACACCTCCCCTTCCCAGGGGACCAGATTCCTCCTTGCATACATTACTATGTCAGCCATCATGCGGCAGGGCTAACGCTGGCGGTGGTACCAGAGCCCAAGGAAACCTGGGTGCGTTACTGCAGACGGAAGCTGCAAAGTACTGGCCTGAATAAGCAGCAAAGCCCACATGCTGGAGCGTGCCACAGCATTTAGCAGAAGGAACATGCAAATATAGCAGGGGAGTGCTTTGAATACTTCCTTAGAGTCATGACAAAGAGAAAGAAGCTGTTAAAACAGGGAAGGAATTGCCCCTTTTCTGTAACATCTCTGCTTGCAAGCTCTGCCCATGGAGACTTTGATGCAGCACAGAGAAATCACGTGGAGCTGAGCGCGTTTTACTCCAACCCTCCCCACAAGCCTCTGCTACCTACAATGAATCTTAGGCTTGGGAACAGAGTCCTCCGTCTGGAGTCACAGTCCCAGACAGCTGAATGCTTTGGGAAGCTGACACGTGCCTTGGCTTGGGAGACTGCCAGCTCTTTGATGCAGCAGCGCTCACAGAGGCTGACTGCAAAGCATGTGGAGGAGGGAAGGGGTGGAGGAGCCCTTAATTTGGCTGCCAACTTCCAAAGCGCTCACTCGCTCGGGAGGTTATGTGACAGCTGTGATTGAAGCAAGCGTGGGAGGATGCAACTGCAGGAAAGGGAAGATCTCGGGCTGGGCTGGGTTTTTCAAAATGAAAGCCGAAGCGGCATTTGCTGCAAGGAGAACTCTACTGTGGGTCAGGCACCTCTGTTAAAGCAAGGCTTTCCACAAGGAAAGCCACAGGAATGGCCTAGTTTAATGCATGCAGAAGACAACTGTTGAGCCATTCAGCAGATGCCACGCATGCTACATCAAAAAAAAGATGCCTGGATTCAAAGGAACCCACTGATCAGTGCCAACACCCAGCCAGGCAGAAAAGAAATACCAGAAGGAGCTGGAAACCCAGCTGTGAAAGCTAGAGCTTGCAAAAGACTCTCCTCCCCGCCAAGGCAGGAGGGGAAGAGACAGAAGAGAAGCTGGTGACTGACCCCATGCCTGAAGCAGGCCCTGTTCCTTAGCAAAACTCAGTGAGGGCTTAGGGCACCAATCCCACTAATGCCTCAGATAAACAAGAAAAGGCTCCTGGCTGCAGAAAAGCTGTTGAAAACAAGCATAGGACAAGAGGCTCCAGGCCGTTCTCTGCTCTTTCAACATCTCCATCTCCTCTGCAAAGGCCACAGATACTCTGGGAATGCTGAGTTGAATTTCTCTCATCGTGCTTTGCTTCAGTGGTCCAACAGACGACTTCAGCCTGCCTTCCTGAACTGGCCTTTCACTCACACATGCACACTCGTCTGCCCCTGTGCCTTAGTTGGGAATCCGTTAGAACAGCTACTAGTGCATGGACTTAGCTGTGGCCTCCACCACTTGTGAGTGGTACCTGTCAGGAAAGCATCAGTTCATTCCTTCTCTCCACGTGTCCAGCCCTGACCCCACAGCCAACATGGGGGTAGCAAGAGGGGGCATGGAGCCATGCAGTCAAGGCCAGCCCCAGGCTGCTGCGTCCCTGAGGTGGCCACTGGCAGGTCCGAGATGGGGTCAGAAAGGCCTACCTAGTTTGGGGATTGAGAAGTAGTGCTTTTTCGAAGCCAAAGAAAAAAAGAGGTCTCCTTGTTTCCAAAATCACACTAGTACCTGTTAAGTACAAGGCTCATCACACTACATCTCTCCATTATCAGGGGCCAGCTCACAAAAAGCAAAATGCCCTGGCACGAGCCTGTGGCACACTTCAGTAGTGTACAGTCAGCAGCAGGAGGGCAAAATTTCAACTCCATGACTTTCACTCACGCTGTGATGAAGACATATGGCATGAGAACATCTCATCTAACTTTGGACACCTATGGTAGCGGTTTCTCTCCTCCCAGTGACTAACTAGGATGTCTTTACAAATGAGAAAAAAACAGATTTAAGTCATCTTAGGGTAGACATATAAAGTACATCCACAGCTGTGCTGGTAGGACCCATTTCTCTCCTGTTAATATAAATAGAGTCTCAAAGTCTAAAATCAGGTGAGATAAACCCTGTCTCTACTGACTCTACATGGGACTGGAAACCCACTGAATGAGTTGGGAAAATCACCACAGAGACCCCCACATTATGGTCACTGCTGGCTTGGATTCCTTTTGAACTGCTGGGCACTCAAGGGCTCCTTTCCTTTCCCAGTAACTTCTCATGTTGCTGGGCTTTTAAATTCATCCTTTAGCAACCCAAAGCTGAGAAACCCCTTTGGGATGATATATAAAGTTTATTATATGGGAAGGAAAGCAGACGAAATGCTAACAGTGCAGCCCAGCACTTTCCTGAAATGTTACAAACATTGTCCTTGCTTTCTGGTCTTGCAGCCCAACAGCCTCATCCAGGAAGCCCCAAATCTGCAGTTGCAAACTCCCCCTCCCCATGCCCCACTGATGGAGGCAGCGGGCAGATTCCATACCTTCAATGGGTTTGGGTACAAAATGTGATGAGGGTTTGGTTTTTTTCACTCGGTTTCCCTTCATAATTTGACCTTCTTTATTGAGTCCCAGGAACCACGCTCGGCCGGATTCTTGCTGCCGGTACAGCGTGGAAGAATAAATAACGTAGTAGTTTTCAAAGACAGATTCCTTAAATTTGCACTCTGGTGTGAAAACATCCTGCAGTGAGAGAGAGAGAGAGAAGAAAAAGCAATGGAAGGAATTAATCACTGATCTCCTAAATTAGGAATCACTGAGTGATACACGACGGCCACGCATTGCAGTTAGTTTAACAACAGAAAACAACAGGCATCAGCGATACCAGCTCCCAGCAGTAATACGCATCCAGAAAACTCCCCACTGAAAGGAAAACGTTCTCCTACCCTGGCAGAGCTGTGGTTTGCAAAACAGCCTACAGTGAACAGGCTTGAAAAAAATGCAGGAAAAGTCAGGAATTTGTTAGGATTTAGCCTGAAATACTAAGCAAAAAGGAAAAAAGAGAGCCGAGAAGCAAAGACACAGCCTTGCTGCTCATCTGCTGCTCCAAATGCCGTCCCCTGGCTTTGCTCTTACCTCCCCTGTGATGGGCAAGAAATGTGCAATGGTGGTTGCCTAAAACATTGAGGTTTCTTCAAATTCTTATGGGCAAAAGGCAGTTTATCAGGGGCATTTAAGTGGATTCGGAGAAATGGGACTACAAAAGCAAGTAAACAACTTATTTATTTTCAAAAGCGACAGGAGGAAATGCTGGCACAAAGCCTGGAAATCTTTCAATAAAGAGAAAGAAGTAATTTTAAAGATTTCTGACACAAGTATTTCGTCAGATACTGAGAACTGGTCCCACAGCTGCCCAGGAGCCCAGAGCAAACATGGGCCTGTCCGAGACACCCCTGAGCCTGTGCCGGCTGTGCGGGTGCCCGTGCCTTTGCCACTTGTCCTGGCTTTGCCTAAAGTCTCAAGGAGGAAACTACACTCAACTATGGACCAAAACCTGTCATGTCCCAGTAACTTTTCAAGATTTTTAACAACAGGGAAATATTAAACGTCTTTTAAAAGAGCTGGCTGGCCAGGGGACTCTGGCAGTGGGCTCCCAAACCTTCACTGAGGCAGATGTGGTTGTTGGTGGGTGGTTTTTTTTTTTCCCCAGACTTTGATTTTGAGCAGAAAATTCAACCTGGCCAAACAAATTCTCCCACTGGGTTCCTTAAAACTATGCCATTCTTGCAAAAAGAGCTCAAGCCACAATGAATATGCATTTTCTGAAGAAAAACTGTTCTAACAAAAAAAATCCCTTTTTCTAGAACCCAGACAAGGTATCGCAGAGCCCTGTGAGTGAAGGCAGGTGCTGCTACAGGCGAGCGATGCTCTCACCCAAGCCCTTGCCACTGAGAAGTCTTCGGGAGCTTCTCCAACCTTGCTAATGGAAAACTCATGACCAACATCTGAGCAAAGCATCTGGAGTAATGCTACATATTTACCGCAGACCTCATTTAAGAGTGAACATTTTGAACATCCAGCAACATGGAGGTATGTATTCCCAAGTGCTTTGGGGGTTATATAAAGTGTTGCTGGTCTGACAATAAATCCAGCATGCAACAGAGCTACTGAGCCAGGCAGGCTTGAAGCCACAGAAGATAAAGCGGAGCAGAAAGTGCAGAGCTGTGCTGCACACGTGAAGTTTGCATCAATCATTAACGCCACACAGATAAAAACACCATCAGCCCAACGGGTCATTTTTCTCCTATCTGAAGGAGTCTTCCTTGCTGGAGAAATAAATATTTTAGGAAGAAAGTGAAACAAGTTAAGGGAGATCTAGATGACTTAGAGCACTATAAAACAGCTTTTGAAGTAGCTTCCCAAAAGATCAGTGTTTAAGCACTCCTTAAATCTGCTCTTTATCTCCAGGCTTTGTCTTGCCTCAGAAGGCGCAGCTCACCAGGGAGCCGGGCAGTTTGCAACGGCTGCCTCCGACAGACAGACCGGCTGGCTTGGGGGCTCTCCTTGGCATCAGGCCCAGCCAGGCAGCAAACCTCATGATGGAGAGCATCTCTAAAACCAAACTGGACAACTCAGTCTCCTTTCCCATGCCTTGGTTACCCCATTAATAAAAACTTACCAAGAAAATTCCCTTTAAGGGGGGACTGAAAAGTTGGTAGGCTGTGAAGGATAGCTACCAACTTGACCAAAACATGGAATTTACTGTGAATGAGATATCTGGATCTTCAATGTCTGTTTTTAATTTCAGCATGGAACAAAGACTATTTTTTATTTTCAATGAAGAAGAAATATAAAAGCTAATGCATTTTTAAAATGTTATTTCAGAAAGAAAACAAATCTAGATTTTATTTAAAAGTTATTAAAAATCAAGTTTTCAGATAAATATCTATTTTAAAATCACTGCAGTATAATATTTTATGACATGCAGCAGTAGTTCATAAAAGCAGATGCCGTATTATATATCCACTTTTACCAATAAAGCAGGAAAATTATTACATTATTTTACAGCAAACGTATTTAAAGACATCAACCTAATGAAGATTTAAGAAAAAGAAAGAAAAAAACAGCGATTTCCTTTAAATGTTTAAGCTCCTCCACAAGCAAACAAAACTGTCCCATTGTTTTTGTGAGTTGGCTGGTTGATTCCTCATCTGCCGCAATTCAGTTGAAATAGCACTTCAGGACACTAACCATGGCAACATCACCAAGAAACATCCCGGCTCTGTCCATTCGATAGTTTTGAAAAAACACAGATTTGACAGCTAAGTTGTAGTTAAATAATGCCATTTTTATTCATTATTATTATCCTTCTTCTTATGTATATTACCTCTTCAGCAACAGCTAGTGTCCCACTGTGCCACGTAGGGACAAACACACACCAGGATGCAATTCGTCCTACCACCAAACTGACATGCCGCAGGGTTTTCACAGGTTTGAGCACCAGAAATGTTTGGTGTAGGCATTACCACGTGCAGACCTGACACAAAGAGCAAGCAGACGGAGAAGGAAAAACCAGTTGACCAGAAAGGAGACGGGACAGACAAGCAGGACATAGGCCACTCTCCCAAGCACCCCCTGGGGATATTTGGAGTGTCCTCTACATCTATTTAACATGCAAACCCTTATGTTTTTCTTCATTGATATCTTCTTGGTGGCCAATGTCAAGCTTTCAGGTATATCATGTCACTTAGTTTCTGCACATGTGTCTTGCTGATCGCTTTGGGGCTACCAATAACAAAAGGCTCTTGGGATATTAATGGCAGAACCTCTCTACAAGCTTCACTGTCAAAATTAATTGTGGCAATTATGTGGAATCAGATGGGAACTGCTGTTTCAGTTGTCTTGGGCTGAGAAGAGCTGGGAAGAAAGAGGAAAGTGCAGGTGAGCTTAACAGGCTTCACATAATACAGCAGTTCTTACCAGCCACTGCTGCACAGACTGAAATCTGAGATAACTGAAGGTATTTTTGGAAAATCACTGAGCTATTGGCCAGAACTCTGGGGCATGTAACCTTTTTTGTGTGTTTGTTTTGTTTTTTAGGATGAATTCAGTGTTGATGAAATGTGCTAGATGGGCAGACCTGGAGTCCAATACTTTCTCTTCATCCCACAGATACAGAGTGGGTAAAAACAGCAAAGGGATCCTCAGGCTGTGTCCCCCACGTGCTTCTGAGAGGACATAAGGACATTCTCCTCCAGAGGTAATGGTATGATAACCCCCGGGCTCAAGGGCACCCGTTTCACTCTCTCATTTGGTGCAGGGACCATTTGAAACAGGCTTATAACAAACCCCACTCAATTATTTTCCCAACTCTCTCCTTGACAGAAATAGCACGACCAGGTACAAAACAGTGAGAGGACAGATGGCTTCATCTTTTAACCACCGGTCTTTTTTCAGTCTTTAAACAAAGAAATAAATTGTCACTCCATTTTCTGTACAAACTGCATAGAGCCCTCGGTCAGCACCATCATGAACTCAGCTCACTCAGAAAACCCACCAGTTCTCCTCATTAAAAAGTATGCTTGTGATTTGGAGAAAAAAAAAAGGAAATTTGTCTGCTTTTATCTTCATGCGAAATATGTGTCTTTGGCTAAATTATTTTTGCATACAAAGTGAATAAGTACATTTATTTATCTACTATTTGGAGATACAGAGCCTGAGGTATTTTGTTAAAAGTCTACAGATATTACTGAAAACAGTTTGAAAAAGCAGATCTTTTTTTAGTTGTTAAACTAAAAACCTGCATGAAATATTTGTAAAAGAAATGTTAGTCATTTACATACAAAATGATTAGCATCTGCATGCAACTTGTTTTCTGTATCTCAATCCAATCCCTTGAACAAAAGGCAATTCCACTAAGAAGAGTAATTAGATTTGCTTTGAAAAACAAACATAGGTCTGGTTTGTGCTAACTCTAGTTTTATTGGAAATTTCACAGTCTAGAAAAAAATAAAATGGTAGCTATCACACAGAAAATTAGGGAGACCACATTCAATGACACTTGGAATCAAAGAAGGGAGCTAAATGGATGCAACTGCTATTTGGGGGAGATTCAGTGTGTCAGACCTGCTCAGGGAGGGTATAAGGTACCATGAATTGCCCGAAAAGCTATTTCTGGTTTAGAAAAACAAGATGTTTCATTTATCCTTGATCCCAGTAGCCTCCTGCCATCTGTAGATGGAAATGTGGATGGGACTTCCAGGCACAAGCCAATCTCTGTAGCACTTGGGCCAGTCTGGTCCTTCAGGGAGGTGTTGGGAATGTCTGGCCTCATCTGCCCCCATCCCTAGCACAGCCTGGAGTGAGAGGACAGATTTTTTTTCTCATCTACCTCAGCTTTCACCTGCCCTGGTAAATCTAACCCAGTCTCTTGGCCTTGAACATAGTAAGTTTGATTGGACTCTTCTTCGCCCTTCTGTAAAGCTGGAGAAGCTCCACAGGCATCGGTGGAGAAGCATCGCTGTCAAACCTGTGGCCGTGGGGCTGCAGGGTATTCAGGGAATGTACTGCCACCCTCGGATGTCTCAGCTCCTTCAAAAAATGCCGATCCAATGGTGTCACAGTCCCAGTGCAGGCATAGCACTACCAGGACAGTGGACAGCCCTGGTGCTGCTTCGAGCAAGAGCGAGCGTACCAGGCTGGGAGCATCACTGACACTGGCAGCCCAAGCATCCTCAGCTGGGAGGTGCAAAGAAAGGATCCCACAATAACCAAGAGCATGGCACTCCTGGGCACTGATCACAAGAGCAAGCAATTTGCTCGCTTGTTTGTTTAGACCAAGCTCTGACTGGCACAGAACCCCCTGATGTTGCCAGACCGCAGCAGAAATGGTGACAGGTTTCCATGTGCAATGCTCAGGGACAGCCAGGAGGTCCGCAGAAGACTGTCACTAGCTGTTGTATTCAAATCCAGCTGCTCACTCAGCGTCCCCCCAGACTGGGCCACTTCTTTCTATTGCCTGCCATTTCCCTACAAACATTCTCAAAATTGCCAGATAAATAAAGATCTCTTTTTCCCCCCCCCTTCAAAATCTCCTTTTATTATAACCCGAAGGAGAATAGCAAATATACACATCCACACACAAACCTAATGACTGTATAAATTTAGTCACTGAAACTAGCAGCAATAAAAGAAAAAGCCCATTCTGCAAGTAGTTTGTGCCATGGTTTAGGAAAGGGATGTTAATTATGAGTGTTGAAATATCTAACACACTCCCAGAGTAACAGTTTTCCTTTGTTTACAGCACTTATGGGTTTCTCTTTTACGTTCTGCACAATTACTGAGCCAGATCTTCAGATGGGATAAAAGCACTAAACTGCACCAAAGTCTATGGCATGGCAAGGCTTTCCTTCCAGAGAATCTGGCTCAGGATACTTACTGATGTTAGTGTTAATACTTAGAGCTCATCAAGTCATTTAAAACATATTAAGTAGGAATCATAAATATCATCACAGCTATCAGCAGTGGCATTTCATTGTGGTTGCGGAGGCAAACCGTGGAACGACTGGATCATGTTCGCTATGTCTGTATAAGTGCTGTTCCACCCCAGGGGAAAGGGTGGCACTGCAGAAGAGCATCTGCTTTATAGTGCTCTTTACCCAGTAAAGCCCATTTTACATTCCCCGCTGACCTCAGCCAGAGCAGGGTTTAATCAACACCCCTCTGACGCCAACAGCACCGAGAAGTCCAGCATTGGTATCAATGCGCATAGACCTGTGTGGATAAACAAAGACACCGGATTCTCGAGAACATTTAGGCTCCCAGATGAAATGCGAATGCCCAACTCCCACTTAAACCTGTGGAAGTTAAGAGATTAAACATGTCTTTGAATATCTAAGAATTTTTGACCACAAACCTCATACTATAGCACTCGATCCTGGCATACTCTTATTCCCAGGACAGGTCTTGAACCACATAGGTCCTGTTCACAGGATAAGTCCTACACAGAGCACAGCAGCACTCCCACAGGCAATGATGCCTTGTGTACAGCCTGATAGAGTTCAGCATCCTCCTGCCTCAGCGTAGCTTCTTCCATGACCTAGGGTTGCATCTGTCTGGAAATGCTTTAAAATAATTGTAGCTGAGCTCTCTCTTGGCATGTGATCAAGAACCGCAAATGTGCATCCAAACTTTACATCTCATCACATCTTTGTCCAGATGGCAGGTGATATTCTACTGTTCACACTCCACTTTTCCTCCCCCTTCTAGCTCCATAAGAGATCGGTGACAAGTCTTCTTGGTGGCCTTTTAGAAGTAGGAGAGAGCAGATACATTTTAAAATAACAAGCTGCTACATGGGAGTGTACAGCCCTGCTGCAGAGCAGAGATTCACTTGATGAGACAATATGGTATCTGCAAGTATTCTGACTCCGCCTGGACCATCTGTGGGTTGGAGGGAGCACATTTTCAAATAAATCACCATCCATGCAGGTCTGTTCCCCAGCTCTGGGAGCTGAGAAGCAGCATTAGCAAGCAATCTAACTTACTGCCTCTGAGAAATATAATTAGAAGGCTATCTGCCCTCACTTCTGTGGGAACTCTCTGTGCTCAAGGTACATATTTGTTCAGTTGGCTTTGTTTTAAAACACCCAAGCAAGAGGTGGAGTGCAGGTCTGCTAAGTCTTGCAAGAAGACCCAGTATTCCTGGACAGGCAAAAAAATCAAGTGCCAGACGAGCCTCTGTAATTAAGCTGCAGATCTTTATATGTGGACACAAGCTGTCCTAAAGCACCTTCCTGTGTTCAAGGACTGATTAAATTATCCATGTGACCACAGAGGAAGTTTGTGAATGCTGGAGACGAAGGTGTGATTGCAGCATGGACGTGCCCAAGGTAACCCTGCAGCAGCAAGGACATCTGCCTGGGCACATAGCAGAGTATTGACAAAACCCATGGCAGGTTCTGCAAGACATGCTGAGCTCCATTCTGCCCTGGCTAACTGGTTAACTGGATCAAAACAAGCTCATATAGATCCACACAAGCTACAATCTCAAATTTGGCTACAAAGCGGATGAACCCAATGAGTTTTGGGGATCCAAATTCAGACATGTCCATCCCACCATACCTCAGTACTGTATTCTGCTTTCAGCTCTTGGCCTGTCCACCGTGCAGGCACATTTTTACCAAGAACTTCATAAAGATAAAACTGTCCAAATTCACTGCATTGGCCTTTGGCGAGCTGCTCATGCAATCCTGATAGGAACACAGCTTTCAACTTAATGAGTGCTGACAAGAACATAACTTGGGATGACTCTTCAAGCCAGGCTGCTCACTTCCATACCTCCCTGGAGAGCCTGGGTAGGCTGGGTGAGAGAACAGGCTCCGGGAGTAAGATTTGGGTACTAACAACTGCACAGCTCTGTGTAGAGTGTTATCTGGGGAGGGCTGCGCATCGAGCAGCTCACAGAGAGCAAGTGACATATTTTGTCTTTTGCTTCAGTTTTTCTTAATGATGGACCCCAACTTTGAATTCATGGTTGGATGGAATAAATTTTCATCCCTTCTTTTTAAAATATAAGGTATATTTGGATTTTAATTGATTGATCTGTTCTTTAATTTTGGTTCTTATCTCAAGCTGGAATTTTAAAGCCTTTTAAAATTTGGAGCGTTATGAGCTGGAGTAGTGATGGCAGCATAGCTCATTCCCACGGCACTTGGCCCATCCAGTTCAGCATCACTCTTCTAGGAAAGCAACTGCTTCTTACGAAGGGATTTTCTGACAGCATTGTCTCTGGTATTGCATTCCTGGCAGCCTGGGGATCTGGTGAAACCCCAGGACAATTTCTAACCTGGGAATCACAACTCATCCATTGTCTTCTCTACATTCTGTTTTCGTGACAAACTGTCTGAAATTGGTAACAATGTTATCAACTCTGCTTACTCCAAAACAGTATCCAGAAATATATCTTTGCATTCAGAGATAATGATCATGAGACAAGATGGGACAAGATGAAGATATGTTAGTTACACACAAGAAAAACAGATTTCCTAAATTAGCGTCGTACTGCCTCATCTGCTAAAGCCTGAAATAACTATGAAGAAAAATAATAATGTAAGAACCCTAGAAACACAGCCAGATGGGATGCTTTGAACCTGTGATCTCTCTATGGGGCCAGAGAGAGTTTCTTGGCATCAATTTGAGCCTAAGCACAGGGCAAAACAAATTGATTTGTGGCCTTTGGTTACTTTTGTGATATTGCTATTTTTATTAAGGTTGATAATAATAACAATGGATAAACTAAAATAATGATTATGCATTTATAAACATGACACTATTTTCTTCTGATAGTCAAAATAAACCTCTTAGTGGAAAACTAGCAGTGAATGTTAAATTTATCATGCTGTTATTTATATTAAAATTATCCTCAAAAGCTCAAACCGGTATGAATGCTTTGGGCATTTAATAAAAATGCCCTCACCATGACAGAAGTATAGGGAAGACCTCTTACTTGCTACATTTTTGTGCTGAGAACCTGAGCACCGAAAGACCAACTGGCTTGTTGGGTGTTCTGTAAAACAAGAGGTGTCAGAGCTAGTACAGAAACTTATTTCCCTTGGGTTCCAGTTCAGTTTCTTAGGCAAAAGCCCTCTCTTTCTGATATAAATGAAATAATGCAGTTATAACAGTGTCAGGGAGCAGGGAACTGCAAGTGAGTCCCAGACCTAGTAAGGCAGAGTCTCCAGTGGACGGTGTTTTATCACAGAGGCAAAATTGTGCTTGTTCTTACCTGACGGTACAGCCCTGCACATAGTGCAGGTCCAAAGAAAGGAAACGGCCTTAGCCCAATTTTCTGTGTAGTTCATTTTTTGAAGTAATACATCACGTGGGCAGAAGATAAGAGGACTTGCCAAGGAGCTCACCAGGCCTATTACAACCGTAAGCTGCTGATGTACTGAGATAGCCTCTTTGCTTTGACTCTTAAATTCAAACCACGAGACTCGGTGGAAACACACCATCTCTGACACTCTCTCTATCTTTCCTAATGCTGGAAAGATCTCTCCTGCATTAAACCAATTTCAGAGCTGTCATGACCAGGGCTGGAAATTCAATTTCTTTGCTGCTAAAACTTCCATCCTGAAAATGAGTGGTGCTAGATTATTAATATTTTGACAGCTTACTGACAGGTTGGCTACAACTGACCAATTAACAGCAAGTCCTGTGGTCTAAAGCATCAACTGAGGCTGGGGTGAGCTGGTGTTGGACAGGCAGGATCTTACAACCAAGATGAAATGTTATGAAGTGTGACAATTTATGTGGCGTTTCCCTCCCCCTTGTACCAGCTGCTGCAGCGCCTACACAGAGAAAAGGAAAGGTTCATGGCATATTCTTGGGTGGAGGCCAGCTCTGCTGCCCACTGGGAGAGCCAAAGGGAACCCACCAAGATCTGTGCCTCAAAGTCTGGGTCCCAGCAACATTTCTGCTGACAAAGCCAGCAAAAAAAGTCAATGGTGCTTCCTCAAAATCTGCCAGGGTGACCCTGAGGTGTCTGCCCCATCTCTGCTGGGGGCTGCTTTATCACAGCCCACATGCCCAACACTTCAAACCCCTCTGCTCACCATCCCAATCACCAGTGAAGGTGGGTATGTGCTATAAAGGAAGACTGTGAAGAGGGGTTGCAGGCACATTTTTGTTGGTCCTGAGCATCATATACTGCCAGTGGAGAGAGCTTGTTGGTGAACACCTGTCACGTAACTGAGGCATTGGATATTAATTCCTGAGAGCAGGCTCCTCTGCCCGTCCTGACTCCTCCAGGCTCCATGTCCTTGAGCCAGACACTTGGGGATAGACACCCATCCCAATTCTTTAAATTGCTCATTGTGTATGAAGAGCCTGTCTTTGGTTGTATACAATAGAGGGATATTCAGCCTGAAGAATGAATGAGCCTCCAGCTCCTCAGAACATTTTTGGGAGAGAAAGAGAGGAGAAAGAAAGTGCTTGGCACGAAGTGCAGACAGTCCTTTTTTCATTTATTTTCTGGGAATTCAGAAAGTCAGCCAACTCTGCTATGATAGAAGTCCCATCCACATATTGACCACAGTACCTTCTGCATAGCCTGAAAGAGCTGACAAATCTCACAGCCCAAAACAACTTCATAGAGAAGACTGGGCTTATTTATACCTTGAATGGATTTCCACAATATGTATGTGCTGACAACCTGACTTGTTCTTTTTCTGTTAGTTTCCTTTTGATGTGAAATAACCCATGGACAATGCACAAACATTTTGAATGGACCCGAACTATACCACAGCTTAGATCTGACTGTTCCAGTGTATGCAGCCAAGTGACCCATCGTAGCTGACGCTTTGCTTCCCAGGAATCAGACAGATGGAAGTATATCATCAGGGATTTTTCAGTAGTGGCTATAGTGAAATTTTTCACTCTGTTGCACACTCTGCTAGAGAACTCAGATTAGCTTTGGCATCTGATCCTGCTCAGAAGCCAACTAATGACTGCAACTTCCAATCTAAGATAATATAGTCACTCTAGAGAGAGTAATATAATACACTAACTCTATTTGGCACAATGCACAGTAAAGCAGGAGACCATTTTATTGTGTTCCTAGTATAGAGAAGACTGTGCAACTGTCTTTAAATTATATGACCCAAAATACATCAACAAAGCAATCCAGAGTTAAAAATTGCTGCTTCCTATTTGTAGCTACTTATTGCAGCATGCAGCCTCAGTGAGATCCAGGGTTTACAATCAGATCTGTAGACATTTGATTTTGTTTTACAGAGGCTGTGTCTACAATGCAGGACCAAGTGCGTAGAGTGAAACTGTTGGTGGCAAGGGTCCGACACTCGCACTGTAGACATTTCAGGATGGGTTCAGTCTGGTCTAGCTGCCACCTGGTCCCATGGTCTGAATATCTGGCACTTTAGAGGCACTCCCGGAGGGCACCCACCAGTTTAGCTTAATCCAAAAGGAATCTAGCTTGCACAGCCTAAGATCACTCTGGTACAAACCGAAGAGCTGTATGTGGGGGTGACTGGAGGGACTGCTCCAAAAGTGCAGACCTGGTCGGAACTAAAACACTAATCCCAGAGATGGCTGGGATAGTTGGCTGACTGCAACGGGGTATAATAAAGTAGGCACGTGATGGATGTGAAATGTCAGTGACCTACTGCACATTGGTGATCCTTAAAAGGAGCTGAGGGCCCTGTGTACGCTCTGATCGAAACACACACTGGAAAACAGGGATGTGAGCAGCATGCTGTAACCTGGGTGGTGGCTGTATACAAGGTCCTCTTCTCCTGCCATATGGAGTTAGCACTTCAGATTGTTCCTTTATGATCTGAAATGCCTCACAGCCACACTGGATATAGGAATAAGAAGCCTTCCAAAAAGCACTTACCACCAACATCCACAAAGAGAAACAGCTGCATTAGCAACAATAACAAAAAAGGTCCGTTGTTAAGCCTGCCTATTTGAATCCCAGTACCTTTCTTGCAGAAAGCCTTGAGTTTACTACATGTCACAGCTGGAACCTTCAGAGGGCTGAAAATATTTTTCTTAGCATGATAAATTTTAAAGAAATCTTGTTCATCTGTTCTAGCAAACATGTTGGGAGGGGGAAGGAAACCTCAGGGCTGTCCTGACTATAGAATCACAGAATCATAGGATTGTTTAGGTTGGAAAAGACCTTTAAGATCATCAAGTCCAACTGTTAACCTAGCACTGCCAAGTCCACCACTAAACCATGTCCCTAAGCACCACGTCTACCCATCTTTTACATACCTCCAGGGATGGAGACTCAACCACTTCCCTGGGCAGCCTGTTCCAGTGCCTGACTACCCTTTCGGTGAAGAAGTTTTTCCTAATATCCAACCTAAACCTCCCAGAAGAAACATGTCATTACTGCTTTCTCTTCTGCTGCTCCAGACCAGGGGGAGAAAAAAAAAACAAAACCAAAACCAAAAAAACCCCACAAAAAAACCACAAAAGAGAAACCATTTACTCATGGGCATAACAGTCCTTTCTTACTATCCACAATATTTCATAGTTTTCATATGTTTTCATCAATGCTAAGTCCTGAATCATTAGTGCAGCAACAAGAGCAGAATTGGATCCTCTAAGAATCACTAAAGCTGGACTACACATTCTGTTCAAGGAATAAACACTGATTCATGAATGTTTCAATTAAAATGGATATGATCACTTTCATAACAAGGGAAACAAAGGAGAAGATTAGAAGTCCTGTGGGAACATAACATAGGAGAAAAAGACACAAAGACAACCTGTCCCACAGTGTGATTTAACTCAACCAAAGACAGGGACTTCATGCAAGCAGAATGATTTAGCAAACTCTGTTATCTGATGATGTATTCATACTAATGGACCTGAACAGTCACTTCTGCCCCTATAGTCTATGGTGCTGGGGTCAGCAACAGGCACACAGTGTCCCACCCTGTCCAAATCTGTCACACAGGGCAACAAATAGTGTAGCCATGAACGACGGTCAGCATATTTCACAACACAAAAGCATTTGGAAGGTGAAAACCTGTGAAGCAGAAATTCAATCAGGCAAGTGGCAGAATGCTGTTAAAATCATTGGACTTTATTTACTAGTTTTACACTACTACATCTCTACTGACCTAACCAAAGCATATTAGCAAACTGCTAATACACACAGAAGTACATGCAACAAGCCTGTGCACTTAGAGGAACACACAGAAAGTAAGAGCACCATGGGGATCATTTGACTTAGAAGAGGGCAGTAAAAAAATATGAGGCATGTGAGGCACAAAAGAAAAATAATGAGAGCTGTGAGATTTTGCTTTTTAAGCTGCTCATAAAAAAATAAGCTTTCAACTGACAAGGATGCTTTAAAAAGTCCACTTTCTAAATTTGACTTTGATATTGAAAAGTCTTGGGTTTTGTTCTTTTGTTTTTTTTCGTTAGCGTAAATTTGATAAAAAACGAGGCGTGATAATCCTGGCGCTACACATTTTCAAAAGCCATTTTTTAGCTCTAGCCTCTTCAGAGGGTGCAGATAACATTTGCATGGATACAAAGTCCTTGCAGAAAGAATGTTCCTTAAGGGCAGAGCTGGCTGTAGGGTTTAATACGGTAGGAACTGAGATTCAAAATCAGCAGCATTCACATTAATAGCCATTAAATTATTTATTCATATCAGGCTCTGGAAGCCTGTAGAAAGACTAGGATGTTCTGAAGGGCTCAACTCTCATAAACTTTGTTGCATGAATTACTTTCAGTTACTTTCATTCTGAGGGATGTACATTCATTTTTACAAGTCTTGATGTACACTAAAGCCTTTTGTTCCTTCTTTCCCCAATTTTGTGACTAAGGAAAAAAAAAGTCTGTGCACCCAGTAACGTCCATATCCAGGAAGCAGCTGCCATGGTGCAGCACAGCCCAAGCTCCAACGCAGCACGACAGAGGGTGTGCAGTGTGGAAGAGGCTCCCTGAATTATTTGATCCAGTCCTTGCTACAGCACAACATCAGTTCTCAACAAAGTTCCATTCACAACCCTCTGATTTCTTTCCCCCACAACTCACACTACAAAGCTCTTTCGGAAGCCAAATGCTCCAAGAGCTACAAATCTCACAGCCAAAATCTAGCCCAAAACCCCCAGTGACACAGCCATTAGGTTCAGGGGTCTCGAAGGACTCCTGTGGAAAGGCTCTGCAAGGAAGGCAAGCGGGTTTTTCAAGCAAACTGACCACCTGCACCCCACCAGTCAGCCTAGTACGATGCTTCCCACAACCGTGGGAAAAGCCATGCATCACATCTTGCCTGTGAGGCCAGAGGAACAAGCAGCAGGGCCACAAAAACTAACCTGAGCTGCAAAAGACACCAACAAGGTGGTATTCTGCACTAAAAAGTTCTCAGCCTTTTTTTCTCCCACTTATGTCCTGAGCCCTACTGCTGACCTTGATCTGTTTAATTACCTCCATAACCAAATTACACTGTAGCAGAATGTAATTATGCAATCAAGTAATGAGCTATGGTTCTGCTCTTGGTCTTGTATGCAAAGCCACCTTTGAAGAGGGTGATAAAAGGACAGCACAGCCCCATGTACCAATTACTGGCCATGATGCAAGGGACAACGTCTGCTGGCAACACTGATCCATCAGCTGCTTTTCACGGGCAGCTGGCAACCTTCTCTGTGCTGCAGCCTCACAGCCAGCGCTGTGGGTTTCATCCCGACACCAGACATAAGCTCACGACAGGCATGCTGTGCGACGGGGTGGTGTTCCTGAGGATATCAACTTCTCCAGCAAGTCATCTCTGCTTCAACCATGCTTATTAAAACTGACAATAAGAAGAGTTGTACTGAGCCGGACCCGCAGTCTGGCAGCGGTTAGCAGCAGTGCCGAGGGAAAGGTGTAAAACCAGGGCAAACTTGTGGTGAAACCTCCCCCTTGCTCCCAGCAGCCAGAAGCTTGTATCTGCCGGATCTGGCGACAGTGTCCTGATGCTCAGGGAAAGCATCCGGCTTCCCATGGGAGTGCACAAGCGTGGCAGGCGTTGTGTGTTCAGAGTAGCGTGCGGGAGCTCATGTAGCTCCCCAAGGAGAGGCAAGAAGGGTCTGAGCCAGCAAAGGCTCCAGGGAAATGTGATGGGAGGGAGGTTTCCCATGGCACTCAGCTTGGAAGAACAGCTCCAGGATTGTATTTCGCTACCCAGCTTGGGGGAGGCTGTGCCGCTGCCAGGTCTCAGCCCATGGAAAATTTGCCTGTGTTGCATTAGATTTTGGGGTGGGTAGGAGGAAATGGCAAAAGAGAATGTGATATTTTAGGGAGAAAAGAAATTGCCAAACGCAGTTCTGACCATTGTGATACTTGGCTGTCTCATGCTAGATTCACTCTTACACAGGCAGTTCAGAGGGACAGAAGCAGGATCAACCCCATAGTGCCATGAGTAAGGGTGGAGGTTTGTCCTTTTAGGGAACCAAATGGTGCCTATCAGCAGAGCAACTAAGTATTTTCAGCTACCTCACTCACACAAGGGTCCTACGAGGGGTGGAGAAAGTCCCACCACGGTGAGGAGGTAAAGGACACAGAGAAACGAGGTCAGTTGCATAAGATCCTTGGAAAGGCTGTGTCCAAGTCAGAACCTGGGTTTTCTGAATCCCAGCCCAATGCTTTCAGTGTAAAAGTTTTTCTTTGCCCCATTCAGGCCAGTATGGGAAGGCACTGTCATGCCACACAGAGCAGGATTCACTGCAGCCACAAAACACTGCCCTTTACGTCCAGTCTGCAGGAAAGCGCCACTCCACACCACCTTCTGAGCCCAAGAGCCCCGGCACTGAGGCACAACATTGCTGTGGCCCATCTCTTTTTTCTGACTCTAGCAGTAGTAGCATCGATGTTCGGAAACATAAAATCATTCAGCAGCGATGCCGAGCACACACACATCAAAAAGCCCCGAAAGGTTCATGGAAATGAATTCCCTATCGTCAGCAGCAGCTTCTCCCTTTGCAAAGATAAATAGCTTTTTATGTATGCAGTATATGTGCTAGCATGTACTCTACAGCTGACAATGTTCAGCCTCCAGTGTAACTTGTCAAAGCCTGATGTGCCTTCCCTTAATCAATGTGGCAAGCTCCTGAACACCATGTGCTTCAAGCAGTGGGCTGTTGTCCCTGTAGGCAAAAGAACGACGAGCACTGTCATTCTTGCTGCTGCACTTCGACACATGCAGCTCCTGGTGATCAAAAGCCAAAACAGAGCTGGATGCAGCTCACAGCTTCAGCAGCACAAACCCTCTACGCTGTGGCTCCTTGAAGGGCCCTGAGATGAGGTGCTGCGACATCCCTCAGCTCCATGTGAAGACAGAAACCAGAGAAACCAATGACAGGCAATGCAAGATGGCCACAGTGCTTCAAGGGCCTCTTCTTGTCCCAGTTCTAATTGTGCCATTTCTTGCTGTTCATTTTGAACTGAATAGGATGAGGATCATCCCAGCATAAATCAATCATAAAGCAAACTGCCCCTGTATTAACTGCTCCACGCCCCTGTGCAATGCTGGGACAAAGGATGAATCTGTGCAGACAGTGACTAGAATATTGTGGGGTTAGGAAAATTTGTGTCCAGATACTCAGGAGTGTTTACAAGGGGAATTGCTGAAACCAGAAAATTTATGAAAATCTGATGACCACAGAGCAGCGGGGGATATCTGAGATGTGGCAGGCAATCCCACAGCTCCAGAAGCCATTTGAAAGCTAAAGGTGTGCACTCAGGGACAGGGCACTGGGGAGATGTGTTGGCATTCACAGGTCATGCAGAACAACTGCACTGACTGCACTTTCGGGAGAAATGTGCTGGGGACAGCAGGGAAGCACAGTGATTTCATCTTCATCATATCCGACAATAGCCCTTTCAGGGATTGACCCTGCAAGGTGTTTCTTCTTAGGGCTGTTGGGACTGGGAAAGGGATGTGCTCTCTCCCATGCTTTTCAGGATGCCAGTTTGCTCTAAAATCCCAAAATAACTTGGCTCTTTTCAGTCTCACAATATGGGCAATGACACATCATACTGACTTCTTCCCCTTCCTTCCACTCATAACTTACATTATCTTTTTTCCACTTCTGATTCCTCCTTCTCTATTCCCTGGCACTTTATTTCACCACAGCAAGCTTCTGTTCCTAGCCACAGTTTTACAGAAATGAAATCCCCCAGAAATTCCTCTGCTCTGCTGGGTCCTTCAGGCACAGGTCATGCTATGCCACACTCTAAAAACATTTAGACACAAAACCCCTTCTGTTTCAACTTCAATTGACTATAAGAAGCAACTCCTCTTTGGCTGCTTCCATCACACAGAAATGTGAGACAGAAAAAGGGTTTTTTAAGTATAATGAGAAAGGGACATATTGTTCTTCCATAGGAAACTTAGCTGGCATGATGGAGCAAGAAAGTAACAGGACCAAGGTCACTGTCAACATCTTGTCCCAACACACAGAGCCTCAGCCCCAGCAGTCAGTAAGAAATCTCCAAGTGCTGCACACATGAATTAAGTTTCATGCAACTGATTTCAGCACATCTATTACCCTCTCTCCTGCAATCCTGCATCACGCGTGGAGCAGTGACAGCCAGAAGCCCCTTGGCTGGCAGCCTAATCACATGGGATAACGCTGGAGCTAGGAACTTGAACTGGTCCAGCCTGGGCTAAGAGGGCACCTCGTGCCCGCCATGGGATGGCACAAGGGATTCCGCCCCCCCCCCCCCCCCTTGCTCTCACACATGCAGTCCTTGGTACATGAACAGCCCTCATCACCGCCCCTTAGTTCTATTAGCAGAAATTTGGGAAAGAGCCTCTGAAGAAGCTCTGCACTTCTCAAACCACCCTGAGAGCCAGCAGGGATCCTGCTGGGGGACCTTCCGCAGCCCTGACCCATCCGCAGGCGAGCAGGGCAGCCCTGCAGCTAGGCCATCCCTATTGCCTTGCGGGACGTGGGAGTGCTTGCCGCACTGTGCTAAGGCTTATCTATTCCCATCACTCCCCTGCAGGAAATACAGACATATGCAGCAAACGTATATATTCAGCATGTCCTAGTGTATCAGTACTGTACAGGCGCTGCATAAAAAGGCTGGATGAGTTCAACACATGCTGCATTTTAGATACACTAGGCTGACTCGTATATACTGTGCCACCTACACATGCGCAGCGGCTGCTTGCGTGGGATTTCTGGAGATTTGCTACCCTGGATGAAACCTCAGCAATGGCCAAACCTCTTTGCTCCTGCCTGGGGGAAATTCTGGCGTGGAAAAGGAGCGTCCTGTCCTGCTGCCGCACTCCTGCAGGCAGGAACCCCCGGGTCTACCCCACAACTCCTCCACACCACACGCAACCCTCGCAACAGCTGGTAAGTGGTGCAGAGATATGGCTTCTGCCCAAACACATGACAGTTTATTGCTGTTGCTGTCAACTCACGCTGTTGAAAATAACCCAAACAGCAACAGCAAGAATCTTTGGCCAAACAGGTTAATTTCCATGAAAAAGCTGTTTCCAAGGAAGGAAAGAATTGGAGGCAGCATGCAGTGATCGACGGTTAGGAGCAACTATACTCAGAAATTCAGACCCTGAGTGCATCGCCGGGACTGAACGGGGTTTGCACATAATGGCCCCTGTGCAAGGAGGCAGTCGGTGCCCTTAGGAGAAAAGGAAAAAGCAGGAGGGCGGAGCTCACTTGCTATGGCCTGGCTGTTCTCCTCTGCAGCACGCACTGATAGCAATCCCAGATCTGGGAGTACACGCATGCTAACAAGTGCACAGCCCCATACTCACAAGGAAAAGATAATTGGAAATCAAAAGACAAATCAACCGCAAAAACACTGCCCCCTCTCCCAAAGATAATCCCATTGACTTGGTAGTATGGACTTATATCCCCTACCCCACAGCATCGGCACATATGGAGCAGCAAAAGCATTTTTTTTTCTCTTAGTAGGAATTGCTTTCATAGAACCATCCCCCCCAGCTACTGGGTCCATCACATCTTTAGCCTAAAAATACAACAGATATGCAAAATGTGCCTGGGCCACTGCAAGCAGACAGAGGCATCTCCTCTCTTCTGTTTATCCCTGCTTTGAAGAGCAGGTCACTAGAGAGAATTTCAGTAACTCTGGCTCATCAATTCCTACCTTATCCAAACAACAGTCTTCCCAGGACAACCACGCTGAGACTAGACCTTGGCCTCAGCAAAGGCAATATCGCCACTGGTGAGAGAAAGCAAGAGAAAGCAAACTCCTAACCCAGCTCAGGGTCCAGCAGATGCATTCACATCCTTGCTTCCCATCTGCCCTCTCTTTATTAAAACTGATACAGCCATGTGCAACAAAAAAAAAAAAGAAATCTTAAAAAATAATCTGGGCAGGGCCTGGTATGTATGGAAAAGGTGACAAAGGAAGGAGCGTGGCTGGCAGAGCCACAGCCTCCATGTCCCGTCACACCAGGGTGGCTCGGTGACAAAGCAGGGGATATGACAGCTCCAGGAGAAAGGCACATTTTTAATAGAAGCTCTCTGCACAGACAGCAAGTTTGGTGCCAGCGGGTTACATGGTTTGTGCTTTTTAGGTTTGATTTTGTCCAAATTCATATACTCGTCGAGAGAACAAAAGCCGTGTTGCAGTTTGGTCTGTCTGTGAGGATTTCATTGCAGTGTGTGCATCTCCTCATGGCTTGGGGACACAGAAACCAGGGACCAGACTCTCCAGGGAATTTACGATGTCAGAGTCATCCCTCTTGTAAGTAAGGGAGTATTTAGGGCAATGATTTCCAAAGTCTGAATATTTTATTGATGTTGTGGAGACGAGAAAAACATTGACATATATTGTCTCCATCTTGGAAGCAAGCATCAATGACCTCATCTGATTCTGAATGTTCGCCTTGGTCTGATGGTGCCTATGCGAAGTTGCAACCATTTCGGTGTTAAGTGAAGGCACCGGAGGTTGTTCTTGGAAGGTTTCTACTTCTGCCAGGGAGGGGATAGGTTGTGGCTGGCTGTGCCTGACAGCAGGATTTCCCTGCTGTTCTGTCAATACACGTATAATATTAAGAGTAATTTTCTATGCCTTCGAAGAAGACAAATACACTACCCACAGATGGGTAAAACTTTTCTGATCTCCCCTGACCTTGAAGATCCCTTGACAAAACTTTCCTCTGTATTTTAAATGCTGTTTCTGTATTATTGATGAACCCTTCAGTCACGCCTAGTGAAACTCCTTTAGACATTCAGAATATCGGAGATTGGCTATTTGGACAGGTGACAAGCCCATTTCTGCTAAGCCAATATTTTTCAAATCAAGAGTCACCAAGCAGTGGCAATAAGATGGAAACAAGATGAGAGCTGGAGATATCAGCCCGGCTCCCAGCTGATTTCCTGAGTGTCCTGCCAGCCAGAGTGTGCTTCTGCGCTTGATTAATTGAAATTGGGAGTTTCTGAAAACAAGAAGTGTCACACTCAGCTTCTAATCAGAGCGTAAAGGTCCCGCAACTGATCAGCAGGCAGTGAACGCTCAACTGCACTGCAAGATACTCATTCTTCTGAGCTCTTTTGCCAATAACGATATTTTCACTGTGCAGCTCTTTAAACCGAGACAAATAACCTCAACAGCAGGGCAAATAACCTCTCACAACTGTGGCTCCCAAGTAATTACTCTGGGGACCTCTGTGCCATGACAGCCCCACTCCAGGCACGGCCCCTGCAGCTGGCTTTTCCTGCAGGACGGAGCTGTAACGGAGCCCGGCGCTGCCTGTCTGAGCGTCCCGCTGGTCCTTCCAACTGCTTTCCGTGGTCCCTTTACCTGTTCGAGTTTCCATCTGAATTTGGGAAGATGGACTTTTCTTTATCCTGCATATTCCTGGCTCCAGGCTATCCAGCTACCATGAAAATACAAACCAGTGGCTAACAGAAATGGCTATTACTAAAAGGTTTCTTGCTACATTACTTTTTATGCAGACTCTCATTTTACATCGAAACAGCCACCTTTTTCTAACGCATGCATGCACACTCAGTAAGCTGTGAAAGTACAACTTTATTACCACGGATTTACCTCAAAGGGCAAAACTGAGCCAAAAATCAATTCAGGTTTGCTGACAAAAAGCAAAATGCTAATACTGGTGTTAGGGAATCAAAATGTCACTCCTTAGCACCTGCATGAATATTAATCACCTCATTTTTTACATAATATTTTCCTTTCCTTCGCTCCACAGCTACTTTGCAGAGCAGCTCATACCTTTCTAAGTTTGGCCTGAAACCAATCCATGCCATTCTCTGTGCCAGATGTGGATTCAGGTTTGAGGGTCAGAGGCCCTTGGCATTAAAATTAATTGATTTTGAGTGGTTCCTTGAATTTTGTCATCAGTTCAGTAATAAGCCCCAGGTTTAATGGCTTCAGATCTGTATATGCAATATCACAGTGGATGGCCACAAGTGGAAATCTGGCCCTGGATTTTTAGACCTAAAAGCATCAGTCTTCCCTACTTTAATTACTGTCATAGACAGACTGTACCAGAGTAGAGTACGTGCTTGGATGCCCACCTCCCAAGGCAGATATTTAGCAGTTTTGACATGCAGTTTGTTTACTTACTAAGGTTATGAAACAGCTTTGGCACCTAGCTCCCACTGAGCGTCAAAGAGAATGAGGCACCTAAGTCATTTAAGCACGTCTGTAAATCCCACAAAGCTTCCATAAGCATCTTTCCATATCCAAATACTATTGTGTTGTAATGTAGATGAAGTAGGAGACACATAAAGATCTATAAGTAATCTAACTGTTAGTGCTATTAAAGACTTGTAAGTGGCTATGATATACTACATACACAGGGCTCTAATAATAACAGGATATGGGACAAGGCTTGAATTCTAATGCAACAAAAAATATACAGTAAACAAATTTCTGTGTGCAAAACAAGATCATAATTATGATCCTGGTCCAAAACCATATGAAAACCTTCAGCCTCATCTGAGCAACCAGGCAGACTACGGAAGAGCCATCTCGTAGAGGCACTAAGCATTTGCAGCTCTTTTTCGCCTGGTCCTGATGGCCCTGCAGCAAAGCCTGGCAGCCAGGGCCAGGAGCACATCATCTCTGCAGTGGAGGCATTAAACTTGGCTGTGCTCGCTCTCACTGTTTGAACTCTTTCAAGGAGATATGTGCTTCTGTGATTAACTGGGGTTATTAACAGTGCTCAATGACTTGTAATGCCATTCGTAATCAAACAGGTCTCAAAAAGTGGAAGAAGAGGAATTGAATAGACTTAAAATACACAGGCTGTCTACAGCCCGCCATCCCAGGTCAGCGACGTGCCTGTGCCTACAGCCTGCTATGCATATACAGAAATTAATTCAGTGACTGCAGATGTACAGATAAGGACAGAATATGGTTCTAAATGTCTTTGCTTAGAAGACACTCGAGCAGTCAAGCATCACATTAATGTTAAAATACTGCTGTCGTATAAATCACTGACTCCAGGGCCAGGAAGTATCTCTAGAGACCTCAAATCTATCTGCTTTGAAGCAGGAGCAAATATACCAAAACCAGTCCTTACAGATATTTGCCTAACATGGTCTTAAATGTGCATAATATCCCTAACTACTTGGTCCAGTGCTCCCCTAGCAAGTGAAGTTCTTCCTTCCTTTGTTGTTTAAAGTCAAACCTGTCGCTTTTGCCATTCCCACAACGGTCACACAGAACAATTGGTCACAACCATCCTAAGAACAATTTCTGTGTCTGTGAATGCTGCTCTCATGCCTGTCTGTCATCCTTCATGCCTCTGTGCCATACTTGACCTTCTCTCTCATAAGAAAAAACAAAATAAATGCACTCCATCCTCCCAATATTTTGCATTTTTCCCTCTAAACCTTATTGTTTTCCTCTGGACCACTTTTTTCCTCCTTGCTTATTTTTTTCCAGTTTTCCTGCAGTTTTCTTAAGCACAGTGCCCAGAACTGGCTCCAGTCCTCCACCTGAGGAGCAGAACAACAAATCCTTCCCAATGGCATCCATTCAGAGGCAGAATGAAAGGTGCCTTTTTTATAAGCTTCCCATGCAATCTTGACTCATATTCAATTTGTGGTCCGTTCTAAGTTCCTGTTTCTTTCCTGCAGTGTTGCTGCCTTCAATTTTTTTCATTCTCTATCTGTGCGCTTAAGTTTTCTTTCTAGAGCGTAACTCATGAGAAACTCATCTTTACTGAATTCTACTCTATTGATTTTGGACTACTTCTCCAATGTATCAAGGTGACACTTACATTCTGACTATATCCTTCAAAGTGAATCCCATTTTGGCACAATCTACACATTTTTCTAGGAGTCCAGTCTCCAATCACATGCACCATTAATGAAAACATTGGCTTGAACTAGACTCATGACAAACAGCTCAGGACTCCTCAGAGTCTGTTCCCCATTTAACTGCAACACGCTGCTATGCACTGAGGGTGATTTTTGCAAGTATGTGTCCTCCCACCTTACATTAATTTAATCCAGCCCACCTTTTGCCCAGATAGGAGTTCCTTGTGGAGAGTTCTCAAAAGGCTTACTAATATCATAGTGCATCGCAACCCCATTCCTTCCCTTTGTCTGTTAGGTCAGTTAACTGCTCTGCCAAAGAAGGAAGCTGCATTGGTTTGAAATGATCTGCTGTAGCATCTCATGTGCTTTATACTAATGCAAGATCACAGTTCTGGAAGAAGCAAGCAGATCTCGTCACCCTGCATCCTGACTGCAGTCACTGGGTAGATGCAATGGGACTGAGAGCAGAGTAAGGCCTGGGTTTTTCAAACTTATATGCGTTTTAGGTACATAAATCTTTTCTGTTCAAAAATATAGGTTCAGGCAGTTAATAATGGTACTGGAGTGTGAAAAAATCAAGGTAAGTCTATAAAAAGTGGATGGACTTTCATGCAGCTAATTCTTTATACAGAGCTTGCTTTGCTGTATTCTCCAGCTGCTTAATAACTATTCCCCTTGGAACAGCCCCTCTGTGTCCTTGCTTTCTCTTTTTTTTTTTTCCTAACCCATCTTCAGTTAAACCTTCCCAACCCAGCTCTCCTTTGAGAGAGGGTTTGAAAGCTGCCTAGCAAAGTGATTTGCCCAAAGTGCTCCGTTTGACAGAGGTGGGCTATGAGAGCTGGGAGGAAGGGCAAGCCCCGAGGGGAAGCAGCAAGCAGGTTCCTGGAACTGGTTCAGATTTTGTTAATGAGCCTGGCAGGTGAATGGAAGAAGCCAAGTGTCTATTTGGCTTATCAGCAAGGACCCTTTCTAACCTCTAGTTAATTGGCTTTTATTGATTTTCAGGATAACAGAAATTTCTGAGAGATTCTGAGCAATTTTAGGAGACATGCCAGACCACTGATCAGTTTGGATTCTCCCCCCTCCAGCACCTAAGATTCTTCTATTTGCATTTTTCTCTCTCCTGGACTCAAGTTTCACCTTTTTCCAAGGCTGAAGACACACATGTGGTGAGGAGAAGGACTGGAGACAGGAGAGAGATGCCATGTTCTTAAGAGCTGTGTAAAAGAAATCTGGGTGAGCATTCAAGCCCAGGCAACAGGCAGGATGCTACATGTACCCAGTCCACCCAGATCTGTAGAGGTGGGCGCGTGTCCAAATTGCTGTGCCAATCCCCTGCAAAGGCATGCTGCTGTGTCTGCACAGCACCTGGCCCACAGGCCTGTGCCATACAAGGTGCTCCTGTGCCTCTGTCACACCATCGTTATTTGCTGCGTGTTTCTTCAGCTCAAAGTCCTTGAAATGATGAGAGGGTCGTGCTGAAGCCCAGTGGTGATGGTTTTAGAGCATGGGACCAAGCATTGCCTGCCCTGGGTTATAGCTTGTGGGGATGTAAGAGGATAGAAGACTCGCCAGGATGATTTTGGAGGACTGCACGAGGATTGGAAGAAACCAAACCTGGCCTGCTCTCCTCTCCATACTGTCTCCTGGAGAATGGTCACTACCCCCACAGCCCCAGGGAAACCAGGTGGTTCACTCCAAAAAAGAGCCTGGGAGTAAGCTGCCATCCATTCAGTGTGAGATGAATGAATTTCACTGGGGAAACTGGGCCAGGGAGCACGATGGAGAGCTAAATTACCTGATGGCACACAAACGGGGTAGGGTTGGCAGATCATCTCAATCCTATCTGCTGGAGAATTTTTTTTTGTCTACTCTGAATGGGCAAACTACAGGATGAGATGGGAATACAGGGTTGACCTAGCCTGGCAGTTGCTGTGCTTTGTTTTTTCATTATCACAAGCAAGCTGATTCTTGCTGTGTTTGCCATACTAATGATGCAAAAGGCACCACAAATGACTGAGTTTTGCAAACTCCAAAGCAAGGGTTGACATAGGGTAACAAAAAATAAAAAGGCAAAGGAGGAAGCTGACAAGACATGCTCTGTTCATTTACTTGACACGAGTAGTTTGGTTTTTAATTATGCATGCCACTACTTCACAGGGTGCTGGGGACCGTTCCACCACAGCTTATTCTGAAAAGTAATTTAATTCTCAGTAACAGGAATCCTCACTGCTGCTCTGCCACAGCTGCTAAATCCTTGTTTGAAATCAAAATAGGAACTAGCACTGGCATACGAGTGGACAGGCTCCGTGTGAGCCAGGGAAACATACATGGATACACACATGTGCTCCACAGGCACTCACACAGTGACAGTTACTAGTCATGAGGGCTGTAAATCCAATGAAATGATTACAATTTCAACCACTAAAAATTTAACCTGCACAGGCAAATACATACTACAATGCCTCTGTTCAGCCTAAGTCTTGCAGACTTAAACAGTAGATAACATATTATTAAACATAAGACCACAGAGCTGCAATCTGAGGGCTCTGCAATCAGAGAGGAGACCAGGGATCCTATTTCTCATCCTCCAGCAGTCTCAGCCTTCAGCTGGGACCACAGTGTCTAATGCCAGACACCGACTGTCAGGGCAGAACAGAGGGAAAAGCATGCCCCTTGAGCTTTTCATGATTTTTACCATTAACTGCAACTAATATTTGGGCTCTGCTGAGACTGAGAGGATACTGGTTACTGAACCGAGGGCAGGGGAAGAAGGAAAAAATATTTGCAAAAATCTAGCAACATGGTAATTTCAAATCACTGCCTCTGGGTGCTGTGCTAATGAACGACAGTGTGACCAGTTGTGCAGAGCTCAGCTCAATATTGATCCTGACAGACTAGGAAATCTTTTTCATGTCTAGAAGGGCACAAACTGTCAAAAACATCCAGGATGTCTTCAGACAGTATTTCCCCCTTTTTATTTGCCATCAATGAGTCCTAGTTAATATCTGTACTGGACGCAGACAACTCCAGCCACAGATTTTACTTTTTCAATGCAAGTTCTCTTACTATATGTAGGAGTTGCCACATGAGATAAGACCGGGGGGTGTCCGATAAAACATCCCCTCTCTGAGCAGCGCAAGCTGCTTAAGAGAGCATGCAAGTGCTCCCACCATGGCAGTAATAGCATAACTTGCCTCAAGGAAAATTTCCTCTGTAGCCTCAAAATTT
Organism: Platalea leucorodia; assembly: GCF_965183815.1. Lineage (NCBI taxonomy): Eukaryota > Metazoa > Chordata > Aves > Pelecaniformes > Threskiornithidae > Platalea > Platalea leucorodia. Next base: position 14,310,556 of record NC_138830.1, read on the forward strand.
AAAGGTTGGCTTAAATAAAAATTCATTGCATCATTTCAGCTCCTGGGGAAGCCAAATCCACAGCTGCAGCATTTTTGAACCTCCATGTCCTATCACAAAGCAGTTCATTGCAGAAAAGCAGATTGAACTGATGCATAAAAAGGTAATCGATTTTTAAGTAATAGAAGGGAAGATAATCTGGCCTATAAAGGGCCATCATAAAAAATGTCACATGCTGACCAAGGACAGAAAATGACACTGGCAGGTCTGCCCCGACACATCGCAGCTGCAAGGAGGAAAAAAAAAAAAAAGCAAAGAAATGTTTCCACCCCGTCAGACCTGTCATTTGTGTCCACGGGATCATGACTTCCATGGCTCCATGTGGACATTCCCACCGCAGGGTGGCCCCGATCCCACAAAACACAAGGCTCTGCCTGAGGAGTTTCTCTTGTCCCTCCCGAGCAGGACCGGGACGGCTGGATTAACCTCGAGCAGCATGTTTGATGTGCATGGAAATCCTGCCAAGGCAGCCTGTCACTTATTAAGAGCATTTGTCAAGGTTGTTAAACAACCTTGACAACAAACCCACAGGCAGCAGCAGCAGCAGAAGGGGGCCTGCGACGCTCCCTGGATTTGCTTTATTAAATGTAGCCTCATTTGATTCAAACATCAAATGAACTGGCTGTGATCTCTCCCGTCTGAGGGCTGATAGGAAGGGTTTGAGAATCGCAGCCTGCACAGGTGGCTGGTTGTCACCTATGGAAAATCTTCCCATATTCTCCCAGGAGAACACCCACATGTGCTGGCAGGGCACCTTGTTGCTTCCCAGTGCCTTAAACCTTCTCCTCTGCCCTCCTGCCCGGAGTTGCACCGGGACTTTGCAAGGAGGATCCTCCCTCCTTTTTCAGTCTTTCCATCTGCTGGTGAGGACAGGCCAAGGGACAGCTCTCCAGATGTGCTCACCAGTTTGGAGACAGCAGGGCTGGATTAACTGGGCAAGGAGGGAGGTCACACCTGGCAAGCCTCTGCAGTGTACACTCCACACCCATGCATTCATCCTCCCGTCCCCATCCCCACCATGGCTACAGCCAGCCCTGCCTGCCCGAGAAAGGGGGCTGTATGACTGACTTTGGGATCGCCAGGGTACATACACATCTCATTTTCTCAGGGTCTTGTTCAGTGGAGCTAATGAATGACAAATAAGCAAAGCACAGCAGTGCCTAAAAACCCCCAAAGCTTAAAAGAATCTGCTTGCATTGAAAAGTGCTTCATCAAAATCAAAATAACTGTGCCTTGTACAGAGTTCCAGTCGGAGGTCTGAGGTGTGGGTCTGCACCTCCGTGCCCTCCCCGGCTTTGGGTGCTCGAGCAGAGAGCGGGCACCCTGACCTCATCCACCCTCCCCAAACTGTTCCCAAGCTCTCGTGCTTGTGTGGCACCGAGAGCTCTGTGGAACAGAACAATTTTCCAGCCACCCCTTATCGCTTTGTTCATTCAGGTCTGGAAAGCAGCTTGATGACAGGCAGGAAGAGCCCACACAAGGAGATTTCGGATAGCAGAGATACTCTAGGCAAAGACTTAATCTGACCTACTGCCTGGAAGATGAGGCAAGAAAAACAGAGACGAAAACAGTCCTGACCACAAGAGTAACCACTGGACATCAGTTACTCCCAAAGGATTGTCCCCATGTACCACACAGCTCCTCTTCAACACAAACTGTTAAGAAGATATTTTTGGTTACTTTCCCTTATTCTTTTTTCCACCTAGCAAACAGCTCCTGGGAATACCTATTAAGAGGCTTTCCCAGTACAAAACATACCAGTTTTACTTATGCTTTCATGTTCTATTCATAAACCTGTCGGCAACAGGTAACAAATGGGGTCCTGTCCACTGACAGTGCAGAGGACCGGGACTCAGAACATGGGTGATACAGAATAGATGAAGTGATAATTTTCCTCTAGCTATACAGGGTGGGTTGAGGGTTAATTAATTCACAATTCATAAAGTTGTCTGCAGTGTCTGGGCACATTCAGCTATTTTAGTATTAGGGATTAATAGGTATTATAACAACAGGAGGCTGGCAATGGTTTAGTTAACTAAACTTTTAGCATCATTTTGGTCCACATATATGTAGTTTAGCTGTATTGCTAGAAAATTCTGGGCATTAATGTGGTTTATGGCTCACTATATGAGCTCAGTTCTGTTCCCCCTCAGATGCCTATCCTTGTTCCTCCTCTCAAATTTAGCCTGAATGGAACCATTTTCATTAACTTCAGACAAGGAAATCAATGTAATAGTACGTGTGAAAGATGACTGAGGAATTACATATTTTATGAACATAAGAGGTGGGCAAGTGGATTCTCTGATGGATATATTCTTCTAGATAAAGGATCTGTCTGTGTTTGGAACATCCTGTTTGGGAGAGAACAAGAGCCACTAAATAATATTCGGTCAAAATGTTCTGAGCTTTGGTTTGCATTTATATAAAAATAATGTTTCTTTATGCAAAATTCAAACATGATGTCTCATTTCTGTCCTCTGTAGTCACAAAATTAACACTGCTATTGTGGCCTTTGGCACTTCCTATTATGTCCTTTAAGTCTGATCTTTTTACAGAAGCATTTTGTGGGGCTCAGGGTGGATATTTTGTGAAAAGGTCAATGACATAGTACTCTGTAATTGTAGAAGAGCAGACATGAGGAATATGGTGTATACTCTTCCCCAACATTTGTTTCTGGAACACTTTGATGCCTCATCAGAGGTGATACTGAAGCTCCTGATGTCTGTATTCCCAAGTTTGAGATAAGCCACACTCCTGTTCCTAGATGTTCAAGATGTCTTACTCATTCCTGCCTGGCTAAACCACTACGGTGGTCAGTGCGTAGTCCACAGTCACCATCAACCACAGGAGTTGTAGGCCAGGTCAGGAGATCACAAGGGGAACCAGCTGACTCTTCTTAGATTTGTGGTTATCATTCTTGAAGAATTTACAGATGCCAATTTTGGTCCTGACATGGAACACTAACACCCACGTGCAGATACACGTAGATTTACCACAGAGTAGGAAGACCTCTATAAGGAAGACAGAAATCAAAACCTTCGACCAAGCTTAACAGGCAGGTTGATACAGAAAAACCTGCAGGACCCTTCTCTCAATGCACATAAGGCTGAAAAAAAGAGAGATTATGGACTTCTGAGGGCTTTTCCATCCCCAGTCACTCTGCAGATCAAAGACTGAGCCATCTCCTCCCTTGGCAGGAAGGGGAACCATGTTCGTGTCAGTGATGAATCAGCCTTAGTGCACATGAAAAGATACTGTTTTGTTTTGCTGAGCTTTATTATGCATGTATCAGGAGAAATCTTAATGCAGGATGAAAAACTATTCTTCTTGATGTGCAACTAAATAAATATCTTTGAGTTGAAAACATTTTTTCTTTCCTTTATGTCTTTAAGCTTGGACAATTTAAAACCAACACAGAGTGTATCAGGATTGGAAAACATTCCTGAAATGCGTGATGAATCTAAATCAACATTGTCCATCTCAAAATGACAGAAATTCATCGGTGGCTACAAGAGGGACCTGCAAAAACAGGCACTGCACAGCTGGGCTAAAGTGCTGCAGAAATCTGGAGGTTCAGCATCTGGGTCCATGTTCGCATTCTACAAATGAGGGCAATACAAGCTCTGTATAGTGACAGCTCTGCAGAACCACAACATCTCTCAGTTTAGACCAGATCAATATCACTATAACAGAATGGCAACTCTTTAAATGGCCTTTGCATTCTCCAAAACCTCAGCTTTCACTTTTTTATTCCCTCTCTCTGAATATTTCAAATCCAGGAGCATGAACCGAGTACGAATGGATGCAAGCAACACAGCTGCTTGAGTTCTGAAAGGTGTGGAAGGGTTGCCCAGTGCAATGTGAATTCCCATCTCTCAGAAGTGCACGTGAAGCTCACATTGCAGGGAGAAGCTGGAGAGCTCTTCCCACCTGGAACACTGTGCCAAGAACACAGTAGTCCTATGGGAGGCCACCACACCACCACGGTGGAGGACAGGGGCAGTGTGAAGGGCAAGTGGAGTAGGAGAGGAGAGACAGCAGGAGGACAGATATTGTGGGTCCTTAGTAAGTCCATTTGGGGCACTTGGTAAGAATTTTTTCCACATACGCCCATCCACAAGAAGGGCCAGAAGGAGGATCCGGGAAACTACAGGCCTGTCAGTCTGACCTCGGTGCCGGGGAAGGTTATGGAGCAGATCATCCTGAGTGCCATCATGCGGCACATACGGGACAACCAGGGGATCAGGCCCAGTCAGCATGGGTTTATGAAAGACAGGTCCTGCTTGACTAACTTGATCTCCTTCTATGACAAGGTGACCCGCTCAGTGGATGAGGGGAAGGCTGTAGATGATGTCTACCTGGACTTTAGTAAGGCCTTTGACAAGGTTTCCCACAGCATTCTCCTGGAGAAACTGGCTGCTCATGGCTTGGACAGGTGTACTCTTTGCTGGGTAAAAAACTGGCTGGGTGGCTGGGCCCAAAGAGTTGTGGTGAATGGAGTTAAATCCAGTTGGTGGTCGGTCACTAGTTGTGGTCCCCAGGGCTCAGTATTGGGGCCAGTCCTGTTTAATATCTTTATTAATGATCTGGACGAGGGAATCAAGTGCACCCTCAGTGAGTTTGCAGATGACACCAAGTTGGCCGGGAGTGTTGGTCTGCTGGAGGGTAGGAAGGCCCTACAGAGGGGCTGGATTGATGGGCCGAGGCCAACTGTATGAGGTTCAACAAGGCTCAGTGCCGGGTCCTGCACTTTGGTCACAACAACCCCATGCAACACTACAGGCTTGGGAAGGAGCAGCTGGAAAGCTGCCTGGTGAAAAAGGACCTGGGGGTATTGCTCAACAGCCACCTGAATATGAGCCAGCAGAGTGCCCAGGTGGCCAAGAAGGCCAACAGCATCCTGGCTTGCATCAGAAATAGCATGACCAGCAGGACTAGGGAGGTGATCGTGCCCCTGTACTCGGCACTGATGAGGCCGCACCTTGAACAACACTGTGTTCAGTGTTGGGCCCCTCACTACAAGAAGGACATGGAGGTGCTGGAGCATGTCCAAAGAAGGGCAATGAAGCTGGTGAAGGGTCTGGAGCACAAGTCTTAGGAGGAGTGGCTGAGGGAGCTGGGGTTGTTTAGTTTGGAGAAGAGGAGGCTGAGGGGAGACCTTATTGCTCTCTACAACTACCTGAAAGAAGGCTGTAGCGAGGTGGGGGTCTGTTTCTTCTCCCAAGTAACAAGCGATAGGATGAAAGGAAATGGCCTCAAGTTGCGCCAGGGAAGGTTTAAGTTGGATATTAGGAAAAACTTCTTCACCGAAAGGGTAGTCAGGCACTGGAACAGGCTGCCCAGGGAAGTGGTTGAGTCTCCATCCCTGAAGGTATTTAAAAGACGGGTAGATGTAGTGCTTAGGGCCATGGTTCAGTGGTGGACTTGGCAGTGCTAGGTTAACAGTTGGACTTGATGATCTTAAAGGTCTTTTCCAACCTAAATGATTCTATGATTCTATGATGCTGTATCAGCTAAATTGAAACAAGGTCCTTGTACCCCTTCATCCGAAAGTCCGTAACAGTCTGATCCACTCCCTCTGCTCTGAACGTCTCCCCAAACAAGAAGACTCTAAATCCAGGGGCTCTATCAAGCCTCAGGAAGAAAATCAAATCACTGATCATCCAGTGACTTCTGTTACCCATTCAAGGTCACCAAGGCTTTTTTCCCTTCCATTTTGTCCGTTCACTTTAATGTTTTACATAAAATAACTTCCATTTCCAATGTATCTGACCAAGTGGGAGTTCTAGGCTCTTTACGACTCCTTTTTAATCTTGTATTTTAGATAGGAAAGTAGTTTTAATGGAGAATTGGGATTCTCAGCTAGCAGTGGATGAGAAGGAATGGAGCAACCAGAGAGGCTGCTAAGATGGCAAAGCAGGGAGCAAACACACTTCCCATCCCAGAGGCTCAATCACTGGCACTAAGTATGGGGACTGCAGCAGCCCCTTCCAGGAGGAGTAAAAAGCCTCCTAAGACCTCTGTGGAAATTACAGGACTTTATTGTTATTTAGGCAGTGGCATTAGCATGTATGGCATTTTACACAGGGTACAAAGAGACACCAGACCCAAATTGTGGTTCATCCTGCACCAAGGCAGCCGGCTGCCCTCCAGGATGGTGGTGCAGGCCCTTGCTGACACTTGCTGCACGCAAAAGGCATGGCCAGACCATCACGTCAGGACACGGCAAGCATCCTGCAGCTGGGACAGCACTTCACTCTGCTACTTCATTTTACCCTGGGGGGGGATGGAGCCCCATGCTGATGAGAGACAAGTCTATTGCAACAACTTTTGCAATAAAGAAAGATAATTTAAAATAATGTGTAACTTTTGCAGACCATTGGGTCACTTCACTGGGGCTCTGCTTGGAAACTTAAGCCAGGTACTGCTCACAGGGTGATGAAAGAATAACTGGAACAGTTTTATTGAGGCCAGACTTCAGGATGTGTCTATCTGCCTCTCTAGGCACCAGCAATGGCCACATCTAGGGAAGACAAGCTTGTTCCTCCAGAACAGTGAATGTATTTTTCAGTGTTTCCTTCTCAGGTTTGACTTTAGGCTCTCAGTACACAGGCACTATGCCTTCCTGACACCATCTGACAACTGGATCTGCAGATAAAACTGGCCAGCTTTTTGCCACAAGTACAAAGAAAACATTAAAAGTTCCCTTTATACTTGAATTTTCATGGGAAAAAAAGAAGTCTTGAAATGAATGAGGATGAGCTGCTAGGGAAGGAAGAGGGAAGTAATCCCAAAGAGTATTTCAAACTGCATTGCTTAAACTTACATTTCCTTGACATGAAAACCCAGAAAAAACATTCAGCTAATTCTCCTTTCTGACAGCCTACTATTGATTTTAGACTAATTCTCTATATGTAAATGAAGTCATTAAAATCCCCCATTCTTTGTAATTAGTCTTTTATTGTATTTTACTAATAAGCCAAGCCTTTGAGATGGGCAAGAGTAAGAGGTGATGGATAGAAAAGATGAAGGGGTTTTATGCATCTCCTCGATGCTTCACTAAAGTATCTCAAACAAACTGCAATACAGTGACATCCAACTATAAATCCTCAGCTATGTCTCAAAGGAATCTGATCTGAATTAGTTTAACAGCTCTTTTTCCATCCAGCGATTCTGCTTTTACCTTTCTTTCACTTTACTCTTTAGCCTTAAGAAATATAAAATGCTGCACAAGATTTAGTCACAATAATACTTTGGTTCCAAGGATGTGTTGAGGCCAAATTTTGCCACTGTTTTGCTCTCCAGAAGAAACAAAATGGTGAGATATGTAACCACCAGAATATAACACAGCCCGGGGTTGCAGCGCCTCACTTCTCAGGCTGAACAACTGCATACATGACAGTGGGAGTGAACCACCAGCCTTGCTAGGAAAAGTTTCTTTTTCTGGGAATGTCTGGAATGTTCTTGGTTCAAAGCAGGACAAGATATTGATGTATTAACCAGTCAAAAAAAAAATCAGGAAAGGGAGAAATGAAAGTGGAATCAGTCACAGCAGAAAGGACATTTTCAATCAAATCATAATGTTATGACATATCAATCCAAAATGAATTTTTTGTTTCAACTCATCTAATTGAAAAATTATAACATCTCGTCAATTTGTCATTCTCCCTTTGAAAAAGTCTAGTTCTATGAAACTCAGATTTGCCAACTAGAAAATGTATTAGGTGAAAGAGTGGAAGTAGCTGCCTGCATCACCTACTCTGACCTGTGGATTACGCTGAGCATGGCTTCACATGGCATTGGTGCCTGTAAACTTCAGATAGTTCCAGTTCTCATGGGTTTGCTTAAACTGGGAGTTTAAAACAGGGTTTTGCACTTTTGCAGCATCTTGCGTCCCAACATGCCTCATACATTATACACCTTTTAATGAAATGCATCCCTGCTGGATGAAACATGACAGCAACACATACTATCATCTATGATCTGGTTCCTCGTACCTTCTCACATCATTTATATTTGAAGGCAAAGTGCCAGCTAATCAGAAACATGTTGAACATTTGTACAAGCTCGGACAAGAGGGTCCCTCTGTTTTAATCATACCCAGGATAATATGACCATATTCTGTGAATATGCTATATTCTATTTGTGTCCCTTACTAAACCCAAGGCTGCCTGAAAAATGAATGGAGCCTGTGTTAAGACTGTATGACACAGTACATTAACGACAGACAGAGAACAATTTCGGTGTATCCTATACAGACTGATTCAGAGATAAAGTTCTCAAAAGCCATCCTGGCAAATACAACATCCTTTTAGCTTGTATTGTAAAAGGGCAATAAATTACAAACGTCAATATGGATAGTAGAAATCAGAGCCTGTGGGGCAATGTTGTGCTGAATTAAAATAAATATCTCTTTGACTACAGCTGAGGGAAATGGCAGTGGCATCATATTTCATTTTAATAGACTGCAGAGAGGTTTGCCTGGGGAGAAATCAAAGTGACTTGATTATCCCATCATGTTAACTAACATCTTATCACATTCAGGCTCTGTCCCTAAACCAATTTAAAACCCTACTATAAGAGGCTTTCAAAAGGGAGACCTGGGTTAAAAAGCATTCAGCATAACCCCTCTGCTTTTATCCTTTATCCTGTGGTGTTAAAAGCAAATGTCCAGGTAGTTTTAGGCTTTGTAGCAGACAGAGGACAGAGGAAAAGTACTGGAGTAAGGCACGATACAGCAAGACCTGATGCCGGCAGCCTGAATTCAACCAACATTCTTGTTGTTTGGGATCCTGTGAGGACCTGGGCGCAGAGTTCAGCCAAGGCTCTGCCCAAAACCCCGCACCACCTTGACTAAAGCTCTCCACCACCTCCTCCCCGTGCCTTTGCTTTCCGTCTTCTGCCTTCCCTTGCCCGCCAGGTGCAACTGCAAACCCCGAGGAGAAGATGGACTCCTGCAACCTCTCAGCTGCTTCCCTACCTGCCTGCTGCAAAGACAAACCACTCTGCCTAGTAGTTCTCAGGGGCTTGTGACTGAGATTCACAGCCTGCAGTGGTTTATGCATGATTCACATAGTGCAGCTGCACAGGCTGGGCTGGCTTCTCCGGGGGCTTGATGGACCTTTGCAGCAGGTGACAAGGAGCTGCTCTGCTTCCCCTCTGCACTCAGCTGGCCACCTGAAGCAGTCATCCACTGAGGAGCAGCTCATCGTGTCTTCAGTGGAACTCCCCATGCCTTTGAGTTTTGATGCATTTGTACAGAAAAGCCCAAGGAAGCGTTTTGCGATTTTGAGAAACAGCAAAAAAGATATTGCTAAAAACAAATAGCGTTTGGCAACCAGTTTGAGTGGAGGAAAGGCAGTGTTATGTCTTGATATTTCCCTCCAAAAGGGAGAAGAGAAATAACTGACGGAAAGAGAAATTTTGATGCTCTCAGACACCGATATTTTTCATTCCCTGCAATCCAAAACTCAAGAAATGTGTTTTTTCTAACAAATTAACATCTTCACTTGTCTATTTTCTCCCCCAAAATTTTCACTTAGATGAATTCTCCTTTTTCAGACAGCTCGCCTCCTTTTGCTGTCTGCAGCAGTCAAGGCCAACCACATGGCTAGTCCTGTCTTTGAGGGAGCAGGAGGGAGCCAGGACACAGGTGGTTCCTCTGTGTTACATCCTGTCAGCTCGTGTACAGAAAAGACAGGATCTGCACCAACTTCCATCACCATCTTTCTATACATCTATTTTGGTTCTTATGCAGCATCCATAACCATGACAACTGCCTGTCTGCCCAAACTATCAGACATATGCAGAAGCTGTCTGGTTGTCTAGGCAGCAATGTTTCTAAAGAGGAGACCGGCTGAAGGAGAGCCTGGGCTGAACTCCCTGAACCACGCTGCACAATTCAGCCCATTTAATGAGCAGACTGAGTGGAAACAACCCTGTGTTTCCCACTAACATTATCCCACTGCAGCTCTGGTTCCCTGCAGCAAGAAGAAAGTCATAAGCTAATGTCACAGCAAAGCACTTCCAACACTTCTGTGCAGGCTCGGCTCATCACCATGACCAGGATGACTCATGGAACCTCCTCCTTGCAAAATATTTTGGAAAATAGAGGAGCTGGCCAGGTCCAAGGTCTCTGACAGCAATCGGAAAGGGAAGTATCCTGTATTTGGTCTCATCTTGATCTCTAGCAGTTACAGAACACCTTAAACCTCTCAAAGCACTTTCATAGTTATCTTGCTACATGGCACTGGGTAGTCCACAGAGCACGTCTTTCTTAGTTTGGCTCATAAGCAGAAACTGGACTTGACAAATCCAGAAGAGTCCCAAACATCCTCCCTACAGCCCCGGGCAGCTCCCCAGCTAGTGAAAACTCACAAAGTCCTTTTTCTTTGCTAGAGTCACCCTGACTTTTCTACTTTCACATTTTTAGACACACCCTGTTGGAACGCAGAAACCAAACTCATATTAAGTCAATGTTATCTGTAACAGGACAGCCCAAGGGCAACAAAATAAACTGTCAAGAAACCGAGCAAGAGAGGGTGAGCACAACTAGGAGGCATATATACCATTTGTCCCTCACTTTTTCTCCTCTGTCTATTCAGCAAAGATAGAACAAACTGACATACAGGCTCCAGGATTAATCTGTTCATTACACTTGAGCAGAGGAGAGAGGTACACAAGGAGGAAGCCTGCTGGGGATGGATATCTTGTACTCCTGGTACTGACACTGGGAGAAGTTAGAAATTCTACCTTGTAAGCCTCAAACTGAATTGATAAATGGCCCAGAGTTGCTATCCTGGACTTTCTCGGTTAGATTTGTTGGCACAGCCCGTGCCGTCAGGGAGGGCACTTTAGAAAAATGGGATGGTGATCCATCAGTTTGGCACTGCCACAAATCTCCCTCAAACCTGAGCTGCGAGATTGAAATGTGGGACAGGAAAAGAGACTGAGGTGTAACAGTGCTGGGGACTACCCACAGCATGGGTTTTGCTACGCTCACATTTTAGGAGTAACAAACTGCTTTCCACTTTGTTATTGTGCTCATAACCCTTACAAATACAAAAGTACAACCACAGCCTTAAGTGCCAGGGTACTAGTGTTTTGCACTCTCTTAGGTCCCATTTATCTAATGGTGTTCATCCGTGCAGTGCTGATGCCTCAGAATTACATTGCATTACTGGATTTTGCTGTTGTAGGTGAAACTATTATTAAGGTTGTCTGACAAATCCCATGATAACCCCCTGTTTTCAGATGCTTATAACTATGCCAAGTTTTAACTGTTTGACTGATAATTTCAACTATTTCAAGATGAAGTCACCTGGAAACTTTCAGCCATGACAGCTCATACATTTCTAGGGAAAAAAGTAAGAAAAAATGTTAATTCTGGTGAAGTTTTCTTGCAGAAACATCCCTTATCCTCATTCTTCGGAGTAAAGAATATTCACCCAAGCTTTAGCTAAGCTGATGATCTGTGAAAATGAGCAGTTCACACATGAGTACAGGGGAGATGTGCTATAGTTCAAGAGCTGTTATTTCCTACTGATTCTGTCCAAACTGAATGCATTCCAGTGAACAAATTCCTGGCAATTTCAACTCTGGATGGTTACAGGCTGTGCCAGGACTGCTCTGAATTGACAGCAGAGAGATTTCTTTTCATCTATCTTCTCTGCTGGATCCTAACAAAATGGAGGAGTTGGCCAATTTGAATACAAATGAGAAAGTTGGACCAGCACCCAGAAAGAGAGACAAAAGGAAATGCGGGAAAATGAAGAAGGCAAGAGGTAAACCGGGACTGACTGGGCAGGGATCAATAAAGGGAGCTACTGAGATTATCCAATTTCAGAGGGTAAGACAAAGGAAGAATTAGTACAGAGACTGCTAGGAAGAAAGAAACCAGACCAGGAAGAAAGCAGGGCTGGGCTGGAAGACCACTGTCTCAGTCCAGCCACTGATGCTTTCTATGAACTGGAAAACCTCCCCCAGGAGACACCAGAACAGCCCAGCCTCAATACACCATGCTGCCTGGTGGTTACACCACTCCTCCCCAAGTCCTGAAGCCTTTGTTCAAAACCCTGATCCACTGGATATTTATTTACACAAAGTGGAAAAGTGTGCAACCAAAGCACCGGGTCCAGCCCTCCCAATTGCTGCTGTTTCACGTAATCTGCTTGGAGATGCACATCTCAATGCTTTCAGTAGATGAGGGTCTCCCTTACACCGATAATGAGTTACCCAACAAGAAGTGAACATTGCCACATGCTTCTTGTCCAGCATTTTTGTTTTAATCTAGTTTTGTAAAATCTTTTTCCATCTCAGGTAAACCAGGGAACACAGCCTGAATTCCCATCTGTTCTCAGAACAGCAAATAGATATTGAGGAAGAGGGGGACAAAATTTTAAAATTAAGATTTCTATCTATTCACCTTCAAAAATGACACCCAGCCCTTATACAAGCTTCTGGGGAGGAAAAGCACAATCCACGCTTGGCTTGCCCTTCCCTGCAGTCAAACCAGGACAGGTCAGGACAGAGCCCACCACTCCTGCTCACAATTCAGGACTGTACCAAGGGAACATCACCAGAAACAGCTTCCTCTGGCACAGCAAACTTTGCCATCCAGCCTCTTACACACTCCCTTCTCTAACACATGTAGGTCTGAACTACAGAATACTCCTAGCTGAGCTGGATGTCATGTTTTCTGCATTTTCTGTCTTCACTGGCTGCTTTCCTACACAATTAGCTCACCAGGTGGATATTAGCAAGAGGAAGAAAAACAAACCAGGCTGACTTAAGTACCTTAAGTAGAGCAGGAAATCGCTGGTATCCATAAGCTCAACAACTTGCAGAATATTAATCACCAAGCCACAAGTGAGATGAAAACATCATAAACATCTGTATCTGTCAGCAAAGAGCAAGGGAACCATGGAAGATGCAAAGAGATGAGCAGGTGATTAACTTCATTTAGCTACGGGAAAAATTAACAGTTTTCTAAAATAGTGTTCAGGTGGAATTGCCAGCGCAGCTCCCACCTGAGAGCACCTCCCCTTCTAAGCCCCTGTTGCTATACAGATAAAAGGCCTGGTGCATGTAAGAGGTCCTGCAGGTTTCTTGTTGAGGAGCTCTAACAAATGGGTTGGGTTCAGGTACCAGAGAGCAGACCGGCAGGCCATAGGACTCCACTTTGCCTTCGCCTAACAAGAAGAAAGCTCTCCCACATGGAAGATCAAGGCAGGATTTACAAGCCCTTTCCCATAGATGTGGACATGGTTGATGGACCGAGACTGTGGGCCACTGCTCTTGGCAAAGGCTGTGCCGTGGGCATGACCAGCACTCGCATGTCCTGCATACCAGAGACAGCCGGGGCATGGCTGGGAAAAGTTCCTTGGTGATACATATGTTTAACAACAGGAAAACAACTTGGGCCATTTACACAGGTTTACATTGCAACGTCCTTTGGTAGCACCATGACCCATGTTTTATAATTTCCTTCCTTTTGTGCATTCCAATTCACAAGCAGCATCCTGCAAAGGTGCATCTACAAGCACTTTTGCAATTTTCCAAGGCAATACTTACAGGGCTTTCACCATTTATAATTTGTTCCCCAATGTTGTTTATAAATTACTTCCATTTAAAAAAACAATCTCACCATAACTGGACTTTTAGCTATAAAAATGGCTGTTCCAAGACAGAGGAAAATTACTAGAGAGGAAGTACCCTCCTGGTTCACACTGTCCAGTTCCTGGCAATATCTCATCATCCCTTTCATAAGTCCATCAGGTTTCACTTTTAAATGAGTTATTGGGTTGGATTCATTGCCAGGCAGTGACCATTTGTTCTTGTGCCAGCTCTGGCCTTCAGCATAAACATTGCTGGTATTTACCCCCTGGTGTTAATTCATACAGTAATTATAATGCATTTTTGTCTTCCATTTTGGTGGGGACTAAACAAATCAGCTGAATGCAGATCATATGAAAAGACCTCTTCTGAACTTGCTCTGCTCAATCTTTTTTAATATAATTAATCAGAAATGCACGCACAAGTTAGACTGGGTCTCCATGATGATGTCTTTAGCATTCCACTATGCCCTTAGCTCTCTACAGATAATCTGTGCCTATTACAACTTGCACGGTCATTTGGCATTTTCTGAGTTGCATTTCACTAATGGTTCACAGTTGCCTGATGTAAATAACACAGCCAAGGTTTAAGCTGCTGTTTCTGACAAACTTAATAACTCAGAGCACAAATTCGTATTATTGGACCAAATTCTCTAATATCCACTTAATATGAAAACTTTTTGTGTAACTGATGTTTCTATTAACTCCAGTCTCCCAGAATTACCCTGTTAATCCTATGTGATATTCCAGCTGCCCATTGCAGTGACAGCATCTCCCAGATCCGGCTTCACCACATGCTTCCCTCACCCAAAATTCAGCAGCTTTGCAGCCAGGCCAGACCCACCCTTGCAGCACAACCTGTTGTCATCTCCACTGCAGGGATTCTCACTCCCTTTGCAATCCTCTCTTCTGCTAATCCTTCCCTTCCCTACTGAACTAGTAATACATGTGGCACGATAGCAAATGCTCTACTGAAATCCAGATAAATCAGATTTACTGCATTCCCTGTATCTAAAAGTCAGTTATTTTATAAAGACCAGTAACAGAGTAATCCACACAATCTACCTTTATTAAACTCAGGTTACATTTTATCTCATTATCTCCATTGTTTTAAATGATTCTTCCCTTTTTGGATAATACTGAAGTCAAAAGGATAAGCCTGTATATGCCCATAATGCTTATTTTGCTGATTCTTAAATAAAATTCCTGCACTCCCCAGTATGAAGTACATTCCCACATAGCCTTCATAAAACTGTATGTCAACAGACTCGCAATTTGGTATGTTAGATCCTTCAGCAGTCTGAGGCACCGTTTCCTCCTTAGATACAGTTGCTTCATTCTTCTTCCTAGATACTCGCTTTCTCCATCCTCTCTGGCAACACCCTCCCTGCTAAGCAACGAAGAGCACTATTCTTTCTGTTCACAGATTTGGGGATCCCTTTAAATCACCTTCTCTGCTGGCTCCTCACTGCAAATCAGGTCCACTGCTCTTTTCTTGCTTTGGTTTTAATGGCTAAACAGTGTTTTACTATATGTTTTCCTTTTTTTTCTTTTTCCTCCTGCTCTCTTCTTTTTTTTTTTTTTTTTGGTGGTGTAACTTCTCTTCATATTTGTAATTCTCATTTGTCCCCTATGCTTTCTGACCAGAGAGCAATAGCTTCGCTGAATCACATTTTGCATTTTTGTGGACTTCCTGCCTGCATCAAAGATCCCTGGTGGGTTTGTTTTTTGTTATTTGCTTTTTGGTTTTTTGTTTTGTTTTGTTTTTTTTTTAATCTGTTTGATTAAGTGTCTTTCCCCACCAGATTTTGCCTTTGTTGGGTATATTAATTCTACAGGCTTTTTTCCTCTCTCACAGAGAAGAGGAAAAAAAATCCAAGCCACTTTTGCATTCAAGTCCTGAGCTCTACAGCCTAGTTTGCCTCTATAACTAGTTTCCTTCACTTTTATGAAATAATAAATCTTAGTTACAGTTGAATGTTTATACTTCCATTTAATTTAAATTGAAACAACTCATGATCTCTCAGCTGAAGGTCGCTTTCTATGTCTAAGTCTTCTATAATAATCTCAATATTTTGCAAATCTGCATTGCTTTTTCTTAGTTTAATAACTATTTGGAAAAGAAATCCATGAATTATCACACCCTGGTACATCTGGGCCCAGCATTAGGAGCAGTATTTGTTCTTCAACATCTATTTGGAGAATGAAAATCTCTCAAAATGACATAATTTCTAATATTTTTTATCTCACCAATAATACGAATGAGATTTTTGAGTCTCAAATATGTCTTAATACAATGAAACACATTTTTTGTGATTGAGTTTAACCTAGAATAATTTCATCACAAAATTACAGCCAAATCTCATTAAAGCAGGCTGACTACGTATCTCTGCACCTCTGCCTTCAGCAGAGCTCATTTGAAAAAATTCTGACAATCCGTATCCTGCTTATTCCTTCTGAAAGAGGGAATTATTTTCCCTGTTAATTCCTGTTAATTTCCCTGTTAATTAATTAAAATAATTAAATTGTGCAAGCCATTGTGCCCCAGCAAATTCTGTATGCAGTAGTATTATGGGTGCCTTTGACTGTTGACACTGGGAACCAAACAGTCCTGCTAGGAGCAGAGGGAGAGGTGCCCACCCCGTACCACATGCCAGAAATCCCCGTCTGCTCCTGCTGCTGATAGAAATCCGTTCTGAGGCTCAGGGCAAGGATGCCTGCTCCACGGCACGGCCACCCTATGCTGGGAGCAAAGTAATTTGGACTCCCCTTCTCCCCCAATGTTATTATGAGCCCACTTCAACCACGCCGATATAAATCCAGACTGACTCGCGCAGTGCTGCAGTGAGTAATTCTCACTTTCCCCTGGTGAAAATAGAGCTGGGGTTGTCCTTTCTGCCTTCCCTGGGAGATGAAGAAAGGAGGTGTCGAGGCATCAGACTGAAACACACTGCTGGCATCTGTTCTGACGGGTGGCTGACAAGCTGGGACAAATCCTTGCCCGCATCCCTGCTGCTTTTTTCAGGTTTCCCATGTGCCCTAAACAGAGAAGCCCTGTCCCCCAAAAGGGAAGCAGGGGGTGTTGGAAGAGCAGTCCCCACTGCCTCAAGTCACCACGATGCTTTCACAAAAAAAGAAGTGGCACAGGAGGTAAGTAGCAGGCAGTAACTGAGGAGAAAAGTAAAAAATCCTAATGCAAAGTCATAAATGGAGGCCACAGAGCCAGCACCCAGAGCAGGTGCAAGGAAATGCTTGCGACCTTCAGCCACAAAGAAAGCAAAACAGCTGCGTTCCCCTCCCTGCCACACTGGAGCCCAATAGTCAAAAGTCAGGGTGCTGGTACCTGCTCTTCCCCTAATGAGCTGGGAAAACATCAGCATCACCTCAGAGCCAGAAGTCTAGAAACTCCTTTAACTAGTAGTTTTTAAGATCAGATGCACCTATACTAGACATGCACAATGAATCAAAACTCCAGCAGTCTACAATATATGCAGCGCAAACCAGAGAAGATGCTTCCAGGAAAACCCAACAGGTATAAAAGGTGGGTTAAAAAAATACTGTCATCACTGAAAGGAAAAGCTGCCAAGAGATCTAACAGAGTTAGGATGGAAATGCTGCCAGCATCCTTCTTGCAGGAGGATCGCTGCAGGCTCTCCTCAGTTCTGTGACTGGGCTTCACAGCAGATCCCAACATCTTTTTCCAGAGAAGATGGTTAAGAAGCAAAGTGGCAGCTTCAGGGCATTTTACTTAAGCACCTTCTACTAATAGTTCATTTGTGAGACAGACAGTTAATTAACACACACTCATTGGAAAAGAAAAGCTTTCTTCAGCTCCCAAATTACTTGTTATCCTTTGCAAATGAGAGGGATTTTTCTTCTGTTGGAACAAAAATGTCCCTTGCACACAGGTATCAAAAGGGAAGGGTACTAGTAACCCCTGCCCCTCCCACCCTTGGTTATGGGCCAAGTCAAAGGACACATCCCCAGCAGTGCAAAAACAGTGATTTAAATCACATACCTGTATCTATATTCACTACACATTTGGAAACCTCCATGTTGCAGAACTAAAATCACTGAACTAGTGCACTCCTATCACCAGGTTGGAACTTCCTATGTAACTCTTGCAATGTTTTATGTTCATTGCTGGTTTTCTGAAAACATCCCCATTCTTAGTCAGTACAGCATATTACACGCTCAGTTTTCTCCCTTATCAAATACTGATATCTTTCCCTCTCTTAACACATCCCCTCTAACTCAACCCTCAGCCCCATAACTGTTTCTGTTGCCCTTCTCTGAATTCCGTCCAACCTCTGACTCACAAAGGAGGATTTATTGGACTAAAGATCCACTTTTAATAATGCCTTCTGCTGTATAATTTCACTGCTTAAGTTAACTCAGGCACCTTCTGTCCTGTTGGATTGTGGTTTGGAACAATCCAGGACAGCATGTCTGGAGGAATTTTGCTGAATAAACTCACAGTTGCAGGAATGTCAGCTACATAACGGCAGGAAACATCCTTACAGGGAGAACTTGGGTGACGGGGGGAAAATGCCATAGAGGGAAAACAGCGAGACGGCACTACTGACCTTAATAACTTCTGCTGTGAACGTGCCCACAGTGATCAGTACACAAATGCAGAAGCAATTACAATCCATCAGCGTGTAACCCCTGCTCTCCCCCACTACAGGAATCAGTGGGAACAAATCTCAAATTGTAATAAAAACTCACAGATGGTTTCTGGAGACCTTTTAATTAACACTGCAGTTTCCAAACAGAACAAGATAATCTCCCTGGATTCTCGCTGAGCAACGGCAACAAATGAGCTCCCTTTAAAGGCAGATCATTGGGAACATTATCTCCTCATTCTGAAATGAGAGTGCAAATTAAGTGGCAACATTTTTATTACCGATGATTGCAGGACCATCTCAGAGCTTCTGGAGTGTCTGGGAGGAGGGCTGGTGCACACCAAGGGAAGTGACGCACATACTGACACACTGTTCATTAAAACTTCGTAACACAAGAAAAGCAAGTATTGTCCAAGAAATGGAAATGCAGCACGGATAGCGTTGGGCAACAGTCAGCTGTACCGACTCCTAGACCACACACAGCTGGCGGCAAACATTTCTTAGCACAGACAGACAGACTGGTTTCTCTCCAGTCCCAGCCAGTCTGTTCAGACTGAATTTCTATACTGGCAGTAATGACTAATAGTAATTGTCACCAGTGACTAATGATACGGCCTGGATGCAGACACCAGCCAAGAGGTGGAGATTTATCAGGGTGGTATTGAGTTGGACAGAGAGGAATCTGGACACAGAGGTGATGGGTTTTGCATCACACAACAAATCTCCTCCACCACCCACTTTCCCCTACCCAAGTCTTCTCTACCATTCCTATCAGTGTCCTTCCTGTCACTTTTTTTTTACGTCTTGGAAAAAAGGCATGTTAAGGAGCAGAAAAAGGAAACTATTAACACAAATGCAAACATGCAAAATTTTTGGGGGGAGGGAGATTTTTTTTATTGTTGCTCTTTTAATGGTAACCAGATTGCTCCTTCAAAACAACCAGGACTTTCAGCAAGTTAATAGCTTCAGTCTGTGTCTGAGCTCTCTATTAAAACTGCTGTGCCTCCCTCTTTTTTTTATCACCTAAAAGCTGATACTGCAATACAAAAGACATTCATGTAGCATAATGCGGAAAGAGGCCCGTATGCTTCTGAGACACTGAAGACTGATTATTACCTCTCTCTTTGATTTCTGGCTTCCCCGGTAAGTTTTAGTGGTCTTTGCAGATGGCTCTGAACCTTTCTGCTGCGATATTTATGCAGTAGCTTATTGCAGCAGGTTGCTCTGCTGCTGCATTTGTTTCAGTGGGTCTAATCTTGGCAACATATTTGCATTTGCACTTTAAAGCCATCTAAGGACATTCCATAGCTTTATTCTACTCTGTGGTCCTTGGTTAGCTTCCATAGCCAGGAAGCCACTTCAGTTGCATCTTACAAATCACCTCCAGAGCCATCTGCAAAGACCACTAAAGCTTACCAGGGAAGCCAGAAATCAAAGATGGAGGTAATTCCTCCAAGGAGGGAAACTCCACAACTTCCCTGGGCAACCTGTTCCTGTGCTCAGTCACCCTCACAGTAAAAAAGTGTTTCCTGATGTTCAGACAGAACCTCGCGTGTTTCAGTTTGTACCCATTGCCTCCAGCCCTGGAGTCAGCTGAAAAATCCAGCTCTGCCAAAAAAGTTTACCCCATTGTTTCCCAGCCCTGTGGGCTAATGTCCTCAGCATACATGATATGGAGAGAAATGACTGTATGAAACATGCTGAGCTAGAGAGGAAGGAGACTTCAATAGTTAAGGCAGGAGACTGATGAATTTTCATCATGATTCTAAATAAATGCTCAGGTCTTCCACAGACATCCCATGTGCCATTGGTAGACCTGGATGAACTTCTCTAACTCTGCTGTCCTGCTTTCAAATGGACCTAGTCATGAGCCTTTTTGTCAGAGACAGCTTTGCTGATACCCCAGTGCTGTTTTTGAGGGGTACTTGGAGAGAGTACTACAGAAAGACAAAGGTTCATTCAGGGCATCCTTTTCTATCCCTTTGTTCCTACACCCTTTTGCCAGAGGTCCATCTAGATGGAGTATTTTGTTGCTGGCAGGGACTGGCACTGGATGTACTAGTGAAGAGCATAGGGACATAGCCTACAGCCCTGAATCTCCAGCAAGCTGTGGTATCCATGTCTTTAACAGCCATCACATATTACGTGAAGACTATTCATTTTCTCTGTTTTAATCTTGCTAATGTTCTCCTGGAAAATGTTGGCAGGGATGCTCAGAGAATGAGGCTCACCCTCTTCTGAAACTCTCAGTGGGGCTCTGTTTCCAAGGGCTCACCTCTAGGCTTGAACCTTTCTCCTTCCTATCTTTCTCTGTTCTGCACACAAACATACATACCACTTTCACTGACTCTAGGACCCACTGTGTGCCTACATCTAATTAGTCTCCTATTTGCTCTGCTCTGTCACATCACATGAAACTTTCCAGGCAGCTTCCAAACTGCTGTGACAGTACAAGCAGTCACTCAGCATACACCATCCTCCTTAAAGGATAGATGAAAACCCTCCAGTCCTGGCCCAGTTGCTTCATTAAAATATCACTCCAGGTAAATATGATTCAACCAAGTTTGACAGAGGCCTCACAGCTTTCCACAGAAAGCCAAACTGGCTGGTTCAATCACACTTTTTATCTTGCAACTGCTTTCTCAAAGAAATCTGCAGGTATTCCAACATCAAAGGGGATGGGATGTCCTAAGCAGAAAGGGGACAGATGGACAAAGTTACTGAGATGGCATTGTTCTGGGCAATGAAGATCTACAAAAAAAACCAAACATGAAAACAGTTTAATGGCAGAACTTTCTTAGGAATGTATATTTCAGTCAGTTGAGGTTGAAAAGGGCATGATTATTGAATTGTTGAAGGCTGAAAACATCCAGGAACACATTTCTCCTTCTCATTTATTCACCGTAATCTAAAGACCAGGTTAAATCAGTTCTCCTTTGCAGTCTGGACAGTTATTTTCTGCTGACTCCACGGTCCACAGTCACATACTAAAGAACTATTCAATGGCTTGTATTACCTAGAAGCCAGAAAAGGCTAAAAAAAAAAAAAAAAAGAAAATGAAAATGAAAATGGCTGATAGGGAATTCTAAAAAGGTATCTAATCAGGAAATAGCATCAATTCAAATGCTTTCAAGCCAGAAAATACTGTAACAGGAGAAATAAAAACTGCAGATTTTTATTGGATTTGTGGATAATCCCCCTATTTACTGACAGAATTGTTTCTAAATCTATTTTTCTCTAAATATATATATTTGAGGAGTCAGACTATTGTCTCTGCCATGTATTAAGCTAATATATTAGCTGATTTATCTAAATGAACAAGAATCATATGTAAGCTCACTTTTTCAAATATGGAAATCTAGTTTGTCCCCTCAACATTATTGTTACGACAGAGTATTATAATTTACCTACCTAGCATGCACACTGTGTTCTTTGCTATGCAATTACCCATTCTGAGTATGTAAATTCATCATTGTCCTAGCGAATGTGGATTTAGCTTTGTATAGCTGACAATGTAGTTCCACTGAGGCATTCCTCATTCCTCCACAAATTTTTCAAAGGAAAAGTGGTCAATATTTGCATTATAATCACGAGATTAGGGGCAAATGGGATGTTCATTTTAAAAATTACACTGCAGATTGAAGTGGTGAAAGGAAGCAAGCAAGCAGCTGTAGGAAGGCTGGACAGAGCTCACCATGCACTAGCAATCATTGCATCGTTGGCTTCATCATTAGAGGACTCTATTTGGATGGTCAAACTCTTAAGCACAGCCATCCGTTAGTGCTTGGGAAGATTAGACAGACAGATGGCTCCTACAGAGAGATGAGTTAGAAAGATGCGGGGAGGGATATTTTCACCAGATGGATGCTGCCAACTTTTGCAGGGCACAAGAGGTGCCCTGAGGTATAGATCAAAAGCTAGTCCCTCAGGATCTTCTGGAGGAAAATAGTTCCTCGGTTCAGCCAAGTACTTGAGCAGAGAAGTAACTGGAGACACGAGAGTTTTCCTGTTGAATTAAGGATGTGCTCATGTCCTTGATGACTTAGTTACTGTATAAGGCCACTGAACCGGCCAGAGAAATATCCAGCAAGAACTTGGTGGACATGAAGGGCTCCTGACTCCAAGTGCTAGCAATGTATGGGACGAATTGCAGCAATGGCCACCGCGGCCTTCTCTTAAGAGTGCTTTCAGCAAAAACCCAAAGGATAAAAGTGAATGGAGAATCTATGCAATGCCAGTGACTTACAAATACACTCAGAAGGCCTCTGTAGGCTTTTGCTCACTTTCTGGAGGTTTCAATGTATCGAGATTCAAGAGTTGCGGAAAGAGATGTACGTTGTTGATAATTACATCAATGTATTGTTTGCAGAAACAGAGAAACTATCAACTGCACAGAATTTTACAATTTGAAGTGACACTACTGAGAGCAGATTATACTCAAGCGTTTGAACATATGATTGATGACTACAGGCACAGAGAAAGGGGACACTGTGAAAGTGAAGATAAATAAAAGGACATAATGACCTAAAAAGTGCATGCTGCACACTCTCCCATAGGGTCTTTGGGAAAATATACATAGTTACTCAGTTTCTTCTCTGACAACTGTGTGGCTAAAGCTTGTGCTGCAGAGCACGGAGGTCTTCACAGTTTCCTCACAGCCTTCAATCCACCCACCTCTCCCACTGCTGCAGAGAATAATGGTTTGATTTTTTCAGGGGAGACCTGAGGAAGGAGATGACCTAACACCCTGCCCTAGATTTCAGTGGGGTCTATAGCTGTGACTGTCTAAAGTGCCTGTGCTAGTTTGGTCTCTTATGTCCGAGACTTCCAATATTCGGTTCCCTTAGAGGAAACTTTGAAAAGATCTCTTGGCTATAGAAAATTCCTTTTGGACAGTCTCCAAATGGATGTCAGGAAACAGAGTCCTAAATGATGAGCATAAAACTGAGCTTTTGAAGTCTGTAAATATAAGGAGAAAGAACTGCAGGGATGGTGATTACTTTGAAATCCCGCTGAAACCACAGGAGGCTGCAAGTATTTACAGCACCACTGGCAATGAAGTAACTAGGTGCCAGAACAGTGATTTAGCTGAAAAATAAGATAGCTAGGTTCTGGGTTTATTCTCTCAGGTGGTGCCAGGTCAATTTATTCCATTTTGAAGTCAAACAGTGATTTCCCTACTTCCCCGCACCATTCCAACTTGGCAGACCCGAAAACCAAGAGCCTCCCTTTGCCTTTTTTTTAATCAGTAATAGAGATATCCCAAATAGAAGCTGCCTCCAAATGCTGCCGAGGCATATGCACACTTCTGTGGTTGAGCAATGTGGGGCAAATAGGTCAAACAGGGCAAGGATAGCTGGACTCAGAGAGAAACACAGCTAGATCTGGAGCATTGTCAACCCGGGAAGGCTTCAGGTGTGAGAGGCTCATGTGAGCTCATCTCTCTTTCACAGCGCTAACATCCTGATAGGAAAAGGACATGTGAAGGAGAAAATCTTTTGAGGTAAAAAACAAAGCAAAAAAACCTCATGCTGTCATGTAGTCACTCTCTTATCAATTCAAGCTTCTTACACAGTGCCCTCAACATAGTATCCGAGTGCCTGTCAATCACCAATGCACTTATCTCCACACTGTCTCTGTGGGAGTAGGAAAGAAATCTTATCTCCACCATATAGATGAGCAGCTGAGGCAGAAAAATTAAGGGCTTGATCTAGTTAACTAAACATAACTTTCTAGTGCCATCTAAGATGTCCTGGAGCATGCAAGACATGCACGGGGCTGGCAGGTGGGACACAGGACCTAAGGGAGATCCATGGTCTTCTAGAGGCCAGGCAGAATATGCTAGCATCTTGCAGAGGGAGGTGAATGTCCAGGTTCAGGCAACTGAATTGAATCCTGTGGTCAAGGCAAGGCATTTGTGGCAGAGCAGGGAGCTGAACCCTACAAACTGCCCTGCTAGCACCCTAAGTACAAGAATTGCCCTCTGTCTGCAAAGAGGGACACAACCTGTTTTTCGCGTTTTGACTGCAGGCCTGTATTATTACTAAAGCCAAGTTTGACATGCCTGGGACCTCCAGAATAACTACTGCTGTCAGGAGCCTGTGTATTGTCTTTTTCCTGGCTGAGTACGAACACACATCTGTATCGTCTTTCAGCCACTATCAAGAAGATCCCACCTATGGAATATGGAGTTATTTTCTGTCAAACTCAATAGAAACACTTAGATTGTAATACAAGGAGCCAGAATCAGCATCAAAGGGGCCGTCCTCCACCATGTCCACAAGCCCAGATCTTGCGCTGAAAGGTGAATCTACCTCCTTGTGGCAGTATTTACAGAAAGACACTTTCATTTTAGCTCATGGCAAAACCCTGATGACGGTTTAGAAGCTTGTAATGATCTTATTGAGGAAGAATGAAAGGATGATCAAGGTCATAACCCCCATAGGAGCGCTATCAGTCTTGACATGTACAGTAAATAAGGTTCTCAAACAGCTGCCAAATCAGAAATAAGCTGTATGCAGAGAAGCTGTGCTGGCCTTGCTGCAGGCTGTTATTTTGGTGCATTAGGCTGAGGACAGATTTGCAAAACCACTCGAGCAATTCGGACACTTGGTTCCCCTTTGAAACAGCTCAGTGAAAGAGGTGGTGGCAAAGCACCAGCCTGGCAGGTCCGGTTGCTAGAGCAGCTTCCTGCAGCGCAACCCGCAGCCACGCAAGCATCTCTTCTCTGTCATTTGCCCCCGTTGGTTTGGGCTGTGTCCACACACTTTGCAGGTCTACATCCTAGCTGCTACCCAGAGACACAGGTTTAACCAAACAACCCCCAGGGACGAGGCTGGTTTCAGTCCTCCCTTCTGGCCTCTCTCCGAAGATAAAAGACACAGTTCTTTCCCCAGCCACACCAGGTACCCCTCCATTGTATTCACAGCTGCAACAGTGAGCAGAATCTGATTGATGTCTTAATTTACTTAAGCCTTCCAAATACTTGAAAGAAGAGAATTATTTTTATGTTATTATTTTTTTATATGTGAAATCTGATTAGAATAATCCTGGCAGGGCAGAGAGTGATAAGCGAATAGAGTAGGTGAAAAAAAGTAGTTTTGAAGGAGGAAATTGATTTCCTTCCATCCCTCCAAATTTGAATAATAAACTTGCACAAAGGCCTTTGTTGCAAGAAACTACTGGAGATGCAAGAAACTGTAATTAAAATACTTTAATAAATCATCTCTCAGAGCTCCTTACAAAAATAGAGGTTGTTACAGAGTAAAAAGTTTGAGACATTCACACTTGGAATCCAGTGGTCAACGCTTTCATGGGGGTGCAGAAAAACTTGAAAAAACACCTGAAATTAGCCAGTGTCATGCAAGAAACAGAGGCTATGGGAATCTGGGTGCTTTGCCTGCTTTTGCAACTAAGAAGTTACAAACCAAAGAGAAACGTGACCAACAGGCATCTTTCCCTTTTCTACACCTCTGTTTTCTTGTGTAAGAAAGTGGATAACTCTCTCTTTTTTCTAGAAACCACTTTGAGCTTTCTGGTATAAAAGCAGGTCTTGCTATGATTTCACAAAAAGACATGAGGATTTCCAATTTCCAAAACAGGCATTATTTCTGAGAGATTCCCATTTATTCACTACAATCCTAAAACACTGTTAACAAAGAAAACTAATTGAAAATTCATATTCTGATGCCTCAGAAAGGAATTGGTTTCCTATATATGTAGTAGTATGAGCATGCACACATTCACTGGACATTACCCAAATGACTGAGCAGACCACAGTCTCAGGTATGCTGGGGTAAATACACTCATCTCAGTTTTCTTACTACATGAACGTCAATTGGTTTGCTCTAGATATAACCCAGTGCCAGAGACATTGGAAACTGAAATATCACTCAGTACCACAGAAATTGTACTGTTCCTTCCACCGTTGCCTTGCTACATGATGCTTTATGGCCATGCATCCACCACTAAAAAAACCAATGGAACAACATTTTCTGTTGAGTCCAGTCCACCTCCAAGCAAAACAGCCAGCGCAGAGTTTGGCCCACAGCTCTCATTAAGTCCTTGGTCATGCCCAGATGGCACAAGATGCCCTGCAGAGAGGAAGACACAGTGCATGGCACCATACCAGGGCTATAAAGCACTACTGAAGCACCATGAACGCTGGAGAGATTGCCATCCACCCAGATGGTTTCTGGTACCCAACCTAGCTCTGAAAAAACAGGCATTTCTGTACAGCCTAAGGAAATGTTTTCTCAGCGGTCAGATAGCTCGCTAAGCTACTGTCTCTATTACTGGTTTCTCCTAGCTGTCACAATGAGTGGCACCTACTGGAGCTGGACACTGAGTTACATGGGCCCACAAGGGCCACCCTTACGTTCATCTCGGTGAGAGCAAGGGGATGTACTGGGTGCCCAACACCTCTGAAAGCAGGGCTTTAAATGGTCTGAAAATCCATGCCTGATTTTGTTACTGCAAATGGTTTTCTTGCAAGACCTGGCTGTTCAGCTCCTGGGGGCATCAGCATGTTACAAGTGCTTCTTTCCAGAGCATTGCTGCAATCCTGAGCTTCTCAGGAGCTGTTTCCAATTCTCCACCTGCCATCTTGTGATGCCGACACTGTAAACAGCCCAGCTCCTTGGGTGGCTGAAAAAGAGATATCTGCGGAGCCCTGAGCAACTGCACTTGACATATGGTATTAAGATGTGCAAGGGAAGATGGCTGGCAGAGTACGACTCTCCTGTGGTTCTTTTGCCTGCTCCCATTATCCTCAGTGAAGATTGCTAGGGACATAAATGCTGAGGAGCCAGAAAAGAAGTGAAATGAGAAGACAGAGAGGGAGAAGCAAGCCCTGCCTACACAGCACACAGCTTTCAAAGCAAACCAATTTGCTCAAACACAAGATACTACACAAACAAGTTGTGCTGCTGCTGATGCACCAGTTCCCTGAATAATCACAGTGATATAAAAGAAAGCTTGAGATTAAGGCAAAGAATTAGGATCAGGAAGAACAGAAGGCCTAATCCAGTCTCCACGCATGACCTTGGGCATGTCACATCACTCCTCTATGCTCAATTTCCTTAACTATGTGATGAAGCTTCCCAGCGTGAGTGGAAAAATTACGTGAGAGCGTGGGAGAGCCCAAGAGCAACTCACAGGTAAGTGACAACAGACTCTTTTCGGGGCCCACACCATTGGCCTCTGCAGCCCCAGCTAAGTTAATTCCTCCCACTGCCAATGATCCAGATGACCCAGACACCTTCAGACCAGCACAGCCCTGAAGGCCAATCATGGGATATAGCTTTAGGCAAAAGAATTGCATTTTAACAGCTCTATATCTACCAGACATGAGAGCCACAGGCTGGGTCCTGCATTATGCTGACAGTATTTGTGTGGTGTTCCCATCAGAGATTGAAGTGATGCAGCACCTCTCTGAGCCGGCCTCCCATCAAAAGCTGGTGTTCCGCATGAGCTCTCACTCCTCCTCCTCCTCCTCCAACACTGGCAGTTATCACCAGACTACTCTGCTTCTGATTTCACCTCAAGTACTTCTAGAGTCCTTCCCTTTGCTCCGTTCCCTTCCTGCTCACCATGGTGTATGGTGGGATTCCCCAGCATCCACGGGGAAATTCTGCTACAGGCAGTAAATGTGAGTCATAAACCAGGCAACAGGGTTTAAACCGGAAACAATCTCGAGTGCAACAGGACCATGAGCATCATGACAGGGTTGACCAAGCTGTGGTTTGCCCTTAGAGGTGCTTTGTATTTTTTTTTCTTCCTAAACAAAAGCTCATAGATGTGACTCCTGCAGAGATCCTCAACTTTCTCCGGCTGGAGAGACAACGTCTGCCTTTGGGTTCAACGCCTCCAGACTGCATTTCACTTGAGGACTGGGAAACTGGGGAGGAAGGGAAGTCCCTACACAAGATCTCCAGGTTTTTTCCACAGAAAGCCAGAAAAAGGGCATGTCAGTTCCCAGACAGGTCTACAACTACTGAACGGCAGCAACATTTTAGATGCCTTCCTATCACACCAGGTGTCCACAGGACATCAATAGACATCCCCTATGGACAAGATTGTGCACAGTCTCTGTGCAGATGCAGATCAGCAGGCAGGAGCTAACACACAGAGCATCACTCAAGAAAGCACAGCCAGTGCTGTTCAACTCCAGCTCCAGGAGAGGCAAGGAGGAAAAGGGAGGGTTCTGCCCAGCCAAAACGCCCACAGCAGCAGGAAGAGGTGTAAGAAGGTGGAAGTTGCTTTGGACATGCCAGTAGAATAGCTGTGAGCCTTTTTCCTCTAAGAACTAGGAAGGCAACAACCAACACTACGGATCCCAACTGGAGTGGGCTGGTTGCACATCTGCACATCA
This sequence comes from Platalea leucorodia, assembly GCF_965183815.1. Taxonomy (NCBI): domain Eukaryota; kingdom Metazoa; phylum Chordata; class Aves; order Pelecaniformes; family Threskiornithidae; genus Platalea; species Platalea leucorodia. The sequence goes on from NC_138830.1 coordinate 14,339,205, forward strand.
CCCGTCTCCTGAGATGGCTGGATCCCTGTCAAAGGTCCTTCCTCCAGCCAGTCTGCTCTGCCCTACTAGAAAGCAAAGGCCTCTGCAGCCATCTACCTGACATGGGAACAGGCAGAGTGCAGAAGAGAGGGGGCTGCAGGAAATAGTCAGTGTCCTCCAATTGCAGATGGTGGCAGTTCTCCTTGGCACTAAGTACAGTCCAAAACGCAAAACCCATTAGCTGCCCCAGCTCTGCCAGCAGTAGTTATTCAGGTGGAAGGAGGAAGGGGGGAACTTTTTTCCAGTGCACATGAACCAACTTAGAGCAATACAGTGGTGAGTCCTCAACCCACCAGGAGCGGGAAACAGTCACTTTAAAAGACACGTAATGTCTGGCATAAGTGCATGAGCTTTGAACACTGCAGCAGGGATACCAAGAACTGCCCTTCTTGACCCCTGCTTGCTTTGGAGAGATTGCTGCTGGGGGAAGCAATAGCCCAGCACAGCCACTGTGCTTGTGGGAATGTCAGAATCCTGCTCTTCATCTCACTTTGCACGTGCCTAGAAAGTTGGACGTTACCTTTCCCAGTGCCTCCTCACCTAACAGCCTTGTTCAAAATCCCTGAGGTTTTATTTTCTTCTCTTCTATTTCATGCTTACATTGATTTAGTGGTGGAAAAGGCTCTGTAGGAGATTCGTGCTGATTTCTATCTCAGAGGCTTTAGAGAGAAGCAGACAATCTTTGTCCAGCTGTAGTTAATTCCTCTGCAGTGCTCCAGACAGCATCTGGGATTCTGTAACGTGTGCACGTGTGCATGCAACTCCCAAGAGCTGTTATCAATAATGCATTTGATGTGCAGCCTTCAGAGGAGCTGACCAAGGAAGCTTCTTATAAAGAGAAGTCAATCCTTTGGTCTTCTCAGGAGGAAAGTGGTGAGGAGATAGGAAGACTTACCATCTTCATGCCATGTCTTATTTACATCAAGAGGGTGTTCACATTTCAGAAAGCTTTTAGCGTGGGGCTGGTGCCTAGGTATGTATTTGGGGGATTTGAGAGCACATTGTGAATATTAAAATACTTTCAACTTTCTGGGATTGAGCTAACTTATAAAAAAGAGCTGCATGAAAGGCTACCATTGCTTCCAAAGCACAGCTCCTCTGCACCTCAGATGCCATCGACACATCAGAGGTGGCAGGACACTCTCATAGTGTCTTTACCGCCTTCTTGATGGCTGAGATGTCAAACCACCAAATGAACCCATGACTTGTGTGTGCGTGTGAGGGATTTATTGATTTCAGAGCAGGACAATTAATTTCATTTAGAAGTTTCAGGGCTTTTTAGGCTTTTCCACAGAAGAGTAGCCACCTCCACACAACACAGGATGCAATCTGTAGTGCATCAGCAGGGAAGAAGGTCCCCTTTTTAATCAAGCAAAAGCTGTAAGGGGAGGCCACAGGCTTAAGTCTGCATAGCGTCCACCCACTGCGATGAATCTTTTGGTCTGGATATATTGTCTGAAACACACTTATGTTAAGATTAATAAAAAGTGGTTAAGGAAAAGGAAAAAGGATGACAGCAACAAAGTGAGTAGCAGAAACCGTTGGAAGGTGTAACTAAAGAAGAACAAAACCTCAAGCAAGTGAAATTAGTCACAAAAGTTCAAGCATATAACCTAACTGCAGGCAGAAAGGTGATAATACACCATAAAAGGACTAATGGGTACCCCTCCAACCATGATTACTTGGTCTTCTAGTCCCATGAGAAGTCCACAGACAACTCCTGGTGCAGCAGAGGAACTTTCATTTAAGCTTGGAAAATAAGGGCCAGGCCATGAGTCCAAACTCTGCTCTGAACCATCCCATCTGGGCTCAGCCTCCAGTAAAGCCAGGATTTCCTCCTCCTGTTCACAGCACAGAAGAGGCCATGACTTTACTACCAGAATTTTCAGAATCTCACATTTTCTCATAATCCTGCATCTGTGACTGTACCCTCTACACAATCTTGTGGGGCAGACAGCCATTAGCCATAGGTGGGCTGGTCACGTAGCCACTTCTCCTTTAAACTGGTCCTGGGCACCCGGGCCAATTGGAATCACCAACATCACAGAACAGGGATGCGTAAGCACACATGGTGTCCTGTTTGTAACACTGTGGGGAAGTGAGTTCCTGGGCATAGTGGCTGCTGTGAGGCAGGGCCCTGAGCCCCCGGCACCAAGGAAGCTTTGTGGGTGCATTTGAGCCCAAGTTATGGTTAATGTGTAAGGTGACCCACTCTGCAGAGGGTCTAGGCCATTGGTTAAACTGACTTACTCTGCAGAGGGTTTTGGATGTTCATTTAACGGACCTGCTCTGTCTGCAGAGGGTCTGTATTAAAATGAAGTCTTGATTGTAACAACAACATCCCGTCATTGTTCTGCCAGAGATCCCTAAAGAACTTGCCTGTCCCCATGGTGTTGGGTGGCAGCATCTCAAACCTGTGTGGGCCCCACCCTAGAGCCTCCTGTACCATTCCAGGGAAAAAACTAACACAGAAAAAAAGCTCTTAAAGCATAATACCATTAAAGAGCTATTTTAAGTCCAGATTCTACCCAGTTTATTCATTCATTCATTCAAAATTTACAAGTTGGATGATGTCATTAAATACTCCAGTAACAAACAACCAGCAGATCTAAAAAACTCAGCCATTTCCTCTCAGGGCCACTGTTTTCAGCCTTCCATGAGGGCCAGGCATATTTTTAAAACAAACTCAGCCCCGGCGTCAGCGGACACAGTGGGTGGGGAAGGATGAGCTCTGCCTTTGATGCACGCTGCTTTTCGGCTGCCCTCTAACCCACTGTCACAAGGCCAGAATCGGGCTCCGCCTCGGCCAGTATGCACAGAAGGCAGACCTTGCTGGGCCTCTTTGGTGCACCTTGTACCACGAGGGTAGACACAAAGACCGGGCATGGTTTAGGAGGGCCTGGAGCGGGTCCAAAGCTGTGTCCTGCCTGCTCTGCTGCCGGGATGCCTTCGGGCAGTGCTGCTGGCAAGGTGCCTCTCTGCTCACGCACAGATTGCAGGCTCCTTGGCAGAAGCACGCCGGCCATCCCACGCGCTCTGCGGAGCTGAGCACACTGTCAGCATGCAACACATCACAGCAGTGACTGGCTGCCAGTAGTATGAACAGATCCCTTCCACCCCGCTTGCAGCTTCACAGATGAATTCACGGCGAGAGAAGTTGGGTAGATGTGGAGCTTTCCTTGCAGCAAGGAGCGGCTCTTCCAGAAGAGATGCCAGAAGAGGCAACTGAAAGTGGCTGGTAATCCCCAGGGCCCGCATCCCTGTGGCAGAGGAGACTGGGGAGCACAGATTCAACAAAGCATCAAGGTGCAATTCCAGGGGTTTCCTGAACTGGATCTTGTATAAGGATATTTCAGCTCCTCGTCCAGGTTCATAACTCCCACTGAGCATGTTGACTCCACCAATTTCAGGAGGCTCCTGTGAGGCACCATACCATGTAACTATAGGTGCTAGAAGCCAGTCCTGCATCTTGGGACTCATGGGAACTAAAAGATATGGGACCTGAGCTCAGCTCCCATGATTCAGATACTTTAAGAAAATTAGTTTTGCTTTGCAAGTGCTTACTCAGGATAGTACCCTTTCACAGCAAAAGCAGGGCAGGGATGGTTCAGGCTTCCATCCAGGCCCTTCCGCTACAGTACACTACATTCCCCACTGATTCAGCCAGTCTGGCTTGAAATAGCCCAGGTATTTTGAAACTCTCTCCCTTTCACTTGGAAAACTGCATTACAGTCCAACAATATTCCTCATTTTAAAAGTTTTCTAACACTTGGCTCCCAGTTATAATTACATGCACACAGTCGGTAAGGTTTCGTCTTGGGTTTTTCAGCCTATGACTGTTGTATCTCCTGCTTTCGCCTCCAGAGCCATTAGTCACTGTTTGGCAAAGGCACACCATTCACTAGTTTTATCCATTCTATATTTGACTTTCGTGTTATCAGAAAGGAGATCTGAATCACTTCATTAAGACACACCTGACCTCAGCCAAACATGTCCTCGCTCAAAGCTTTCCTCCTTTCTTTTCGTATCAGAGTCCTGGACCCAGGAAGGACAATATTTGTCCTCCCTCCACCACAAAATAAAATGTTAATAATCCCACTATCATCCCTGATGTACTGGAGTTTAGACTAGATTTCACTTGTGGAAAACAGACAATAACACTATTTATGGACAAGACACTGAATAAATGGCATTAAAAACAAGCAAAGCAGGCTGGAGAGTTTGAGGAAAGGCAAAATGTTAGCCTAGGGAGAGGGGCTCAGTTACTGGCCCCTCCTGCATCCTCCCAGCCAGCAGGATGCAAAAGGAAGGCAACGAAAGGGACTTCTGCTGCGACTGCCTCTCCAGAGCGACATGACAACAGTCAGCTTTTGGTTCTTGTTTGCCGGGACGAGTGCTCCACTTGCACGTAACCTCTGCTAACTAGGGGCCTGCCTGCACACCGTTCCATCCTCAGTCTAGACATTTCCTAGAGTTTCCTTCCAAAATCCAACTCAAACATTGTATTGCCATCAACCATTCTGCTTTAACCTCATCATTTCCCCTACAGTGGTTAATTGATCACACACAATGCACAGGAGAAAAATGGGAAGCTCTATGCAACACTACTGCTGCTTAGTACCCGCTCCAAAGACTTCATCTGCCTGTTTATCTAAGGTTAGGCCTGCACATTTGGCCTCAAGGAAATCAGCAGAAGGAACACTGTGCAGAAGATGGCAGCTACAACTGATTCATGTCTGCAATTTCTACTCTTGCCTTCCTTACAATTTAGAGCAACCCCTCCCCGCCGGTTTTACCCTCCTCCCTCTTCCACACTTCAGGGAAATCACATGGGATCAAAATGCTCAACCAAAATCTAAACATTTTGTTCTGATTTTATTAGGAGTGGTAAAGCAATATAAAATACTCGAGTTCTTTCAAAATGGGAACCTGTAACATTTCTTTGGGGAAGCGTCAAAATGAGATGAGTCAGCACCACTGGAGCGTTTTCCCCCAATTTTCTTCCAAAATGAAATTTCAGCAAAAGATCATAATGCATCCCAATACTGACAGACCACTGCTCACAAAGGGCAGTGTCCCATCCCCGCTCCTCCAGCTGGCATCAGGTGGAACATAACACATTCCTAAATATCCTGCACAACCAAGGCTAAGATAAGGCACTTTTATTGAAGCATATTTACTCTTTATAATTTGCACTGCTATCATATAAGACAAGGAACAGCTAGCTAGCAAAACAGGATTAGGTCCTACTGTTACTAACTTTGTCCTCTGAACAGTCTCTTGCTTGAACAGGTGAAAGCTTAGTCCAGCCTAACTTATCCCAGATGTTGATACAAGGTGCAGAGCAGCACCTTCCCTGTGGAAGCCCCGCCGTGGTGCTGTGCTAGGAAAGTTCAGGGAATACAGGTCCCTTAACAGGATGCCAGATGGGAAACCTGCCCAAAAAAAAAAAGCCACAGTATTGCACTGTCCCAGCTCTCCTCATCTGACGAGCAGTCCAGGCGGTCCTACCAAGTGAGGTCGTACCCATTTCTAGCTCTTACGACATCCTGAATAACCCCTGAGCCTGTGTGGGCCAGCACTGGTCCTGGCTGACTTGCACCAGTCACACACAGGACAGGGGAGCCCGTTCTGCTGGGGTGAAAGGCAAGCTGGACTGTTGAAGAGCTCCTGAGAGCCAAGCAGAGCAACATGGGTGGCAGCACCTCACTGAGGGAAAAGGGACCATTTTGTTATTGATAGCTGTGTTTACAAGTTTCCATGATACAAGGGTGGCATGTCAGGGTGCCCGCCAGGAGCTGTATTTTAGGAACATTCAATGCAAGGCAGGAATCTGCTCCCAGGGGCTGGTTCTCCTCAGCACAGCTGCTTCCCTGAGCATCCATTTTGTTCCCTCCATATTTATGAATAAGCCAGGGGACAGGAGTTTTACATCTCCCAGTTAATGCCTTCATTCAGTGAGCCCCTTTAAACAGCCAATGAAGAAGAATAGATACTCTGGAGGGAAATTAAAAGCACATTACATCAGGCTCCTGCTGTGCTTTGCCTTTGGAGACATTTCTTTCTCTCCACTGACCTGGCTCCCTAATGAGGCATGTAAACTAGGGAATCACCCCGGCAAGTGTGCTTGCTTGCAAAGTTTGTAAAAGGGAATCATCCAGGATACCTGCCTGGCCTATCTGCACTTCTGACCAAATCGACTAGCACCACTGGAGGTCAAATAGGAATTAAAAAAAGGGCATTGGCAGGAGCAGGTTTAACACCCCATGTCTATTAGGGGAGAGAATGCAGAATTATTGATTCCAGCCCCTGACCTTGAAATGATGTAAATAAAAGTGCAGCAACCCTAGAGGAGATGTAGCAAAACAGTTACAGCATTGCAAGCAGATTAAAAAACACAGTTAATATACATACTTCCCCAGATGCTTGTTTATTATTATGCAAAATGATAGAGCAGAAAAAAAGCAGAGAAAAAGAAAATGCAAAGACACACTGAGCTCTTAACGTGACTTGGGTTTTTTTCAATGCTGTTTAGATTTTTTTATCGTGCATAATCATTCCCTTATTAGCAGGAATCTTTGAAGTGATTCAAGCTCTAATTTCAGCATTTCAAACTCACAGGTTTGTACTGTAAAACCATACTGAGCTCTCATAAGTGACCCATTTTTTTCCTCTGTATTCTATATCTCTGCTAGGGTTTTCTCAGTCTTTCCAATAAATTATGTATCACGATTTGCCATTTCAAAAATAATTAGAACGCTGCGTTAAACAACAAGGAATATCTGAGAGCAGTACATTTTAGAAGTGTTATGCACTTGGGGCAAAACCAATCCCAGCTGTAATGCCACTGAATTATACATATCATGGTATTGAGAGCTGCAATTTCAGTGTACTTGGAGTGATTGGGTGGGCCTGTGGAGGCTCTACAGCCCCATGACAGCAGCCTCCTGCTCCAGGAGAACCAGGTTTGCCTCTCAGGCAAAATACTTCGCAGATGCTCCCTTCCCCCTGCCGCCCCTGTGAGTTGTTGCAGCAGGGGTAATGGAGACAAAGCTGGGCACCGAGGAGAGAAACTTCAGAGAAAGGTTATACAGGAGTAGGGATTAATTTGGTGGTGGAACTATTAACTCCAGACAGAGACAGGAGAGCATGTTCTGTGTCTTTTTCCCGTTACGATTAGGCTGTAAACTCACTGGAGCAGGACGTACCTCTTCATTCTGTGTTTCCCTCTCCTCTGCAACAACCAGCCTTTGGTCTCAGCTTCCCAAGCACTAAGACAGTACTAGTAATACCCACTGCCCTTCATTCATTCTGTATATTTTTACTTTGGCATAAAACGCTAACAGTGAATCCTCCGGAGAGTCATGTCACTCCCCAGAACAGGTGCTGATAAAAACCTTTGTGCACCATCAGGGAATTTACAGCTGCTCTACATTACAAGAAATCAAATGGGAACAAACTAATGATTCTGCAAGCTTGCTATGAAGACAGTGTTTTGCATCCTACTGTCTGCAAAGCCAGGTGCTTCAGACCAAGACCTGATTTTCTTGCCTACTAAGCACCTAATTCCCCAGCAGACCTCAGAGGTACCAATAAGCTAGTCTGGAAAAAAAAAAAAATCAGGTATCCAGTGTAAGTAAACAATGCACAAAAGTCATAAATAGCTGCTTCCCAAGCAAAGAGGCTTTGGCATCTAATGCATTTAGGCCTCTGAACCTGGCTAGGGATCTATGGTTGGCTTTAACCCAGCAGCCCAACCCCACACTGTCCCTACGCATCCCTAACTAACAGAATACACGAGGAAACTCATTGCTAAAGGTATCAATGTGGCCAAGCACATAGGAGGGTCTTTCATGTTCCTGCAAAGAGCCTTCTCACCAAGTTTGGCTTTGGCTTTAGGGGACCCCACTCAGCCCTGCTTTTGTGCTGATGGGCACTAGGAAGACTTTTTCCAAGGGTTGGTTATTCTAAACCCATTCATTCAAGAGCCCATTGGCCCAAACTCAGAAGGAGCTGGCACAAACCATCTCTGAGACCAGGCTGATAATAGCCTCTGGTTTGATCCAGGGCAGAGGATGTCAGCCAAGGTCTCAGCTGACGCACACAGATTAAATAGCACCAAAAAAAAACCCCACCGCCAAACAAAAACAAAACAAACCCACAGTGATGTGTTCAGTTACAGCCACAATCTGGGCTCAAGAGGAGGGGGGGAAAAAAAAAAAAAGAAAACAAAAAAAAACAAACACAAAAACAAAACCACACACAAACCAACATTTCCCTGGACAGTCACATTTTATCTGAAAGCAGTCCTGGGCTTGAGGGTGTTATAAGAAGTCCTAGCAGCGCTAGGCCTGGGAGAGACAGCAGGGGAGGCAGCCAAGCAGCAAAAAATGTTCATTTATCAATGGACCTGCGTGAGTGAACAATACCTATGAGCAATATTGACCCATTTTTTTCAGAAATCCCTCAGAAAAGGCTAATGATAAAAAAAAAATAGGTACATGCACAAGACCAAAGGAAACTGGCCTGAGACAGAGCAAAGCTGTAGTTTAGGGTCTGCTAAGCAAACAGGGACGATGTGTCCTTTGGTGTAGGCAGCAATCGGGTCCAGGCGGCACAGCCGGGGGCCCTGCTCACCCCAGAGAGGAACAGACTGTCAAGTCCCGCCAAAGCAATTCTCCAGCACAGTCTTCGAGACTGACACAGCCATGCCAAATGTTGGCTTGGAGTGGGATCCTGGCCCCACAAAGAAAACTACAGCATCCAAAAGAGACTGCTTGAACAGGCTGAGCTCTCCCCAGGCATATCCAATTGTCTTGTAGGACCCTGGTCTTGTTCCTTGTCTTTGATGATATGAGTGGCCTGACCTACACTTCCTACTCCTTTATGCACAAATTTTCTTTTTTCTTTTGCCTTGGTGTCTGCTCCAAAGCACAGTGAATTCATTGATTTACTGCTGTAAGACAGAGACAGAGCCACCAGTCAATACAAGAAGAAAATTGGGTCCAGCGAGCTCCATCTCCCTGGCTTAGAGATGGGCGAGTAGCATCCATTTACTGCAAGCAGAAACCCTACATCATGTTGATGAAATGAACAGTTTAACTCTCTGATTAGTTCAGACAGAGCTGAATGCCATCAAACCATGGCATGTTATGAGGTCCACTTCACTAACCACTGGCCATCATGCTGCATCCTGACCTGATTAACCTTCCTATTTGATAGGCACACTTGGTGGGAATAAGCAGGCCTCATTAAACCACCCTCATTTGAATACATGTATGCTCTGGTGTCTTTTAGGAAACTTCATGACTAGCAGAGGTGTTTCCTAGACATGTGGTCTTCCTGCTCCCACCAGCTCTTGGTATGTCCCTCCTACCCTTTGCATTGTCTCACTACTGCTAGCAAGAGATCCTTTTCCTCTGCATCATCTCTGATCTTTCAGCTGTCAAACATCATGTTTCCTCTCCATTTCTTTTGCCTGAGCCCCGCACCTTTCCCTCCCTTGCACTATTTGTTCAGAAAATGCTACCCCTCATTACTCCAAAAAGACTCACCCAGCCTGGATGTGGCTCTGACACACACTGCTTTCCTGCAGTCCTCATTTACGGGGCACCGGTGGTACGAGGAGCCTCAGCGCCAGGCCAGGACCCCTTTATGCCCAGTGCTGTACAAACACAGGGCAAAACATCAGTCCTGACACCCCGACTATGTGACTAAAGGGAAGCATGCACAATAATGCAGTACCACACCATGCCTGGTATTACCTTTAGGACTCCGATAGCTTTACAAAAAGAGGAGGTTTTCATTGTTAGTAAACCAATGTAATTTATTTAGAAGCAGTCATTTATGTTTACTGGGCTATGAAAGAACAGGAAGCGTCTGGCATCCACAGAGATCCAGATTGATCTCTCTGTCTCTTCTTGACAAGCAGCCAGTTTTGAGACCTCTCTCGCCAGGCATACTAACACATCCACTTGCTGTTTTCTACCCTGAGACACTGGGGAGACAGAGCTTTGTTACCTCCCAAAGGAAAGGGGGAAATCCCAACCATGTGAGCGCTTCAAAACTGACTGGGAATGAAGACAGACGGTTAAGAGTTAGGAAACATTGTGCAGGAGCAACTCGGACTGTTGTCCTTTCAATGGTCCTATCTCGAATCTCACATACACTTTTAAAGCAAAATAAACACCTAGATAAGAGTAGAATCGCTGCACTGTAAACTTACACAAAGGAAGATGAGATTAAAATCCCAGCTATACACTTTAAAGGTATCAGAACTACAGAAATGAGAAGTGTATTATTAACTATCACTTTTACTATGTAAAACTAGAGCAAAGTTATTTGAAGCATAAAAAATTCTGGCAAAGGGCTGCCATATTTAATAAATCACTGAATCAATTATTCACTGTGAAAATCAATTACTTACTTCAAATGAGAATCTTATGAATAACCTCATGCCCTTTCATGCCATCTAAGGAAGTTATAGGGGAATTAGTCAGTAAAAAATGCCTCACTTATCTTTTATGTGCATTAAAAAGACCACACAAATACAGTGAAATTCTGCTCTGCTGAAGCACTCTGCCAACAGAACAGTCCAGATCCATTTTAATGAAGTCAGTGTGTTGCTGTGGATTTACACTGCAGTCAAAAGCAGAGTATGACCCATTGGGGCACCACCTATGATCAGTTATCCGGGAATAATTCTGAAGCAATTCCATTCAGTCCATGCCATTTCACAAATGTGAAACCAGAATATAACCAGCCAACCACACAACCTCCTCTACAACATGACCTACATTAAATAACTACTCAAAGGAACACAAAGTGTATCTTCACAGGTCAGGAAATATTGCCATGAATCTCCATGGAGACACTTTAAAGTGAATATTGCATGGCCTTGCAGTAGCTCCCCCCATTCCTGCTTTTAAAAGTTTGCAGAAATGTGACCATTTTCAGAAAAAGCTGCAAGTCCCAATGCAGTCTCCTCCCTCCCACGTACAAAACCAAACCACTCCAGGATCCCCAACAGCATGAAGTACTTACTGAGCTGTAGAGATATCCCTCAGCATTCATGGCAACGTACAGACCTGCCTTCACCCCTTGAATTGCCACCACGCGAAGACCCACAGGAATTAGATTGAAAAGGGCTGCAGAAGGAAAAGAAAAGCAAAGGTTATGGCAACATCACCCTTCGTGGCCGCTACTGCTTTTTGCCCCAGGGCCAGCCCGCTCCACACCTGACTCTTAACAAAAGATACTGAACTAGAATCAAAAGTCCTGCTTCCAGCTACAGGAAAGGCCTGCAGCCGTGGGGCCAATGGTGAAAGCAAATTTTTAGAAGTACTGAATTTGGCTGCCTCCCAGAAGCCTTAACACACCCATCAGTCTGTCTGATCACTGCCTTTGCAATGCCAAGGGCTCATACATGCACTTAAGCTAGCACATCTCAACAGCTTTCCATGGGCCAGCTGAGCTGTGGTAACTGCACATGTACACGTCTGTGCCCGTGGCAAACGCAACAACACAACTTAGTTTAGTTCTCCTTGAAACAGATTTGAGCCTAGTCACACTTTCTTGCATTTGCCATATGCTAAAAGAGTATACAGACAGCGACCACAGCCAGAAGGATGCAAATTAACTTGACCATGTGTCTGCCCCTGTGATCCCTGCTGTCAAGGGAATGAAGAAACTCCGAAGAGATACTGCTCTGCTCCAGGACCAGACCACTGCTCCTCATTCAGAAGCAGCACTAGATAGGACGGAAGAGGACAAGACCTTTCAATACTCAGTTTTACTGCAATCTTATTGATTAAAGCATTGCAACCACTTCCTCCCAATTACTTACTTTAGTGCTTGATTCCAAATAGACCCTGTATCTCATTGAAAGACCTTTCCCATGAGCACACACATTAACGTACAGTCAGGCTTTTGCTACATTTCTAACAGAATGGGCCCAAATAGGAGAGGACTGTCACCATTTATAGACTGAGCACTGCGGCATTAGCATGGCTTTGTTTCCACTGAGATTTATAGGGCAAGAGTATCCAGACGTTGTAGGACCCCTCATGCTTCAGCCTACAAAGAGCTAACTAGACCCTGTCCCAAGGAGCTCTGGCTATGGAAAGACAAGCACAGGGTTGGGCAGAAAAACGAGCACAAACACAATGGAAATACTTCACTCAAGGTCCCTTCCTGCACAACTGCCCTGAAACAAGAATATTTTTTCTAGTTCCCTAGTCATGAGGTCAGACTGCCCCTTCCACATTCATGAAGCATTTCTTACGGCTTTTTTAACATGCTTACTTATTTGCAAAAGACTACTTAAAACTTCAAGAGCTTTGGGGTGTCCTAATTAGCCCAGGGGAGATCTGTTAATGGGGAGAGTGCAGAGGAAAGACTGAGTGACAGAGCACACAGTGAAACATTCCTATTTTCCAGCTGACCATTAAGGACATCATCCTCTAGCTGATCCATTTTATAGATCATTTATGAAGTTTTATGCCTGGCACATCACATTGGAGCAAGCATAGCACAAAGGGGTCTTCATGTTACAGTTGTAGGAAAAACAGTCCTCCTTCTCACTCTGCCATCTCCCAGCCTCTCCTTCCCTGGGTGATGGACCACTGCTGATTTAACATTAGCCCTGAAGGATAAAGCAGGTTTTGCTGAAATGGCCTATTCAAAATTCTATAGCTCCTCAGGCCAGGCTAGTGTTAATCCTGGAATGATGGGAGGGAATGGAGTCCAGCTCAACATCAACCCCCCACCCCAACAAGACTGGTTAGATGTGTACATGCCAGATAATGCATGGATTTAACTCAACCACAAGATGCTTTCCAAGAATCTCCCCCATGTACAGCCTGTGAATTATTAGAGAGAGGAGGAAACAGAAGTGTGTTTCGATTCCTTTCCAAAGAAAAAAAAAAAAGAACACATTTATAGCCAACATGGAGAGAAGGGGTGTGGGGGGGGGGAGAACTGAAACTGTTGCTTGATTCTTTCCTTGCAGCCAGTGGTTCAGACTACAAAGTCAGAACCAAAGTCCCAGGAGTCACACAATTTCTAAGAGAAAAAGCAGAGCCCAAAGGGTGTATGAAATGTCACAGGAAACTGGTTACCTCGACCTCAGCTCTTGGTGGATTCAATTAAAGGTCAGAGGTGGATACCTTTTCAGAAGTAAAACTTGAAAAAAGCACAGGAGACAGAAAGCCACTTTGCTCAAGATACATCTAACAGGTGCTCTGGCTGAGCTGGTTTCAGGGTTGTCTCCAAAAAGCAATTCATGAATCCCATTTGCAAATGAATGCTCTTTTTTCTTCACTCAGTTCCCAAGGAAGTCTGGATGACTGCCCTCCCTGAGCTGCCTAAAAGGGAGGCACCCAAGTCTGGTGAAGAGGAACCTACTCCAGCCCCTTTTCATGCCTTTAGGCACCATATTCAGTAAAATATCAAAGTGTGTGCTGAAGTCTCGCCAAAGCCAGTGCCCGTATTTATGTGATCTCGTGGGAGGATGTCAACAGATGTATATGGCAAATGAAGTCCAGCCTGCAAACAACTGGAGCCAAGGATGGTGCTACTCTCATACTGTCTCCAGCTGAGACAAACATGCCCCAGTGTAGCTACTCAGCATTACAGAGCTGTGTTACAGCACAGTTCTACTATTGAAAAGCTCACTAACCAAGGCAACCTTATATTTCTATCACTTTCTCACTACCATGAAGGTCTAAAATCCTCTGCAATTAACAAGTCTGTCTATAAGCAATTCCCCTTCCCTAATTTCACCCCCCCACTGAAAAATGGAGCATATTACTGCTAATAATGAAACAAAATGGGCATCATCATTCATTCCCTACAGCCAATTTGTCTTGCATAGAAAACTTGTGACAGACCATTCAAAGCATTCATTAGGCAGCGAGGTGATAATACCCAGAATTAGTGGGTGAGAAGTTCCACTTAGAAGCACCCACGTCTCCAAATCTCTCTCTCTCTCTCCACCTATACACACTAAGGGAGCACAGGAACAATCCTGCTGTGCTCTGTGTTAGAGTAGCAAGACCTCTGCCAGTTCCCAAATTCCCTGGGACCTTGCTGCTGACCATGGTACCAACACCCATAATCATGGCTTTTAGGCATGGCAGAGCATCTCCTGCAACATACTGCAGAGCAGGGGAGCAAGAGAGCAAGAAAGCAGGAGGACATGTATCTGACATAGGTAACTGACAGCCAAAAAAGTTTTAGGAAGCAAATGTCTTCCTCTATCAAAAAAGTGGTTTCAGTCAATCAAAACTTTGTAAATTCTCAGAGCTGTTTCTGTACTCAAATCTAGAAATATCTTTGAAGAAGTTCAAGCCTTTTGTTATCATGCTTCCAAATGAATATTTCATCTTGTTTTGGAACAGATTTCAAAGCTTATAACCTTTATTTTAAGAATGTAAAAAGAGGGAGGGAGGGGAACCCTCAACCAACCTCAAAGGCAAGATGTCTCATTTTTTGTCAGGAAAAAAAATTATGCTTAATGTGAAACAGCAGATTTAGAGATGTGGGAGAGGACTAGCTGTGGTAAAGTAGGACTGGCCACAGGGTGTGCTGATATGAAAAAGAAAATTTAACAACTGCTTTTAAAACTCTCTGCACTGCAAACGGTAAATTTTCTATGCTATCTGCAACTGCATGAAATGGGCATGCTCTTTTACTTCATGAGCAGAAGAGAAAAAAATTAAGACACTGAATATTTCTGCATATTTTCTTTCATTACATTTTACCATTTTCAACCATCAGTAGATTTACACCTGACCCTGCTTATTGATGATACTACTTTTAGCATGCTCCAGTCCTAAACCCTTTGGCCCTGAGTATGTTGTTCACTGTTATGTTATGGCAGTTTATCAGCTGCATAACATGTTTTTAAAATCTGAATGCACACTTGGCTATGAGTCTGGGCTAACTTATTTACAGAAATGGAAGAGTAAAGCAAGACATGCCATATAGAAGATGTGGTCCATATGCTCAGCTGATTTAAATAGCAGTAAGTCAGAGGAGCTAAACTAATTTATACCAGGTGATGTGTTGTGGACCAGGACATTTGTGTTACACATAAGGGAGAACTAATGGAGGATGCAATAGGCAACAGCAGCCTCAGTGCACCGCAAGATGGGGAGGTTTAAGATCCTGGGGGGAGTGAGGAAGGCTGCCAAGATGATCAATAGGCTGTGGTGAAACATATATGAGAGAAGAAACTGAGGGAACTGGGTTTGCTTAGCTCAAAGAAGGGAAAGCCAGAGACAGACCGTTCTCAGGGGAACACAATGAAATTACAAACGCCACTAGACAAAAGCCTCAGAAAGAAATAATGACTGGATATAAAGAAAATTCTCCACAATAAGAACAACGCAGCACTGGAACCAGAGAGGTTATGAAGATGTGGAATAGCTCATTTCTGGAGACGTTTGAAACAGCTAGACAAGGCTCTGTGCAGCTGAAGATAACCCAGCTCCAAGTAGGATGTTGGACTGGAGACCTCCAGAGGTTTCCCCAGTCTTAATCTTTTTGTGCTTCTGGCTGGAAAGCCCCAAACAATGCCCTAGATATGCTGGGCTCTTTCCACCTGGTCAGTACAGTTGACCTATCCTTTATGTACTGTCCATTTGCTAAGGCTTTTCAGATATTCAGCAGGATTATGCTGGCAAACAGAAAAGTCCAGTTGCTCTCATGAAGAAGGGGCATTACCCTGTTCAGCCCAGGAAAAAGCAATAATGATGCAAGCACTGACAGCAACGGTCAGCCCTGAAAGATCATTTGAGATCACCGGAGCTGGAAGGAAAAGATACTGCCCCAAATTCAGGTTCATATATAACATCACTAAGAACACAAACAAGGGCCTTGTACACCACGAAACTGCACTCTGATTAAAAGAAAATTCTTCATATATCCCAATGCAAGTAGGCAGAGAATCTGTCTTCTTGCTTACATTAAGATGGCATGCCTTTAACTGCATGGTATAAGGAACAGATGTCCCAAGAGCTGTTTCGCGGGAAGCTGGCTGGATGCCCATTCAAACGCCATTAGAACTTGGCTTCTGGGGTTTTTTTTCTTTTTCTTTAAGTGAGAGGAGGTGGAAAATAAATGCCATCAGGCTCTCAAGAACACACATAAAATGGGCACCAGATAATTAATTTAAAAATTGCTTAAATATTAGCAGTTCCTCTTATATAAATAACTGGATTTTTATTAGAACTTTTAATTGCATCAGATGTATCTGAGGGACACGTCGTGTCTCATTTTAAACGTTTATTTTGCCAGAGTAAACCAACCTAATGTATTCCATGAAAATTAAGCTTCCTTTCATAATGCTAATTTGAATAATCAGTATGCAACTACTGAACACAGAACCAATGTATAGAACGCGGTGTTCACCATGTATTTAACTTTGCTAAGACAGCTTCTGCCTGGACAATAGATGGTCATCCAGGGTGGGAAAGATCCTGCTGTGGCCATCAAGATCACCCTTCTCTGCCAAGGGATGCGAGTTAACCAACCCTTCTCCAGAGACAGGGAAATATTATCTACCCAGTCTTTCATGAGTTTTGCCCTTGCACAGAAATACTGCACATACTGCTGACTGTCTGGTCAGGAATCTTCTGGAGAAATATTTTAAAACAGAAAATATCAGTGAAGTATATCTGTAAGCTGTTCATTTAGACAAGTGAGTTTTGACTTTTCTGGTTCAAAAATTGAGATGTTTGGAGAAACAGAAAAGGGAAAAATAGCGTGCTTTATTTGGGCATTTCCAAAGTGATGATTTTGTTTTGAAGCTATAACTGGAAGCTTCATATAATAAAATGTTGACTCGAACTGAAGATTTACAAAGGATAGTATGTGGTAAAAAAGTTAAACAAAACTGAATAATGCACATTTTTTATTTCATTTTCAGGAGCCAGATATTGTCAGGTTGGATTTTTTTTCCTCTTTTGATATCCCCTGAGATCAGGGGATGGGAAATTCTTTGGCTTCAATCTTCTCTCAAAAGCTTCACTTAACTTTCCAACATAGCCCATGACTTCGAGCAAGTGGCTTGGCACACTTCAGCTAGATGCCTCCTGTCCCACCAAGCTGCCAAGGCAGGGCTGCCATCTCACCAGATAAATTTACACTCTAGTAGTGCTCTTCAGCCCATCTATTTCCAATTAAGACTGGGTGGAAGTGGCTCACAAGTACTCAGCACCTTGCCAAACTGATCTCTAACATTTCTAATAGGATACATAAGAGCTGTCCTTTGGCTGGGGCTGCATGGCTAGAAGGCGCATCCCTTGGGTGGTGGATAGGGGATCCCTCTCTGGAGGGTGCACCGGATAAAATTGAAGAAGGTGCCGCGAACCAACGCAGCCTAAGGGAAGGCCACCCTGACAGAAAAACCACTGGCCCTCCAAGTCATGGCGGTTGGGCAGGAGGCCAACTACCTCCTCCCGGGGGGGGGGGGGGGGGGGGGGGGGGAAGTTGCAGAAACGACGAGCATCAGAAATGGCAGGGATGGAGAAAATCGGTAACGAAGTGAGGAGGAAGAGAGGGAGCTGGATCGGTCATGTCCTGAGGGGGAAACTGACGGAAGACTGCGCTGTGGCCCTTGACTCCAGAGCACGCAGCCGCAGACCGATCGAAGTGGAAGAACGATGTTCGCGCCTTGTGTGCCTCCTGGCACTGAGAGAATTCAGATCAGATTCAGACATAAGAGCTGTTTGGGTGATTGGGGCCCAACCTCAATCATGGGGACTCAGGAGGTTCTCCTGCACCCACCGAGGTGCAGACAGTGGCAGTTTTCCTCATCTCCCCTGCCAGCCTGAAATATTGCAGAACTGCTCTTACATTTTATTCTCCTCTGCTGTTTACCTAAATTCATCTCTGCTTCCATTTAAGCCCATTACTTTGTTGTTCAGTCCTCACTGATAGATGATGGTAATGAATCCCTGTCATCTCTAGCAGCTCTTCCCATGTCCTTGACAAATAGGCCTCCAATGGGATTTTCTGCAGATTGAGAACACCCTATGTCTTTTTTTCTTTAAGAAAAAGCAGCTAATACAACCCAACACTGGGTCATTACTCACCCACTAAAGCCCACTGAACTCATCACATGTGTTGGTGTCTGCCTGAGAAAATCGCAAGGCCAGACTCTTCTTGTAGGAAGAAACCTGCTCAGTCTCTCATGGAGTAACAGTGTGTGTGTGTGGAGGGCCACAGGTTCTCCCGCTCCAATGTAAATTAGAAGTTGTGTCATTGCGATTTGTGGTATTTCATTTGTTCAGCACCAGCATATGAAAAAGGGGACTAACCTGACATTTGCATCGGCCACAGGCCAAGCTTCTGGTGAGTGCAGCCTCTTGCATCATTTCACAAGGGCTTTGCCAGCCTCCCACAATTTTAGTTGACATCTTATCAAACCTCCTCTCTCATGCACTGCTCCACACATGGACCCCAGTCCTGAGCTGGATGCAGCAGAGCAGCCCCATCACACACAACACTCCCGCCACGGCACCCTGGCAGCTTCCTGGGGATGGGGCAAGCACCATGATGTGGAGCTGCACCCACCTTGCACTCTTGTCCAAGCGCACCTTCACAGGACAACGTCCATGCCCTGCCACAGGCACTGCACCACTGCAGACACCTCTCACCTGCAGCCTAGGCCCTGCCTTCCTGAAGGAGTGATGCCTTTGATCCAGCTAGGAGCTTCTTTGAGTTAGAACAAGATTTGTCCCCAAATTAAGTAGGTTTCACCTTTCACAAAGTACACAAAGTTTGCTTCCACCAATCCTGCCACACAGATCAACTTCTGTTCATCTCTAGTAATGACTGGAAAGACACCTTCCATGCTGGACAGGCTAGATACGATGTCCCTTCAGCAGCAGCATAGGGAGCTTCAAACCAACATAGGATGACCCAAATCAGACTAGAGTCCTACTCTGTTGATGCAGATTGTGGCACCAAGGATCTGAGCTTATTACTGCCCTCTCAGAAGCATCACTCTGAGGCCTATGAAACGAAGAGATGATGTAGGAAATATCCTGCACTTTTTTTAACCTTTCGAGGAGCTTTGCTACTGACAAAACTACTTCTTTTGCAAAAGAAATATTGGCTACTGCTTTGCATTTGTTTAAACCAATATCGCCCCTGCACACAAGCATCATTTTTAAACCTATGTGGCTCTGCTGCACTTTGCTGTCCTTTATTGGACAGCATGAATGCAACCCCTTTGAACAGGGTTTTGGAAGATGACCTCCTTTGGAAAGGTCATTTGATACCCTATGCCTTGACACTAGCCTCAAAGCACTAGACTTTAGTGAACAGCTAGTTTCCTCCAGCCTGGAAATTCCTGATGCTTGCTGAATTTTTCAGGATAAAATAGTGAAAACAATTTTCTCTTCTCCTTGGAGAGAGAATTCCCCGTATCCTTTACCCACGTGGCATGTGTATAAATATAATCTCCTTTCTCTTCTGGCAGCAATTCAAATCATGGGTTTTATTCTCCACCCCACCCAGATGGCAGTTACAGAATCGGGGTGGGAGGGAAGAAGATTGGAGAGGAAACATATGAAATTATACAGGCAAGATTTAAAGGGGAAGGATAGATAGAAAAAAATGCGCAGAAAACAGCTGGCTTCTTCCTAATTTGGTCTTTTCAAAAATAAAGCTGCACAAGTGAGACCCGCTAGGTGATGTATTTGATTGTAATTGGGTTGCAAAACAGGATAATTTTTCTTACTGTAGTCGCTGTTTTCGTCCTTGGTCCCATCAATTGTACCATCTGGGTGCATCTGCAGGAAATATTCCTGCTGGCTGAATAACCTTGTCACAATTCCTTTCAGCTGGGGTTCTGCAAAAAATAATAATAATTATTAGATATACCAAACATGCAGCAAGTAGCAAGAGACCCAATTTGCTTGGCCCCCATTAAGCCCTGAGTAAATGTAGAAGTGCTTGGCAGATAAGACAGCTTTCTGTGATTCCTTTCAAGCATGGTTGTAAAATATTCATATATACATAGACGTACAGGCAAATAAAATGGAGATCAGATGAGCAGGTAAAATGCAACGCATAGTTGGTGCAGCAGAAAGTAACAGATTTATGGAACATCGCTTTGCTGAAAGTTACCTACCAAATGAAAGTCTTTAGACAGCTTATGTATTCTAAGTATGTCACTTGTTCAGGAGAATATTTCCTAGCAGCGTTGCAAAGAATTGGCTTATTGTTTCGTATTCTGCCTGTGAAGCTAACTACCTTGCTTTCTGTATGGTTGATTCACTATCATGCAGTGCCACTTTTATGCCAATGAAAATCTATTTAAATCAATGGTATTATAGTGGTGTAAAACCAAAGTAACCAAGTGCTGAATCGGGCTGCATAAGTCCAACTGCGTGGGACTCAGGGAGCAAAATCCTGAAAGGAACAGATGCAAGACACCTCCAAAAATGACCTCTGAAACATTTATGGGCACCTTAAAATGCCTCTGTTTTAAAATCCTGCATGTTCCTCCCTCCCAAAACACGTGCCACATACTCTGGTAGATGAGAATCACACTTTTCCTCTAGCAGGGTCCTTTCCCAGCCCCTGTACATCGTGAGCCAGCAATGGACTGGCTAGGGGCTTCCCTATTGCCTCTGCAACTTTTTATACCTGTGCTGAAGAAGAAAAGGAAAACATAAAAAAAGCAGAAACTATTTGAACTCACACGACAGAAGTCTGCAGCATTACTGCCTGTCTCCCAACCATCCAACCAATCAAACACAAATTAAGCAAAAATAAATTCAATTTTAATCATGCAAGTCTTACAGTTTGTCACAGGCATTGCTTCTGGAAAGCAAGCTAGCTGGCTACATGTGAACAGACACACTAGCTGGATGGCAGAGATCTTCCTTGCGTGACGCAAGTTTGTAGTTTTATGTGACCACCCACCAAAAGTAAATAAGACCTAGTTATTGCTGGCTCAATAGACAGGAAAATATCCAGTGTAGCATACCAAAATTTCATCAGCCTCCCATCATTCATGCCTCTAGTGAGGCTGTTTAATAAGCCATAGTGGTTATATAACCCCAGTCACGTTGTGTGTTAATTGTTTCCATTAGGAGCCCCTGTCTCTAACAGTTTTGCACCGTGCTGTACAACTTCCATTTGAGGATGGCACTCTCAGCCTGCACTTCTGCACAGGCAACACCCCCCACAGCAAGCAGGGACCTTGGGTGCAGGCAGGCTACAGGTGCAAAGGATTTCAGCTTCAGCAATCCTTCAGCAACAAGCCATGGGAGAGCCAGGTACTATTTCATAGCTACAAAAGCCACTGAATAAATCAGTATCAGCTGGTTTCTGTGCTGCTTTAAAAAAGTGATTTCATAGCAACCAAAGTGTTGCAGACTGCAGGCAGGCTTTCTCCCAGAAAGACAACTCTGGGACAGTAAATAAGTACAATTGTACTGGCCATCTACTAAGAGCTAACGTCAGTCAAGCCAGTATGTCAAATTGAGACTTGGATTCAGCTAAGTGTTTTGTTTTCTTCTTACCAAAATGAAATATCTATTTTGTTGAATGCAGAAGCTTGATTTAACTTGCTTTTCTAATAAGCACATCAAAGCTAGAGGAAGCGAAAAACTGTATTCTCAGGCACAGACAGACAACTGCACCACACTCCTCGAGCCCGTCCCCTTCCTCCCTTTTATCTAATACCACAATAGTAAAGGCACTAATAGGCACTCTCTGATATGAGACCTACGTTTGAGTCCCTGAATGAGTCTTAGCCTCATTTTTACTCTCTGGTTAAATTTTAATGTTTAAGTACTTTGCACAAAATGGAAGAACTCCCAGCAGGAGAGATTTTGAAGATGCTCCTGCAGCCTAAGGCTTTCTGTGTGGTGGGGAAGGAGGGAGATCTTGTCTTAAAGCTCCTCAAGCATAAGAGGAGTGGAGATGAACAACCCTGACCTTTTCCCCTTTCTTAGGAAGATGATTTGGCTACAGGATAGAAGCCCCTTTCCTCCTTCTTCAGGGTGTAAACTATATTTCGATCTTGCAAATGATTTTGGAAGGATATGAAAACCTCTCCCAATTTTACTTAATAGCCTATTGAATGAAACAGAGCAAATCTGTCCTCATTAGTAGCTTCACATCATTTTTAGAGTTTACCCAAACAGCACCTAAGATCCCCTGAGGTCCTCCTGCATCCATGCTACAGGTGCAAATGCTGTTGCACCAGAAGGCTACGTGTCACCATGGTAAAACATGGAGTAAAGTCGCAGCATCCCTTTTTGTTACTGATCTGACATAAACACATGGTCAAGTCTGATTCAGGCTTTAACAACTGCCTTCTTCACAATCCCAGGCTTTTCTGAGTCAATGCCTGCCTAGGGACAGGTTGGACAAGAAATCTTATCTTACACGTGCTTTTTTTCTGACCTGGTTTTGCTGAAGTTTGATGCTCACACCCAAACTCAAAGTAAAACTCATGGGTAGTGAAGCAGAGAGCTCTAAGCCATACACAAACCCACCACGTTCCTCCTGGCCCTAACACAGTCTGACAGCAGCAGTGTTCCTGTCTCTCCGTGCTGCACAGATCCTCTTCTGCAGGAGCATCTCTGCTCCCCAGACTCATTTAGGAAGCAGCGCCAGTGAACGAATGCCTTTTCCAGACACCAAAGGGTCAGAAAGAACTTCAAAGACATACAGAGCTCTCCTTCCCTGGTTTCCGCATTTCCTTGGGTCTCTTGCTACAGGAAAGAAGTGCTGGTGAGCAGGTGCACCTTTGGATGCCTATCTGAACTAAATACAAACGCAGCAGAGACACACGCAGCCAGCACCAAGCGTTCTCCTCTAACACAGAGCACAGCCCAGGAGGGTTACAGAGTTGTCTGGTCAATGGGTGATTTGTCTCACCTAGTACAGCCATCTACACCTGAACTGGCCTCCCTTTGCACCCCAAAAATCAACAGGTAAGCCAGGCCAGGCCCACAGGGTCCTGAAACCACCTGCATCTCTCCACTGATTGCAGAGGGACCAGCTCAAACACAACCAGCTACATTGGTTATAACAGCCAGCAGAAGAGCTGCTTCCTAGCAGGGAATCTCCCATCTCATGTCTGGGCATAAAGTAGAATATTGAGATTTGTCATTCATACAGCAAACAAGGTGGCTGGGAGGCCTACACACAAAGTTTCAGGCAAAGGCAGCTTTTAACAAGGAAGAAGGATTTACCTATCTTTCTCCCCAAAGCTCACTACAGAGTTATCACCTGAAGAGGGAACTGTATAATCACGGGACAGGATTTTTCCTGCTAGCCCAGAGGCAAAACTCTGCACATGACTTAAGAGACTCCCTACCTTTGTTGTATTTTAACATCACTTCTTTCCACCTACAGAGCAATTTTATCGCAGTCTTCCAGCATTGCTATCCCTTATCCCGCAGCAATCATGCTGAAAACCTCAGTTTGCAGAAAAATCTCAAAACCAGCAGGTCTCCTTGTCAATTAAGAATGGCAGAACACCCCAATAAGTCAGAGCAGAAGGCAGAAAGACAATGAAATAGACTGAGAACTTTTCACAGTCTAGCAATAAAAAAAAAAGGAAGAGAACAACCTTCCCAGCAGGCAATATTCCCAGTGCTTATTGGAGCACTGGGGAGAAAAAATTAAAATAAAACCCCACAACTTTGATACTTTTATTTGTCTAAAGCTCCCTCAATGATACTGCTCCTGGCTATAATCAATAAGAGACAGAAACAAACCATAAAAAAAAAGAAAAAAGTGCAGTGCAGATAAGCACAAACCCTGCCACGAGCATTTTCTTTCTATAATTCACAGAATTCACCAGGAATCAAACTCAAACCTACTCTCTAACCTCATTCTTGTACAGCAAGGGGGACTTGGATCCTCTGGCTTTTAAAGGAGCAATACTGCATAATGCACTTGGATAAACCTATTCCTCCCACTCAGGCTCCCCTGTACACTCTTCTATTTTGCTGCAGGAGCAGATTTCCCTGCAGAAATGGAACTGAACTAATGCGGACAAGACTTCAGCACCAACTTAGCATCTCCCTAAACACAAAGTCAAGTACTTCAGAATGGATTTAAGAAAGAAGTTATGACTGACCTGATGCCAAAATAGCAACTAAACACAAGAGATTTCCACACAGCATGTATTCCCAGTGCAGACCCCATGCTATTAGGATTGCCATGCAATATGCAAAGGGATATTTTACAAGCAATGCTGTTATGCTTTAGGATGCCTACTTTAAAGATCCTGTTCTGCTTGCTCATACACAGCTGGGGGTGTGCTGAAGAAAGCTCAGAAGACCCTCTCCTTTCACTGATGCAGCAAGCTCAAATCCTTCAAACGTGGTGCTCCCAGAAGATGGAGAAGATCACCCCCATGAAGCATCCGCAGGGGGCACAGTCACAGTGCAGAACAGACCAATAAGAGTAGCACAGAGCAAGAGCTACGCCATGGCTCTGTTTCTGGTCTGCAGCATCTGCCAAGCTGGGGGTTCTCCCCTAGGATGAAGACACAATCCTCAGCTGATAGCCCTTCTTAGAGCAGTCATCTAGTGACCAATTCACTGCATAGCTCCTGAAGGGCAGCCTGATTGCTCTCCTTTCCACAGGCCAAACTCACCAGCTCTGCCTGCCCTCCTTTTAACTTTCTGAGCCCTTTGACACAGCTAAGGCTAACTAAGTCATGATCTGATTGCTAATCTCCTTGTCTCTACTTAAATGGTAATGTGATGCTGCCATTATTCATTTCAGCTGTCCTGCTGCTGAGCCTTAAAGTTATCTTAGTTCACTGTCCGCTGCTGTCCTTCTTGCTTTATTGTACAGCTATACAGTGATCTTCACTCTCCTAGAGCTTGCCAAGGACGTTATAGGTGCAGGGTGCTCACACATATTTTGTGCTGCTTTTAGCAAAGCCCCACTGAGGACACCAACTCTTGCTTATTCCCATCAGCATAGCAGCAGCACAAACACGATCTGGCCACATGCAGCAGCATAAACCTCACGGTGAGGAATCCTATACTCTATCAAGCGCTGTAGGGTGGCTCAATCCAATCCAAACCCTGTGCTCTGGAGGACCAAGGAATAGGGCACAACACTGATTTCCAGCTGAGACTCCATGGTGGAAGGCAGTTTGCCAAAGCCTCGTTTCTTGCAATTCACAGAATACCGCTCATTATGGCAACATGACTACCTGAGGCTGCAGCAAGCCAGACCCCACTTTGCCTTGGGCTAGGAAATCTAGAAGGACTCAACAAGACCCTACTCACACCTTAATCTGAACTCTCCGAGTTAACAGTAGGGATCTCAGAGGGGCTGCTTTTCAATGATCTCTTGAAAAGATGAAGGGCTTAGCGACCTTTCAGGGATTTGAGCCACTGGCTCCAAGGATTCTTGCAATTCATAGCGATGCTCTGGTTGGCAGGCAGGCCTCCACTTGAGGTTACTGGTGCAGAACTGCTTTCAAATCCACTCCAGAAGTTACTGTGCTGGGTGCCAGTGGTACTGTCTGTTGGTTATGGCATAAACTCCGAAGCTCTTGGGGTTACTGTTTTCCACACAACAAGCTGTCAGACAACAGAGGACTCCACTAGCTCAGACAGCAAGCAGCCATTTTATATTCAGCAACCTGCAACGGGATAGGAGGAAGGTACCTACTGCGTAATTTCAACAGGAGACTTGCCCGTTTGTTTGCTCTCTTTTTCTGCAGCAGGACACGCTCTGACTCAACACCTCTGCCTGGTCTTAGCACAGCAGGACTGTCAGAGATGCCAGCGGCAGGCTCCCGAAACAGCCCTTCTGGTACCTGCTAAGGACATTGGTCTGGCAAAGGGAGAAAGCATCTCCAGCCCTGATCTGAACCCTGGCTGGGCATACTGCTGACTCTCTTCTGTGCCTGTGCAACAGTTTTGCTGAGAATGTGACTACAAACACGGGACCTATAATACATCTCAGGAGTATATTTCACCTAAATGTTCTTTAAACACTTGTTTACTGCAATTAAACATTTTAGCCTGGAATTTACACATTCCATTATTCTTATTTTCCCCCATTCAGGCTGTGGCTGTCATAATGGGAGGCTGATTTACGACTCACCCAACCAGCACTCAAATCCTTAACGCACCAAAACCAGCATTCAAGTCAGAGTGTAAACTGCTCCTAATTTACTTAGATTAACTCCACGTTTAAAGTGCCACTGCAGAAACTGCAGTTGCCCTCCCCTGAAAAGGATGGGTTCCAGAATACTTGATAAGCCAAATACTGCAAACACATGCAGACAGAGAAGAGCACCGAAATCCCTCCTTCGGAAGTACAGTATTAATGAAGGCTTGTATTAACTCGGCATGAAAATGCATCAGTGAGCTCCATGCAGATTACTATGGTGACAGGCATCAGCAGAGAACTCAGGGACAAAGAGAAGATGAAAAGCTGAAGGAGAAAAATGTTGGGTTTTTTCCCATCCAGGAGCTGCTAAGTTCTCCAGGGTGTTTGGAGTTAAGATGAAGTAAGTGTCTGTCTCCAATTAAATGCATCACTGTCGGCATAACTTTAATAGCTCAACTCACTACGATGATTCACTGAATCCACCCAAACTGGGAAGCTCAGGAATAACAGCACTTGCAGCTGCGACAGGAGCTGCTGCCCTTGAAGACCAGGGGTGTGTTTCCCCTGGCCGAACACCTTGCCCAACGCTTCCAAGCTGCGACGACAGCAGAGTGTGAGCCTTTAGCAGACACTGCGCACGGGTGTCTGTGACTGCACCTGCAGTGAGTCAGGTCGAAGCCTCCTGAGCCACATGCAGGGATCCTGGAGGACACTTCAACTCTGTCACTCGGGTGCGGGGGTAGGAAATCCTGCTGCAAAGTGCTGAGCATTTTCAGCTCCCACGACAGTCACTGAGTACAGAAAAGCACACAGGCAGAGGCAAGGAGGATGTTTCCCAGCCCCACAAGATGTTTTCCACAGCTTTTGTGGCTAAACTCAGCAAAATTGCTCAGAGCAGAAGGATACGCTCTGCCTGGAGGAAGCCCACAAACAGGTGGCTGGAGGGACTGGGCTATGCAGCCTGTAGCATCCCGAGGAACAGGCAGGGAGAGGGCAAATGAATGCATGTGCTGCAGAGCCAAAGGAGGCAAGGAGCACTGGTGGGTACCTGCATTTGGGCACCTCCTCAGGCTGCCTGCACAGAGGTCACATCATGGTGGGCAACAGCAGCTGCCCAAGCATCAGGAGGGGCTTTGTAGCAAAGCCAGGCATC
Organism: Platalea leucorodia; assembly: GCF_965183815.1. NCBI lineage: Eukaryota > Metazoa > Chordata > Aves > Pelecaniformes > Threskiornithidae > Platalea > Platalea leucorodia. Next base: position 14,366,518 of record NC_138830.1, read on the forward strand.
CAGCCCCACCTTGCAAAGCTGCCACGAACCCCTTCAGTTTATATAGAGCCGTTCAGCTTAACACATGGGCACATCACCCAGCCTGTGAGTAGGATGGAGAGATGTAAACAGACTGACTGACTGATGCTAAGAAATTTATTCCTGAGGTCTGTGACTCTGGGGGCACCAAACAGTTGATCCCAACTCCTTTCCCAATGATGCAGAATGAAGGCCATGCCCAGCTCCAGTTCAACGTGATTACAGGGTTAGTGTCACCCTCCAATTACAGGGAATTTATTTTGAGAAGAAAATGACTCTGGGACAATAGGGCTGCATGGCACACTCGTGTATTTACTCATCTCAAGTGCGAATCTCCACCCAGGGCTAATAACTACACAGAGACAACTGGTGTTTCCAGGATGCGTTACATGAAATAACAGGCTGTGCTGAGAGGGATGGCCTCTGCATTTGAAGGACAAGCTTCCAAAAATGACATTTCCCTAACTCAGAGGGATGATGGGCTCAAGCCGATGACAGCACCCATCAAAGCAATCGCCTCCTGTCACCGTCAGTGAGTCACTAGAACAGAATGGCACCTTGTAGGCAAAAAGAGCATCCAGAGAAGTGATTTCCTTTCCTGTGCTGATGCCTGCAAAGAAGAATAGTAATTAGCCTCCAGCACTGAGCATAGCTGCCTGCCTGCACCCCTCCACCAAGGAGCAGACATGCAAAGCTCTGCACTACGCCTGCTTTGCTCTTACAAAGACGAGTCCCTCCAGGGAAGTCTATTTCTCACTTGTAGAGTAGGTGGAAAGGATGTGGTCGCACGGCACTGGCATTTACGCAGGTCCTCCCATATCCAGGGAATCAGCTTTACACAGATGTTAAATACAAGTTCGAGGTGAAGGGAGGAGAAAGGAGTCACATAAAGCACTGAAAATGGGGAGTGCAAGATGGGACCACTGCTACATGTCTCTCCCAGACCACCCTTTCCCTAGGAGCCTATGGATGTTAGGACTTAGAGCTAAGTCACCCTGCAGCTCAGTCCAAGCCACCTAAGGCTGTCCAAGGCTCAAGGACAAAGAGGTCCAAAGTCTTGAGTGGGTTTTCCTAGAAGGTAAATGCCAAACTAATGTACATGATACATGAGCTACTTACTCTGAGCAGTCCCTACACACAAGCTAAGGACGAGACAGCCATCTCCAGCACTGCAGGGGCAAAAGAGGCCCCCAAAGACCACTGCAGGTGAAAGCAATGGGATGGCAAGTGGAAGAGGACTGATGGCCTAAATGCCACCAGTTAGTCTAGCACAGAATTGCTGACTACCTCTGGGTGCAATTGTCCAGCTCAATATTTTAATTGTCAAAAAAAATTCAGAGTAAGAGCAGCTGAAGCAGCACACAAACTCTATCTCATTAACGGGGGGATAAAGGAGATTTGAAAAGGGTAAAAGTTTTGACTTTTTCTTTTGAGACAATGTTTTGTTTGGAAATCTAATAAAAAAAGGGTGTTAAAAGAGTTGGAGATGAAAGCTGAAGTTTTATTTTAAGTAGAATGAAATATTGCATTGGATCTGAATCCCCTCCTCCCCACGGCCTTCTTTTATTTGACCAGAGAACTAAAAAATCAGTTCTTCATACAGCTACACTCCTGGGTTTGTCTTTGCCTCCCCCAGGACACGGTTTGTGTTGCTCTGTTGATCCAGTGTGTTTTACCAGCAGTCAAAATTTTAAAACGTTTCCCTTTAAAGAGCAATCTTCTACATCTGTGTTGACTTGAGCTCTGATAAGGAGAAAACCAAAGCCTGACAGGAACAGAAAGCATAAAGGAGAGATGTAGGGCTGTTCCAGAATTTATGCAGGGTGAGCTTTTTCAGGTAAAGGAATTAAAAAAAAAGAAAAGTTTAATGGAAAAGAAGTTGTAGCTACAGCTCCTAAGCTGTCATTTTCCAGCACAGTCAATGCCTTGGCTACTGAAGGTTAAAGCATGCTTATAAGTATGGATAGCAGAGCACACAAGATATATTATTTATTTTGAGGAACACCCTGCAATTATTCCTGACATATTGTGTAATTAGCCAAAATTACAGCATATTCACCCAGAGTGAAATAGAGGATAGCATAAATATTATGTGTGAGCCCACAATCACAGAGTGCATTTCATTTGTGTGCAAACGTGACTCCATGAACCAACAGAGCGTGTTCATGGGGGCTTCTCCCTGGCCCCCGTGGGCTGCACCAGCTCCTGAGTGGGTGCCCACAAAGGGGAATCATCAGGAGTAAAATCCACACCTTCCCCACACCAGCCCTGAGAGTTCAAGCGCTGCACGAAGATTTAGCAAATGGGTACCCTTGCCCTGCAGAGCTTTAGGGCTGAGGAATGATTCAGTCCAAAGCTCATACCAGCAACGAAGGGGCCACAGCTATGCTGTCCCCAAGGGAGGTGGGAAGGCAGGCTCGGAGGATGATGCCTGGAGATGCCGCTTGCTGGACATTGCTGCCTGGAGCTGCCAGGAGGGACAAATGGAAAACCAGCTCTGCCCTCTCCCCCATGCCTGCAGCACCTCTCACCCTACAAACAGGGATGGAGGCAGAGGGGGTTTCCTACAGGGCCATGTGTCACCCAGATGTGTCCTAAGGAGTTGTTTGATGGGTCAGAAATCCTGGGCAATCTTGGGGCAGCACTTAGACGCTCGCACAGTCAGAAAGGCTATATTTTGTTTTGTTGACTCCAATGTGCAACATGAAACTTCTTCAATGTCAATTAAGCAGATTTCTTCCTGGTTTCCTACAAAGATTTGGTTTGGATATTAGGAAAGTCTTTCTACCTAGAATTTGCTCCATGGGAGGATATAAAAAACAGGTTAAAAACCATCTGTCTGTGGAATGTACATCTGGTGTCAGTGCAGGGCTGCGGTTGGACTACTCAACCTTGGGGGTTTTCTTGCTTCTAGGAGACCACAACTTGATGACATTATCACACTTCTGCACCCCAAGTTTGTTGAAGGGCTCCACAACAGAGTGCCCAGCTCCCCTCACCTTGGAGTGCCCCACGCAAGGCACCAGATCACTAATAGTCCTCATATGTGCAGAGCAGACGCCATCCCTGCTGTTCTCGCCTGCCACGGCACTGTGATTTGTGCTATTCTCAGACGCTAAATCTCTCTGCTTTCCCCCATCAATCCAACAGGCCTGAAATACTGCAGAAACACTGAGAAGTCCCTCACACAAACAAAACACAGTATGGAAACGACTACATCATTCTTCCACCACGCTCCACACCTAGAGAAGTAAATTCATTAAAATATAAAATAGACAGAACATGCTATCAACAAGCACTGAGCAGAAATTAATCACTTAAGATGCTATTGGTCTTGGGGAGGGTACCTGGTCCTACCAACACCAGCCCACAGAAGAGCCCTAGGTAACCAGTGGATGGCAACTGAGGGTAAAATTTGGGTCCCAGCATCACTCTGCAAGCATTCACTAACACATAACATTGCCTTTTACTAGTCCCTCAGCATTTTTCCAAAGGGATGAGAGGTGGGAGGTGGAAGACTTCTTTATTTAATAAGTAATGAGTCTGTGATGTGGAAAAAGTAAAGCTTGAATCAGTCAGGTTGTATTATAAGAATTTTTTTGATTATTGCACTAATGCAGCTTAAGTCTTCCCGTAGCAGTTTGCAAGCATTTTTTGACCCAAAATTATGTTACTAAATTTCAACAAATCTTACACAACATCCAAATGCATAAAGAAAATGTGCTGCTTGTGCCACTCTAGTTTGAAATAACATTACACTTCAAAGAGCAAGATCATGCTAAAAATGGCCAAAATCTGCCATGTGACTCAAAGTTCGTTCTTCTTTCCTTTTGCTTTGTGAAAATACATCTTTTTTTACCTGCAGAATGATTTTCCATCTGAGCCAGAGGTTTCCTTCAACCTAATGAAAACGCTTGCAGTGCGAGAAAGCCATCATCCACCTCATTCCATCTAAAGCTCTGTTTTAAATAAGGATGGTGTTTCATGGTTTGTATTTCACTACAAACACCTCATTCCCGATGCCAGGTGGCCCCAAGGACTCCAGCAAGACAGGCAGGTTCACTGGCTGCCCCGTTGCTGTCTCGGGAGAGAGCTGTAAACAGCGAGCTCCCTCCCCAGGGATGCGTGTGCTCAGGATGACACAGTGCAGATGGAGCGAAAACAGAAAATTTGCCTCTCCAACAGGTCTCCGAACACAGCTCCTGCTCCTCCAGCTGCCCAGAAGCCACTCGCTGCCTGAGGGCTCAGGGGAAAGGAGCTCTCAAACTTCTCCTGGTCATTTCTAATCATTCAGGAGCCGCTATTGGGCTCTAGCTCTAAAACCTAAAATTTATTTAATGGAAAGTAGACCTGTGGTTTTGAAGAAACAGAAAGAAAACTAGTAGAGGAAATGTTTAAGGAAGCAGAGAAGGTAGGAGTGGCGCAGAAGGAAATGCAATAAAAGCCAAAACAAATGTTTATAAATTTTTAAATAACAATGCTGTGCATTAGCCAGCAGGCAGACCCTGTACTGAAGAGCATAAAACCAAACTATAAAAAGCCAGCAGAGCACTGGTAGTTATACCGCACGCTCTGCCAGACCTTTTAGCCACCGTCACAGAAAATCCCCAGAGGAGCGTGATGTCGGTCACCAGAGGATGCCCGCATGAACGGCTGCAGATCGATAACTGAGGCGGCGGGTGCAGGCAGCCAGCAATTCAGACCCGGATCCAGTTAGGAGCTGTGCCAGGGAAAGGACCGGCTTGGGAGCGGGTGGACGGTCCAAGCCCCTCGCCTGCCAACGTGTGATCCCTGCATCTCCTGCAGCCCAGGAGCTCCCAGGTCCCCAGGGAGCATCCTTCAGCAACTGCCATGTGCTTCCCAACCCCAAGCCAGTCCCTGGAAGCCAAAACCACTGTATCTTTTTGCTAATTTCCCCGTTTTTCAATTTTCTGGAAGATGTGGACTGGCTCTTTGCAGCCTGGCTTCACTTGCAGCAGTCCCATACTGCTTTACCTTTTACAAACAGTTTTGCTTTGGGGATTGAAGGAAATGTATTTATTTGGCAGTTTGGGCAATATGGGTGGCAACTACTAAGCAAAGAAACTATCTGTGCAGCCAGCAAGGGGAGGGGACTGCAAACTAAGCTGTTCTAGATAAATATCAATTAAGTAAGCATGTTCTGTTAACCCCAAGACCTGGCTCTTTTCTTCATTCATTTCAACCCAAAATGCTTAAGTATTTCAAGAAAGGAACGTTTTGGGGTTTTATCTTTATCATGACCGCAATCAGCTTTCAGCTGGGAAAGAGGAACAAGTAACAGAATTATATTGCCTCTCTGTGGATATTTTGCCAGTTCACAGCATATAGCCGTTCACTGGATGTCACACATCCCCTTAACAGAGCACACTGCTGGAGTGAGAGTCAGACAGGAGTGCCACGGGGAGAGAGCTCTGCACAGTGCGCTCCATGGCTGCTGCTGCGCGATGAGGGAGAAGCTCTCTGCTTTCCATCACTGTAACAGCTGTATCTAGCCCTGGATCTTCATCTTCAAATCCAGCCCCCTGCCATTGGAAGCAACCAGGCATTTCCCATCTCCCCTTTTCTGACATCTATCAACAGAGCCAAGCGCTCCAAACATGAGCTATTGCACTGAAAAGGCCCCAGAAAGACAGGGAGCGCGGGCAGGCGGCAGCATAACTGCACCCCTCCTTTCACCGTGGCTGCCCACCTTCTGGCCAGAGAAGTGCCACAGGTCCCCAGCTGAGGGTTTACTCTTTGGGAACATGATGGTGCCAAGGACCATCCAAAACAGACTTCATCCTTGTGCTCCTTAATGCTGAAGGAGAAGAGAGCACTGATACAAGGCAGACTCTGAAAGGTGTCCCTTGGACAAAATCCCCCCTTCCTCCCACGTACAACTTCAGGTACAACAGATGCACATGCTGCTGAGAAGAGAGAGGAGCTGCTGTTGCTACCCCTGCCTTGCCCTGACCCAAGCCAGGGTCTGCACAAGAGCCTGACACTCCTCCAAATGTAGAGCTCTGCCAGGAACAGCACAATCCCATACAGCATCTCCTGAGATGGACCACAGGCACAGCAGTGCAGCCATCTCCCTGGGATGCTGGGGGAAAGGGACAAACCCAATGCCACAGAGCAGATGCAGGAACAGAGCTGCGAAGCCCCATTCGGTGGATGATGCTGTTTCCAGCATTAACCCCCTCTCTCAGCCCAGCCTGCTCCACGGGCAAAAGGCAGAGAGCAGAAATGCCCAGAGGCGCTGCATGGAGCCAGCCTTCCCCATCGTGCCAGAAACCAGCCAGCAGCTCATCCCTGAAGACAAGAAGGGCTCAGGGATCAAGCGACCACCCTGCCTCCAAGCCTGTGGCTTTGTCCCTCTGTCACCTTTAGCTGGGACATCCTGGAATGAGCACGGGACAGCAGAGGTGTCTGACAGGTGTCAGGGTGCATCAGCTGGATTTTCTCAGCAGCCACATAAGTTCCATCAGGGTTTCAGAGAGCCCCAATTCAGTCCTTGGAACAAGCACACGGATATTTGTCTATGCTGCAGCACGGGGGCTGGCAAAGCCGGAGTGGTCTGCCTGAACAGTGAATACCAGAGCTGTTTTCCACAGCTCTCTAGAAAGCTGCCTTCTGTTTTACCATTTTAAAAATGTGTCGTAGCTGCTATTTTCAGAGACAGTGCTGTCAGGAAGCTGTAGCCCTACAGCCCTGCTACCATGCTGCAAAAATTCAGTGTCCACATTGACTCCCCCCAAAGCGCAAACCCCCCCTTTAAAAATAATTTATTCCAGGAGCCCCCGCTAGCAGTGTTCGCTGGGTGAGGGACACAAAGTGTGTCCATGGCTCTACTACAGCTTTTAATAGAGATGCAAAGTAAAACCAGCCTCCAGAAAGGCCAAGTTATTTCAGGACTCTGCTACATGTCAGAACAGGGTAAAGGTAAAACAACAGATGTAGTAGTTTGCTTTATGCTCAGAAAGGATAATATATTAATATGAAGAATATTGTGTTAGCTAGGGAATAGAGACAAACCATGTATTAAACAGGAGAACAGAGTATAAAGGTACCATTCCCTGATAGACTGCAGTGTCTGCAGCCCAGGTACAGAGTAGATGATTTTGGTACAGGTCACTTCAGAAGAGACTTCCAAAATTAAGGCACAACAGTAATGCAGCCATGCAATGATGCTAGGACAGAACATGGGAACACGGAGCATATGGAAACGTATGTGTATTTAAAGGTTAGTTCTCTGGACCTGCTTTCCCTGAACTTCTCTCTTGGTCACCTTCTCCTGCCAAGCTATAGAGCTTACAAATATGAAAGGGATGTCGATCTCTTACATGTTTTGCTTGTTAAAATTCTTGCTTTGATTTTAATAATAATAAATCACAGCTTGGCTTCAACTGTGCAGGAGTAGGAAACTCCCAGAAATAATGTGCACATGACTGTTCAAAGGGATGGATCAAATGGAACAAATGCCAGAGGGATGGAACAAACGCCTACCTGCCCACCGTGCTATCTGGCAGTTCATGGTGTGCCCATCCGGGGAGGGCAAAGAAAGAAGATAAGCCCAAGTGAGTTTGAACTTGCTCCTCAACACAGTGAGACTCATACTCATGTTTGTCTCTCACAGGAGTGAGATTCTTACAATCTCTTCAGCTCCCGTGGCAGCTCTGCTCTCCACGCTGCCCGAGTCAAGCTGTTAAATTTTTTTTGTAATAGATATCTGTTAAAATATGCAGTATCTGGTCTACTGAAATTATTCTAAATTCATGCTGAATTCAGCAAAGGAAGAAAGGAAGGAAGGAAGAAAATCTTGCCTTCATTTTGGTATTTTTGGAACTCAAGATTTTGGGTTTTTATTTCAAAACATTTCATTTAGAAGTATACCTGAAAGTTAAAGAAAAATACACATACAAAAATCCTCCAAATAAAATTGCAGCCTTTTTTTTCCCAAAAAACAGTTATATCAGTCAATGATAAACTGATTTATGTGGATCTTTTATTTTATGGGGAGGGAAAATAATCACTCATGAACCTCTTTTCACCCTGACTTTTCCATTTGGCTGGTGACGGAGGAATCAATCATTTGTATTGCTCTAATGGTGAACCTCCTCTGCTGGCTAATGATTTTCATTGCTCCCACAAGCACAGCTACCCCTGAGGCCATGGGGAGAGAAGATATCCATCCCTCTAGGAGCTTGGATGACTTCCACAGATTTTCTTGGCATCAACCATATCCAATCCAGAACTAGTATGAAGTGGCTTACTGACTGACATGCTCACTTGCAAGCTGTGTTGCAAACCAGGCTGGCTGCTGAGCTTTCCATGCTCTGGAGTAAGACAGAAGCCTGCAGTTCTTCCCCAGATTTTAAAGCCGGAGAGCTCGGGGTTGCTATCTGACCCCCCCTAGTAACTGAGCACAGACACACGCCGTGACAGTCACCACATCTGCAAGTCACGAATGTGTGCGATACCACCCCCGAAGATCAATTTAATAAAATGAAACCCATCTGCCAAGCTGTCATGAGCAGGAGGGAGACTTTTCCCCCCTTCTAATTATTTTGGCACTCATTAGCACCGGTGGGTGCAGAAGGAGCTTACAGCACCAACGGCAGACCTCACCAACAACAGACTGCCCCAAACAAGGAGGATGCATGCCCTCAAGGCTGTGCCCCTTCCCCTTGACGTTGTCTAGGCTCATGTTTGGCCGGCCGCTTGGCACACATGCCCTCGTCTCAGCTAGCACTTCTAAGAGCTCTTGCTGGCCAGGCAATGCCAGGATTTCCAGCCATTTCCACTCCCTCCAGCCTCTCCTTAGAGATGGGGCACAGCACCAAATTCTGCAGAGGAGCAGGCAGAGGAATGTGATGAATCCCCCTTGACTGGGCACGCACCCAGATACGCGTACACACGCTATGGAAAAGCGTTGTGATCCAGCCTGAATCCTACTGCAGACAGCAGCTATGCACTGAGATAACGGAGCCAGCATCAGGATACTGTAGCAATGGAGGGGCCAAATACCACAGGTTAGGCAGATATTACAGCTGTTCTGAGATGAACCACTCCATAAAAGCAGGCATGGACTACAACAAATTTAACGGAGAGCTAAAAAGGTGGTTTTTTCCATGAGCTTCAATCATCATTTTCACCCTGCATGAAATCAGAAAGGACTTCAGGATTTAACTCGGGGAATTTAACAGCTTGCAGAGATGACAGACTTCTCAAATATTTTAAATGAATCTCCAAATGAACAAAGTCCTTCTGTGTCCTTCAACTGAAGTTGCTCTTATATTTTACTTATACTGCTGCAAAAATATCTACATACGTATATTTTAAATTCCAAATCTCCATTTATTATTCAAAACAAGAAACACTGCAAAGGGAAAACATAGTTTAAGTCGACACTTTTTTTCTATGTGTGAGCCATTTCCTTCAATTTGGAAGAAGCCTTTAGATCTCCTTAAGGAAAAGCATCCTTTCCCTGGAGAAGCACAAAATATATATCAAATGGGGAAAAAAAAGGAAAAAGAAAACCAATGCAGAATTTTTTTCTTTTTCCTGGAGTAAAAAACAGTTTGAGACTGAGCTCTACGTTCTGAGCTGGAAACTCATCTACAGAAGCAACACCTGAAGGGATGGAGACGACGCTACACAGTGCCTGGCACCACCTGACCCAAAGCTGCCTGAATTCAAATATGATTTCCCCAAATAACGACACCCTTTTAGTGGGCTTCACTCCAACAAAATTCCCAACAACCCCCACAGATACTGTGCCTGATGCTCCAGCCTGTTTCTCTTTGTGCAAGGCCCCCAAACTCCTCACCTTAGCCGTTCAGTGGCCATGGCATGATGGAAGGCCAGCTCCAGCCCAGCCCTCCAGAGTGAGCTCTGCCTGCGAAGACGGTCGGTGAAGCAACGGCCATAGCGTTCACAAACAAGCTGGACCCACCAGCCCGGGGCTTCCAGCCTGTTACAAAACAGCTGAAGAAGGGGTGCGCCTGGATGCTTTAATTCAGCCACAAAGGGGATGCAACTACTTGGTTCAACCATTTCTTGGCAGAGAAGTCCTGTAGAGAGAGCTGCTTTGCCTAGTCTTCTGCATTCACCTCTTGGATCTACCACTTTCTGATTAAGGGTCCATCTCTTGAACCTGCACCAAAAAGCCATGCCATACAGCAATTTCTTTTGAATCCTCTATCAAGTTACTATAGTCAAAGTAAAATATATAATTTAATCTTTTCCAGCTGTACTTTATACATATACTTGTACAGGTACTGTTCAACATACACGTATTTTGCTTGGCACCTGCACAATTGCGGCCAATGACTTGTATTAATTTACGATAATGGGATTAAGCCCGTGTGTCCAAATTTTCAGCCCAGTCCACAGCACTCAGCGTCCTTATTTGGCCTATCTTAAACCGATCAGTCACAACTCAGAGCCAAACATGTGTAAGAGATATAAAGGAAGATAGAGTGTGCGTGTGAGAGAGCTGCCTTTGCCCATCAAAAAGGCAGACGAAACAAGTGCTCATTTTACAACGTGGTGTTTATTACAACCGACAAATGAGATGTTTCTGCAGTCTGTTTTCCCTAGGAGCTGATAGCTTTGATTATACAAGATGTCTCTGCATGGACCTGGCTCCCCATAGCTTGCCAAAACCCGCGACTACTCATGCCCACTGCCAAGTGAGCCTGAACTTCTACTGGCTGCAATTTCTCCCTTCCCATACAAGAGCAGGAGTACTTCACTCTCCCTTCACACAAGCTGCGAAATGAAGCACAAGGTGTCAACTAGTGCAAAATGTAACCCTGCTCGCACACATCTTTACTGAATATTTTAGTTATAGCACTGCTTAAGTCACATATTAAAAAACACTTAATTGACGTAAGCTCACACAGTTACTTTTACAAAAGCAAAGGGAACATGAACCACCATCAGAGTTATTTTTCTGTAATGGCGCAAGTTGCTACAGCTCCACCATTGACGCATCGTAAGCTCACTGGCAGCGGGGTCCCAGCGCGCGGCGCACTGGAACGCGCACCAGGAATTGGGTCTCCGTGTCAGGTAACTGCTCCATACCTTGGTCTCACCTTCTGTAAAATGGGAAGAATCCTCTCCATTTGGTAGAGCTTGTTGAGTACTACAGATAAAAATCAATCTGTAAATGTGAAGTATTTTGACAAGTTACTCCCCATAGCCATAAAACGAGGTCATGTTTAAAATGGTAAAGGTAATTCCCCTAGCACTGTACCATTTCCAAATGCGACTGTACCCCTTTTGAACATGGATGTTTCTCACGTTCCTTTCACTGACTTGCAAAATACTGAGCCAGCATATCATTAAGTACACATAATCACTGGGGTTGTGGGTCACTACACAATGCATGCACGTTTCTTTAAACCAGTTTCAATTCATTTGCATGTCATTTTCTATGCAGAAGAGAGACTCTGCAATGAATAAGTTATCTGGGCACAATACACTCCCTGAATAAACAATCCGAGCAGCAGCAAACCCAGTGGCATGCTGCCTTCTGAGCAGCACACCTGAGTCCAGGAATAGGATGTACCAGTGAAATAAATCTCTATTTAAAAGGCAGATATAAGGAACTAAAGCAGACACAGTCCATAGCCTAGAAAAGGACACTTGAATTTTTTTCAAAGCAACTTAATTCCTCTACTTCTTTAATTTTATAAAATGAATACAGTACTGGTTACAAGTGATTGACAGCTCTAAAGACTGAACAGCTCTATTTTTACAGCACTGAGTAGCATTGATCCTTCTTCTAAGTCAATAAAAAGTCTTCCTTAAATCACTCTGGTCTGTAAGTTATTGAACACCTTCCTCAGCATGAAAGTCTGTGGAAGTTGAGGGAATTCTTAGAATTCATCAATTCCTCACAGGCATTTAGTGAGTCCAAAGGAAGCAGAATTCAACCTGTGCAGCTGGCAGCACGGTGGTAGGACCAATACAGACTCACCAACCACACCCTGCTGTAAAAGTCACTCAAACTTTAATGCGACGAAGCATCTTGAAATCCCAGGAACAGGTCTAGACATCCCACCCCTTTTAGTCCTTGAGGGACCTCATTCAATAGCAGATAGAGATGAGGAGGAAAGAGGAATGGGAAAAGATTTCATCAGTGAGACTCCCAGGTCCCACTCTCGATCCTACAAAGAGTGATTCCTGAGACAAAACGACCACGCTGTTTTTCGGCAAGAGCCATCTTTTGGTCTGGGCTCACAGGTTAACCAATATACAGGATGGTCCAGCAAGCTACCACTCACCATAACTTGAGGGGAAAAAAAAAAAAAAGGCAACATTTTTCCCTTTGAATATTTCAAGTCAATATTTGAGATATTGTGCATTCTCTTTTGGTAACTGCTTTAAAACAGACCGTTAAAGAGTCTGATTTTCACAGCCTAACCCATACATTGCAAGTCTTAAAGCATGTTGCTAGCTAAATATAGTCCCTGCCCCACAGCCTGTGAATCAGGGGTGCTGACAGCAACCCAGAGCAATTATTCTTTCCCTTTTGTTGACAACAGCCTTCTATGGTGAGACGCTTTCCCCTATTTCTTTTTGTTCCTTGCTTGACTACAGGTTACGTACCTCAATCTACAGACCAGAAGAGCAGCCCTCAGCTAGCTCTGACACCTTGCTGTAGAGTCATGACTGACAGACTTCAGATGAAGAGATTGATCAACAAACAAAATATTAACGTATACAGAAAACGTGGGAGGATTACACAAGTTGATGGTACGTCCCAAAGAGCTAAGTAAATGGGTATCACTCTTTTTTAACCTTAATATCAGCAGACACCTAAGAAGAGTATATGTTCACAACAGCTTCTCAAACCAATTGCTGTGTTCTTACCTTAGTGGTGATTTATAGCAGTGAAAAAATAAAGGAAGAAGTAAATAATAATTCCACTGAGAAATCACAGAGGGCCTATTCTTGCCAGGTACTGAGTTCTCACGCCTACCAAGGACAGCTGAGAGCACAAAGCGCCGCTCAGAACTGAAACTGTGGGTGGTGGGACTTCATCGTGGAAATGTGAGCAACACGTACGCTTGGGCTGAAGTTTTCCATAAGGAACCAAGACTGAGCACACACACACACGCAAAAAGATAAAGAAAAAGGAAAAAAAGACTACCCTAAAATGCATTTCTAGGTCCTTGCAAGCTCACTGTTAGGTGCAACGGTCGTGCAGCTGCCATCTGGAAAGCCTTCTGAGCTAATGAAATTCCCTATGCAACTCTGCTTGAGAAGTAGCACTTGATGGATCTAGTTATCAAATGGCCACAATTCTAATTGATCCTCAGTTTATCGATTTCTTTGTCACTATGCAAAAAATAAGAAGAGACTGTTTAAAAAGTGTACGTACAGGGAGGTGAAAAAATACAATTCTGGGTTAAGCGAGCACGGATTAAGCCGCAGGGTCTCTCCTGCCGGACGACCCGCTTTGCTCACGCTTCGGACAGCACCTGAGGGATGCTGGCGGCTGGTCCGTGCCCACCCACCCCACCGGCCCGGGGAAGGAGACCCGCCAGGACCCAGGCGAAAGTTGAGCGCGGAGCAAGCCTGTCCCCAGACGGCACCCGGCGGTGCCGGGTGAGCCCCGGGGCCGGCCGGCCCCCCCGGCGCACCCATCCCGGCGGCCCCGGGGCTGCCCCACCCCCCGGAGCGGGTCCCCACGGCCCCGGCCCGCCGTACTCACCCGGTCTCCTCCTCACCGGCCTTTTCCTGCCGCTGCAGAAGCGCACTTTGCTGAAGACCCCCAGGACGTGCCTCTCGCAGAGGGAGCGCCCGTCCTTGCTGGGGCTGGAGCGGCGCTTGGAGGCGGACACACGGTCGCTGTTGGACTCCCTCGCCTGCCGCTTCTGCCGGATCAACGAGCTGGCGATAGCCGCTGCCATCGCCGCTCATGGGCCCCCCGCGCCGCTCCGCGCCGCTCCGGGGGGCGCCGCCCGGGGCGCGCTGGGGCCGAGCCGCCGCCGCGCCCCGCGGGGACGGGGGACGGGGACACCCCGCTTAACGCGCTGCAGCCCCGAGTCCCGGCGCCGGGAAGGGCTCAGCCGGCCAGGCGGAGCAGGGCGCCCGGGCTAACAACCATGGCTGGCCGCCGGACCCCGCCGCCCATCGGTCTGTCCCCCGGGAAGCGCAAATCCCGGCGCGGGCGGCCGTCGGCGAGACCCCCGGCCGGGCTGGCAGCACACCCGCGCCTTGTAAATCCGGGAGGCGGCTGCCCCGCTCGCAAAGGTCCGCCGGCGGCAGCTGTGTCCAAAGGAAGTGGGGGGGGGGGGGGGCGCGGAGGATCCGCGGGTCCCTGCGGCGCGGTGCCGCTCTGCTCCGCCCGGGCGCAGGCGGCGGCGCTGCCTCCCGCCGGCCGCCCTCCGGCGAGGGGCCGTGGGATGAGTCAGAGCCCCCCCGGCCCGCGGCCGGCCCCGGCCCCAGCGCGGTGGCTCCGAGGCGCGGCGCGGCACTGCGCGCACATGGACGCGTCCCGCGGCTCCGCTCCGCTCCCGCGGCCGGGCTCAGGGCGAGCCGCGCTGCATTTCTGTTTGCACTCCTCCTCTTCCTCTTTTCCCCCCCTCCCCACTCCGCTCGCAGAGAGGGCGGGAGGGGAAGGAAAAAGCAGCCACGGGAAAAAGCACCAGGCCAGCAAACAAACAAAAAAGAGGCGATACAATAAAATTAAATTTAAAATAAAAAAAAAAAAAAGAGGCGCCCCGGCCGCGGGTGCGGGCTCACATCGCCGCAGCTCGGCGGCCCGGGCTCACAGCGCCATGGCTGGCGCAGCTCCCCCAGCCCTGCTCGCCGCCTCTGCCCCGGCAGCGGCTCTCCCCGACGGCAGAAACCCACATCGTCCGGCCCGGCGGGAGGCCGCGGAGCGCTCGGTACCGGGGCGGCCCCGGGCCCGGCTGCCGCGGCGGGAGGAGCGATGCGAGGCGGGGAGGAGGTGGAGGAGGAGGGCGGGGGGGTGCGGCTGCCGCTGCTGCTGCTGCTGCTCCGTGCGGGGCTCAGGATGCTCCGCGGTGCCGCCCGACGGCGGCGGGGCGAGGAGGAGCCGAGCCGCGCCCGCTGCCCGCCCGCATCCTCCGGCCCGGCCCGGCAGCGGGGGGGGTACGAGGGGAGGCGGGGGGAGGAGAGGGGAGGGAGGGGCCGGGGAAGCCCCCCCGGACGCCCACGCCGCGCGGGGCTGCTGCCAAGGCGGCGGGGAGCCCCGCAGCGGCCGGGCGGGGCGGGTCGGGTCGGTGCCGGCCGGGAGCTGAGCTCCGGGCTCGGGAAGAATTGCAGCTGCTCCCCCTCGCCCTCCTCTACGCAATCCTACGTGATCGAGGTTTGGATGAGAAAAATCGCGCAGGCAGAGCGAGGCAACTGCAGCTTCGCGGCGGCTCTGCCCCCTCCGCCCGGGCAGCCCCCGGGAGCCGCCCCGGGCCGGCCCGCCGCCCCCGCGGGGAGCCGGGCTTCCCCGGAGCCGCAGCCCCGCCCGTTCCCTCCGAGGGAGCCGCCTGCCACTTGCGCAGCCACCCTGGCCAGCTCCTCGGCCATTGCTGTAAGTGCCCGGGCACCCAGCCTCATCAGCAGCCGAGCATCTCCGTGGCTTTCCCTGCTTCTCCATGCAAGCAAAGACAGGGCGACAGCCCCCGGCACCCCGAGGGCTGCGCTGCCGGGGGGGGGTCGGTGCCTCGCCTGGGGAGCGTGCAAGCTAATCCAGTCCTGAAGGTGTAGGGGTGAAGCATGTACCCAGCTGAAGAGGGCACTTTAAACCAGTTGGTGGCACCCCCTGGTAATTACCAACTTTAGCAAAATAATCTTTGTAACTACTTCGTTGCAAGAACGTCAGCTCTAAACTATTTTAATGTATCGGGAAAAAAGGCAACTGAAACAACCACCCACTACCTCCATAAAGATTAACTAAACTCTGGCATTACTTCCTGATTTTCGCTCTTAATCCCTATGCATGCCAGAACGAGGTGGAAACAGGTTCTTCAGGAGAGAACAGGGGAGGAAGATATTCAAAACCATTTGGGAGATTGTGCTGGTTTTGGCTGGGATAGAGTTAATTTTCATCATAGTAGCTACTAGGGGGCTATGTTTTGGATTTGTGCTGGAAACAGTGTTGATAACACAGGGATGTTTTCATTACTGCTGAGCAGGGTTTACACAGAGTCAAGGTCTTTTCTGCTTCTCGCCCCACCCCACCAGCGAGGAGGCTGGGGGGGCACAAGAAGCTGGGAGGGGACACAGCTGGGACAGCTGACCCCAACTGACCAAAGGGCTGTTTCACACCATATGACATCATGCTCAGCATAGAAAACTGAGGGAAGAAGAAGGAAGGGGGGACGTTCAGAGTGATGGCATTCGTCTTCCCAAGTAACCGTTACGCGTGATGGAGCCCTGCTTTGCTGGAGATGGCTGAACACCTGCCTGCCGATGGGAAGGAGGGAATGAACTCCTTGTTTTCTTTGCTTGCCTGCGTGGCTTTTGCTTTACCTATTAAACTGTCTTTATCTCAACCCATGAGTTTTCTCACTTTTACTCTCCCGATTCTCTCCCCCATCCCACCGGGGGGGAGTGAGTGAGTGGCTGTGTGCGGCTTAGTTGCCGGCTGGGGTTAAACCACGACAGAGATATAAATGTTTGGCTGTTGATCTCTTTTAAACTGCTGCCAACTTCTTCGAGCAGATTTCACTGTCCCAATCAATAAAGATTTTTATTCCCTTTCCTGTAACTAAAATGCTTCATATTTTAATTTTCTCTGCCGGATTATTTCACTTGACATCAAAGAATGTTGCAGTACAAGGTACAGGCATGGCCTAAAGAAAGCTGTTTGCAATCAGAGAATCGCTGTCTCAACTGCCAGTGAATTATCCAAAGCTTCATCTTCAAAGGATGTGAGCAAATCTGATATCTTCCCAAGAAGGAGGTTTTCCATTTATATATAATGATACTTTTTTGCCTGTAGTCTTCAAATTTCTGGTGAAAGAATGCTGTTTTATCCCCCCCCCCCATATTAGATAAGTTTCAGTTATTTTGATGTGCGACTAACTTGGGTTTTTGTGTAGCTGTAAACTGGGAGCAGCAGCTCTGCACTGAAAAATGATCCTAATCAGTGATAAAGTTGGCCACAGTATTTTTTTTTTTTCCTGGTGATTTGTGGATCTGAAAAGAGAGCTGCTGCAACTCTAAGAAGAAATGCTTCTCCCAGGCCTCTCTGCTTCTGCAGTGATGGAATTAAATTAAAGCAGAGCTTGTGAAACTGAATATAATATTGCATTTGCTAACGCGCAGGTCTGTCTTTATTTATAGATGGCCAAGGAGTCCACAGGGTTTGGTTCTGAACGCGGGCACAGTGCCATGAACTCCTGGTGACATTACTGGCATGCACATCTGCTCTGCACCACTCTGGATCATACCTCAACTTCACAAAATTTTCTGAAGAGCCCATGCTTTTATAAACACCAAGCAAGGCCAGAGCGGTCTTGAGCTGGAGAACTGAAAGCCAACCTCACCATGCTCCTGCACTGTCATTCTTGCAGGTGAAACATTACCTTTGGTGGGCTGCCAAGTGCAGCAGAAAAGCCTTCATGTGCTTTGGTGTCTGCCAGTGGAAGTTCTTTCCTTCAACTTCCATTAGGGTAAACAGGGCTCAAAACATCTCCCACTTTCATCTGTATCAGCTACTTCTCTTTGAGGGTAGTGCAGCCTATGCTGTTCCCTATCAACTAGCCCCTGCTGAATCCAGGGGCTGCATCCCTCGTTGCCACCAATGCAAGCTGAATTGTTTGACCAAACTGGGCAAATATGGCATTTTTCCTTAAGGCACGGGTTTTTTTTACATATTTATCTGTCTATCTTTAATGCAATATAATAATCTCTATATTATATAATTATCAAGGCAATTTTTTCTCCTGCCTCTTCTCCCCTGGGCTCCCTCCTCACCTCCAGTCCCAGTCTGGAAAGCTGCACAGTGCACACTACGAAGAGGGAAGGAGAGAATAGCACTGATTCATAAAATGAACGAGCAAGACAGTGCTTTGATCATGCTGGAGAGATATGTCAATGCTCCTCCTGCAGTTTGTGAAGAAAGGCCCCATCCTGCACACAGGAGCAGGCAGAGGGTCAGAATCCCTATGGCTGCTGGAGAATCAGATTCACAATGCTTATTAAATATCCCCACCCCACCCTAAGCATCCAGAGGCCTACACATTAGGCACTTGCTATGGAAGGAGGCCAACATAAACATTTCAAGACACTGTCATTTCTGAGGTTTTGTTCACTTGATAAATAAACTCTTCTGTCCTCAGTGCTGAGGTAGGTTTAAAATGAAGGCCTGGCTGAATTTCAGGGCTTTGGTGGCTTGAACAGAGAAGAGATCTAGAATTGCATTCCCTTACCTTCCTAAACAGAACGATCTATCTAGGTCAAAACGGAGGTTATTGGCATCCTTCCTTAGTGAAGTGCAATGATTCCCGCAGGGTTGCTAACAGAATATCCTGTTTATTTTTCATAGAGCCTTCAAAAGCCATGGGCTATGTTCTGTAGATTCAGTCATTAGGCATACCTCTGCTTTACTAATTCTGTACACACAGAGCTAACTACAGATAGAAGTGTATGCAGGCTTTTTACTGTTTTATCTGCATAGCTACTGAAAATGCATGCATGAAAGTTACAGGAGAGACTTAAATTTAATACCACTTTAAAATGTATACGCGTGTTGCTGTAGTTGCACAGGGAAAAGAAAGACCCCCATCTCTGGTCAATAATTATGAATGGCCTAATTCACCATTTTACAGCAGCATAGCAACAAATCTCTTCCAATAGGAAGGCACTGTTGAGTTCGAAAGTCTGCATGCAGACACCCCTTAAGAATTGTACCCAATTTCCACGCTGTGTAAATTACATCTAAAATGTGCATTGCCAGGGCTGCTTATTAAGCAGAATTAAGCCCATATCCATGTTTTATTAACTTTATTCTTTACAAGGTAGCCCCTTGTTGCATGTCTAGCATAATTAAAATTCATGCAGCTTTGGCATTCCCCAGTCTCTCTGCGTGGGCGGACTTTTTTTTAAAAAAAAAACATGCCTGGGTAACCTGATAAAGAAAAGAAAAGACCTTACAATATTTTGCTCCATTTATGTGCAGGGCAATTCTGTTTACAATACATGGGTTTATATCTATGTTTGGATGCCTAATAAGAATTCACTTGGCCGCTTAAAAATACGCTGTTTGGGGAGAGAGATCTGGCCCTAAAACAGCAGCAGAGTACGAAAACTGGCTGGCTTTCTGGGCTTTTCTCGCACCACTGATCCCTGAGCTGACTAGGCCTTTTAATAAACACAGAAGAGCCTGCATCATCTGATTGCTATATTAAAATAATTTATTTAATGGGCCCCTCACCCCCTTTTTTGGCTTCAAAGATCCAATTAAAACAAAATTTGCAACTCATCACGAGGAGTATTCATTAGCCTACCCGGTGTCTTTAAAAACAGCTCTAGCCTGGGGAGAAGTGGGGCTTGTCTGTGTCTTAAACCAAGTGGCAGGTAAGCAGTTACGCAGATCGCAGAATGAAACCACTGCTGCAAAAACCAGGCCACAGGCAGCACCAACCCAGCAAAACCAACTGGATCCCAGAAAAAGAAATAATTCTAGTTGGATTTTATATGTTCGTATATATTTTTTCCTATTTAAGAGAGGATTTCTACTTAACAGAAGATTTTATTTCTCCTCAGTGACTTGTTGCCTATACCAGGCGGAGGCAGGGGAACACAAGAAAGCTTCGCTTCACTGAAGGCAACTGTGGCTGTCTAGGAATGAAAATGCCACGATGCATTTCTCTTCCACAAGCCTCCTGTACGGCTGAATAGACTTTGTCTCCTGGAAGCACCTGCTGGGAAGAGCAGGAAGGTACACCGTACACCGTCTAGGGTTGATTCTGCCGCCTATGCCTTGCTGCAAAAGTCATCTCCCCAAAACTAAGCGTGAAAAGGAGTAGTAGCAGGGGGCATCTGAAATTGTTCCCACATGTGAAGAGAGACCTCCCTGCAGACAGGTCAGTGCCTGTCCCACGTGCCACAGCAAGACCTGGGGCTTGTTCAAGATGGGCTCAGCTCAAAGCTGCTGTTACCACCCCACCCCACCAGTCCTGTTCATCAACCATTCTGCCACTGCCTTCCCCATTGGGATCAGGGCATGAAAAACTGTTGTCCTTGCAGTGATGTGCTTCAGTTGTGGCTTCATTAGTGGCAGGAGTCCAAGAGAAAGGGCCTGCAAACACCTGCCCAGTGACAGCGCTCGCATGGCACTTCAGTCATTAAGGCAATGCAAGAAGGCCTCACTGAAGGGTCTCCAATCAAGGAGCAATGAAAGGATTGGCACTCTACTTGCAGATAACCTTGTGCAAGGCAGAGCAGAGAGCCCTCTCTTCCTGAGCAAGGGACACACAGCCAACCAGCTGCTCCAGGCTTAGAAGCACCCACCTAGGCATATGGAAAGAAAACTCAAGTATCTTCTTGCCTGTACTATAGCTGCTGAATTTAAAAGACAGGACAGACAGCTGCCTCCCTTCCTTCCTCCCTCCACCTCCTCTTCCTCACTGGGCTTCTCCCAACATCCAGAAACTGCCTCCATCTGCCCCCTTAGGGTCATATTTCCCCATGGCCACTCATCTCATAGCCCTAAGCCACAGGAACATCAAGGAACTGGAAGGGGAGGGAGAGCATAGACTTGAGATTTCATTCCAGGTCTTACATCTGCATTTACAGCATGCAAGAAAGAGGAAAAGACCACATGCCTCATACTTTTAATGCAGAGCAGGAGCTTGAGGCTGAAATAGGTGAAATAGCCACCACAGAACAACCCCAGCTGCGAGCCTGAGACCAAATACACACACATCATGCCCTTCTCTGTCTGAAACAGAGACCTAGTCCTCAGACCTCAGGGTAGCAGCACTTCCATGAACAACTCCTACCACCTTCTCCTCCCTCGGAGGGGTCAGCCATCCCCATCATTCTCTTTGAATCCTATTTGATGACAGCCTGTAGCCTGTTTTGGCCTACAGTTTCAATAACGCAAGAAGTTCCTCATTCTCATGGACATTGAACCTGGTTGCGTCTGGCTTTGCATCTTGAAGATGATGTGCTCTGGGTGGAGAGGGGAGTGTGACCCCACAGTGCAGTTTCAGGCCCAGGGCCTCCAAACCCCTGGGCTCAGGAGGACTAAAGGGCTGCTGATGCTCTTCCCCCCTCCCTGGGAGGAAGGAAAGCTGCTCAAGCTGTGAAACTTCCTCGTGTTGTAAACATGCAGCCAGACACTGATTCCAACCAGAACTGTTTTCAAGTGTGCCGGGAAAAGCCTTTCAATTTAAAGTTTCCATCAAGCTGACTTTGCTGAAAGTCAAACAGATCCTTCCTGATTAGATCTTGGCTGAGGCAAAACAGCCCGATTATGTGATTGAGAATGATAAAAAGAAGGGAGGGAGAACGAAACCCCTATCGCGTTCCTCCAGCAGGGCTGTGGGACCGTCTGCTCCACAGCAAGTCAAGGCTTGGAGATCGGAGACACCAGCCTCCTTAATGCAGGTGTGTTGCGCTAGCATAGGCCAAGAGGGGAGGAAGGGAGAGAAGCTGTCAAGGAGAAATAACAGACTCCCTCCAGACCCATAAATCTCTCTATCTGCACGTAATGGATTCTGCCAGACCTAAAGAGGCCTTAGAAAGTTCCCTGACCCCAAACTTTGCTTGTCCTTTCATCCAGCTTCCAAATTTGCAGCCCAGCATTTGCAGCCTGAGCCAGGTCGTATCTCAAATCCTGCTGGGTCAGAAGAGCAATGCTTCAAAGGGGCAGCCCATTGCTCTGTCACTCAGCAAAGGCTCCTTGCAGTTCGGAGAGCTCGCAGGAAAATGCAGTGACTCTGACAAAACCTGGTACTCCCACTGCCATCAAGCTCTGCAGAGCAGGAGTGCTGGGACATTAATCCTGCCCTCAGGATGCCTCTAAAGTTACCTGCATCCAGATTGCATCTCATTTAACCAAACCTGCTTATTTCTCCCACATACTGCAAGGGCATACTCAACAGTAAATGTAAATATGAGATTACAGCTGTCATACAGCTAGGACAAGGTCTGAAGACTCCCTCATCCCCCGCTGACCTATAGTGCTGGGTAAAAAGGATCTAGGTGAATACATCACTTCCCCCACATACCCCTGGCCTCCAAGCACACCTCTTGCTATTTACATTTTAATTTATTTCCCTCCCCAGCAATAAATCAACTTTTCTATCTCCCCAGTAAAATGAAATCTCATGCCTTCTCTCCCCGGACTCTCACAGCTACTGCAATCCAGACACCAATAAAGATACCAGTAGCCTGGAAGCAAATCTAAGTTTGCCAAGGATACAAAGACTAATGCAGTAGTAATTAATGATCGCAGCAGGTCTGGTGAAAGACTAAACTGAACTGACATGGAAACTGAGTTCATAGAAACAAGTTTCATTTTAACACAGCCAGATCAAACCTCTGGGGACAAATTGTGCAGTTTGTATTACTTCAAGACTGGGCACTTTTTTTTTTCCCCAGAAAGCAGTGACTCTGGTAATTGGGAACCATGAGAGAGATACAGCTGAACAGGAGCTTTCTCCACAGAACTGCAGCTCGGAGAGCCCAAGCCCATGGGTGCATGCGTGGAGCAACAGGGAGCAGAAGCAGAAACGCTCTGTCACATTTGTACCCAGTGCAGCAAACACCGGTATCACAAAAGTCACAAAGTCTGGTTGCCACACTTCAGAAGTGGTAAGGATCAGAATGCAGTTCCAAGAGGGTCTCAGGTCTACAAAGAACATGGGTATAGTGAGAGACTCGAGCAGTTCAGTCTCTTTGTTGCAGTAATAAGCACATCTACAGGGGGTTCACATGGGATCACCCTGTGAAAATGCTCTTGGTACTGAGCTGTATTTAGCCTGTTAATACCATGGCCACTGATAGTTTGCTGTTGCTGAAAATCTGGCCACAGAAGAAAAATGGTTGAGATCCTCTGTATCCAAGAGAATGACAGAGAAGACTTGGCCCTGACTGATAAATCTCTCACCTCTCAGTAAGAACATTTTCAAAAGGAGAGGCTCTTTCAATCCAGAAAAGTTAGAATGAGATCTGGAGGTTATGAGTCAAGGCAAGGCTCGTGTTTATTGTTAATAGCAAAGGTAATTCATCAAGAGAATGATATGGCAAGAGTTGTGATGGATTCTCTATCATTTTACCCTAAGAGCCAACCTCTTTCAAAAATAGATGAGCTGATATCATAGCACACAGGGTACAAAGGACCCTGGAGAGGTCACCCCCATACTGTGCCAGCAGTACCTTCACCATCGCGGACAAGGTTGGTCCGATCCCTGCATAGGGACTGGAAAGGTTGGTCCAATCCCTGCAGTGGAAATCCCACAGCTCCCTTAGGAATGCGGCTCTGCACCACCCTCAGCTGAGAAAGGCTCTTCCTAACATCTAGTCCAGTTCCAGCTTATCTACAAGTTTCTTGCCCTATTGATATGCCTGTCACAGAGGACTTACTGGGCTTGCTCTGTGCAGTCCTGACTTGAGCGAAGCAGGAAACCAGACTGCGCAATCACAAATAGTCCCTTCTGCCTGACTTCTGAGGCTCACCCGGCATCAGCCAGTATTAGAGGTAATATGAACAGAAATCTACTTTGCAGAAAATCTTGGGTTCAAAGTTATGTTTCCTCCCCACAAGGAATCAAAATGAGACCTTTTGGAGCTCACTATGAAATGCCAGAAGAGCAAGAAAGCACACTGCTGTGGTAGAACTGGTCATCTTGCCACTTTTCAAGACCAAGACTCAAGTCTCTGCTTTTGCACTAGGCAGAGCAGGGGCATGAAACTGGGCCTTTAAATCCCTGTGCAACGGGCTCTCCCGAAATGACTATTTCCTTTCTCCCTCCCACAGTTTTGATAAAGTGGCATTTTTCAAAAGAAAAAAGCACCACTACTGATTGTTTGGCTGCTCCTTCTACAGGCATCCATCACAGCCTCCCAACCTGTATCACTCATGTGTCTCCCTGACACGAATTACAGTTTTGCCCTTTTCTGCCCCCCTGAACTCCAGAAGTCCTTAAAGCAGAAGCTGCCATAGCTGCTCTAACCACTTCGTAGGGCTCTTCTGGGGCTTTCCAAGAATAGCTTTTGGATATGGGCAACCCTGTTTCCTTGTGTCCTTTATTCATGACCTCTCTACAGCTCTTGTCTTGGACAAGGAATTCCTGTACAGTGTGATTTCTTTCCTCCTCTCTAGCTATGCTTGCCTGTCCTCCCCCTTCATATGCATGTTTCTTTTCCCACTTCAGGGAGAGAGTGTCTCTTTGGTCTCATTCCATCACATAACACAAAAACATTATTCAGTTAAAGGGCTGTTGGAGCCTGCTACAGACAAGTCATTGATTGAATTCAGTGTCCAGAGACTACCCCTGTAAAACAGCAGAAATAAGCGGAGAGAGCGATGCTTTCTATCAGACGTGGAGAAGCAGGCACAGACCCTGCTTACCCATCAAAGTCACGTCCTCTAGCCTTCCCTTTTGAACACAGCCAGATCCTTCAGGATGAGAGGACAGGATCCCCCGAGTTTCCCTTTCTATCCCCACAAAGAAGGCTGCAAAGTTGGGAATGCTCCCTCCCCACCACCCCAAGGACAGTGCCAGCTGCCCCTCCTGTGGTACCCAGCATGATGGCCATGGCCATGCCACCTGCTCCACAGCATTTACAGGAGCCTGTGGGCACTCCTGGGGCAGCTGCCTGCTGTGCGACACTCCTGCCCCAGTGCAGGGGCAAGGGGCAGCCTCTGGTAACCAGACAAGCTGGCAAGGCAGCCAGCAGCACTCCAACAAAAGGTGCCGTCGCGTTGCCAAGTGTTGTCAGATACAGGGAAACTCACAACAAGAGCTTTCATCTTTCATTATGATTGAATGCTCCTCCTCTAGCCTGTTGAAAATACAGTCTTCTGAGATGCTACGGGCTCACCGAAGTTCGTGCAAGGTAGTACAAACCAGGGGGCAAGTTATTTGCATTTCCTTTTGGCAGAAGCTTATGTATAAGACTAGCTGTGCTCGGCAACCGGAAAACGTATGAGTGTGGGGGTGGGGAGCCTAAATTAAAAGCCACTTAAGTGGGTACTTGAGTAATTATTGGGAGGCTTCTGAAGAGACATTTTTGTCAGTAATTAAGGAGTACATGGCTTTGTGCTGGGTACAGGTGGCAACGGAGATTATCAGCACTCCATACAGAGATGACCAGCTATCCATTAGCTGCAGAGGCATGTTGGGATTTTCTGCCCAATGAGCATCCTTCAGAATTGAAAGAGGGCCAGAGCAATAGAGGGGCTGAAATCCTGATTGTCTCACAGTCTCAGATCCTCTGCACCAGGGAACAGGATGCACAGAACTATTTTGATGAAGTCACCTAGCTCTCAAGGTCCCTGTTCCTCAGCAGAGGCGGGTCCCATTGATGCCTCTGTCTTCAGCAGCTCCAGAGGCCCTGAATTCCTGGAAAACCTCCCCATCCAAAGAAACTGAAGCAAAATGTGCTGGGCAGTTCCAGCCTTGAGGAGGGCTGGGTTATGCCTCCCATCAGCGGCATGGGCAGGTTAGTTGTGACCTGGCTCCAGGGATGCTCTCTCTCTCTTCCCTGACTTGTTTTCATAAGCCTCATGCAAGCTTTGTCTCCCATTTGCTTGGCTTTTGGGATCTTTGTTTCTTAAAGAAAGCCAATAATACATGCTCCCTTCTCAGTGTTAGGAGCCAAATAAGTTATTTCTTCAGTCCCCTAAAGCAGACACTTCTAGGAACCGGTGCCTCTAACACCCATTCCAGCCCTCCTCAAATGCTGTAAAATGTGGGGTGCAAGAAGGTGCCCTCACATGAAAAGACTGATTTGACAATGAAGTGACTGAGAAATAGAGCAACTTCCTCATGACAAACTCAGGCACTTAGGAAATTAAGTGTGAAGATCTGTAGCTACTAGGGCAGTGTCTGCCTCCTCATTAAAGATGCAGGTAAAGAAGCTTGAAGACAGTAGCAGTAAAAGGAGCATATGCAACACAAACATGTCCTTGTGAAGGAGCATATTTCATAGACACTTCATTACCTTCAACAACTTTCAGGTCCTTGCTTATTCATCAGCAAGTCTCAACTGTGATGAGCCAAAAAACGTGGGCTGGGTTTATCAAAATGGACATAAATGAGCTAGACTTCCAGATCCCACTGATGCTCCAGCGATCCCCCCACAAGCTCCAGCCTCAGCCCCTTGCACTACCAATGCTCTGTGCTGAACATGGGGTGTGCAAGAGATCCCTACACAGCACGCACCAGTGCTCGCCCAATTAAACATGCCAGAGCAACTCCTGCAAAGTTCCCCTTCAAAAAAAATAAAAGGAAGCAGGCATCAGGCATTCATTCTAGAAAAGGCTACATGCTACTCCCAGCCTTATTATTTGCAGTTGGATAGGTCCAGCAACTAATGCAATCCTCTCACTTTTCTTTCTTGACCCCTAGCACAATGTAGGGTCTGAAAAGTCTTCTTTCTGTTGTTATTTCTTTAACCATTTCACATGGACTCTATCAGCTTGAATTTGGCCTGGCTTCTCAATTTTGTGGGGGGACAAAAAAAAAGGAGTATTCATAAACCTTTAATCAAACAGAAAATATGCCCACAATATTGTATGGCTTGAATGAAAGCTTTTCTTTTTAAACAAAGGATGCTCCCTTGTGTTGCTTGAAACCCTGGCACTGGAGCAATTAAGAAAGTGAAACTGGCTACAAACTAAAGCAGAATGGACATGTTTCATAGATCTTCATTGCCCAGGCAGAAAGAAATGTAAACAGGGCATAAATTACAGCAGCCAGAGGACAGATAAGCTGAAGGACAATACTGGCACAAGAGCAAATGGGTAGAAACGGGCCAAGAATAAATTTAGACTAGAAATTAGACATGGATCTTAAGGGTCTTTTCCAACCTTAATGATTCTATGGTTTCTAGCCATCAGAGGAGGAAGACACTTCCAATAGGACCAGTGGGCACTGTGAAAAGACCCCTTCTCTCATCTGTACCACCAATACTTTTGGTCTTTATAAGAATGGGGAAACGTTTGATGTGCATTCAGTAGGTTTTTTTAATGAGCATTGTCCCTTTAACCTCTGCTAATTGTTCCATCTTAAAATATATCTATCCTAATAGCCTTGCTCATTTAATTGATGAATTAAAGTAAGCAACAGCAATTATTGAGTGTTTTTATTTAGTGGTGTCGTTAAATAAAGCAAAAGAAAATAAGATCACATAAAATACAAATGGTCTTATGTAAGTGTTGTTAGGGATGCAATGACACGAGGTCATTCAGTCAAGTGTTTATATTGTTACTATCATTCAGACATCAGCTCCAAAGCTTGTCTAATTTGAAAGCCACTCCTGCAGATCTTTGCTATTGATTGGTACAGTCTGCAGAGACACCACTTTTTACAAACTCATTCCAGAATAGGGAAGCTGTCAGCTCCCATGTGCGGGGTCCCCCGGCCAGCTGGTACCCACATGTGTCTGCATGTCTTTTCTGCTTGCCGGATACTTTGGCGATACCCGGTATCATCTGGCGGGGGGGGGGGGATTCTGTTGGCAGGGTGAGTTAGGAAGAGACATACCCTCAGCTCTTCACCCCAGAAGACCTCCCCTGACCAGGATTGCTGGTCTCTCAAATTAGCTACTGCTCAGCCTAAGTAAAACTTATGTTTATGCCTGTAATTTCTGCACTGAACTGCTATATTGCCAGTTAATGTTGTTTAGAAATGAATTGCTGCTGCATAATGTACGGCAGAACAACAAATACACATTAGCTACATATCACAAATCAGATCATTACCAAGCAAGATATTCTTACGCGTGTTCAACCTCTTATACGATGTAATAGGATGCTATCAAAATAGAGCTCGCATTACAATGACAGTTTTGGCTTCTAGCACTTTAGCTTTTATTGTAATAAATTCTAATTTTCTGATTTTTATCTGCTCCTCCTCCCCTGCTCCTAGTGGCATAGGAATTATGATTATGCCAGCTCTAAAACTAGACTGCCTGTTTTTAAAGCAGCCTTTCTGCCTGATTCACAAGCACAGCACTGAAGCATTTGAGACAGAAACGTTGCAGATCATCCTCAATGCCAAGACCAAAGCACCAAGTTGACAGGCTTCACCTCGACTCCCACGTCCGCCACCAGCCCACGGAGTGACCACAGGTGCATACCCTCCTCCCCATGCTTCAAATTCCTCCCATCCATAAAACGAGAGCAATGATGCTACTTTTGTGAGCCCTTACCATAGGAAAGCTTAGAAAGATACTTTCCTGGGGGATCAGATAGATTTCAGGGTGGGATTTTTCAAGCAATGCAGGCAAGGAGTACCGATGGAGGAGCCCCCACTTTCCCCACGCTTGCACAAATGGAGCTGTTAGGAAGGGCCCCCACTTTTGAAAGGACCGACACACTCTCCAGCTGACACCTTTCACAGCGTCCCCTCGGTGTGCAGCTCAGCTCCTCTCCACCACAAGCTGAGACCCTGCCTTATCTTACCTCGCCCTGCGAGGCCGTAAGGGGAGGGCTTGGCACCGCTGCCGCAGAGGAGCCCTGGCCCCACCAGCCGTGCTCTCCCCCCTTGCCAGCTCTTCCACCATATTTACAGCCCGCAGAATTTCCATGGCACTGCTGTAAATGACAAGGTTGCCACCTCCCTTCACCAGGACGTCGTTTTTTTATCCCCACAGTCCCTCTGCACCCAGTACAAGGACACACGAGCTCACCAGCCCAGAAGCAGGGGAAGAAGATGGAGGTGCCAAGCAAGGCCGGGGCACACCTGACGCTGTGCCCCAACAGCCACCGGGTGAGCAGCGAGGACCCAGACTCTCGCAGGCTGCACCAACAAAATCATTTTTGACTAGTAGGAAACACTGCTCATGGGTATTGGAGAACCCCTGTCCTAGCACGCTGAAAGGGTGGTCAGACCTGCAGCCTCCATCCAGCTCCTGGGAAGCACCAGGGCTTCACAGAGAAGTTCCCAGTCAGAAAGATCCTTTTCCATCCTGCATAAACAACTGAGGGATGACAGGAGCAGAGCAGGAGCAACTGTGCCGCAAACGGCTGTAGGATTAAAGCTCTCGGCATAGGCAATTTCAGAAATTTTTCAGCTTTTTTTTGTGCATTGTGAGGAGAGTGAAAAATAATAAAAATACAATTGCACCGAGTCATCTCTTTTTCCTGCAATGAATTAAAAAAAAATGTGGAAACCAATATTGGGTTCACAGAACTATTTTATTTTGCTTGAAATTAATCTTGTTTCTTTTCCACATTATTTAACCCTTAAAAGGTTAATTTTGAGGAAACCCCCAAACTTTTTAAACTTTCTAATGTCTTTTTTTTGGGGGGGGGGGGGGGGAAGGGAGGGAGTTATAAAATACCTTGGAATTTGTCTCTCATGGAAAAATTTGAAATGCAATTAGATAATGATTTGGAACAAAGCAAAGCTCCCCAGGTTATGATTTTATGTATTTTTTCTAAAATTGGGAAGAGATCTAATTTTATCTCTAAATCCAACATTGTTTTTTGTTTTAGAGGCACCATAGTCACCCCTGCATCTAAGCCAAAGCTTTCCCAGTTTTGTTTCCAATGGTCTGTGCGTCAGAGCAAGCCTACTTTTTTCTTTTTTCATATGGAATAGTCCAAATCAGGTATTTATAATTGCGATTGGAAGGAGCTCAATTAATCCCTTTTATACTGAAGGTGCACAATCCCAGGGCATAAGGATCCACAGACTGACATGCAACAGAGGGGAAGACAGCTGGATACAGGAGGTGGAAAGGGAGAGAGCCTGCCATGCAAAGTGAACTGACCACACCAGCATTGCTGCCCAAACTGAGCAAAAATACAAGACTCACCAATCAAACGAGGAAAAAACCAAGTTTCAGTTTCTTTGCACCAAGCTACAGCACTGTCCCCCTGGGGCTGACCATGTACCACGTACCTCCACTGCCCCAAGAGACACAAAACGCCTGCTACCTGGCAGCAGACCAGTCCTGTACCCTACGCAGTAGCGTGCACTCTTCATGCTGCGAGAGACGTTGAGGGTCCATGCTCAAACCCAGATAGACTTAGGAAAATGATAATAAAAAATCATCGCCTATTTACATCAGTCCAGACAGGTACATGCACCCCTGAATTTACACAGGAAGGACACTGCTAATGATTTTTATCTTAAACTATATCCTTTTTGAAGCATTCATCTCTCATGCTTTCTTTAGTTCCATCATTTTTAACGTCTGCAAGCGCTTGCAAAAAATGCATCAATTATCAAACAGCATATATAAACAGTATATAAAAAAAGCTACCAAGCACATAGGCTGGGGCGGGTGGCTGCGGAGGGGCTGAGCTGTCGCTGGTCGCCACTGCTGCTCCGCAGCCGCCCACACACCACAGCCCAAAGAGGAGCATCCCGGCTGGTGGAGCCACCTGCGCCCCCCATCCCGACTCAAGGGATAAGGGAAGGCAAAAAGAAAACAAAAGGAAAAAAAAAAAGAAGAAAAAGAAAAAAAAAGGTATGAGGGGGGAAGAAGGGAAAAAAGAAGAAAAAAGGAGAAAAAAGGGAAAAAAAGGGGGAAAAGGGGGGGAAAGGGGGGTAAAAGAAAGATGAGCAAAGAAAGGAAAAATGAAGAGAGAAAAGAACACACACACATACCCCAAAAAAGAAAAAAACCCTAGAGTATAAATGCAGAGGAAGGTTTTTTTACAACTACCTGAAAGGCCTTTATTCATTTAAGCTGGGACTTCTGCACACCAACAAGCCCCCCACAAGCCACACTGGGAGCTTGACAGCGTTCACCTTTTGAGCAATGTCCTAGCATAGCCGCTGGCCCCAGGCACCCTCTGCTGTCTGCTGGCTCTGCAGCAAGGAGCTGGGTCTTAGGCAGGCAGCAAAGCTGCGAGATCTTGCCAGGGGCCAGGACTTGCGGTAGGGTCAGCTAGAGGGAAATGGGGCTGCTGGCAGCCAGAAAATGCTCCTCTAAACACCTGTGTTGAAGAGGAGGGAGGGAAATGCGGGATCCACTCCAGTCCCAGGAGGCTAGCCGGGGCAGAGCTCAGGCAGCTCGCCACTCCGCTTCCCACCAGCCAGAATTGCAGCCCCAGTTCACTGCGTGGAGCAAATCAGCACCTTCGCTACATCCCAGATAAAACTTGCCGGACTCAAGGCCTGCAAGCTGGGGGCTTTCCGCTGAACAGAAACTTGAAATAAACAGCTTTGCCTCAAAGTTGGAAAAGACGCGTGCGCGTGAAATCAGTAAAAGGAGAAAGAGGTGCGCAGCACCTCAAAGGAGGGGGGCCGAGGGACCTTGCCGGGGAGGCCGGGCCGCTCCGCTGCAGGGCATCCTCCAGCCCCGCAAGCGCGCAGCGGCGCGGGGAAGCGGGCAGCGGGGCGGCGGGGGGCCGGGGAGCGGGGGGCCGGGGAGCGGGTCGGCGGGGAGCCGGGCGGCGGGGAGCGGGGGGCCGGGGAGCGGGGGGCCGGGGAGCGGGTCGGCGGGGAGCCGGGCGGCGGGGAGCGGGGGGCCGGGGAGCGGGGCGGCGAGGAGCCGGGGAGCCGGGCGCAGCGCGGCGGCGGTGGCCGCGCCAGCAGTGCCACCTGGCGCTCGCAGGGGCGCACGCACTCGCCCACGGCGCTGGCGGGCAGCGGTCCGGCAACCCGTCTGCCACGAGACCTTGCCCAGATGGACCCATCTATCCTAGGCCATTCTCTAAGGCAGGAGTTTCTCCAGCAATACCGTAGCTCTTCTGCCCTTCCGGGGCCACCACTTGCTCCCGTTCGAGTTTGCATCGTTCGCAGCAGGGCTTTTCCCTTCATGTAACGAGCGGCTCTCGAGCCTTTGCACTCTTGGCAGCTCTGTAACAGAAGCGCAGGTGCCCTGTGCGGCAGGTGACAGGTCAATGAAATGACTCCACCTTTAAAAAAAACACATCTGCATGTGGTTTGACCAGAATATTTGGTGAATTTGTGCCCTTTTACAGTGCTAGTTTGAAAAAAAACTTGAACTGAAAGGAAGGAAAATGTTTTTCTCTGCAAGTCAAATGCTTGCCTATTCTGTTATTCAGGGTGCTTTATTCTAAGTATTTTTAACAAGTTCGAAACAGAGTGTGTTTCCTTCTGATGGAGTTTTGGACTAAATGTTTGAAATCTCATTCTCTCCCTCCAAACTTTTGGCATTGCACGAAACCCCAGATCTGTTGTTCTCCCAGCATTAAGTTAAACTGCCTCTCCCCTTCACAGCACACAGCCCTTGTGCTCTGTACCTAGCAAATCCGAGTGCAAATTCTAAGCTAGAACTGCTTGCTGCTAAATGCAAAGGTCTATAACTGACACTGGAAAGGCCTATTCGCCTCCACAGATCTTGCTCTGCTTTACAGACTCCAGAAAACTGAGTACGTACCAAGGTCACCTTCACTCCCTGCTGAAAATGCAACCAGCAACAGGGTGGAACAAATCACCCGTTTAACAGTGCAGTGGAACGCCCTGCAACGTCCCCGCCAGGCCGTCCGGGGACAGCACAGCAAAGGAGAGGGGGATTTTTGAGCAACCCATAGGCAGCCAAGTCAGAAGCTGACCAGAGCCTTGGAGCGGGCATCATTAAACACCTTGGCCTTGTTTTACAGCTAATCAGAGAGACCATATGGGTTTCAGTGTCTTTTTTCTACCCCATAAGGGCTACACAACAGTTTCGTACACGCTCCTTCCCTCCTGCCTGGTCCTGGTTGCTGCAAGCCAGGACTCACTCAGAAGCAGGAGGCAGCTGCCCAAATTTGGACCTGCGGTTGTGTCATACACAAAATCTACAACAAGGGAGGCCGCTTTTGCCCCTTTACCATCCATTTTAGCATAGTCATCCTATACAAATGGCGAGAGCTGGAAAGCTTAGATTCTGCACTTTAGCTGTCTGAATACACATCCAGCAAAATCTGGTGCATGCCTCTAGGTATACCACCAAGCAATAAGGGACACCACTCACACAGATGTACTACCACATCAGCTCCAGATATTACAACCTGGAGGGTAATGTAGGTGCACAGATTACAAAGCAAAACATTAGCTAACTAGCTTGGCCTTAGCTGTATTGCTTGCTCATTTGTCTGCAAGCAAGTTGTGAAAGTCCCGGCTCGCTCTGTTATTCATAGCTATTTGTTTATGTTGCCTTGAGCAGTTCTTGCTCTGCCAGTCATGCAAGCCCAACATTTGTAATTTGTCCTGTAAAATAGGAAATTAACGTAGGAAAGAGGCTGCATACAGCTTTCCACCACCGCATTAATGTCAAGCACTATATTCCATTTTAACAGAACAAAATGGGTTTGTGCTGTACTGGCTAGTTGCTTGCCTGGGAAATTTCCATGGTCCTGTTGGTCCCACATCCTGACTCCGCAGCGAGAAACGAGAATAGATCACAGGGGCAAATCTTCTAAGTTTTTTTTTTTTCCTCAGGAAACAGATCTATTCAATATTTGTTCTTTCAGGAGATTTCAAAATTTGCAGAAAAAGAACAGAAAAAAGCCACAAATGCAGCTATTCCTGTCTGAATACTCATTTCTCCTACACAGAGAAATGTGTTGGGTATTGCCTTAGCTCACCACAGAACAAGTACTGCAGAGCCATGGTTTAAATGAAGTTACGCTGTAAAAAGCAGTGGCTTTACTGCTAGCTGCTCTCTGACTGGCAAACATATTAAAAAGTGAGAATGTAGCAGTCACTCACATCTCTGTCCTATTTAAATAAATCTTTGAGGTTACCTTGCCCAACGAAATCACACTGATAGAGCCCATTATTTCTAATGCACCACTGCTTTCTCTCCTGGGTACTATTTTCCTTCCCAGTATAGCCTGTTTATACAATTAGGCATTTCGTACCCTGGGACACAGCCTTTGCAGTGTCATTGATCACAGCAAATAATAAGTACACGCAGGATGCTGCAAAGTCTCGGTGGGCCAACGCTGAGCTCTCCTCTTAGCAATTTTTCCAGTAGATTTTATTTTGAACAAGGTGTAAGAACAGCCAGAATAGCCTCCTGTGTACCTGCAGCACAGCCCTGGGCACAGCACAGGTACAAGATTAACTCCGTTTGAAATAAAATGACCTGAAAAGAACACAGCCAGTGCTCTACCCTGTTAGCTTTATGCTAGGGGAATTAGGGTTTCTATGAGATAGTTTCATTTTATAAGGTTCTTCCAGTTTTCTTGGTGCTAAGTAATTACAAAGACTTCCCAGCCAATGCCAGTTACACCAATTTGAACAGCACTAAGTGCAGCCACTTTTGCTTGAGCAAGACGCTGGCTCAGGCACATGATGCCCCACCACAAGTGAAGGAGGCGCAAACGCCACTCCAACTTACACTGAAATCGGAAGAGTGACCCTGGACTCACAGAGGGGCTGCCAGGAGCAAGCCGAGCCCTGCTCACATTTCTCATGCTGCTGAGTCTGGCGCAGGCAGACACAGTGCCACAAGCTACTGCGTGCTCGCTGGGGTGCCCGCAACAACCCCAGCACACAGCCTGCAGCTCAGGGTAGCCTCGTGGGCTGGTATTGCCCACAGCAGCTGGACCACAGACAGCAGACAAGCCAGCTTGCCTAAAACTCATTCAGGTATGGACCACAGTGGTATCTTTATCACATCCTTTAATATAAGCTGGCTGTGGGCTTCCCTCTCCTCCTCTCACCTTCCAGTACCTGAGCAGGTAGTTTCTGTCTTATAGCAGGGAAAATGTGTCCTGCAGTGCAATAAGCCCCTGGTTCCTGTGTCTGCACAGCTGGAAAAATGTGGGTGCAGGACAGCTTTTCTTTTTGCAACACAGCACGGCAACCCAAGTAGGCTCCTGGGGTCCCTGGAGGGTTCGTGCTCTGCTGTCATTGCCTCTGTGAGCTCATGGCAGGCTGGCATGGTGCTTCAGCCCCCCCAGTGCCTGCCTGCCCCTTGGGGAGTGGCGGCTCTGACCCAGTGTGCCAGCATGGAGCAAGCCCATGCCTTGCTGCCATGCTTGTTTTCCTGAGGTCCCACAGGCACCTTCTTGCAGCGAGTGAAAATTCAAAACGACTCTTAGTGAATAATTAATCGTCCTCATCCTGGATCATCTTTAATGAATGAAAAGGCTGAAACCTGCTGGGCACAAGAACATGGCTCCGTGATCGGGGCACAGATGTGCATTTCTGCAGGTGTTCCCTGAACTCCCTAGTGATATATCCTGGGGCTGTGGGTTGAAGTCCCCATTCATTATCTCCTCTTGGGACCCAGAAACTTGAAAATGCTGCAAAAGAAATGTTCATTTTCACTAAAGATGTCACATGCATCACAAACTGGGCACAGAAAATGCATTTCCCTGTGGAAAAGGCATTCCTGTGATGGGTGCAAAGAGAACAGTGGAGAGAAAAAAAAACAGGCCAGGCTTGGCAGATACGTTAAGCGACTTCTGTTTAAGCATGGGTATTTGGAGCTCCCTGAGCCACATGCCCATTTCCCCTGCAGCGAGAGGGGGCTCCCAGCCGCCCGCCAGCTGCCACTGCTGCACCTGCAAAAGAGGGTTAATCTGTCCCTGCCGCCGTGCCACCAACGCGCTGCAGAGTGCATGGCCCATTTATCCCTGCCAGGGCTGCCGCAGCGCTGCCAGCTCCGCCGGGGATTTGGCCGCTGACTGAGAGACCGAGGCTTAGGAAAGGGCTGACAAGGGGTTCCAAACCTGCGCAGCTTTCTAATAGCGATGAGCGTTCAAAAGGGAGTGGCAAATTTCTTTGCATCTTTCGAAGCCAAGATACTTGTTTAAGCAGCAAAATGTGCTGTTAGGAGCTCACCTTCCCCTTCCCAGTGTCAGGCCTTGTAGCTGATGGCAGCAGCACCCTCCCCAGCCCCAGCGGCTGTAGTGGCAGAGGGCAAACCCACTCCAGCTCCCACCCACCTGCAGCTCCCTGAAGCCATGCGGCCGAGCAGCCACAGGGAGGCATCAAGGGGATGCTCTGGCTCTTCATTAAACCAGGAGAAGGAAGGAAAGGCCTTGGGCACAATTACCTTAATGAAGCTGGCAGCTCTGCATGCTAACAGCACCTGATGCGCGGGGTTTGAAGCGCAGCTGCACAAACACAACCACCAGCGCTTTCAGACCCCTTATAAAGCATAACCACTCGGCAATGCAAATACCTGCCTGAAAGGAGCCCAGGTATCCATGCTGCAGAGCAGGCAGCAAGTCTGCCTCTTAATTAAGCATATGTTCGTGGAAAGCAGATGTGCACTGAGAAGCCTCAGCCCTTCCCTGCTTCTGCAGAAAGCGGCTCCCCTGCCAGCAGCTGCCTCCCGGCTGGGTAATGATGTGGGTGACATTGGCCTTAATGCCCACAGGAGGCCTGCGTGGTGCTGGCAGCCAGACAGCAATCAGGAGATGGTTGGGTTTTTTCTCTTTCCAGCCTTTGGAAAACACCAGTGACTTCCAGGTGATGCAAAACTGGAAACTACAGAGGGAAAAAGCACGCAAGTGCTTTGGAGAGCAGACAGAAAAGGATCCCATGTTCTGCCCTACACACATCTTTTGGACTCGGATTTGGTTTGTGTCACACACAGCTGCAGGTTAGGCTGGTGAGCACCAGTAGCACTGTAACATATGGCAAGGAACATTTTAAAGCCGCGGTTGCTCCCACCCTGATCAGACCCAGTTTGCAGACAGGAGGCGCAGAGGCTGCTCCTGCGCGGGCTGAGCGAGCCGTCGGCAGGGTTCGATCAGCCTGCCTCGCTGCGGGATTTTTTGCTTCGTTATGGAAATGTACCAGGACACTATTCAAGTTCAGTCTGGCTCTGACAGGACATTCTTCAAAACGGGCTTGATGGGCTCCTTTTTCCTGACCATCACAGGAATTCACAGCAGATATTCCCCAGCTGCATCTCTGCTCCCCATACTGTACTTACTTTGGTTCCCTACACCGATTATGTAGATATTTGCACAGTGTCAAAAAAAAAGCAGAAAGAGCATAGAATTTTGCACAATTGATTCATTCAGATAAGCATGCAAAGCACTTTAACATGTATCAAAAATTACATAAAAGTGTTCTTTTCAGTTCCTTATTTTGCTTCGCTCTATGAATACTACAGTACAGACAAAACACATGTAAATAAAAGACAGAAAATGGGCTGATATTTTAAGGCTATGGATGACTCCAGGAATAGCTATCAGTCTGTATCACTAATTTTCAAGCTTGCTGAGGGTTATCGTTAAAATAAAAGGCACATACATGCATCTAAACTAGGTTACAGTTTGAAAAACTATCTAGCAGATTTGGATATGTATCTCTTGCTAGTTTCAAGAATAAACAGAAATTGAAATCCAGTACAGAAGAAACAGTAACCACAAAGTTAAGAATATTTTTTAGAAAAGAATTTGACCAAGCTTTTATGTCAAAGTAGTGAAAATATCTGACATTCCCTTCAAGTGGTAGAAGCTGGGCACGTCAGGGGCTTGGCTGAAAATAGCTGGTTGCTCAAAATTTTTCTATCCTGGGGATGATCACATTAACTGGAAGAATACTACCTATGGTCCAAGACAAGAGCAATCCTGGTGCTTCTTATGGGATATAAGTTTAACTGGAAAGTCCCATGGAGGATGGGTCAGAGGTAGAGGGTTACTGAACTGAACTGAAGGTGTATTTGAGCTATTGGTAGGCACATCTAACTACAATCTATTTATCCTGGATAATAAAAAAAGCAGAAAAAATAAAATGCTTGAACTGCAGCATAACTTATACCAGCACACTGGCTGTTCTAGGTATGTGCTTATGTGATGAACACATCAACACTGCTATTGCTGCTGGGCCTAGTTAGATTAAAGCAAATTATACAAATCTCTACTCTGCACATCCCCAAATTCAGTGCAAACATCCTAAAGAAAAAAAAAAAAGAAAAAAAGGACTACTACTACAAGAAAGATGGGGAGAGAAACAAGTCCAGTGATTGCTAATGGACACTCCAGGAGACAGCATCATCGTGAGACGTTACTCACAAAGGTGACTCACCCAAGGAGGAGACAGAGGTGATGCAGAGTCCTAGGCTGGATGTCTCAGCTCTGCACCATGAGGGGCTGGTTAGGTCTCAGGGACAGAGCCTCCAAGGAGGCTGTCACCACTGACCTAAGATCACCCAACACAGCATAACACAAAAAGCCTTCAACAGTGAGAGGTATGAGCACCACAACTGCCGCCACCACTCTGACGGAGCGGAACAGCAAGGACTCTCTTGTAACCAAGAGGTGCGATTACACCCAGGTAGCCCTTAGGTCCCTGCTGACAAACGTGCCCTGCTCTCTGATAGGGACTGCAGCAATGCTCAGGGTCAAGGGAGGCCCTACCCCACTTCTTCTCCCATTAGCAACCTCTTGTCAGTAGTTTAAGGGACTCCAGACAGTTGCCAAGAATTGTAGGTCTGACACACATCCTGCTACTGGGCCACTGACAAACTTCTCCTCCACCCCATACGCCATTCAAAGGGCATGACTGTCCTGCTGCAATGTAGTTTTTCTGCAAGGCTGCCTGCAAATGTGCTTCTAGGCTCTGCAAAAGGCAGAAACCTCCTT
This sequence comes from Platalea leucorodia, assembly GCF_965183815.1. Classification (NCBI taxonomy): domain Eukaryota; kingdom Metazoa; phylum Chordata; class Aves; order Pelecaniformes; family Threskiornithidae; genus Platalea; species Platalea leucorodia. The sequence goes on from NC_138830.1 coordinate 14,405,210, forward strand.
TGAACTGCTGTGTAGGACAGGTCCACATGACCACCCAAGATGTCTGTAGAGAGACCAGGGACTTCCCACCTGCTGCTGGATCATGCACTGCGAGCCCCATCCAACTTCACAGAAAAAAGGAGGAAACTCCGTGTTTGATCACCAGAGCCAAAGCAACGGAGTTATTGCAGCTCCGTATCACACGAGCCACAGTGACACATCACCTGCATGCCATTAACCTGGACTGGACAGCACAACAGATACCCTGGGCTCCTGTCCTTCCAAAACATATCCCCCCCGGCCTGAGCTGGGGAGGCATTTCTGCTAATGCTACTGGGCTTACGACACAGCCGGTGAGAGCTCACCCCAGGCACTACAGGCAGTGGGAGCACACGGACAAATACATACATGCTCAGCTGCTGTTCCATGACAGAGCGCGACTTGTAAAGCACCACTGCTTCCACATCCTTGAACACTGAGGGGAAGGCTTTTTCATCAGTAAAAAGGCACCCGCATTTTGTCAGAGGAGAATTAGATGTAGGAAACATCCCATAGAAAGATCCTTCTTTCTACAAGAAATGTCAACTTTTCCCCAACAGATTAAAAAAAAAAAAAGAACAAAGCAAGTTAGTTGTTGTGGGTTTTGGTGTGTTTTTTTTTTTTGCTTAGCAAGTTATGTTACCATGGGAAAAAACAAAACCCCAAATCCAAATGTCTTGTTCTGCTGGCTCTCCCCTCTTTTTCCTTCACTAGGGCAGCAATTTCTAGAGAACTTTTTGAATCCTTGGGAGCAAAGCCAGGAAGCATCCCCCATGCCCTGCAGAGTGCTGGGCTCAAATTACTTAGCGGATTATCTCTTTATGATTAAAGGATTTTGGCTCACGTTCAGAGATGTTACAGTCCTTCCCATGAGGGGTCCTGTTTACTCATCTACATCAGCATTTGATGCAAGTGTAAATGCTTGGAGAAAGAGGGACTAGCCACCAATTTGGGTTCGGTTCAGTATATTCCTGTGAAAAGCTGCCAGGAGGTGCTGGGTTTGGGCACAGGTTGGGCACAAGACAGAGGAGAAGCAGGTATGGACTTGCTTTTTGCCTCATGGATGCACTTGTTTCCTGAATTATACGAAAACATAAAATAGCCTCATGTCCAGAAGGGGTATAAGAAATAATTGATTCCAGCAAAGTCATAGAATCACAGAATATTTTGAGTTGGAAGGGACCCATAAGGATCATCGAGTCAAGACCTCAGGGACCTTCAGGTAGAAGCAAGGGCAAAAACATGTATTTGTACATCTGTTGCATCTTTTTTTAACCCAGTACCAGTTCTATATAAATATTTATCCTACAACGCTGGCTGCTCTAGAGGCATACAATAAAATACCATTTAATAAATTAATTCTAAAACAAAATCAAACAACATGCTCTACCTACCCAGCTTACCAGGAGGACTTTCAAGCCCTCCCTCACAAAGCCTGGCAAAGATAAGGCACGACTGCTTCAGCTGCTGCCCTTGTTATCCCTTCAGTCTTGTCACAGCCCAGGGACTTTCTTTGCATGGCACAGGGCATGTGGGCAGGAGGAAGAGGGTACTCATGCTCCAGAGAGCCCATCTTGCTGGCTGATGCTCTTCCAGCCCTAATGGGATGGGATTCATAGCACTGCCTGCCCTGAGCTTAAAAATACCTCAAATGAAGCTGGTTAGAAAGATTTATGCCTTTCAGCAAGTACCTTGCTTCCAGCCTGTATAGCAGCAAACTCCTGACACAGCACAGAAACATCTTTATTTTAGGGTGTCATCACCCTGTTCATGAGGACCATCCTAAACCTGATCATGTGTCTTTGCTCCACTGTTTGTGTCAAACACCGGGCTGAACCTGCAGCCCCAGTGGCTAGAGAGCTCCTAGTTGCCAGGTTGGCCTGGTTCAATCCTCTCATTTGTTCCTGTGCGTTTAACCTGATTGCCAATGCATCCAAAGGTCACTCAGCTGCATGTGGGCAGTCCTATACAAAGCCCCACAGGTTGTGTGCAGGTTTGGCTTAAGTAAATCCTCCAGAAGCCTGGATGAAGCTATCTGCAGGGACAAGCCAGGAATTGCCACAGGGACAAGCCAGGAATTGCCTTCTCCAAGACTTCTCCTTCCTGCTCTCTGCTTTATATGGCATCTTTCTTTGAAGCATGACATTGCAGTGTTAGGAGTCCCACTGCCCAGAAGATCACTCAGGAGTGCAGATGCTCTTCAGACCTCCCATGCCTCGGGCTGTGCTCCCTCCTGCCAAGGCAATGGTACAGCACAAGTGCTGTCTAGGGGGTACCGCAAGCAGCTGTGAGTACCAACTTTTGTTGTGTTTCCCTGCACACACCGACTTGCTTTGCTCTCCTGCACTGCTGGCAGAATATAGATCCCCTTAGCAGGGGTCTGCCTGGCAAAACCCGCTGCAGGGTGCCTGACATCAAGGGCAGGATATTTATCCTGACTATCAGGAATGGATAAATACATGAAGATAAAATCTCCACAGCCCACTGCTAGGTGCAGGTCAGGGTCTTGCTGAGATAAGTACATTGCAAGGGTTAAGTGCAGAGACAGGTAAGTGACCTTGATTTGCTTCATCATGTGGCCAAATGAAGTTACTTATGAAAGCCTCCACGTGGCCTTTTGCATTTGTAACCATTTTGCCTTTCCAGTGGGCAGGCACAGCTCCTTTTAAGATTCAGATGGCGTGCTGGTGAGCATTCTGAATGTGTGAGAACTTGCATTTCCAATGCAAAATGAAAATGCCTGAGTCACCATTTTATCAGGTGCTGAATAAGAACAAGTTTATTTTTTCATGTCTATAATTATACATTTGGAAGGGGATGGAGCAGCTCTCAGAACGAGGAGGGAAGATGCTCGAGCAAGCTGTGCTGATGGAGAGGGCCCTTAGTTGGGACAGGGCAGGGGGAAGAGCAGTGCTGGGGCCAGCAGAAACTGATGCTCCCTGGCAAAACATGCTCTGCTTGCTTCTTTCCAAAGTTGTTCCTCACAGCACAATAAATGTTTGTGCTTTAGGAAGGATCAGAAGGACTGGGCAGGAAGAAAAAAAAGGTTTTGCTTGGGTTGGGGGACTTTTTGGCAATGGTACTACATTTCTATAATTATATCAGTCCCAACCCAGGACAGGAATGTGCAAGGACAAATAAGAACCAGTTTCCCAGCTTAATGTACTTAAAGTACATTAATGTCCCAGCACTTCCTAGCTAGCAGACAGGCCAGGATTGGCATATTTAACGTCTCATCCCCAGAACTTCTTTGTTCTTCACAAGGAGAGAGAGCACAGAAGAAAAGAAGGAAATAGACTGCTGGTATCGTTCTTGACATATGGCTATATCTGGGTGTTTGCTTTTGGCAGTTCAGTGCCTGCCACATAGCATGGCCCCTCCATCAGGCAGCTGTCAATACTGGGAAAATTGAGTTTACTCTTAATGAAAGACCAGAGCCAATAAGCAATCAGCCACTGTGCTCTCCATCCCGTGATTAATTATCCAGGGGATGTTTATCTTTTGCAGCACTGCTATGGCTCTCCCCTGTCCACAACTATAGGTCTGAGTCACATCCCAAAACGTGAGGGGCACCTAATCTTTAGATTTGGCTTAGTTGTATCTCAGGATGGAGAAAATTTCAGGAGCAACAAACGCAATGCAAATGTCACCAGGAGGGGGGCAGTTTGAAGCATCGCTTCAAACCCAGATAAGCAGGGGTAGCTGCTAACAGTGGCAATTCCACCCATTCCTCTCCCTGCTTCCTGCTACACCTTTCCTGCCGCTTCCCTCCCAACAGCAGCAGCGCTTGTGTGGCCACATGATGACTCAGGTAAGGCTGATTTGATTGAAAATTAAACTTACCAAAAATAATTTTAAAAAAATAATTAAAAAAAGGTTGGTTTCCTGCTCTGGCTTACCACCCAGCACTAGCATCAGCATAGGGAGGGAATAAGAGTATGTGCCCACAGATGATGGGAGCACAGGCTCATCCCCTTCTCTTACACAGCAGTGAAGCCACTGAGGAACTGCAGTGTCGGTACCATGCTCCTACAAAAACAACCTCTAAGTCAGCTCAAAGATTGAACGTGCCCTGCAAATCCCTAACCTGAACCGTGTTTCTCAGCCTCCCTGAAGAGAATACTCTAGAGACTCATCTATCTTACCTTTTTAATTCATCAAGTATTTAAAACAAGACAAAACAAAAAAATCCCACCTTGTCACCAATAAATGTCCCCTGCATGCACAGGTCTCCTCAGGAGGGAGTAAGAGACTTGACAGATGAGAGCCATAATGCTTTATGTGTGCCTGGAAACTGCTGCAATATTACTATGGCGATTTATAAAGACCCCAGTGGGACCTGACTCTCTAAATTGCAAGATCAACCACTTAGATGAAAGAACCTCTCTTAATGCTGCATCAAGTGGACTGGAGAAGGAAGCAGAAGGGAATAATCATCCTCAGGCTTTTAACAAACATCTGAAAGTGGAGAGGTAAGAGATGAAAGGAGATCAATAAGCGTATTACCAAATTAAACTTCCATAGGTAATATTTAGACATCATAGAAGCTGGCACCTTAAGAAGAGGAGAGAGAAAACAGATAAGAAAAAGAAAGAAATCTCCAAAGTCTGTTCTCAGATGGCCATCTCCAGTGGCAATCACGCTAATTGCACACACAAATTAGGCAAACAATCATGAATGCATTTTTCAAAATCAAGCCCCATTTGTGTTACTCTCGCAAGAGTTTCCAATCAACAGTTTTCAATTGCAAATACAGAACAGTTTAGTCATCAAAAAGCAAAAGGATGAAGAATATACTGAACACGAAAGGAAAACAATCTCTTCCCTATCTTTCCAATTCCTTCTGAACATTTAAAAGAACATTTTCTATTGATACAAGCCAAAAAAATAGTTTGGTTTAATGAGCTCCTCTCATCTTAAAAATACAGAGATAAAAATGTAAATGCACAATAGAGTGTTTCAAGTAACTCTGAAGGGGCTATTATCGAAGTATAAACATGACTATCTACCATGTGACATCCTGACTGCTACTAATATTCTTTATGGAAATTTAAATAATTATTTCAAAGCATAATTTACCCTTTCATCATTAAAATCACTTACATGTTGTAATTCACCTAGCTTGAGCAATGAAAATACAGTCTGCTTTCCTTCTCTGAATAAGCCCAGTTTTAGCAAATCACTTAAGCACGGGCTTAAAATTAACTAGCTGATTGAGGTCACAGCCCACTTTGCCTATGCGTTAGCACACTGCTGCAGGTGATGTAGAGAGGATAAGCAAGCCCCAAACAACAGAGAAAACCCTGTTTTCTCTGAGATCTACCTCCCGAGACATCTCCATTAACATTTAGCGTGCACAAGCTGTAACTCGGAGCACTTTAAAATCAGTGCTGTTACTGATTCAGTGTTAGAAACCTTCACTGAGCACAGGTCTCTTTGGAGGGATGGAAGGACAGGGCATTTGTTATCCGCGTGTCCATCACTGCGCTATCCCAGCTGCTGGCTGGCCACTTGCTAACCCTGCAGGCCTTGGCTTATGGGTCATACTTAACCCTTAGAAAGCAACTGCCTTCATCTGGTTCTCTTAACAGGCAGCCAACGTATCCTCCCTGCAAGCTGCACTCCTACTGAACCTTAAATACTTTTACATGTGAAATTTAGAATGCATGGGCTTTTACTGGAAGCTTACCGAATGGTTGGGAATCTCAATGCCTCTTAAAGCACAAATAAGGGATCTCAACTGTACTCTAAAATTCTCACAGCACATCTTCTGCTAAATACCTAAAATCCTAACCCATTCCCCCAGTTCCAGTCTCCAGACAGAGTAATAGTAAACTACTTTGAAACTTACAGTTCTTCAGTGGTCCATACAGGTCCTGGGTCAGTCCCACAGCTACCTTGCAAAGAAGGCAGTATCGTCTCCATTGTACAGACGGGGCAACAAGGCAGAAGGAGGTGTGGAGGTGGAGTTACGTGCAGACACCCACAGCCTAAATGTCAGACTGAGCAACTCTCCCTGGCTTCCCCTACACTTGGTGAGGATCTTGTCAATGCAATCAGTGGGGTTTAAGTTGCAGCTCATCTCACCATGCAGGAGATGCGTACTACAAAGGAGCTCAGTTGTACCTCAGACACTCTGGTTCGTCTCCTCTGGCTGCAGGGCAAGCCCAGGTCAGCTGCAAAGATCTACACGGGAGGGGCAGCATCTCACCCCTCGCCCCACCACCTCGCACGAGCATGGAACCAGCTCCCCTATTCTTGCTCTGGTCCGTGGGCAGCCGACCGCCACTGCAGCTCATCAGGCAGAATGGAGTTCAAAGCACCCAAAAGATGAAACCATGTCTCAAGGTGATCCCTCACGCTTCGTCACACACAGAGCTTTTGGCATGGCCATCCTCATCTCCTGACACAGCTAAACGGCTGACTGAGGCTGTGTCCACACACGGCTTGAGACGCCAGTTTAATCACAGGCTTGTAGGGACTGACAGCTACAGAAATTCATTGTTTGGCCATAACAGACTATTCACCAGCCTGCTCTCCTTTCTGCACCCCACAAGACAACTACCACCCCTCCAGCTGAACTGACCCCACTGTTTGTGAGCCCCTGTGGATGGGAGCAGGGTCCCATCAGGTCCCTCGTAAATGAAAGCAAAGCAAATAGATGTCTTGCCTTGTTTTTCTTGGTGCTAGAGGCAAGTGAAGGAATGAAGGAGTGAGATGCTTGCCTATGGCCCCAAGAAACAAATGGAAGAGCTGCTTTTGTCAGCAGGCACTGCCAGGTGAGGGTGGGGAGTGCCACTGCACATGGCGTGCCACAGAGGTCAGTCTGGCTCAGGTCCTGCTCTTCAAAAAGGGACTTCTCGTTCTGGAGGACACACTGAACTTACCTAGGCAATTGGGGGGACCTAGATTTATCTAGGATTCATTTCTCCTCCATGGGAAACTAGTTTGTGTGAGATGTCTACTTGAGCTTTTTGATACAAGTGTAATGCAGAGATGGGCTGTTTGACAGTGCAACCACTTTCCCCTTCAGCTCTAGTTCAGCCTCTGTTGGAGAGCTGGGCATGCAGCTGACAGCCACAGAGAGGGGAGAAATCATGGGCAAGAACATGAACAGCAAACCTGAGCCACCAGTAAACCCAGGAGTATTTCCCTTCCATGCACAAGAATCAGAAAATCATTTAAGGGCAAAAAAATTTAGAAAGAAGCACAAGAGGAGGTTTTATGTAATTTTTCCCATTTAGCCCTCCAGTGTTCAAGCTGTAGTTTGCACGTGCTTTTGTGCTCCTCTCATTGCAACAAGCACTTACTAGCAGTGGGAATGGCTTAGAGAAAGGCAACAAACAAGATGAAAGACTCTTTAGACTGTGAGAAAGACAGCTTAGGAGGGGTATGCTTGAGGTCCACGAAATCAAAAGTGGCAGGAAAGAAGGATAGGATCAGTTCTTTACCAGCTCGTTCCATACTGAGTCTCAGGAAAGTATCAACCCAAGCTAGCAGGAACCAAGTTCAAAACAAAGGAAAGAAGGGACTTCTTCATGCAACAGGTCTGGGGAAATCCCTTCCACAGGACACTATGATGCTAAAAACGTACGTGAACTCAAGGGGAGTCTGGTCAAGTACATGAAAGAGAAATCCACTGAGAATTTCTAAGTGCATTGAACCATGTCTGACTCAGAAAATTTCCTAAGCTGAAAATAGCTAGCAGCTGGGAGAGCTGGGACACATCATATTGCTGTCTTCTTACTTTTTTCTACCTTAATGTGGATGGAGAAAGAATACTGGGCTAGATGGACACTTTATTATTGCCCAGTTTAATTGCTCTCATATTTTCCTCTTAATTAATGCTGCCTCCATATGTCTTTTTTTTGGTGATTTTTTTCAGAGAGGCTTCTTTTTTGCCAAATAATTCTCTCCAGTCTATATTAAACCCAGTGAAGATCTGGCTCTGTAACATAACAGTGCTGTGGATAAAGTGAAGCTGAAATAGGGAGTAAGACACACCGACTCCTGGTCTCAAGGCTTAAAGAGAGATTATAAAAGTGCTAAAACAGAAGACTGTCCCTTGGCAGTTAGTGGGGCAATGTACTCACTGAGTAGCAAGCACATCTTTCCTCTCTAACATCTAATCCCACCAGTGTTTTACCAGCCAAATGAGCATTCCCATAAATAAGAGAGATGTGATGCCTTTCTCTCCTCCCCAGCACTGGGCTGTGTTCACCTTCTACAGCCTGGGAGCAACGAAGCAGCAGGGAAAGGCTAGTGAGATTGAGACTTGCACTGAGTTTGAAGCTCACGCGAGCAAGCAGGGGGACAAGAGAGAATGAGAAGTAATGCCTCCAGGCTGAGCAAGGGGGATGCACTCAGCCCTTCCTCCCTGCTCTGGGTGGGAGTCAAACCCACACCTGCCTTTCCAGCACGCTTCAGGGCTTTGCACTTCTCTCTCTGCACTCTGCCAGGCCCTTGTCAAAACAGGATTTTCTTATTAAAACCCTTTTTCCTCCATGGACGTGTACATAGGCAGTGAGCTCTCCCCACAGTGCCGGGGCCACCTTGTGCTGGTACAGCCCCTAGCACAGTCCCCAAGAGGCACCCTTGGCCGTTCTGCAAAGCAGTGTGCCTGTCTGCATCTCTCTTCCAGTCTGGTTTTTTTTTTCCACTACTTTTCCAAAGAAAAGCCTCTGTTTTGAGTATTTTTATATTTAGCAGACTATCATATAGAAACTGTGTTTCCTGACCTTCTCTGGGAGGTTGGAGCATCCCTTGCTGAGGGGAGAGCTTGCCTTGCCAGCCAGCGTGTTAGACAGAGAAGTATCGACCCAAAGGGCACGGGCTGTGGATGGGCAGGAGAGAAGATCTCATGGGAGCGATTTCAGCAAGACCCACCACTTGTCAGGAACACCAAACAAGTGCGAAATTCATTCACTAAAGTGTTTCCTCAGAAAAGGACATGCTCCCACTTAACTGTGCTTCTTATTCATGCTTCACGTACCATCTGAAGAAATTTGATTGTTCTAATTCACCTTTCCTAACCTCAAAAAAAGGTCCCAAACCAACCCTAAAAAACAAAGTCACGTCACCTTCTTGGCCAAGGTGCTGTGAATGAGCTGGAGGGCAGTAACAGATCTCCAGCAAGATGCTGTCAGATGTGTGTCAGCCATTTACCAGGCAAGGTGGAGGCAGGGAAGGTGCATTGCACTTGCTGAGCAGCCTGCAAGCGGCTGGGAGACATGAGTTATATCCCCAGAACTGCCTCTTCAGGTAAGGGTGAGAACAGTAAAGGATTCATCACAGAAACTCCAGCAAACGCAGAAATGGAGGAAAAAGCAAACCAAGTTTCTTTGTCTTATCCATAAAAGGTAAATCCCAGTTATTGGAGAGGAACACCCAAGCACAGCTGCAGGATATTGAGCCATACATGAATATTTATATATATATTTGTCTGATCAACCAACCAAATATTTACAAAGATTATACCCTGCTTGCACAGAACATAAATACCTGGTGAAATCAGCCTTTCAAAAGCAACACCTAAGAGTCCCTCCAGCCTCACCAGGACACCACCTGGAATACCCCTAAGCTGTTTCTAAACTCAAGAAGCAGGTAAGTACAGGGCCTGGGCACACAGAGCGGGGAGCAAGGGGAGCACCACGCACTGGGACAGAGGAAGGTGTGCCCAGACTGTCAGGGTCTGTGCTTGAATTTCACTGCTTCAATTCTACGTAGGGTCAGACGCACTTAAACACGCTCGGACTGCTCTTTGATTTTGTTTGTAAGTGTCCATGGTCTGCATGCTCCTGTGAGAGACCAGAGCCCGTTGTGTCAGGGCTATCCACGCACAAAATGAAAAGCTGCTGTCTCCACCAGCAAAAAAACACCACAGAAGAGGATAAGCAATGGCAACAGTAAGTCACAGGAATTCGGAAAAACAGTGGCAGCACATTGGCTGCCTGGTCCCACCAGCGGTATAATCATTACTATTTGGTTTGGTTTTCATTTCATGTTGCAACAACAGATGAAATCCAGAACTTGAGAAGGAATTTGCAGCATGGAGGACTTAGCAATACCTTTCCAGTGGGCATCTGTAGTCACACCAACATCATAGGGACGCTTCAGTATTGCCACTGTGAGAGTGTCACAGACACTTTTGATCCTTGTGCTTTTCCAGTTTGAATGCTCTGTTTAAGTATGTCCAGCTCCACGCCAAGCCCTGTAAAGAAGACTGCTGTGGCCTGTCCCTCCCTCCTAGCACACCTTGGGTCCTCCCAGCAGACTCCCCCATCCTGAAAAGTCACTAGAATAAAGCAGAGCAGGGAATGCTGTGTGGGTACTTTTACCCACAAAGAAAGCACACCACGTCTTGCTACATTTTTTAAGCCAGTTTCATTAAAAGTCCCCTCTTTTCCATTCCTCTTCCTCAGTGCTCTCAGCTCCTTATTCCACTCCCATGCTCATGTAGCCCTCCCACACTGTCCATGGCTTTTCCACCCACTGTGTGTCCAAGTTTTGCATTTAAAACACTTCTCTATGCTTCTGTATGCCCACATGCGTGCATTTTCCTACTCCTGGACCTTTCCCCTGAAGGACCCAGCATTTCCTCTGCATCCTGCCCACGGTCCCTGCAGGTGCGCTTGCACGGTCAGTGGCACGCCACAGTCTGTTTGAGAAGACACCTTGGAAGAAGGGCTAAAAACTGGGACCAAATTCACTATGTTTGTCACAATCCCAGCACAGGGTAGGGGATTTTCTTGTTATCTCAACCCCTTATCCTATTCTCCAGGAGGACCAGCAACCTCAGCACGTGGGTATCATGCCTATGACCCTGGGGATAAGACCAGTGCATTTCTCAGACAAAAGACTCCTGACCTACAGCAAATGGTTGCTGCAGCTGGTCCCATGCACAGCTGTGGCTTTATAAAAAGACTCGCTGAGAAACTAGCAGGACACATACAAGAACAGAGAGCAGAAACTCCCCATCTCAGCTCTGCCAGAGCCAAGCAACAACTTCAGACAAGTTCCTTCATCTCACACTACTTGCTGTTGCCCACCCATCCCCTCAGTGGCACAAAGCAAGCTGATTAGGAGTGAGCAGCGCAATTGCCGGGCTACGCACAAATGAGTTTTCAAAGTGAACAAATGGCTGTGAATGCACATTAAAGCAGGAAGAGGACACTAATAAGCAAACAATTAATTATTTAATGTTTTTTAGAACGAATTTTTTCCTATTCTTTTCTCTTATCTGGAACAAACAAAGCTATGAGGGAATAAATACAATTCCAGAGATAATCCACACTTTGGATCCTGGAAGCATTCGGTGCCGACTTCTGGAAAACAAAACAATGATAATGACTCACGCTGGGCCTGTGGGTGGCTCATCACAAAATTAGCAGCAGCTTCCATGCTCCCAGCTGAGATTGGCTTTGCTGGGTTGTTTTCACAGATCCCCGGGACTGCAATTTAGCACATGCAAATAGGCCCAGCAGCCAATCGCAGCCACAATACTAGAAAGGCATAAACATGCCATTTAGAAAAATGCTTTGCCATACAAAACATGATTACCTCCTTCCATGCCATTTCAGGCTATGGGAAGAAACGCTATTTTTATTATTAAACGTTACACATCTCTTTTCCTCTGAGGGGAAGAATCTATTTAAAGGTCTTTTAAGCAAACATCTATTCATACAATTGAAAGCTTTGTGTACTACCGCCGCATAAGCAATCGCATCTAGCTTTCAAAGCCTGCTGAACTTTTGATGATATCTGTACCACCTGGCTTAAAATGTTTACAACTAGCATCAGTTTGGTAAAAAAGGAACAGGTTACTTCTGGAAAGCAGCAGAAAGGGCTGTGGAAAAAGAAGTGGACTGGTTTGGAGACAAAGTTCAGTAAGCCAGAAGTAGATCATTCTCACAAACAAAGCAGTAGGATCAGAGCTTCTTTAATGAACGGGGTTTTTCAACTGGGAACTGATGGCTGTGAATACCTCCAGCGGGGTCTGCTGGAAACAGAAAACAAGCCTACCGTCAATGATCTGTTGGACAGGGAAAACGGGAATAATTTTAGGGATGACACAGGTTAAAAAAGGTTGAAAGCCACTCATCTAAAACAATGATTCTGGTAAGTATTCAAGCACATGATCATCTTAACATGGGACTAGGTGCATGCGTAGAGTTAAACGTGCACTTAGACGGTTCGCTGAACTGAGACCTACCTCCGGAAATACTTCTTGGTCTTTGAGCGGACATGACCTAACGATCTTCACACAGCTCTTAAGCTGAAAACATTTGCTCTGAAAGTCATCAGCTTTAAATATCTGCTTATGAACCTGGATTCTTTTTTTACTCTTCAATTGGAAAAGCAATAACACAGATGACAGTATTTTATATATACAGTTATTCAGGAAAACCAATGGAAAAGCTGGAAAAATCTTTCATTAAATTCTTGGTTAACATTTCCCACACTCAGACTTACAGTTTATAATGTGTCACAATTGCACATGGTGTTTAAACCGAGACAAACTCTTCCTCTTTCCTTGGTTTAGTCTGGAAAGTGAAGGAAGTTAAACATTATTCCTTTGCAAAACCATGTGAAGCTCCAGGTGAGAAGTGCCATAAACCAGACCACCTCTGCTTCACAGAACTGTTTATTGTCCTGATTCCAGCTACTTAAGAAAACTCAGATGAAGCTTGTTTTGCCTTAATTTGCTCATTCACTGAAAATAAAGCATTTCACAAATACGATTCGATATCAGTGACGCTCTGGTAGGACCCAGACAAGTTTCGAGACTCAGAAGACTGGGTGAGGATCTGGCAATTCCAAGCACCCAGCCCTGTAAGCCCAGACACCTGGATGACAACTATGCATTGCCAAACCACCTTACACCCAGGGAGTCCCCGGACCCACATTTGCTTTTGAAGGTTTAAGAAATATTTTATGGCAAACTGAACAATAAAACCCTACATAATATCAAAGACTTTCCTTTGCATAACTACATGGAACTAGCTGTGAGCACTTAAAAAACTTACACGCATGTAAGTTCATTATAATCTATATCCCTGAACTTCTGTATGATAGAAACCAAGGAATTTCACCAAATAAAACCTCTACCGAATCCATCATTTTTAGCTCAGCCAGAATAGATTTTTTTACAAAGATGCACAAGCACTATGGGCTTCCAGGAGAGATGCTTAGCATATGTCTACATGAGAGGGTTACTTCAGAATAAAGGAAAGCGTGGATTTAAAATGCTATAGCTATTCTTGAATAATACCCTAGAGGAGTGCTCCTATTACAAAATAAAAAAGATTTTTCAGAGTTTTGCTTAATTCATTTCCCAGGTGAATTAAACTAAATCAGACAAAGGTATTCTTTCCACTAGCACATGAGTGTCAACAATAGGCATTATCCTGGAACAGCACAGGTACTTAATTTCCACCAGTCGGCAAGTGTTACTTTTCCAAAGACGCACAACAGGAAGAGGGAGCTTGAGCAAAATGTACACAGGAACACTGACACGCTCTAAACAGTGGCAGAGAACGGCAGGCAAGGGACCTGGTGCAGGAAGGAGAAAGTGTTGATGGCCCCCAGCGCAACACCACTGCTTCTCAGCCTTGCCACCCACTCCTATCTCCAGTTCAGTGGCATTAAGACACCGTTCCCATCTCCCACCAGCACATACCACACTCTGAACTGCCACAGACTAGAAGGGCTCTCAGTGCTCCCTAAACTCAGCAAGGAATTGCAAAGTTTTGCTATCTGTCACTTACATATACAGAGCTACTGCTTCCATTAATTTGAAGCTGACTGTACGGTATTTGCTATACACTATAACCCGCTGTCTACTTGAATAAACAGCAGTGGGAAAATTTTCTAGAACTAGTGTACATAATAAAACGTACATGAATGCATAGATCACTACACAAGCAAAACAAGGAATGCCTGTTCTGCTCATAAGCCAAATGCTAATCTTGAATATGCAATAGTACCTCTTACGTGTGTGATTCCATTTCCATCTGCGGATGAGATGTCTTGCACGTGCAGACACTGCAGACACAGTTATGACAGCACCCCAAATAGTCTCAAGACAAACACAAAGATGTGCATTGGCAGTAACAGACAGGCTAATAGCAGAGCCACAATCTGACCCTGCCTACCTAGACAGAATGCTTGTTCCTGTTGCCCCAAATATCAAACTTAGTGTTGTGATGCCTAGAGGAATATGAAGACCTACTGTACCAGACCTAGTTTTAATTTGCCATAAAGCCAGTATCAATAAGCATATTTCTAGGAGCATCTCCAAATTTTACCAGTGTGAGAGTCCCAGGGAAGCCAAGTTCAGGATTTACTTTCAATATGAGCTTAATTTCTACTGAAGGCATCGATTTGCAGAATAGGGATTTAAACTGAGAAGTACTCTTATCTGAATGTTTGGGAATAGATCAGTCTCTGGATACAACCAGGCCTCTACTACTGAAAACAAAGCCAAAAATATGTTGCTGCTGAACGTTGTTCCTAGTTGATGTGATGATGTGAGAAGTATCTGTGGTTTTAGCAATGATACATCCCACAGGAGAGTCTGTATAGGAGCCAAGGGCAGAACAGGCATGAGACAGAACCGCTCATACAGCTAAACAAGAAGTCCTTATGGAGGAAGACCAAAAGACTCACTAGCAGAAATCTCCGTGCTGCTATTAACGTAGTCTACAGGTACAGGGCCTTTTGCATCACAGTGGCTGCAAACCAGATACAGGTCACCCAGAATGTTTTTTCACAACTCCATTCACAGTTATATCAACAATACAATCATTATCTGATGTTTACCTAGAACTTAGCAGTGTAGGAGCTATCTATTTCATAATGCTGACTAGGAAGCCAAAAGCAAAAAGAAATTCTGGACTGGCAAACCACACCTCCCAAGCAAAGGGGAAAAAGGCGTTAGCAGAGAAAATAAATTAACTAAAAATAGGTAACAAAATTAATTACCATTGCACCATCAAGAAGGGAAATATCTCTGCACATACAATACAATCAGTCAGCTTACAAATTCTGAAACTAAGATAACAAGTGAAGTACCTGACAGATGATACAGGACATTGCTGTGCTAAAATACTTGCAAGGAAATACACAAAGGACTAGGAATGAATCTCTTGCTCTGTATTGCTATGAATTACTTGCACTTTTGTGGTGCCTTGGAGACCCATTAAGCCCCATTTTGCAAGGTGCTGCTCGAACAACCAAAGTAGCCTGCCCCTGCACAGACTAAGACAAGTATCTGCAGACCTCAGAAGTGGAGCATAAGAAAACAACAGGCTAGAGTTAGCTAAGAGTAAAAAGGTGTGAGGTCTTAGCATAACAATAACAAAAATCTTGCTAATATTTTTGCTAGCCTCGCAACAGAGCTGCACAGTACTCTACAACTATATTCAATATTTCAGTATTTTTCTTTGAAGTATCATGCATTAGTTTCTGTCAGAATCAGGAGTGGTCTAAGGCTCTGAGTCAGCACAACACACGAGTATGAATCTGACTTTAAACATGTGCTTACATCCTTATGACTTGTTTGCATTAAAGAAAACATAGATAGGAGGAGGGCAAAGGGCTTGGTCAATCTGTCATTCAACTTAAGTGCACAAAGTGCTAAATAGTTTGGCATAAATCACCTACTATCAGGATAACTCTTCAGATTGGATGATCAAGGGCATGTAAGTAGCTCACAGCACTCTATGCCACCACTGTTGTGGTCCGTGTTTCCATGGTCCTTCCTCTCCTGTGATTTATAATCCTTTTGTTGGTTTACATCTTGACTGGCGTAGCCCCCACAGTGCCATGCTGGGCACAGCACTACACCTATAGGACTGTTGCAGGAGTATACACCTATCTCCTGAGGCATGTTTACCTTTTGAAGAAGTAGCAAGAAGATCTCTCCTCCAGCAGGCCCAGCCCAGCCCACAGTGACCCCTTTACAGGTGGATGCTTTCATTTTTATTACACATTTTTCAAGAACACAAAGTCCAACCTTAATGGAAAAGGAACAAATGCAGCCAAGAAGAGGGAACGTATTTTAGCAGCCTGATTCAAAGCAATAGACCACATCTGGAGTGTTCAGGCTCATGGTAGCATGGGGCTAGTACCTGGAGAACAAGGTCAGCTGGAGATAACAATAGGAGATCATTCCTATGGACTGCCTCCTTATAGCACAACATCATCAAATACAAAGACTATGCAATGTTCAGCATCACTCTATCAGAGCGGAAGAGATAAGGAAAGATGCAGTCACCACATATACATCAAGCATGCTTCAGCACAAGATCCACCAGTAAAGCCAAACCAGCTCAGCAGGGCAACTATTAGGACACTATCGTCAGCTTCTGGTTCACTGAAGTTACAGCCTAGGCTGCCCTACGGCCTGAGCACCACCCCATTTTTACCAGTAGGTTATTGTAGTCTTTACTGCCCCAGGTTTCCAAATGACACAAACCAAACATTCACGCATAGCGCTATGAAGAAAACTCCAGTGTAGTTTTTCACTGAAAAAGAACAATGTTTGTAATGCTTCCAAGCACAGCCACAATTTGTTCTATTTATTTATCATATCATTCTTCAAAGCAGGGCAGAAAATACTTTCAAGGGAGCCAAATCTACTCTCACAAAGATTTCCAGCACGTCCCCTATTGCCATGAGCCAGTCACAGACAGCAACTTGCACACACAAGTCTTGTGGGAGGGGAGGGGATACTGAGGCATAAACAGGCAGCTATAACCATCAACAAATTTTCCTTAGCAAAGCCAAAAGGGAATCCAGGCTACCTCAGCAACAGTGTTCCCCCAAGCACAACCTTTCTCTTCAGTGGACAACACCAAGTATTTATGGAAGAAACATGGAAATTTTTCTCCTCTAGGACCAAGATCTCACATAAGGAAAGAGCACAAGCATTAGCAAGCAATACTCTAAAAGACACCATTGTAAGCATCCAGTGCCCAAAGATTACAATGGTTGGGGTTCGATAAGCAGATCTACTCAAAAGCCAAGTAGGAACTGAAACCCAGTTAAGCTCAAAGCAGTAAGGTTAGTACTGTAACTTCTGCAAATCTTAATAATAACATGGGGTTTCATTCCGTAGGCATTTACCCAGTGTTGTAGAAAGGGAAAGTCAGACTCATAAAACATGTATAGCACAAAAGAAATTGCAGAGGCATCATTTAAAAAGCTTCAACAAGATCACCCTAAAACTCAGGGGCAGTGCTACACCAAACCAAGGCACTCATGCACTTATTCTCCTCTTCAAAAAGTTCGCAGGTACAGCTGAAGATCAAGAATATCCTTCAGCCCTCCACCCCACTGCACTCACCATCCTGGTGCAATGCTCCTTCCCCAACAGGCTGGGAACCGAGAGAAGTGCTGGGAGTCTCCTGACCCCCCCATCAGGAGCAGCTGGGGATTTCCCTTTGCTTCTACGGGCATCCCCACTCAAGAACACATTTAACACCCTCCACCAGAAAAACACTGCAACATTGCTACTACAAACACAAGGTATAGGGAGCTCTCACAGTGGCCCAACCCCAGCCCTAGAGTTGTGTGGGGCCATAGGCAGCCTGGGAAAGGTTATCCCTATCCTGACCCAGTGGCAATAGATGCCATGGTTGGGGGTCCCACGGGGAGAAAAGGGGCCTGTGTGGGTCGCAGGTGGGATGGGGGACACTAGTGAGGGTCATGTGTGAGGTATGGATCCCTGCGGGGAAGACAGACCCCTGTGGGGGTTCTGTTTGGGTGGGGGCTGCAGGTGGGGTGTGGAACCTGCTTAAGCATGGGGGACACCGGTGGGCTGGAGGCCTTGGGTGGACAGCGGCACGGACTGGGGCTGGTGCCACGGGTGGGGAACCTGGGGTCGGCCGGGACCCGCGTTTGGGGGATCCCGGGTTGACGGGGACGCGGGACCGGGGATGGCCGCTGGGGTCAGCACCGCGGACAGCGCCCGGTCCATCCCCGCCACCTGTGCGCGGCGCCGGCGAGGCGGAGGAGGTGGAGGAGGAGGAGGAGGAGGAGGAGGAGGGGGGGAGGAAGGCGAGGAAACGGGGCCAGCCCGGGCCGAGCGGCGCCCGGGCGGGAGGCGAGGGCGGCGGGGACAAGGACGCGCGCTCCCCACCTGGGCTGTGGCTGGATCTCAGGCGCCTTCCACAGAGACACTGCAGCATATGCGAGCCTTTCTCCAGGAGAAGCCCGAGAATCCTCATGGATTTCACTTTGTGGCGCCCTCCCGCTCCTCGGAAAAGGGACCGGCCCCGGAGCGGCCGGCTCTCAGCGGCGGGGCTCCGGCCCCCCTCGCCGCCAAACTTCCCGGCCCATCGCCGCGGCCCCGCCGCGCCCGGGGGAGGGTGGGGGACCCCGCCGCCACTTCTCGGGACTTCTCGGCTGGGGGAGGGCAGGCTTTGCCGGGAAGCGGGGCGGGCTGGCTGGAAGGACGTCAAGCCCTAGAAACGGGAGCGGCCGGCTCCCAGCCCTGCCCCCTGCCGGCACAGCCCCCGCCGGGGCGGGGAGCAGCCGCCGCCGGGACACCCCCCCCCTCCCCCCCGCTGGCGGCAGGCTCGGCCGCGCCGCTCCGCTGGCGGGGAGGCGAGCGCAGGCTCTCGCCGTCGTCCTCCCCCCCAGCCTCCCCGCAGCTCCCTCCGCCGCCGCGGAGCCCGGTCCCGCCGCGCTGAAGTTGTCCGAGTCCCGGCGGGGAGGGAGGCGTCGCCGCGGCGGGGATGCTCAGCTCCGGGGCAGGGCGCGCCCGGTGCGCGCGGCGTTCCCGGCGAGGGCGGGCAGCACGTGCAGGGGGCCCCGAGCACGGCCTTCCCGGGGCTCCCTCCCCGGCGGAGGCCACGGGACCGGCAACGCGGCTGGGAAGAAGACACACCTCTCGTCTTAAATCGCCAGTGGGAGCCTGTGCCTAGAAGCAGGGGTGTTCCTGTAAGCACAGGCTTTAAACGAGAAAGGCTCCTTATTTACACTTACAGACCCTAAGGCAACAGCTTCTTACAAGTGTCACTCCACTGAAACGGAAGGTTCATTCTTTTTTACCCATTTTTAAACTATCGCCGTTCAGTACTGCAGACTTAGGTCCAGGCTCAGTTTTTGCGCTGCACAAAGAAAGGTAGGGCCCATATTTCATATGCAAGGAAGGTTGGGGAAAGATGCTCTCCTTAGAGCTGTCTTCAGTTCATGAAGTTACACAATGCAAAACTCACAGGAAAGCACAGGGGCACAGAAAGCTCTTCAGAGGAAATAGCATTAGTATATACAAAAACCTCTCAAATGAACTCTTTCACCTGAGTAGACTCCAATACTCCATTAAAAAGCAGCAGCCTCTAGGACAAATCTGAACCTTGCACCAGGGTGAATTTCTACCTGGATTACCTTCTGCTCCAGCAGGGTTACCTACTCATGCACCACCTTTCAAAGCCCTCTCTACTTTTGTTTCTCCTGGCACCTGGCAGAAGTGGCCAGGCTTCTCTGATCAGCACATGAGATGGAAGTTTTTCTAGAGAGTGCACTCTAGGATATAACAGGCTTTTGGCCAACACTCCGCAGGGATGAGAGAGCGGGGATACAGGCTTTGTTGTTAACACTTGCTAGGATGTCTCTCAAGTCCAAACAAAAAGAATGAGGCACAGTTGGCATGATACAGGGTGCAGCACTGGTTTGCTCACTGGGAAGCCCATTAGGATGAGTAAAAGCTATAAAATACATGGAGAGCAGAGTACCAAGGCACATAAACCAAGCATAGCAAAAGAAATGCTGTTCTAGTGAGAGTCTATTGAGTATTTGTGGCAAAACCAGTATTTGTGAGAGCACCTGGAGCCTTTCATGCCCTCAGTAAACACCCTACAGTTTCAGTTTTCCTCTAGAACAGGGGAGGGAAAAAAAAAAAAAAAAAAAAAAAAAAGAAAAACAGTTAAAATGCTGAATGTTTCATGAAATGGAAACTCTTATTTTTCCAGTCAGCCCTACTTCATACACTGAAAACAGCATGTAGCTAGAAGCAAAGCCAGTAGCATACAGTTCAGGACTGTTAAAATGATGCAAGGTATTAATAACTAATCCCTGGGATCCACGCTAAACTCAGTTTTTGTTGACTGCTGTGACTTGTGCTGAAAATCATCACTCTGTATGTCTTAATTCATAAGCTATTTTACACAGGACCTTGCATGTGCACCAAGTCATAGCAAAAAGCTAAATAAAACTGCACTTCTCCCTCCTCTCTACATGTCCCCACTTACCCAGGATCATTGTTCCAGCTACACTCCTTAGCAATACCTGCTCTACAGCTATCACAGAAGACTACTGTGCCGTGTCAGGGCAGATACCAAACTGAGACTACAGCTGTTACCTCTCCCTTTCACCCATAGTTGTCCTTCAGTTCCCTACTATACCAGATCAGTGAGCAAGCCTGTAGCCCCCTCTGGAACAAGGCCAGAAGTAGCTTGCACAGTGAAGTCCTAAAACACAAGAACTACTGTTCTTGGGTACTTCTGTCATAGCACAAAAAACCAACAGTCCTTTTTCTGCAAATGCATCAGCAGCATGTTTGAGAGGAGAACAATTCTGGATCTGGCAGATCAAGGACAGTACAGTGGGATCTGAAGTCAAGGTGCCCTCCTTGCTTAGCAGCCAACATGGAGGTGTAAATGAGGGGGCTCTGATTTAAAGACGCCCGTACTGAACAGCAGCACCAGGTACCAGGAGAGAGGTGAACTTAGATGTTATACATATTAAGCTAGCATGGCAGGCATTATGACTTGGACATGTGAGGATAAGTGTATTGGACTCGACACAGATATTTGTAAGAAGAAAAAAATGAGAATGCAACAGGTAGCTGAAGTTTGAGACCTCTGTTCATTAAACTAACACAATTGTTCTTGGAACATCTACTCAGAAGAACCCACAAACACACTAATAAAATAAACCCCGTTTCTTTGGGGGTTTTCCATCACATTCCAGTGAGGTTGATGATCCAAGCTTAACAGGTACTGATCTGACAGGACTTCTGCCTTTGTGGGGCAGGCTCCAAGGGTCAGTTCCTGATTTACATCAGAGTAAAGAGCAGCAGAATCAAACCAGTGAAAAGAATGAACGTTACTTGACATTTCCAAAGAAAGGCCATGGGGACTGCAACAAGCACATGTCCTTCTTTCAAACTGAGTAGGTTTAAGTAAGTTTAAACAGCAAAATGGAAGCATAAAAATGGCAAAGAATGATTCTTTAGGAACTGTGATGCATATGACTCAAGTGTTTACATGCCACAAAATATTCAGTAATATCATGTACCCAATTAGGTAAATCTTAAAGCCAGTAAACAAAGCTTATAGAACTTGGAAAGATAAATAGAGCTGACATACATCAAGATATGGCCAGATGAGTTAACTCATTTTAATCCAAAAACAAGGTAAACCAAAATAAAATTTATTTCTCTGCAAAGGGACAGAATGTACCCGAGCAATATTTCAATGGGACATAAACGGTGCATAAATCTTGCTATGGCTCCATTGATGGGTTTGCACTACTAAATAATAATGCAAATAACTTATCAAGAGTTACTGTGAAAATGCTACAGAAATGCAAATTTTCGCCTATCGGTAGAACATGGGTATTAGAAATGATAGTGTTCTTGAATAAAAGCAGAGATTGCATTTGCTAGAACACAAAGAAAGCTGTGAAAGACTCATTGAGGTCAGAAGACCGTTACAGGGAACACAGTGTCATGTGTGTTTCTCCCTTATTAAATTAAAATGCCATTGGCCTTCTGAAGCATGGAACAGAAATGAGAATATGTTTGGGATTATGGAATTTAAATTAATACCTTCTACTAAAAAAGAGGAATGCACTGTGCTCTGATCAGGGAAAAATAAGGTGATTTAGCAGACAAGGCTCTTTGCTAGGTATTAAAATAGCATAATGTGCATGAGTTCATCGGTTACAAAAGCCAAAAAAGAAAGAAAAATCTACAAAAGCTCAAAGAAGAGACTAGTCAGGAAAGGTAATTTCTTTGTGTTCATACAAAAGCAGGCAATAATCTTTCAACATGCTGGGTCCATTCTGCTTCTGTTTTCACCCATACTGCCTACCTGTTCTTGGAACATTGCAACTGGTACACAGATAAACACCATGTGCAGGTGGGTTGGGGTTTTTTTGCAAGTCTTTGCCCTTGTATTTTCTGGCCAAACACAGTTGGATATGGAGAGAAATGGCCCATTAGCCTCAACAGCTTTGTTCAAGCTGGTGCTGATGCAAATTTCAGACCTTGTCCCTCTTTGTAAATTTATAAAGCTCCTACGGGAGCACTTGGTGCTCATTTCTTGACACTCACTCCATGGAGCTATTTGTGATCAGTGATGGTATATTCCTCCGTGATGGCAGACAACCACTTCTTAGCACCTTTTTTTTGCAGGAGCCATTTGAGCAAAATCTACCCTAGAATGGGCCAAAAAATACAGCCCTTTTCAGTGAAAAAAAAGGTACCTACCTCACTGTCATCACTGTGCTGTCTGAGTATTTCTGCTTACGTTTTGCCCCTTCTTTGTGAAGTAGAGCACTGCTGCCAAAGAGGGATGGCAGGGTCTGCTTCAGAGCCATAATAACCACGTAGAGCTTCTAGTGCATCCAGCTCCGCCAAAGCACAGAACACTCGCGTCAGAGCCAGTGGAAGCTGCAGCACAAAGTTCAGGGGTTTGCTGAAGGTCACGCAATAAATTTGTGGCCAAGTAGGGAATCATCTGTCAGTCCTCATTCTAGTGATTTAATGAGAGGATTAGCCTCTTCCTGATCTGTATAAAATTGCACTCATTATAAGGCAAAGATTGCAGCTATTCTGCTGGAGACTCTACCACAGAAAAATTATACCACACACCTTCTGACAGCAAGTGGAAGATGAGACAGAAAAAGAAAAAAAAGACATAGCTTGATTTTTTACATCAGACAAGAAAGACCAATTCTTTGGTTGCTTTTCTGTGCTCAAAAAAGCAGTGCTATCATACGAACAAGAGGGAACAGAAACTACTTACGCCAGCTTCTGGTGGAAAGACTGACTTGGTAAAATCCCAGCCTCCTCTCAGCTCACCAAAGCAGATTCAGGAGAAACAGAAAAGATGTTCCATAGCCTTGATCATTTAATAGGTTTATCCTCAGATACTTAAAAAGCTCATAGTAATGAGTACTTAGTAGCTGCATTTCCAGACATTAAGAAGAAATCTAATATTACATGTAAAGTCAGCTTTGTGTATCAAGTATCTTTAATCTGAATTAGTGAGAAGGGGTTGTTCTGGATATTTTTCAGCACAGTGACGCTTCCTCAGAAGCTGGAACTTCTAGGTCTTCTCCAGACCTATTTTGGTAGTAGTACCAGCAGCTCAGAACAGATGCTCTGGAAAAAGGGGCAGCCATACATTGCTCCTTCCACCCGCTTCCAGTGCCCTGCAGCTTTGCAATTTCCTCATCCACAGGATGTCTTGCAATGTGTTTAAGAACCCTTGATGGATTTCTCTGCAACAAATTTTTATAATTGGTTTTTAAAGCCAGCAATACTGTTGGTCTCCTCACTATCTTTTGGCAAGAAGTTCTACAGGTTAATCATGCGCCGGGAAAAGCTTTTATTAGTTTAAAACTGCTTCTCGGTAGCTCCATTTAATGCTCACCTTAGCAGTTATACTGTGAAATAGTAATTTTATGTTCTCCATGACAGTCATGGCTTTATACGCCTCTGTCATATTTCCCTCCGAAATTGTTTCATTTCTGAAGACACCTGAAAATGCCTAATCTGTTCCATCGCTCCCCAGGCAGCAGCTATTCTGCATGCTCCACTGACCTTGTCGCTGTTTCCTATGTCTTTCTAGTTCTATTACATCTTTTTTGAGACAGGATAACTAGAGCTGCACACACTACTCAAGGTGCGAGTGCACCAGGGATTTCTAACACAGCAGGATGATAGGTCCTATTTGCTCTCTGTACCTTTCCCAATAATTTCTGCTTGCCTGTGCTGAGCTAGCACGTTCAGAGAGATCCACACCATCTCTGAGGTCTTTATCCAGAGAGGAAACAGCCCCAAGTTGCACTTCTTACCATGAGTGACCATAAATATATATTTTTTTATTTTTATCCATGGGTGCATTACCCTGCACTCCTCGGTTTATACTGCTGTTAATTTACCAGGCACTCAGTATCAGGAGATTCTTCTGCAACTCTTTCCTGTCCACTTCCGTTTTTCTTATTCCAAATGACTTTGTTCTGCTCAGCAAACTGTCTCCTCTCCATCCCCTCACTCTTCAAGATCATTTAGGAGCATGCTGGACTGTGCAGTCCTGTCCCTCTCCACTGGCAATTTCCCCACTTACGAGACCTGACCTTTTTTCTTTAAAGGAAACACCCAGTGAGGGAAGCATTTTAGAAATTCAAGTGTATGACTTCCACCACATCACATTTACTCAGATGCTCTGGGGACGCCAAGCGATTTGGGAGGCATGATCTCCCCTGTAAGAGCTTCCCCAGATAGCCAAACCTGACTGCTAGCCCACCATGGGGAGGGGGGGCTCAGATTTTTTGCAGGTAGCTGAATTTCAGGGCAAACCCCGAGATGTTGCCACATTTGTCCTTTGCACCTGAGAGTGGCAGAAGCACCTTCCAGAG
This sequence comes from Platalea leucorodia, assembly GCF_965183815.1. Classification (NCBI taxonomy): domain Eukaryota; kingdom Metazoa; phylum Chordata; class Aves; order Pelecaniformes; family Threskiornithidae; genus Platalea; species Platalea leucorodia. Next base: position 14,429,882 of record NC_138830.1, read on the forward strand.
GCACCTCCTTGGCAGGTGTGATTCCTCTGCCAGCTCTGCTTGTTGTTTCACATCCCATCAGTCTCGGCAGCCCCTCACAGGGGAAAACTGTACAGGAAGGCAGAAGATCTCCTGTCTGCTGATCCCTCCAGGCTCAGAGGTCGTGAGAGAGGAAAGCAGATTAAAGGACCGTAACGCAGCCAGCAGGGGGAAGATCTGACCCAAAGCACCCCAGTAATTGAGGTTATTAATCCATAGTAGGCAACAACAGCTTTGCCTGAGGTGTGACCCAAGTTTAGAGGGCAACAGCTCACAGTTGTGCCAGGCTTTTGAGGTGGGCAGACAAGAAAGCTCAGTGGCCAGCGTGGCCGCCGAGCTCTGCCCATCAGGCAGCACCTTGGCTCCTTTGCTTTCAGCAGGCAGCCGCCAAGGCAAAGCCAACACTGGAACCAGTACATCTTCCAAATTCGACCAGGACATGCTCTTAGCTTCCCTCCAATTCACTGCATGAAACGTGAACAACGGGCTTTCCTCATCTAATACTGCAATTAATCCATCCATCTCACAGGGAAAAGCTGGGAGGCTTAATAAAGGAGATTTTCTGAGGGCAAGTATGATAGACCACCTCTTGAAGAAGCCAACTCCCCTTCCCTTCCTGCAAACTCACTCATAATGTTCAGGAGTGCATCTCAGGTCGGTAGCAGCATCCATGCAAGTAGGAACCTCCCCATCTGCTTACTTCCAGTGACACTTATGGAGCCTTTTACTGTCGTCCAGATCCGAAGCTTATTTATTCTGGCATGCTAATACAACACGTCACGCAGGCTCATAGAGACAAGCAAGTACTTGCTTGCCTAACTCCCTGCCTGGGGAATGCTGGTACAAGAAACGCTTTCTGCTCCAATTCACAGCTTCTCCAATCACAGTAAAGCTACTACTGGAGCACTACTGTTCAGACCCTCACTCATTAACTGGCCACTGTGGCTGAAGAGCATGTGAAAACATGTTTGAAACACAGATTATACTGGCAAGACCACTATTCTGGAGCCTGTAACTCCCAGCTTCTCCAGTGTAGCATCGCTACAGCAGCAGGGTCTTTACCAGACCCATACCCAGGTTTGTCCCTGTTGGTTCCAAAGGCAAAAAAATGACAAAAGCCAGGCATTAAATAATAATATTACAGAGTAGTTATAGTGTGGCTGTATATGCAAAGGAAAGTTCATCTTTCAAGAGAATTGAAGACTGGATTTACAAAAACTTTATAAGAGCCAACCTTGAAATCCTGGCCTCTTAGGACAGGACTTCCTACTGGGTACATTTTTTCCAGGTGAACTTAGTTAAGAGGACTTTTTGTCTGGGAAAATTGCTTTTCTGAGTCTGTCTCATGCAGTGTAGTTGTCACCATAATGCAAGAGCTAAGAAAAAGATATTCAGATTTTCTTTCTCAGGGAACACTGTTGCTTTTAGGCAGATGCTCCAAAGAAGTAAAAAAATCACCACACTCATTTTTCCTTAAAATGCCATTTTCTAAAGTATTTCAACTTTGCTGAAATATTTTTACAATATTATGAAAATAAAGTTGCAAGGAAATGTTTTGACCTTACCAAAATGAAACGTTTCCATAAGTTTCTCAAACAAAATTTGACAGTCGAGTGTTTGGCTGACACTGGTACGAACAGGGAAGAAAACTCCCACCCCATTAGGCCACAACTTCCACACTGCTGCTGCAGCCCTGGCCCCGTGAACGGTACCACAGACACAGCGTATCAAACTGGCTTCACAGGATGGAGATTTTTTGCTATTCATACTTTCAGGACAAATGGTGAAGGCAGTCAGTATTACCAGGCTCAGACATTGCCAGCTACAAGGCAGACCCACCACCTCCATCCTCTACTCCAAGAGTAAAACCAAATTTAAGTAACATATTTGGGGTTCTTTCTTGCATTTGAGTCAAGGTTTAGGGTCTTTTAAGGTTTCTGTTGTTAGCTTTTCTCTGCAGCCATTAGAACCAGAAAATATCTAAATATGCCAAGTTGTGATTCTTACATAATAGCTTGGGGATTTAAGAAAGTCCCCAGATCTTCTAAGAGTTAGCAACACCAGTTTGCAATAACCGCACCACAACAGGTAACATGGCTGGCTCCCAGAGACAGGAATCATCGCTGACTTGTGACATACTCGGTAATGGCCTTACTCTGCTTCTGCTGAAAACAGAGTGGTGCCAGCTCAGACTGTGGTTTAGGCCGATTATCAGCCCCTGGCAAGTTCTACTCCCCCATGAGAAGGCAAAAATCCTTCTTTCCTCAGCAGCTGAAGATATTTCACTTATGCTGGAAGAAAAATTCCAGTGAGTCCCATCTCAAAACACATAATCTGGCAAAATTGGGGAGCAATGAAAAGTGTTCAAGTGAAAGATGAAGCACCATTCTATGAAGATTGCTGCGGAGCACAGCAAGGAGGAGGAAATCACAAAAGATGAATGACCATCTGGATAGGTGGAATTTCAAGTGGGAAACACAGGAGGCAAATAATTCCGTGTACGAGCCGATAAATCAGCAAGACATTACTTTATCAGCAGGGAAACATGCACAAGGCATTACCAAAGGCCTTGAATGTCAATCACTGCAGTGGCTGTCCAGTTCTTGCAAGCCAAGTTCAAAACCTGGACCATACACAAGGCTCGTGTGATGGACCTGGCACAGCACATAATGCAGCTCAGCACAAGCTAAAGCTGTAACTGCAGCAGCAGAACACACCAAGGAAGGGCTGGAGGAGAAAGAAGTGGCTGCAGAGGATTTACCAATAATGTTAGAGAGCTGGGGCCAGATTCAGACCTGCTATAAACTGATACTGCTCCATGAGGTCTGAATTTAGCCCATACATTTCAGGCACCGATTTTTTTTCTTTTTTTACAGGCACTTTAGGGATTCAAAGCTGGAATGATAAAGCTGAGCTGCTACCCCGTCAGCATGTGCTAAGCTATTTATGAGTCACTAAAACACACCTTTTCTAATTCTCACCTTAGCTTGTGAATGGCATGTGGCCAATGCACCTTCCCTGGCTACTTGAGAAAAGTCCCCACAGCATGTTATCTGCTGAGGCTACTGGCAGAGCCACTGCATCAACTATGCTGCATGACATGTTTGACCTCCAGCCGGTTCTGCATGTTTACCTGGGGACAGCCACAGATGTTGTCCAAACAAGTGCCACACAATGGCAGCACTAAATTTTAGGAAGTTTGTTCAGTGCTTTGGAACCCTCAGATGAGAAAGTCCCTGTAGAATCAAAAACCATGAGCGCAGACTTCAGTCATCCCAAATCCTCAGTGCTGCCTGGCCCCTCACGCCATTTCTGTCCCTGCCCAAGTAGTCCTACCAGGTATACTGGGCTCACAAGTGAGTGGAACCACAGCCATCACTCCCATTGCCAAAAAGCTGCCTCCTTCAGTTTGCCAGCATCAGTAGTTACAATGCGGAAAAATGGCCAATTAAAGCAAAAATGTTCTGAGCAAGCTCTCACATATCACATATCCATCCCCAGACCATTGCCAAAATTATTTCCTTCCAGCTGGCATTTGCTTAACCCACAACACAGAGGCAACCTAAAACCACGTAGTACTGGGGTTCACATAAACCCTCCTTAGATATTACATACCTCCCTGGGAGCGGTGGAAGGAGCCATGAGGCCTCCCTTTGCTCTACCTAGTTATTTGGAAGGCCAGCCCCACATTCAAAACCCAACACTCAGGCTTGACTGGCCCTTTCTCCACCACTTTGGTTCCTTCACTGTTATCTTTACTCCCACAAGGGATCTCCACCCCCCAACTCCCCTTCTCACCCAGCTGCCGTGCACAGATTTAGCAGGATGACTCAGACCTAGGGAATGCCAGCTCAATGTTCTCCTGCTGTAGAGCAAGCAATCACTGCCTATGTCCAGAAAGTCCTCACCGGTCTGGATTGGGGCTGCTGTACTAGGGAGGGGGAAGCAATGGTCGGTTTGTGAAGAAAAACAGACTCATAGCAGGGGACCTCCTGCTCGAGACGCAGCTCCTGCTGCTTCTCTGTCATGGTCTCAGCTCCTTGCTTAAGTCTCACTGGAGCAGCTTGTTGTAAAACATAAGTCTAGCTCTTTGCTTTTCATGATGGCAGAGCCACAAGCTCCTGAGGGCAGTGCCAAGCACACTACAAGGCAGCACATGACATTTGAGGGTGTGAGGAATGGAAAGGCATGTTCCCAGGGGGATGTCTTTCCTTTTCCCCTGCTGAGTTACAGCAAGTATCTCGGTCACATCATCTGTTCTTCATTCCCTTCTGTTCAGTGTCAAGCCATAACGAAACTATAAGGAATCCAGCATCACTCAGCAGTGTACAAAAGCACTCTGGTCCAGCTCTGCAGAGCTGGATTGTGTAGTGTGCAGTGTTGCAGGAAGAAGAGTCTGATACCAAGAGCCTGGCTCCCCATTTTTATTTGCTACACTCCCTGAACTGCAGCGATGGCAAGCAAGAGCAGGGCATGGCAGAGAAAAGCCTTACTCCTCACCCTGCTCCCTCCCTCAGTCACCCTCCTGGCTACAGCGAGAGCTGTCAGGCAAGATCATAAATGTCCAAGATGGTTAATGCCAACAGCAAACTACCTGGAGGAAAGCAGGCAAAAGCAGAAGGATCGTTTTCAGGATGATGCTCTCAGGGGACAGATTGTCCAAGATAACTTTTGAAAGAGCTCCTAAGTGGAACTCTTGGGCCTCCGTCCCACTGCCTTTCCCCAGACCCAAGCCATCACTAACCTGGGCAGCAGGGGAGAAGGGTGTTTGCTGCCAGAGTCCATAGACAGTTGCTGGATGCAGCATGACTGTATGCCAGGCTGTCCGTACAGAGGTGCAGGTACCGCTCCCAGGGATGCCTCCCAGTGCTCAAGTGCTCAGCCACCCCCGTGTCCATTGGCAGAGCACCTCTGGGCTCAGGCAGGAGGGCACTGGTGTGCCTCTTCACCCATTTATCCAGACCAAAAGAAGTGGGGACATTTCTCAGCAAGCACAAAAAGCATGACAGCCCCCAGTCTCCAGGTAAAACATGCAGCTGCCTTTGATGAGAGGCAGAACAGACACCAGCTTTACTTGCACACCATTGGGCGAAGCGCCTGGTAATGGGCCTTCATTAAGACAGAGTAAATTAATAATCAGGAACAATCTCTGAGCTGATGTCTGCTCCAGCCTGTGGGATAGTCTTTGAGCAGCTAAAACTAGAACAAAGCAATTCCTGAGGAACAAGTCATACTGAAAAGCCTGCACTGGTCTAGCAGGGATGCAGGCAGCAGTGCCTGGATAATTTCATTCCCCAGCTTGCTTTCCCAGTTAGGTTCTCGCCTTGTAGAAACTGTTGGGTCACGTCTCTGGTACCCCATGATTTCTTCCCTAGTGCTACTCTTGCCAACAGATATTTAATGCAGGATGCCTGCTGAGGACAGTTATCATTTCTCTCAGGGGTGTTTACACTGACTGGGATTGATGGGAGATAGGCACGTGGTGGCTCGGCCAGCCTGCTGCACAGCAGCTGTGTTTGCACTGCACTTCACCCAGACCCTGCTATTTATACTTAATATTCCAACTTCCTTTTATTCCACATTCCATGTTTCATATTCCTTCACAATCTCCTTGTAATTCCATGTCCCTGTTAAGAACTCACTCAGCCAGCAGAAAAATCATGCTGAAAAGAGTAAGATTAAATAAGCAGGTGATGGTTCAGCCCAGGGTCAGGATAGTTAACACAGACAAAAAATGCTGCACACAGACCAGTATAAAGCTTTTCCCTTAACACATCACAAGAAGATACAGAAGGTAGAAAAGCTGCCATCCACTTTTTCAAGGGCAGTAGCCTTGAATGCCCTTTCATGCTAGTACTGCTGTCAAGATATTCCCACCATACAACTGCTCCTGAAAGACAGGAGAGGGCCCTGGTGGCTGGGACCAGGCAGGAGTGACAAGGATGCTGTTTCTGTCTGTGATGCAGTACAGAAGTTTTATAGTGCGGGAGGTCCAACTGGTCAGTATGTCCTCTCCAGTCTTACTTGGAAAGAGAAAAGGTTTATTGTGAAGGTTTTGGCTGATTCTTATTCTTTACACAAATACTAAGACCACAGCTTAAGCATCACAAGGGTTTATAGAATTTTTCCCTGTTGGTGACATAGGGTTGAGCAGCAGACTTTCTGCATAGTTAAAGGTTATAAATGATATTATCTGTTCATAAGACTACAGGCAATACTTTCCCATAGTTTAATAATTGCACTGAGGTGGATCCTTGACTGCTGGCAGCAGCAGGGGTCACTGTAGTGTGCGTTAAGTGGGAAAATTCAACTAAAAATAAAAACCTAAGGGAAAAAAACCCAACAAGCTGAAGCATCTTGTGACAACTCACCCCAGAAGCCCTGTCAGTCTGCCAGGACTGCACTACCCAGGAGCTGGGAGTGAAAAACTGTCCACCATCTAATGCTTGAGAGCTCTTTAATCCACTCCATCTACAGCTGCTTTCCGTTGCTGGCTGCTTTTAACCTAGTTTTCAACCTCCAGAACTCTTATTTCTGGCTGCAGCTTTCATTAGCAGAGACACATTCCCCATTCAGTTCCTTCCAGAGATGTAGGCTACATCCCCAAAGTGCCTTTTTGGGAAAGTTGTCCGATGCACTCGCAGACTGAGGGTGCAATGCCCTGGAAAGCAGGGAGGAGCACAGCTTCAAGAGCGCATTTTTTCCCTCAGCACTGAGTAGCCAAACCCCACTGGTGAAGCTTTTAGATGGGATCGTCAGTTTTGTTTCCAAAACTGATGGGAAAGACTGGTTTTTAAGGGAATAGAGCCCTCTTTTTCCTTTCTTTGTCTCCTTCCCTCTCCTTTTGGAGCAGTAGGTGATGCAACGCTGCTTCTTCTGTTTTTTCACAGCTCTTTTTTTGATGCCCTCTTATATAAGCAGCTGGGGAAGAAGTTACCTGGCACAAAAAGGGTCTCTGTGCATGGCAATGCAATAGCTTCCAGGAGTTCCCAGTGATCACAGATAGACCCTCAGCCCCAGCTGGCAAAGTGCTTTCCCGCTGATCCGGCAGGAATCCCAATTTCCCCAAATCCTGTTACTACACAGTCAGGGGGAGTGCAGCAGTCCTAGGTTCCCACTGCAGAGGTGCTCACACACATCTCCCTCACTGCTTTACTTTGGGGCTGTCAGTCTGTCTCTTGTCTTCCTTCAGAACTAGTTGTGGTCTGGCAGGATTGAGGTGGAAGTTAAAAGTAAAAAGTGATTTTAAAGTGTAAAATGCCTCAGTTGAAGCCTTTTCTCAGTTTCACACTTTCTGCTATCCACTTGGTCACTGAGCCTAGGAAGAAGGTAGGGGGGTTTCAAAGGCTGGCGTATGTGTTCTGTTTTCAGAAGGGTCTACGCTATCTTTTGTTGGAAGGTGAGAAGTTTCCCTGAGAGGGATGGATGTACACTGTCTCCAGTCCCAAAGCCTTGTAACCATGTCAGCAAAGCACTACATTTAGCTATTTAGGTCTGCTGGGAGACTGGATTTATCAGCTCAGACACCCAGGAAATTACACAGCCTGCAGTCTTGAACCAGACTGAGTCCAGCCAGTCCAAAACACAGCCCAGACAAGTTTGCATCTAGCTGCAAAAGATTGTGTAAGACATATCCATGACTACTAGCATCAGCTCAAAACACTTCTTTGGTTTAGAAAGCATCAATACCAGAAGATGGATTGGGGATGCTGAACATCAACAGCAGAGCTGTTCCCACAACAGTTGTGTAGAACATTAACAAATCCTCACAGTTCACCTTGGGAGACACGCTGAGGTTGGCATTTCTGTCCCCTCTTCACAAGCAGGGATATTGCAGCAGGACTAAAATAAGCAGCTTCTGGAGCCTCACACAAGCAGCCCACAAGACCATGAAAGGAACTGCATTACAAGCGGCTTTGCACTCAGAACTGCTGGTCCCACATGCTGGGCTCAGACACCCTGCCAAGAAGAGACAAGACTTTGAAACCTAAAAGCATGTCCCACATCTCCACACTGACTGCCTTTCCATCATCTGTGGCGTTTCGAGTGGCTTTAAATACAGCAGTTTGGCCTGATGGAGGTCAAACCACAGAAAGAGTTGGGTCATCTGCTGTCACAGCATATTCTGTGGTTGAGGTAACCCATATCTACTGCATCCCTTTCCCCTGCCTGAACCACAAAAACCTGTTTTTTCCTTTAGGGTGGCCTTCTAGCCCTGTGTACTGCCCCACCAGGTTTGCGGTCTTTGTCTCTCTCAGGACTTTTGTAGGCTAATCCAGCACAAAAAGCACTGGCTGCTCTCCACTCCAAACCTCTGCCAGGTGGTGAGATGGATGGAGCTGGTTTTAAAATGTATCATGAATTGGAACAGCGTAAGAAGCTAACAACAATCATTCTGCCAAATGTAGCAGCCTACATCCCAAAGGACCACAGCACAGCTGATTTACAAATAAACACACCTAAAACAAGTGCTTTTATATTTCAGGTCATCTTCTATGAATCTCAACCTCTGCAGGACTTTTGCAATTAGATCTCATTTGAAAACCTGTATAAATCCTCCCTTACTAACTGTATCTTTTAAGTATGTGAACCCTAGAAATATCCAGTGCAAACATGCACTACAGAAAAAAGCGCACACACCTTCCAGCAGTGCCACTGTATTGCTTTTTTTGTGCCTTCTGTGCAAGGAGTTTGTGCTTTCACATCACACCCCACAACTTCTCAGTCAATAATATTAACAACTTTTCATTTCTTACAACCAAAGTGCCTCTCAGAGCTCCACCTGGTTGGCAACTCAATCAAGCCCATGAGTCCCTACACAGGACACAGTTTCAGCAACACACGGCTTCTCAAACTCACAAAGTAACAAGAAAACCCAAGACTGGAAGCTGAAACTAAACAAAGTAAAGTGCAGAAGTATTTAACGTTGAAGGTGATAAAGCACTGGAACAATTTAACAAGGTGAGTCTTCCATCGCTGGAAAATTTTAAACCAAGAGAGGATGTTTTCTATATTCAACGCTGCACTTCAAGCAGGAGTCAATTGAGGGCAGTCCTGTGAGTTGCTCTCTGCAGGAGGTCAGACTGAGGAGATCACAAGAGCCTCTCTGACCCCATAACCCAGGAATTAGTGCCTGGGAGGAGTTTCTTGTAAAATCTGCCAAACCACTGCCCTTTAAATCTCTACCTACAACTCCTCTGCTATGAAGCAGAATCAATTAAAGAGCAGGGAAGATGGAAAGGGGAAAAAAACAAGAAGTTACCGAGTAATGGAGACCAAGGCACAGTGAAAGGAAGATGGAGGTCTGAGCACTGCCCCTGCACCAGGCTGAATAGGACCTATTCTGGGCTCCTGGAGATCAATGGAGTTTTGCTATTATTGACTTCACTGGTACTCGCTTTGTGTCTTCTGCAGGTCAGTAGAGGACACGGGTTTGCATTCTGCAGGGTTGCAAAGCTTGTGTCATTCCCAAACACTGAACAGTCCCACTACACAGCCAACCTAGGTAACAAAGTTGTTATTCTTTCATTTCATTCTTTCTCCCAACCAAGCTGCCTTTGTGATTATAACTCTAGACCAAAAGAGGCTGGATATGAACAAAAGGAAAAAAAAAAAACAAAACAAACCAAAACAAAAACCACACACCACCAACCCAAAGCTGCCTTTCCATTATTATCGTACTGCTGCTTTGGAATCAGAAAATAAAAGCCTTCAGCAGCAGATCTGGGTTTCTCAACCCATCTCAAAAAGTTGGCAGGGGATTGTACAAGGAATGAAAGCTGTACTGCACAAATCCTCAGAAAGCCACCAGAGGGTAGCAAAACATTTTAGAGAGCAGCTAACAGAAGCCGAGGCAACGCAGCCCGGTCTATACCTGCAACTCCCTCTTTACTTTCTGGTTGCTATTTCGGTTCTTCAAGAAAGTCACATTTTTATTTATCCCTATCCATTGCTTTTTCAAAATACTGCCTTGATTTCTTTGCAGATGAGAAGGAAAATTTATATTTCATGTTATTCCTGCCCTGCTCCTTGGGAAGAAGTTTGTTTCTTCCTGATTTTCTTCAGAGTGTCTGCATCACCCCCCAAGCCAATTCTCCCCTGCAGCAGCGGGCAGCATGGTACCGGGATGGCACGACGGTACAGTGGTACGGTACCGCACGATGGGGAGGTGCGAGGAGGGGAAGAGGGGCAGGAGGGCAAATAGCGGTTTTGACTGGTTTGGGGAAACCAGGTGCACCAGTAACTCTGTACATCAGGAGTCAGGATTACCCTGACAGTCTTGCTTATGCAATATTCAAATAACACCCAGCCTGAATTGTTAATGACCAGTCCTGAGGTTTTGACTTTCTCAAAGCTGTGAAAAGTACAGGAGACAGATGTACCACTTTTGTAAAGCTTTCCCCACTTCTCCAAAAAGTTTCCATTCTCCACCTCGCAGATTCCCAACCAAGTCACAGAGAAAGCCCTCAGCTCTGCAAGTGCCTCAAGAAGCCAGCGAACCAACCCCATCCCGATCCCTCTCAGATGCTTTCTGCTGAGTGTTACCATAGGAAGACTTGCAGTAACTATTTGGTTTTTTAAAAAAGTTCCTGTATATGAAATTCTCACCAGGATTATTCAAGCCAGAATATAATGAGTTCTGTCACCCTGTTCGGAGAAGCTTGTATGGAGCAAGGAGACCAGCCAGGAGCTCAGAAAAAAAAATGAGTCTGGCTTTTAAATAGCTAACTTTTTCATGCACAGTCTGCAGGAACCAAAAATAGCTCCTGAATATTTCAGTAAATCATTCCCAATAATTAAAATTGTGATGTGTTTGCTGTCAATCCCAAATGCGGTGAAAGCCATCAGATATATTATTCACTACAAATTACTCATCCAGCTGCATTTACAGAGTTGAAAATTTCCGTTCACTTAGACCTAAGCTCAAAGAAGCCCTCAAGCCCCTAAAGCAGAAATTCTTTCATATCTACCCATTGCTAAAAAATAAGACAAACTAACCTTCCCTTATCTATCCTATTTATTTAATACAGGTATGTCTCACCTAGTAGGCTAATGCTGTAGTGCAGCTGACACTTCACACTGATTGTCACGTTATATCTGTTCAGTGCAGCTGCTTTCAGTGCCTATTACAGATGGAAGTCATTAAATACATTTTCCACAAACTGTACCCCAATTCGGAGTATCCTACTTGCTCTGCCACACCTGAGGGTCAGCCCTTTGCCACATTGTCAGGAAGCAGTGGGAGGCAGAGGAAAGGCTCTTGCAGACCTCCAGTTCTAGGGAAAAGCTTCTGCCCCTGTAGAGAATGTGATTATCAGTCCTGCCCCATCCATAGCAGAGACATTTACTCACAGTCTCCCTGACACAGACGCTAAAGACATAAGAAGCACCACCTTCTTGTAGCGCTATGAAAAATCTCCAGCTTCATCTAAATCCAGTCTAGCAGCTCACTCCTCCATTACATCTTCTGCATGAATTACAAATGCGAAGCAGCATGCACTCAGTGCAAGAGCACACTCTGGGCAAGATCCATTTATAGACCTTTTTAAAGAAAGTATCCAATATATAAGGGTGTTTTCATTTTCTTGTAGATGAGGTGAGGACACCTCAAGGGGACAATATATTTTGGAAGCACTAAGCATCCCTGCTAGGATGGTCAGGGCATGGACATCTCAGTTTGAGATTCCCCCCCCCTCCCCACTCCTCCCAATATGTCTGGATGTTTAATATAAATTAATCTGTTATAACAAACCACTCAACCAAGTTCTACCTGACATTCAGGCTGAGATACTCTGGGACAAGACAGTGAGCTAAAACAGACCCTTCCTCAATCTAACTGTTCAGTGTGCACATTTCCAACTACAAAAGTCACTCCTTTTCTTCATTTTTGCCCCAGTAATCTTGGTGTGTTTCATAACACACAAGAAAGCTGTTGACAGTCCCAAACATAACAAATAAGTTGACAAAACAAGATGCAGAAGCTGTTTAGAAAAGGAGGTCTGCATTTCATTGCTATACATTTGCATGACAGTCACACTGCATTGATCTCGCTGACAACATTCTTGTCACCAGCACTGCTCCTTCGGTGGGAAGCTACAACCTCTTTAATTTTTGCTACAGCAAATTAAGTACACCTACACAAGGCAACTCTCTTCTCCAGCTTGCAAAAAGGACAAATGAACATTTTTCCTTTTTCTGAAAGATAGGCAAAGAATACGATGGTCACCCCTCAAAGTCCCCTCCTGGCTACTGTCTTGTCAGGACACAGTCTGTAGTACTCCTGCCAATGTCTTAACTTGAGGGGTCATGTCTTAACCTTCTACTTTCCAACCCACAGGGAGCCCAATTAAAGTTATTGTGTGAATACAGAGAGCAGCTCTATGCAACTTCTGGGAAGAATGTCCCGACTTATAAGATCTGAGAGACTGGGGAGTTCAAGATAGAGAAATTGCAGATGCTACTTTGCATCTCCAGTAGATGCAATTTGGACCTGTATTTGGTGAGAGGAAAGAGGACAGAGAAGATGCTACCAGCTAACCAAAGCACAAGGCTCCACGTGCCATTCTCAGGCCCTCGTCCATCTTCTTTGCAGTTCAGGTGTTTATTGAGGCAGTTCAGTTTTCCTGAACTCTGGGAGCCCTAGATTGGTAACGCACCTGCAATAAGGAAGCTGCACATCACCAATTTTTATGGCTCCTCAGAGAGTAGCTTCAGAAGATCTAACTTCTGTTCATGATCAAGTGGATTATTATTGGGAATGATGCCACAGGAAAAACTGGAGGATCACTAATATCCCTTTGGAAAAGACTGTGGCAATATGGGGAAACATCACATCAAAGTCACAGTTCCCTGTCAAGCACTTCTCCTCCTCCTTGGTGACGTGTCACACTGCCATTCCTGAATGTCACCTTGATGGAGAGAACGACTTCTCAGGAGGAGGAGTCAGCTTGGAGCAACAAAAGCCACCTCCTTCAGAAATACACCCACAGAGGTGTGCAAGGCCAGGACAATAACATCACGTCAGGCCATAATTAAAACTTCTGAGTAGTTATAGCTCCTCATTGTCAGTCTTTTATATAACGATTGAAAGCAATTAAGGTAATGACCTTCCCCATGCTGTCATGTCTGCACAAACACAGAATTACAACTGTGATGGAAAGAAGCCTGACAGACATTTAGTTCAGGGAACAAGAAACCTAGTCAGGAGGTCCAGAGCCTTTTTCCAGCCTTGCTGCTACTGACTTCTGTAGGACATTGCGTCAAGCCCTGAAGGCAGGGACAGAGGCCAGAAGGTGCTTGTACATTAATAAGTTCTTCTTGCCCAGCAGATGCCCTCTCTTGGCAAAACACTCACTTTCCACAGAGGATCAAGACTGTGTTGTTGTGCCACTGACTGACAATTTTATAGTTCAAGCTTGGACATACTAGCTTTCTAGGGGCACAGAGAGATGAGGCTACCCCTTGCCTGGGATATTCACGATGTCCTACTAAACACAGTTAGCTGTGGCTTCTTACTCAAGAAACGTCCACTCTAGGAGCCTATTTTTTCCTAAACTCCTTTTAGTTTTTGCGAAGTCAAAGTGGAAAAATCAATAGTAGGCAAATATAGATCAGGCAGTGCAGGAAAGATGATCAACAGAAAGAGAGGAGTTAAAACCAAGTTTACATAGACAGAAGAGGCACAGAAGTGCTGTGGGAAGACAAAGGCATTCATTTTCAGATCTGAATAAGTGAGAACTATATGAAATCTGGACCAAAGGCTAATAAAAGCAAAAGCTTGCTAACAGTGGTTGGATTGCACATGTTCACATGGAGCCTGCCTGGGTGGCTCAGACTGCAAGATTTTAGACAGAGTTTAGAAGAAGCCTTAGTCTAGAAAAAATGACTGTGATAAAACACACAGCACTGCCTAGACATGTTGTGTCTTCCCCATTCAGCCCTTAGACCTCATCCCAGAAACTGTGACTCACAGAGCTAAAGCCTGAGCTGAAGCAGCTCAGCCCACATGGGCTAGCAGGTATGGACAAGGCCCGAGGGCCTTACACTGTAAGCTCTTTAGGAAGATACAAGTCCCCTCCTGTAAAAGTTTTGAGATCCCATCATAATGGAAGTTATCCTACCAGGAGAAAAAACAAAACACAAACAAACAAACAAAAAAACCAAACAAAACCCAAACCAAAACAACACATAGAAAGAAGACAGCCCATTCAATTCTTTTGGTCTTTGCACCTTTGCATCACTGTACTAAAAGATTCCCCAAGTAAAACACTTACCACTGGCTCAATATCTTGCTCCAGTTTTAGAATCAGTTTTGACTCACGTTATTACAGACTGAGTTCAACGAAGTGGTTCAGATTCAGTTATGATTCAAGGAAAAACAAAGTAAAACTATGTGGTTTCAATGAGTTTTCAGTTCATTGGACATTTGGCCCCAGAGAGCTATCCAGGAAAGACAGGGTTTGTTTCTTGCCTACCAGAGTTGTGGTGCAGAGATTATCTGGGAGTTGAGGCTGGACAAGTGCCTTCCTCTCCTGAGAGATAATTTCCATTGCTAGTGTTCACAGACACACACATCCCTGCTTTGGGGACCACGTAAGGTAACCTTGTGAGTGCATCAAGAGAACTGGTTATTTTCATGTATGGCTTACAGACCTTTTGGGGGAAGAGGTTGGTACATAAGCACAAAGCGCTGTGTTTACACAGCTCAGCAGGGTTTTACCCATTTGCTCCTGCCATTCCACCACACATGAACAACCACCGCCACCATTCCAGCTTCTCCACTCTGTTTGGTCCCTCTGGCTCCTATCATATTTGCGTAGGGGTTGCTGGTGGGCTTCCACAGGCACCAAAAACACGCTCCTCTCTACCCAGAGCTTCAAGATTTCCACTTCATTCATTCAGTTGCTCATCTCTGTTTCCTCTTGTGGCCGAGAGCCTTGTCAGGCATCACAAGTTACTCTCTAAATCCCAGGGCAGACCACATTAAGTAGCAAATTCAGATGTACCCTCACACAGTGGCACACACACAGAAGGGCAATCAATCACCTATATCACCTAATATATGTATCCAGTGCCACTTAAGGAGCCATAGGGTGTCCTGCCTGGCCTGCAGGCTGTACTAGCTCTGCCTGCACTGGTGTTACATCTGTCTGCACTAATGTGGATATCTCAGGCTTCTTGGGGAGACTGAAATGGCACTAGACACCAGTGCTTGGCAACTGAACCTCACCCATAAAGTCTTTCTGAACAGGCCTGTTTTCACCTTTATTCAGACAACACACTACCTGAGCGGTTTTGCCAGCATTCCCAGCAAATGCTTCTGCTCCTGCTAAAAGCCTTGTGTCAGGCTGAACAGTAAATTGCTATATCAGTTCTTAGCCCAGTCCTAAATGTCTCTAAGAGCATCACCTCAGAAATGTGTTGCCTGTTCTCTGCCCCATTCATTCCAAGACCTTCCCTGAAATGAGTCAGACACGTGCCAGATGAGATGATGTGGAATAACAACTACCAGGTACTCCTCGAGACTCAGTACTTGCCCTAAAACACTGCAGTTCTCTCTCAGTTGTTTTGTCTGCACAAAAATAGCAACGCTGATAGGAGCCTTGAGATGCCTGAAATACAGTTTCTCGGAGAGGGATCTCCTTTCCACAATCATTAATAGTCCAGCATTTCCAACAGAGTCTGGCTGGTAGCCACCTAGAGAAGAACACAGCCCATGTCTCAGGGCTAGAGCCCCAGGATGCCTGTCTGGGGGCTACACAAGCCCAGGAATAAGGATGTGTGCCCAGTCTGCACTCTGCCATACCTGCAGGCAAGTGCAGGTTGAACATTTTTTTCCTCTGCAAACAACTTGTTTCATTATGACATTCTCTAGGAAAAATGCCACTGTGACTGATTTTTTCCCAGCTTTGAAGTAGTACAGTAGTTTGTCTGACTGGCGAAAAAAAGTTCACATTTCCCACTAAGAAAAATTGTGTCGGAAAAGAGCATTTGCAGAGCATGTGGCATAACAGGAAAGGATTGTCAGATTACCTGGAGAGCTGATACTTGCCTCCACTAAAGCTCTATTTTGGTTCAAAGCCCTACTTGCAAATTCTCAGAGAGGAGATAATCTGAAATGCCATAAGAAAATCTGTATTAATTGCTGCATAAGAAATGGAGTACCCTCAAAATGTGACATCTATAAGCTTCTGATTCACACACTTACCATTTGGGGATATTAGGTATGTAGGTATTTTTAATGAAGATATAGAACATTGTAAGGAAAAAAATCCAATTCACAACTCTATCTACGTACCAAGTTTAGTGTGCAATGACTCCAGGTTCCACAATAAAACCATGCTGTGAGCGTGCTTTCAACACCATTCACATGATGCAGTGGAGAAGCCACAGGCTGAGACAAATCACACCCAAAGAGTTCTCCTAATGCATTAAAACCTTTTTGTCATAAATTGATTGGTATCCCTAGCATATCCCATCTCAGACATGCTGAGAGTTCACAGCCTCTTCTTTTTCTAGCTGATTTTAGTATAACTTTCCCACTGGTAAACACTGGGATATGAAGCTTTGTAAATGAAGATTTTAAAGATAAAGCAGGGCAGAAAGACCTAAATCCAAAATTTGAGGATAAAACACACGGGTTACATCCATACAGCTTAACACAGTCTCAAACACAGGCAAAAGGCTCTGCATCACTCAAAACACGAGTTACAGTTTAACCTCTGACCACCCAGGAATACTGAGCCCATCGTCGCACACCACATGGTGGGCATAAACCTGACCCAGAGCATCCACGGAAAAGCACCTCCTGGTTGCCCTGTGTTCATGGGGAGGTCAGTCCCAGACCCCACACCTACGTGAATAAACTGTGCCAAAAGTCCCTTCACACCTCCCACAGCCTCTCCTCCCCAGGTCCCAGTTTTACTTCATAAGGTTTCCCAAAAGATCTCTTCCAGTATCTGCTTGTACAAGCAACAACTTTCTCATGCTTTTTTATTCAAGGGTGAACTTAGAAGAACAAAAGCTACTCTTTTGGAATGTGTCATCTTCATGAACAGACCCAACATGGTCTCAATGAAAAACCACAGGCTTTTATTCATTCCCATCTACCTACCTATAAATGCACAGAGAATAACCACAGAAATAAGGATCTTGCCACCTTGAAACCTTCCTGAGTGCCTTCCGGAGATGTAGCACACTCCCTTATACCCATACACCATCAGTGGTCTTCAAAATCAGTATAAATTATTTGGCATGTGAGACAACGGGGATGGCATCTTCAGAAAGACATGTTCAAAGTGATTAGGAAAACTGACAGCATGACAGCCATGGAGATTTTCTTTCTAATTCTCAGTGGAGACAGAATGAATTGACTTGTCTTGGTACAGTACCAGAGTCAGTCCAAAATATTAGACCTAGAAATGTTTTTTTTATGCTGTGTGCTATTAAGGCTGTATGCTTTGCATATAGAAAGAGAGCATAGAAACAACACTATGAATAAAGTTAATAATTTTATGGCCCCAGCTCAAACTTTTTATTCCCCCAGCAGACATAAGCATGCAAAGTGAGGTCCCAATTTAATCAAGAGCCAACCTTGGCATCAAACTGGTGCTGATACAACCATATGGTTAGAAAGATTTTTTTCTCTCCCTCTGCTAGCTACCACCTCACATCTTGTAAACGATGTGTCTTACGACCATTATCAGCATCAATTATAAAAGGCATCTGCCGTCAATGACAGAGAACTGGAACTGGTATGACGAGGTGCAAGGAAGGTGTGAGGCTGCCCATGCTTACTGCAGCTCCCACCAGCTCACTGATGAGAGGGCATCAGCACATTTTGAAGGAGCTACTTATGCAACTCTGCTGCTGGCAATGAGGTGTGGGGTAAAGAGGCCCAACTGAGCTGCAACAGAAGGGGAGAAAAGGGAAGGGATGGAGTGTTTGGGAGCAGCAGAGGAAAAGTGAAGGGGGATTCAGGTACAGAGAAAATATGGGATTTGGGATTCAGAGACACCCCAGACACTTTCCTGACCTGCTTCAGCAGCCACCCCGCCAGTCCAGTCTGCCCCACACAGCCAAGGAGGGGCTCCTTGAAGCCACACCTGCTCAGGTGTCCGTAGCACAAAGGTAAGCGTCAGTGCAGACCCACGGCAGCTTAGTGCCTCATGCTCACACAAATGTCACTAGGATGCTTCTAGGTACAAAAGCATCTCCAAAGCTGAACGGCCGTGTCTGCAGAGCACCGTGCCAGGCTCTAGCCCTGCTGCTCTGCACAGAGTGACTGCACCTGAGGCATGGTTACTTTGCGAGCTGGATAAAGTGATCACAGATAATCCAGATTACTGCCGTTTCATTTCAGAAAGAGAAAATAAGTGGACTCATTGAAAATATGATGTTGAATGAGGCCCACAGGCAACTGCTATGGCCCCAAAACATCAAGTGCCCTGTCCCACACACCCATATTTAGCTAACATGGATCATCACTTCATATAGGCTTACCATAAACACTTAAAAACCATCTGAAAAAAACAAGAAGGTTACTGCTCCTATGGGAAGCTGTTCCAGAATGTTGCCCTTCTCATCACAAACTTTCTCCTAACTTCAACCCTGAATTTATTAATGTAATCCCAATACTGGCACAATATGAGGCCTTACACCTCCTGCCCATACGCATAAAGACTTATAAATTATTTACAAGAGACATGAATATGCTGCCACCCGCACATGAGGGAACTGCTCTACAGCACACACGCACGTGTTTCTACCTCTGTGGAAGGGAGAGGGTGAGGTGGGGGCAGCTGTAAGGTCATGCTGGGAAGCTGTTGCTATGTGATGGCTCTTTGGTTAACTTCAGTAACATAAACTTGATATATCCGATTTAATCTACCAAAGCAGTGGGTGCTAAAAAGAATCTCTGCTGACAGGTGCAGCAGAGGAACAAACATCAGCAAACAGGCAGATTAAAGAAAGGTCTCATCCCAAGAGATAGCCCAGACACAGGCTGCACATCACCTGCTCTCAGTCCTGCATCACAGTGGTGGGACATCAGGCCCCAGGATTGTCAATCCACACCTCTTCGCAGCCAAGACCGGCCTGAGCTGGAGAAAGTGAGACTGTTTGTTGTTTGTATTTTGGGCTTCACAAAGCATGAAGGCTCATGGAAAGTGAAAGAGAAACCATGGTACCATTCCCGCATTGCTGAATCTCATTCTCATCTCCCCTTTCAAAAACAAAATCAAAGCTACAGTCTGGAGAGCATCTGCCTTAATTTTCAAACACAGCATAGAGAACTACCACCAAGCCAGATAAAAAGCAACAGTCTTCTGAGTGGATGCCACAGGCTAAATTAATTGAGCCACAGATTACACAGACGAGTACACAAGGCTAGATCTCGTACCACTAGATTGCACCATTTGAATGGCAATCTCAGAGTCTGGAGGGTGCGTGAATGCAGCTCTTCAATAATGATCCTGCGCAGAGCTCAGCAAGTCAAGGCCATTAGGGACCTGGACGCTGGAGTCCCAGGCAAGTTGTTCAGTCTCTGACATCCGCAACACAAAATTATATCGCTCACAAGGTAAACTTTGTAAAGTTTATGAACCTTGCAGAATGACAGAGATCTACCGCTGCAGTAACAACTCCTCCTCAGTTTTTGTATTTGCAGAGACAGGCCTTTTCATCAATGGGAATTTTAAGTGAAATTTTGATTTAGGTAAACCTTGGCCAAATACTTCTGTATGCAAAGCAAATAGGTACAAATCATAGCTACTTACATATCCTAAATGTGGCAACACCATCACATGCTTAGCCACATGTGCCACTTTTAAAGGAACACCATATTTTTGTCTTATATTGACAGAACTGGTGGAAGGTTTCTAACCAAAGTTTTTGTGCAGGCACTTTTTTCCATCCAGCTCCAATAATTTAACATTTTTTTTAAATTATTTTTAAAGGTCTTGCTACTTTGGCAGGGAGCAGGAGTTACAGAAGCACATCATCTTCTGGAGACTCTCCCTCCAAACGGGTTCCAACAGGGACAAGGAAAATAGTGACTAAAGGCTGCAAGACTACTTTTCCATGGGTACTGCCCAGCTCCTAGCGCTTATGCCGTGTCACTCCTAGGCACGGTAGGACTACAGCATCAACAGCAGGTAGAAGATTTAAGGGAGTACAAATTTTGCGGCATATCCGGGGAAGCTCAGAAATTGCTTTGCCATTTCACAATGCTAAGCAGAGCGAGGGTGAAGGAATGAAGAGATGACAGACAGAGACAAACTTCGGTGCAAAGTGGGACAGACCAATAACTGCCATCACTAATTGCCATTCCCCAGGTGGGAGCCTGGGCAGCCCTCAGAAACATCATGAGCAGTTTGAATGGCTTTATGATATTTACTCTTCCTTCACCCTTGGTGATTTATACAAATAAGAGATTAAAAGGAGGAAGGAAAGGCAGCAATAGCGGGAGGGAAGAGAAGGGTAATTAGCGCTGTCAGTATTGAGATCAGTAGGGTCCTAGCGACAAGGGAAAAGACAAGAGGAAAGAAAGGGACTGACAGGCATTTAGTATTTCAAGCACAGAAAGGTTCTTGCAGCTAGGGATGCTGAAGTGAGACTTGCTTATTATTATGACTATGACAAAGCAGAAAAAAAAACAGAACACACATTGATTAAAGCAGCAGGCATCTCCCTTGGATGCCGAGACTCAGCAAGGGGCTGCAGCTTCCCAAGGAGGCAAGCGCTTAGGTTTCAGCTATTCCAAGACATGGACCATATGTTGGGGCCATCTGGAGGCTGCTTTATTTGATGGATGTCAGATGCCTCCAAAGACACCAGGGAAGGGAGCTGAAATATTGGTAACTGATTGATGCTGAGGGCACTTAACTAAAGATGACCCCACTTTAAAATACACACCTGCTCTACAGGAAAACCTCAGAAATAGTCTTCCCAGTGGAGAGGATGGCTTCTATGGCTTTCAAAAAACAGCAGCTTCTGATAAAGCATGCAGTCATCATTTAACTAACACAGCTGGTGAATTCAGTGAGGTGGCCTTAGCTGTGCTCTCAACCAGCAGTCAACAGCTGACCCATGGCACCAGCTGGAGCATCCCATTCAGCACCAGACCCGAATTGTTACCACATCATTGAAAGATGTGTTGTGTCAAAGCCTATGACATGAAGGGCCCTCCATGCCTTCAGAGACCTCCCTGCTCTTTCAGCATCTCTTGAGAAGGCTTGCCAGGAAGAGAAGCTCTGCCAGGGCACCATAACAGTGCAATGCAAAGAAGCGGAGGAGGGGACACCCATGCAGCAACTCCTGGCTGACAGCTCTGCAGCAGAGCTCATGAGGGACATTTTTCTTTCATCTTCAGAAGACAGGATGCCAGGGCCCTGACATTGATAGGTCAGATAGCAAAGGACAAGTCAGGCCCCTGTCCAAGTCATAGCAAATCCCTATTTTGCAGTTTAAAAAAAAAAAGTCAAACAAACAAAAAAAACCCCAAAACAAAACTCTTGAAGGCAGGTAGTGTTTCTCTGTGTCTGAATATGCTTCATGTCTAGCAGACACCTAGAGTATCTAAGTTATGAAGACCAGCAGGTAGGAACCCACCTGTCCAACCGCAACTAGGTGTTTTGCTGAGACCTGTGCCGAGAATCATGTTTTGTCTTACACCAGCAGCAAGTGGAAGAAAGCACAGTGAGCTCTGACTGTCTCTGTACAAGCAGAGAACAAGCAAAAGAGCCCAATAAACACATCTCTGAGAGCAGCTTTCAGAAAGCAGCTCGATAGACTACCTTGCACTTTGTCCCTGCCTGGAAAAACAACAGTAAACACTTTTTCTTCCCCAGCATTCAACAACAGGCAGCTTGGGAAACCATCTGAATACAAATGCTCATTACCCTCAGCATACGGAGATCTCCATGACTCACATCCAAGGACAGAGCGTAAAACATGCTGCCGTTTTACAGCTCTTCCCAACAGCCTCTCCCCCGTCTTGCCATGCCATCTTAATAAGTCCCCAGGATTACAATGCATGGTGCACTAAATTGCTGAATTATAACCCCAGGGCTTGGCGATGCAATGCCATCCTGCTTTGTGCTCTGCTTCTCAGGGAAAAGAGGGACCCTTTCAGAGGAAACCAGCTGTGAGGCTGTCAGCACCCTCACCGCCGCAGCCCGAGCCTTGGAGATTGCATGGGTGGGATGCAGGCTTCGTGCACCACTTGGGCTGAGGTGCAAGATTTCTGATGCCTGATTTCCCCAGTGTGGCTCCGGAGTATGGGAGCTGTCTGACAAATCCAGATTTCTCTTGGCCATTGCTGAACAGCAAGGTACAAGTCCTTTGTGAGGGCAAACCGAATCAGGTGACAGAGCTGTGATAATTAACACCAGCTAAGAGTTACCCTCTGCTTTGCAGTGTCGTAAGGATACATACCTGAAAAGGATCTGGGGGCAGGAGGACTCTGTTGGTGGATTTTGCCACATACTGCTTGCCCACAGAGGACCTCAGCTAGCTGGGCAGCAGAAGTCAACCAGATGTCTTGGAGTTGGAGGGATTTGGCTAAGCATAGGTAAGACATCCACTGGATGTCTTTATTTGCAGGCAGCGAAATGATGTCCCCTTACACATCTGGAGCTCAAAGTAGAACAGAGTAAAGGCAAAGCAAGAGAGTCTTCCAGCCCTCACATCCCCACTTGGGCTGCAGCTTGTGCTTTATATTGTCAACTCAGACAAGGACTGGGATTTGGTAAAGTCAAGTGACAAGAAAGTACAGAGGAAGAGTTATAAATATGCATCAGTCTCAGGCTGGAGATCAAGGGCAATTTTATGAGAAAATCGTTTTAGAATCAAAAAAAAAAAAGCGGTGGTGAGGGTGTATGAGAATGTGTAAAGCTTCACAACGGCAAGCAAATGATCCTGTCCTTCCTCCTAGATAGGAGGAATGGAGAGCATTGTGACTGCGACCTGACACAGGAACTTTGGAGACTTAAAGCTCCCTTTGTCTTCTCCAAGTTATAATATTTTGGGATGGAGGCTGTCTTTAGCATGCAATTGTTCACCCAGTAAAATCTAGGAGGAACCTATTGCAGTTACTGACAAACTAAAGCAGTAACACAGGTACAGATGTAGCTGCATGCCTCCATCAGGCAACCACAGTCCCATGCTGTGCAGGGAAACCAAGTATCCATCAGTAAGTGATCGCTCCAGGGATCCCCAGTGCTAGTACTGAGGAAGTATTAACACACTGAAACCTGACCAACCTAGACACTTCAAAATAGGGACTTCTTAATCAGGTTCTGGAAGACTTCAAAGTAAGATGCACAGAAAGAGTCTTTGTGGGATAATTTACTTGAACGGACTTTTGGTTGGTCGGCAGATTGAATGGTGATTTATTTCCCCTTGACCTAGGAAACAAAGGATCAGCACAAAAGCTACAAACTGATAGTAACGCTTAGACCCCATCTACTAACAGAAGAACAGAGAAAAGCTGTTCCAGTTGCCAGAAATATTCCACTTGGTGACACCAGTTACCAGGAAACACATCAGATGCTCTTTGCAACATTAGCTTAGTTTTGTGGAAGAGCCACCCAGACCACTGCAATGCACAGGAGGGAATGCAGAGCAACAAGTGATACCGCATTCATTTCCATGGTGCTGGGACTGCTAACTTTTCTAGCTCAGCATTATAAACCATGGTGAGTCAGTGTCAGCTTTATCTTTGCAAGTAGTTGTCCCATTTCAGTACACTTGAAAAACAACCAGCTTGGAGGAATGCATGGGCTGGTTTTCCTAATCAGGAAAATAAGGCCCAAGGCAGGGCCCTGCCCAGCCAGGAACTCTCCACACACTGTATTTGTTCACTACAACCAAACATTAGTATCAAGGTGTAGCACTCGGCTGGCTCAGTGAATTATTGACAGATTTTGGTCTTGGATTCTTTAGAAATCCCTCTCCAAGCCTCCCAGTACTCCAGCAGCACCTAGGCCAGGTGAGACCACGTGTGCATACAGCAGCAGCACAAGGAGGGTCAAGGCAGCCGTTGTTCTCAAGAGTGAATTGTTATCCCTTACTCTCCATGTAAGCAATCAACTCTCAAGCATATGGGGCTATTATCTGGGCCCATATGTTAAAACAAATAATATCTGTCTCACTTCTGCAACATCCTTTCATCCAGACACTCTACAAATGGTGCATCTGGTCTTCTTCCCATTGCAAGGAGAGCCATTAACTTCAGTAGGTGCAGGAACAAAGTCCATTAAAGCTTACTGCATACTAGCACAATTATCTCCATTAGCGGCGAGGTAAACTGAGACACAGAAGGACACATATTTTCCTCCAAGGTCATACAGTAAATCTACTGCACAGCAGAAACAGAAATCAGTGCTTCTCATTTCCAGCCCAGGCTTTGACCGTAATTACAAGTGAGAGATGAAATTTGGCTCCCATTCTAGAGGCTGGGGAAGTTCATGACCCTGAATCTATTCTTGGCTTTTGCTTCCTGCTTTAACGTGTGACTTTGGATAGGTCAAATTTTGATGCCTTTTCATTTGGAGTGACTGGCCATGCTTAGGTTCATGCAAGATGTATCCATTAGTAATGGGTTAGGCAGTTTGTATGCAAATATAAGCACTTTGTGCACAAGGGGTCCCCTTTTGATACTGTCATTGTCTGGTGACAACTAGTTCTTTGTCTGCTGCACCCTACCAGAGAGCAGTAACAGCAACATCCCTCACCTAGATATCCTGATGACAGAGGTGAGTTCAGGCAAACCAAGGAAACCTCAAGAACACAAATCCCCTTTATGAGAGGCAGCATACCTCAATGGGTCCCCCTTGGCCAGGGACCATTCTACTGTTACCAAGAACTGCTTAGGTAAAAATGCCACTGTTGGAAAACACCAACTCATTCAAACTAAACTGTTTCAATGGAATTGCTGTTAAAAACTAAGCTTACAGTTTAACAAAAAAAAAAAAAAAACCAAAAACACAAACAAAAACAACCCAACAACAAAAAAACCCAAAAACCTCCCACCACCACCACCCCCCAAAAAAAGCCAAAACCCAACAAGAAACCAGCAAGAGGTGCTGATGCTCCAGCTCCCTCCTGCAGCAGCACTTGTTCAGAGTCCTGCTCTCCCAGCTTGGAGCAGCGCTCAGATGCGTCACCCGCACAGCCTCTCCTCAGGGTTTTTACACAAGAGAGTTTGAGAAGTTTCAGACACAGAAAACACGCACCAAATCCTGACCTCTACTTTTTTTTTTTTTTTTTTTGCAAGGCAGACCTCGTGTTTTCTGCCCAGACGGTAGGTCAGCTCAGCCGCTCTGCATCAGGCAGCACGGTGAGCGTCAGACACCCAGCAGCGCCGGGGGGGGACAGGTTTAACTGCACACACCTTTCTGCGAGACTTGCTCCAAATGCTCATTAGGTCACATACACGTCCTTGGGAGATAATAGTCAATATTAACTCCTGTTTCACAGGAAGATAACCTCATCCTCACAGCAAGGATAAGGCAAAATTTGAAGACACGGCTCCTCTTGCCCCCCAGTTCTGGGGACACTGATTTTCCAAGCTGCCTGCTGTATTTTCACAGCAAACTCCAGTTAAATGAATAGACTTTGGAGTGGAAATCTTGGCCCTGACAAATTCAGTCATAATTTTGCCTTTGAACTCCCATAGAGCTGGGACTTTTAGTACAACATACCCATTAAACCTGCCCAAAGCCACACAGTGAATGGATAAATAATGGATAAATTCTGCATAACACAAACCAAGAGATAGTCCTGAATCAATTTATATGAAAGCTGGAGTGGAAAAGCATTTAAATTTTATTTTAAGATTTCTAGTGATAAAGAGTTCACCATAATCCTCGGTATCAGATACTGTTCCCATGGCTAATTACCTTCACAGTTAGACTTCAATTTATTTCTGGCCAGAAATAATGTATTTATGAATGTACCCACCTTTCATTTCCAGCCACTGGATCCTGCTGTACATTAAAGAGCTGTTCTCCATCTAGATACCAGACATATCAAATCACTCTTTGATAAACTGAATTAATCACATTCTTGGAGTCTCATTATAAGTCATGTTTTCCACTCATTCTCATCCTATTCTCTGACTTTTCTCTGATATTCTCCCCATCCCCCCCAATTTTTTTTTTTTTTTTTTTTTTTATTACAGGTATCAGAAACTGCCTCGGGTATTTTGCAAAAGATCACACTAGTGCTAATTTCAGAAAAATTCTTCAAATTTCTGTGTCTGCCCTCCCACAGACAGCATTTGCCTGTAGTCACTTACCAGCAAGGAGCTCCCCAGGCTGAATCTTCCCTGCTGGGGAAGCAGTTGCACCTCTATTGCACCTTTAAGTGCAGACACGACGGATGGGAACAGGGAGTGCTCAGATTAAATCCCGAGAGCTCTGGTTCAGCTGACTGGTCAGTGGCCCTGCACCTTTTCAGGCTTGCTGCTTGTCAGAAACAGCCCACCCCCTCAATTCTCTGTACCCAAATACCCACTTTTACAAGTAACACTTTACATACCATTTGCTTGTGCAAATTCACCAAACAACTTGATGGCTCCCAAATGATATGTCCTCATCTTCTTTACCCTTTTTTCCAATCACTTATCATTGAGCAGCAAACATCCATGAGCTGACCTCAGACAGACCCCACTAAAAAGCCCCAAGAGCTGAACCCAGTGTCCCAAATTGCAGTTTGCTACTCCAGCAGCCACATCATGGTCCCACTTGTAATTCTGAAGAACAGACTCATAATTTCATAGATTAAGTTATCACTTTTCAAGACTGCCATAATAATGATACTTAACATTCCTGGAGCAATTTACATTTTCAAAGCGCTGCAAAAATGTTAATTAACAGCATGCTTACACCAGCTTCGGGAACCAGTCACCTCAAAACTGCTGCTCTGCTGCTTCATTCACATCCACACTCATTCCAAAAAAAGTATCAGAAATCATTTAACTCCCATGTTCCTGGTAATCTTTTATTCTACCAATTAGTTGAGCTTAATTTAAGGTGCAGTATCAAAGTGGAACTAAGAATATTAGTACAAGCCTTAATAAAGTCATGTAATTCCTACTGTGTATTAGAAGACCAGAGGAAAAACTTGTATTACAAAAGTTACAGCCTTCACCGAATGTGTTGCACAATTGTATGTTTTCCATGTAATTCATAAATGCAAAGAAGCCTGACTTGTAACTGGATCCCAGCATTTCCAAAATTCACAATGTTTTCGCCTTGCACAATTCAGCTGTAACAACCTTTGAAACTCACTGTAATGGTGCCTTATATTGGAAGAGACTGGCACAAATCCACAAAGGATCATCTATTTATAAGAAAAACACATCCACGGGTACTGGCTGACACATTTTATGAGGAATATAGCACTCCTGCTTTAGGGAATAAGCCAAATATTGGAGGTCAGGAAGACACTTTTCCTACAGAAGCATTCATCTGCTGCTGCTTTGTGAGAGGTCCCTGTGAAGCACTGGCTCTTAGACACTGTCAGAGAGATAATGGACAAAACCAACCACAAATCTCAGCTAGTGTGATAGTTTCCATTAGATGGCACTTGCCGGACTCATAGCTGGATCTGAACTTCATAAACCCTTCAAGGTATTTGGATCCAAATGCTTCTACATTCCTCAGCCTCTCTGGAGGTTGGCAGAGCTAAACAGGCACTTTAAGAAGCCCTGGCACAAGAGTTGAAAATGAAATCACCAAAAAACATTCCCTGCCATAGATCTGGATACACAACATCCAGAAAAAAGGTTGCCAGTGACTCTTGAAGCCTAATTTCATCCATCACTGAGAGCGATACACAACAGAAAGCAGCTTATACAGTGCCCTGCTGAGCATCATCTGTTTAGTGTGTATATTCCTTTTTTTTTTAAATGTGTGAAAAATGAAAAACTATTTAAGTCCAAATGCTGAATTTGCAGACTCCAGCCTTATGCCAGACAAGATGTTGATCTTTAAGCTTGTCAACCTGTAAGACTTTTATATTTAAAGAAAATGGCTTGCTTGCGTTACAGTGTTCAAGTGAGATGAAGTCCATCTGGAACAGGTACAGAGCAGGGTCAGCAGGATCGGCCGACGGAGCTGTGCGTGACAAAGACTAAAGCAGCTTGGCCCATTTAAACCTAGCAAAACCAAATGCAAGAGGGAATAGGATCATCCCTGAGGTATTTATAGGACAGCATTGGAGCCCAGTGCAGATAAATATGGCCAAGAATACACATAACCTAGAAATTGGAAAAGTTTGATCAGCCCAGGGAGGCTCTGAAACCATTTCCCAGCAGAAATACTGCTTTTAAGAGGGCACTTGAAGTTCATGAATGTGGTGTAGAATGTGGTTTTCAGCAATGGGAGGGAGCCAGGCCAGCTGGCCTGGGAGGTCTCTGCCCCTCTTTCTCTGCTATAATGGCAGGTTGCCAAGGCAGAGGAGGATTTTAATCAGCCCCCTCTCTCCAAATATGCTTCAGTTTTCCACCTATGGGCCAGCCGCTATCTAAGCATTTTCTCTCAGTTTTGAAACACAAATACCTTGAGGGAAAATTCACATAGATGTTTCTCTCGAGATAACAACAGCTGCTCTTTATTAGAGTTTCTTACAGATTTACTCTTGCTAAATGCCCACTCAGCTCAGTGAAGATTTGACAGGAAAAAGAACAAACTAGGAACTCAGGAATTTGATTAATGGAGGGCTAGAGCCAAAACTTGCCAGCTTCAAGTAAGAGCAAGCACTGGGGCTTGCATGCATGCACGTAGGAGTAAACTTTACTTATGTAAAAGCTCAGCTGTCCTCAATCCTGTGCAGGGGAAAAAAAAAAAATGCCACTGCATCAGTTAGCCGTATTTGTAGGCTCTGAGCAAAATACAGGCAGCCAGCAGCAGAGCAGCCATGGCTAAGGAAGTCATCCACAGCAAGAAGAGCCACACCAGCCTTTTGCTGCATGAATGAAGCAAAGACCCAGCTCTGACACTGTCCTTGCCCATGGAGCACTTCACCTCTAACTCGGGTCAGATGCTAAAGCACCACTTCAGTCTAGCAAGAACACCCCAGGAGAGAGAGGATACCAGCTGAATGGTACGTGACAGATGTCTAGACACAGAGGTGGTCATATTTTCTACTTAAGTGCTTACAAGATGAGGGATCTTCCGCTTGGAGACACGCTTTCACGCTACATTTATTCTCTGTGCTTCCTCAGGAAACAATTCCAAACACCTAGATCTGAAAATCCCAAATATCCATTGCAATTGATATTGCTGCACTTGTGCAGAATATTTAAACCAGCTGACAGCCCCATCATGATTTTCCTTAAGAGAAGCCAGACCAGGACAAGACAAGGTTAACTGGGGACAGAGTGAACCAAGAGAGAAGTTTATTTGACCACTGACATAGCCTGTGGGACTTGTGCTGAGAAACTGAAGTATTGCCTATTAAGTCCAGAGAGAAATTTCTCTAAAAAATATCACGGCAACATTATCTGACTACTTTCTTTGTAACTAGCAACTTGCTGGTGCTCCTTCCCACTGTAGAGTCTGCTGCACTTTAGACAAGTTACAGCATAGACAAAAAACTGACTTTTCTCTGTCACATTTACGATGACCTAAAGAAAGTGTGCTTGACCGCAGGCAGTCTAACTTATGAATAAGATAGTCTCATACCACATATCACAGCTATGATTTATTTATAAAGCATACTTGATCTGACACGTTTCCAAAATATGTTCCACTTAGCTCAGAAACATCCGTTATTGGAAATCAATACATATAATAATTGCCCTGTACATACCTATGGAAGTCCTGTTATTACACTCATTGAGAGGTTCGTGGTCTTAGGTTAACACCTGCACCATGGCCTAAGAAGGGAAAGAGAAGCAACCACCATGACAGGCCTATTGGGTAAGTACCACCAGCACCTGGTTTCTCTTACTTGAGGGACATGTTTTTCCTCAGTAGGAGACCTGGGATGAGCTCACAACATGGATGGTTGGGAATGATGGGCTGGGCCATGTGCTGTAATGCTGTAGATGCACTACTGGCTCAGACCAGTGCTCAATTGGGCCAATGGTCTAAAAATTATATAAATTATAATATT
Organism: Platalea leucorodia; assembly: GCF_965183815.1. Taxonomy (NCBI): domain Eukaryota; kingdom Metazoa; phylum Chordata; class Aves; order Pelecaniformes; family Threskiornithidae; genus Platalea; species Platalea leucorodia. The sequence goes on from NC_138830.1 coordinate 14,460,023, forward strand.
ACTTTTACCAAACAACTCTTTATACTATTGGCTTCACTAACCCTTTGCTTTTCCCCATTATCCTGTGTATGTACCATAGCTCTTGATACTCCAGGAACAAGTAGGTCAGAGAAGATGTATATATAATAAGAAAAAAAAAAAAAAAAAAATCTGATTTTACAGCACCCTTGGGTAAGTCCTCCATTAAACCAGTGAGATTGCCTAGGACATGCACCATGATGACTCAAGGGCATTATCTGACCCTGACAAGCCTCTGCAGGCACACTAAGCAGGCCTGTCTGCCTCTTCCCCTTCCTCATCCTCAGGCTCACCAGCAGTGCTGGTACTTGCTGCTCCCTGCACTTCCCGGCAGAAAAGGATTGCCCCATGAGCAGTCCCCAGCAGCTAATCGCACAACCTCTGGTTATTACAGGGTTTTGTGAAACAGAGCTTGAGAAACTATAAAATGCTTTCATGGATTTCATGGGCTTGTAAAAGGGGTAACACAGAGGCTATGCAATAATTAAATAGGAAAATAGATGCTGCCTTCTAGCATCCTGCTGGAGAGCTAAAGCTACCAGAATTTCAGGAAAGTCTTCCATCCATTTCTCCTTTTACCTCTTGCAACGCAAATGTCTCATTGGCTGCATCAGGAAGGGACTCTTGCTTCTCCTCCTCCCAGCCAACTTTTCCAAACTGCCCTAGCCTCCAGCAGCCACCCTGAACTAAAGGCACCAGACTCCAGGGTGAAAACTGCGCTCGCTAGCACTGAAAATGTAAAATTGCTCAGCATTGGCTGACCTCCACCCAAGTGCAGTCAGTAGAGAAGAAATGGCCAATATACCCAGAAACCCCTAGCCCATATTTGCAAGAGCAATGGCAAAAACTTCCAGACTCCATTACCATCAGGATCGGAGGAGGTGGTCCTGAGCTCAGAGGAAAAACCCTGAAGCTAAGAATGTGTGCCCCCTCTGGTTTATCAGTATGTCCTCTGCTCTGCCATCGTCGTCTAGAAGTGTCAGATGTGACATTTGGAAGGATTGTCAGGGCTCAAAACTACCATTAGATTACAATGAGTGATTCACCACAAACCTGCACCAAACTTGTACCAGTAGCACCAGTGGAAAGATGCTTTTACCAAGATCAAACATACATTCAGAGGTGGTGTGGGGAAGGATGCAGGGTCTCTGAAGGTTGGTATCTACTTCCAGCAAAGCTATGGCATGGCTGAGAACCCTGGGGAAAAAAAAAATCACTCAACTGTCTTGTTTTCATAAAGTTGGGGATAAGCATCATGGCAATGAGGCCTGCCAAGACCACAAAGAGAACACAGCTGAACTTGGGGAAAAGCAGTTCGTATCAAGCTCCTTTTTTACCATAATATTAGGAGGCTGGCTCTGCAACGCACAGAACGTCCAGCAATCAGCATGAGATGGGATGACAGGTAGGAGAGCAGCAGCTGATATCAGACAGGTTTAAGCACTCAGAGATCTTTCAGTCCGGAGCCAATCACACCTACAGCAAAGGATATTCAGCCAACATCAGTTGCTTTCACACCTTCTCCTAGATGGGCTGACGGTGCTGGCCTGACAGAGAAGAAAGCTGGAAGCACAAGGCCCTTTTATCCTCAACTGGCCATGCTGCATGTCAGGAACACGTCATTCATATGGTTTGGAGCCCTTCTGGCTCTTGCCACAGGCTGAGCCTTTCTCCAGAGCCACCTGAAATCAGGAACCACTACTGCACAAACTGGTCAGAAATTGTGCATCCCAATCGAGCTGTGGTTTCACCCATCGAGGATAGGACCAAGGAACCCAAACATCACCAAAGCCACTCTGAATCACCAAGGCTCAGGGCAGCAAATAACTATTACATTTAACCTATCACAGTTCCTTGGCTTGGCCTCACATGCGGTCAGTCAGAGACTTATCTTGTCATTGTCCCCATCCTTCTCAAGAAACAAATTCTTTAAAATGATTAATTGTCCTCAGCGGTAATTAATTATCCCCAAGAAGTGAACTGAAATGACAGACTGATATTTCTACTTGAATCCTCAGGGGAAAAATCGGGTTGCCTTGCTATGCTCTAAACCTGACATAAAGTTAAAAATAGGAAGTTTAATATGCAGTCTGTAGGACTTTTTCTGCCTGTAAGGCAATCCCAAAGGATGTCTCAGTTCAACCGCAAGCTCACAAAGTCCCGCTGTCCTAGAGAAGGCAGTGACATTTATTTCCTTCTTATGCAGCCCAGGCTCAGTGAAACCCTAGCAAGAACCAAATAACTTTGTCAATTAATACAATTGAAGTTACAGCAAAAGCTTTTAAACATGTAAGTCATCTGTGAAACCTGCTTACAACTACACGCTAGAAACAGCATGAGGAAAACCAGAGATTTTAGCTTACAGCAACTGTCTGGGAGCAGATGTCATACCTACGGATGAAAGGCAACTGGGTGGGCAAGTACAAACACACATTCATGTCTCTGCTACTAATTAGCCTTGGTGGGTTGGAAGCTGTAACCCGAGGAACAAATCAGTTTTGTCTTAAAGGTGATTTTCCAGCTCAGGTTTCTAGTCTTGAGATAGGTCCATATTTGTTACCTTTCCCACACAGATCAAAAATCAAGACTACCAATCAAATATTTTGGTCAATTCATATCAGTTCTTCATTCAAAGTAAAAGTTGTTATAAGCTCATTTTATTACCTTTTCTGTAAAAGAAATTCTGAAATCCCCTGTTTTCGTCCGTTTTGTTAATAAAGCAATATCTTGGAGTAAAAATGGGAAAATTCCCAAAGGATTAGTCTAATTTCTCTCCCTGCTGAACTGACAGTTCACTTCCCTAGCACAATCCTAATGAGAAAACAACTACTGATAGTGAACAAAGCCTTCGCTCAGCATTAAACCCCAGTGTGCTGCAAAAGCCAGGCTGGTTGTCAGGTGTTCTTTAAAGTACTGAGAGTTTGTTTAGGGAAGATCTATTTTCAGAAAAGAAAAAAAAGTCTCTTTTTCTGGATCATCTTAAGTAACAGCCTCTGTCTCCTTGGTATTTGTACAGCTATGCTAGAGAAACCCATCCACTGCCACGGGCAGGCTCCCCAGGCTGCAGATCAACACCACCAGCACCTCTGATGGAGGCCAGTTAGGTCTGGCAGGCTCCGTCACCTCTGCCATGACTTTTGGCCTGAGTTAACAAGCCCAGGAAGATCGGGCCTGTCTGCCAGACCTCCTGCACCACCGTGCTGGTTTAATAAGCCCTCCCAGAACATGGAGCAACAAGAAACACAGTGCAAAGACAGTCAACTGAGGTTTGGAAACAGAAATCCCTCTACCAGCCAGCTATATATTCTTTTTTTCCTGTTATTCACAGGATGCTAAATTCCCTTTACTCTCAACCACAGCATAGCAGTTCTTTAGGGTAATGATACAAATTGTTTCTGTAACTGTGAAAATTTATACCTGTAGCCATTTCAGGTAAAAATTCACCCCTGACTCCTTTAAGCGAGAGGGCTCCCCAGGGGCACAGGCATGCACATATTTCTCCCACCCAGCTTTCCACAGGCCACTTCTAGCCATGGCAAGGGGGTTGCTGTAAGCTGTTTAACCGTGATCATCTCTGTGGCACATGCAACAGCCTTGCTTCGTCAGAGTGAAGAAATATTGCCATACTTTTTCTTCCTGCCACAAGGCTTGGATATAGCTTGCTTGAGAAAAGTGGCTGGCTCTCAGCACTGTCATGCATGCCCCTGCACAGTCTGGTTAAAAGCTTGAATACAACAGCAAGCACAGGCTCCGAGCAGGCTGGGTTTAAGCTGCAGCTCACAGTCTGCAGTGTTTATTTCCCTGGAAGGATAGGACCCCAGCCCAGCCACGGCACCCTGTGTGAGAGCATCCAACAACATGCTGTCCCATATGCCATTTCCCATGGGTGTGCTGGAGCTGCTCCAATGCCACGGCAGAGCTGCCTGCCATGTCCAGCCCAGCACACGCCTCGGTAACACTGCAAGCGCAGACACACGATTATGCAACGGCAAAACTGACCACAATGGAGCTGCTGCGTAGCGTGGACCCCCACGGCACATCCAGTGCAGCCCCCTCCCTTTCCCCTCACCCTGCTCAGCTTCCAGCCCTGCAGCTGTGGCACCCAGATGTGTTTCCCCAGCTGCGCTAGCTGGGAAGCCTGCAAGGCCAGCGTGGCTGCAGCCTCTCTGAGCAGAAGGTGACCCCTCCTGCGCACTTGAATCAGCCCTACTCTCTACCTTGTACTGTCCCATCCTCTGCATTAACCCCTTCCTGGAAACATGAGGTTACAGACTTTACCTGTGCTTTCAGGGTGTTTTTTTTCTGTCCCCTAAAATGGATGCAGTGCTAGGAGGCACAAGCCTTCTGGTGAAGTTTACAGGCTGCCTACTACATAAATTAATTGTCTGTGCATCCCCCGACCTTGTTTCATTTCAAAATAGCACTATGCTTCCTAGCAAACTTTGTTGGCTTTCTTTAAGCTGATTAATGAGTTGATGTGTAACAAAACTTTTGTGCCCACAGGAGAGAAAAGTCTTTTACTAATCAAAAAGCGTACAACCCCCCAAGCTTTTACTACATGTGCCTTTCCAGGGGCATTATACTGCAACTGCCAAAATGCTTGCCAGTGACAAATAAGTTTTTTTGTTTCAGTTAAGGCTTAAGGCAGAAAACATAAGAGCAAGAGAGAGGAAAAAGAGCAATCTTGCAAAAGTGTCATTTGTTATGCTTAAATAGCTCTGCTTGTGGTACAAACACCAGGCTACTGCAAAAGCTCTGTCTTAGTGCAAATGGCACTTTGCTCTTCCACCCAAATGATTTAAGCTGCACAGCAAACATGCAAATAAATATGCAGGGATACCTTTTGGTAGGTGGCACCCTGTAGCAGAGGCAGAGAGGAGATCTGTATTGCAGTTATAGACACTCAGCACCTTGACCACGTTCAGCCCGGAAACCTCAAAGAAATATTCAAATTCCAGCCCGGGTTTCAAACCCACTGAGCTCGCAGAGCCCTAAACTCCCTGCATCTGGTGCTGGAGGTGCCTTGCCTTCACAGGCTTTTTAAGGGAGATTTGCAACAGACCTCTTACACACCTCAAATCAGTGGCTACTTTTGAAAACCTGGCTGGAAGACACTCATTGCAGGTCAGTGCCCACACAACTTGCTGGAGCTCAGCAGAATTAAATCCTTGAACCAGCCAGAAGCTGCTGTTGTCCCTCATAAGCACAGCAGCAGCACTGCATCATTTACTACATATCTCCTGCAGCTGCTGCCAAATATGGCACTTTGGGGGCATTTATTTGAAGTGTCATTGTCTTCTGTGCATTAACATATGCTCCAGTCAAACCCTTTATTCATCATTGCCAAATATGATGAGCCTTGTTACAGCCCAAATTAAGGAGTCTTGAAAGCACTGCCTTAATTTATAATCAGGAGAAGAAAAACAGATTTTAATAAATTTAAGGAACTTAAAAACAGTCAAAATCCCTTTTGGGATAAGCCCAACTGACATGGCTTTTAGCTAAGAAACACTAACTCCTTTAGGGGAATAAGCCAAGCAGCTGAGATGGGACATGGACAGCCCCCTACTGCTGCTTTCCCAGGAAGGGACACGAGGTCCCCTTGGATTCACAGGGCATCCTCCCCATTCCTCAGGTCTGCAAGGGAAAACTTCATCAAGCCAGCTTTTCTTGGTGGGAGATAAGCTTGCTGATCTTTGTATGGTAGTAAATCCTCAACAGCGGTAATACAATTTTAATTTTTAAATGGCTAAGACTAGCTTAAAGCATCAAAACTTCCAGAAAACCGAGGTTATTTTATCAGCTGGAATAAAATTACTAGAGAAAACTGCAGCACAGGGCATCCACCCTTTCCCAGAGCTGCCTTTTTTTAACACTTAAGTTCAACAACATGAAGTCTTTTTGCAGAAATCAGATGTGCAGGATCACCTCAGATCAGCTGGCAAAGGTCACTGAGGGCCCTGGGAACCATCACCCCCAAGTGACAGGACCAAGTTCAGCGCACAATTACATTTGTGTGTGCACAAAAAGCCCCACGAACCCCGCCAACCTAAAAAAAGGAAATCTAGTTAACAGCATGTTAAGAAGTTAAATTCCATTATTAATGCAAATGCTTCCAGCAGAGCAATTATGCAGCACCCTCAAAGGAAGTTACCAGGAGATAGAGCATCAGCGGGAGCAGAGCTGGCAATATGATGTTTGTATACGGACTGGCTGAACCACTGCCATCCTGTGCCTACCATAACCTCCCCAGGTAGAAAATATGATTGCAAACATTACTTGTGTAGCTAATTACTGATCTACAGCAGCAGGCTAATAAAAGGCCATATGTAGGGGAAAATGAGACATTTGGTGCTTACAGAATTAAAATTATCCGCTCTGAGGGGACACAGGATAAACAAACCAACTCCACGCAGAAGTCCAAGTGCTGAGAAAGAAAAATTCCACAGCGGAGGCTGGAAAACAATTTTGGGTTAATTAACATCCATGAGTCAAAGCCTGCCTGACAGCATGACCGGGGAGAGATGAAGCAGCCTCCCCAAGGTAGGTCAGAGCACTGCGCCGCAGCTCTTATCCCCGGCTCTCTGCTACCCACGGGCTCACACAGTTTGCTGTAGAGCAGCTAGAAGACCATAGACGTTGAATTCCTGAACAATTCTTTGTTCAATATTCCTTTTTCAGGGATGAAAGGGAGACCGGACATATCTAGTTGGACATTTAGACACTACTTCATGTGTTCATTTCACAATGATATGTTTTCACAATTACCACCTTACTTCAGCAGGAACGAACACTTCCCATTGGTGACACCACACGTGTTGCCCCTTCTCTACAATCTTGCTTGGCTGTCCAGGCAAAACCAAAGTCTCAATCATTGCTACTAAAAGCACAAGTTCCCACTGTTGGACTAGAAAAAAGCACCTCACTTTTTCATGTGGGACAACAACATGGAGAGAAATAACAGGCATTAAGCAGTTGTACCAAAACTACTCTTACTAAGAGAGATGTAGTAAAAGCTGGCCTTGCAGTTGTTTGATTTTTCACACTAATGAACAAGTTAAAGTTCATTTCTATCATCTTTATCATTCATAGTGGCAGGCAGCTGAGGAAGCACTTGAGTTTTCCATGCATCAGCTTCTAGGCATGTATGCAGTTTTTACGGCTAAGCGTTATGTCTCCTGCTGTTACTTGTGATCCAGACCAGCTTCATGTTTTTCTCCCTCAATGTGAAGAGTCCAGCTTTAAAGAGTTTTTGTCAAGCAGGTTGTGAACAAAATTGAAATAACCACAGTAAATTAATTGGCAGAGACAGAGAAGCTCCCTGGGGTGCTACAAAACAATGAAAAGACTACAAAACTTCCTAGGGGACGAGAAAGAAGTACCTACACATACGTGACCTTAGCCTTGTACCCTATAAAGGTGGCTGTGAAAGCTGCAGCCCTGCAGGTTTTCAGACTGACCTTAGCACAAGTGCAAAATAAAAGATGAGATGTGCATGGAGAAACCTGCCAGTCAGAAGGAGAACCACCACCACCCTGCTTTGGATCATGACTCCCATTGCGCAGCAGCCCTCACGGTCACCTGGCACTCGCTGTGCTGAAGTGCAAACACTGGTCTCTGACCCAGCAATGTCTCCCTGCAGCGGCAACAGCAGCAGGAAGGCAGGACTGGGGAGAGGGGGCTTCAGGTCTCTGCTTCTTTCAAGATGACCCCTGAAATGCTGAGCTCGTGATGTTATTAGCATCAGCAAGCAAGGAAGCCAGCCAAGAGCAAAACGTGTTTTATCTTTCCATCAGTAATTGAAGTGGGCCAGCATTCAACAGCACATTGTGCCAATATTTCTTCGAACACCAAACAGGTATGCATCTTTCAAACTCAGGCTGCAGAGTGAACGAGCTGAACACTGCAGCTTCTAAAGTTCGACTTCAAGTGCCACTCAAGATAGTAACCAGTTATTGGCTCTACATTACATGCATAGACAAAAAGTTTTCCTGCTCTGGACCAATTTTCACCATTGAGACGATCAAAACAGGCTACTCAAGTCAAATTCAAAAAGACTGAGGGAAAGCCTGAACCTGCCCAAGTCTCTCTGCAATGGTTTAACCCTGATGAACAGTCAACACATCAGGACAGTCCTAGCTACATGCAGTGTTTGTGAGACAGAAATACAAAAGCACAAGTTCACTGCTGCAGAAAGATAAACTGCTCTTCAGATCAAGACATCCATAAAGGAAAGAAGCAGTCTGCATATAAATAGGTAACATTAGGATTTTTGCTTTCTCTTCTGACCTAGAGACTGGCACAAGGTGCAGAAAGGACTCCTGTAGGTATGTGGGTGCACCAGTGAGACCGTCACTATCTTTCTCAAAGAGGTTGATCAGGATGGTACTTCTGCTGAGCAATTCAGTGCAGACCCCAACCCCACCCATGCTCCTTGCCCATATCTGCTCCCTGCGCAGTTGCGCAAGTCAGGAGGGGACATCCTCAGAGTCTGCAACTAGTTTATCTCCCATGCTTGTAAAGCCTTCAACTGATTGGCAGCCTGTAAATACAGCTCTCCAACAACTGGCATTAATTCTACTGGCAACACACTCCTCGAAAAAGCCCTTAAGATGTTTGCTGGCCTGGGGCAAAGCAGATCCTGAGCAGCACTCCAGCACCTGAAATGGGAGATATTCCCGCCACAGCCATCGAAGATACAGATGTCCTCAGCTTGCATCAGCCTAAGCAGAGGGGCAGCATTTTGAATGTACATCAAAGAAGCAGCATGAGAGCCCTTCGCATGTTACATCCTCTAAGAGCATTGAGGCAGCCCCCAGGCACTGCAAGCTCCAGCCACAGTGAGCCTTAAACACACATCAGAAGTGCTGGTGTTTAGAGGCTACAGTCCACGTATCACACACTAAACAATGGCTAGTATCACGTGTCTTAACACAACTGTCATCTCACGCTGTAAGAGCAAAAGAACCATGTAATACAAGTGTTTTTGAGTGCCTGCAGTCTGCAATAAAAGTCCATGTTTATGAACCCAAGATCCTGAACAAAATTATTAAACATAGCATAGTTGCCCTGTCCATTCCTGAAGAAAAACAAAGCAACTTTCATATCTGCAAAAACAACAGAAAGCTGTTCATTTGGGAGGGTTATTTTGTTTAGAAAGGTTATTTTTAGCTTTTTTTTGGACTTCCTAGCTATACTACATTTTTCTTTAATTAGTTTGGCTCAACCAGTGGAGAGCAAAAGCTGAGCAACAAGGGTCTGCACATAAAAGCATTTGAAATTGCTGGCTGGCTAATACAGTCTAAATAGACACTGCAATCTGCCTGTCAGACTTATTAGAGGGTAGTATTGTGTTCTGTATATTACATTACTATTATTGTATTTTCCAGGAGAACGAATTATCCACTGGTAATGATTTCATATGGGTAAATGAGGCTGCTAGGTTCGCTTCATTAGCATCTCTTCTGCAGCGTTTAAGTTCGAGATTCTCCTGGACCATACGAAGAGGCAAGTGTTTATGCAAGTGTTTTGCCAGCCTGCCAACACAAGCACCTCTGCCTCCCGCAGTTCCTGCCTCTGCTGGGGCTTGCAGAAGCTACAGAAACAAGGGAGTGTAACACAGACCTGAGAACAGAGCAGCTCCTGACGGAGATGGGATTTGATCCCCACCTGTAGCGTTATCTCCTGATCGCATGTGGTAAGGGACCTCTAACCAGGACGGTGATGTTTTCCACGTGTTTATCTCTTCAGTAATAAACACCCTTTGAAGTAGATCAAAGCAAATACCAAGTATTTTTTGGGTGCAGTTAGCTGTGCTAACTGCCCTGTGAGCGCTTCTGGGACTGCCCACCCAAGCCGTGTGCCCAAGCTCACTTCTGCGCTCAGAGACCCAGGCAAGGGGCAGGTGGAGCTCCTGCTGCCCATGCCCAGGGCCCATTTCAGATGAGCAAGGGGGACAGTGCAGGACGATGGGGAATCCTCCCAGGCCCTGCGTAGCATAGTGCTGTGGGCTGACATTGCCTTTCTATCCTCCTGAACCAGCAGCCTTCCACAACCGATGTACAGTCCCCTGGGCCAGCACCTACGACTCCCTCCAGCATCAAAGCTTGGTCATTTCCACAGCCCCAAAACCCTGCACAGCCAACAGCACAAGGCAAGATGCAGGCAGGACAGAGCTGTGTGCTCTGCACAGGGATCAGCTGCACTGAAATAGTGCAGGCAAACTCGGAGCAAATAGAGGGACAAAGAAAAAATGGCGGTATCTCCTCTAATGGCGTGGCTGGCAGTAGCTGAGGAGAGGGGGTATCCTTCTGTTCGGGCTTTGTGCCCATCTCCAAGACTTCCTCCGTGTTCACACTTGTACAAAGAATAAGCAACACTGAAGTCAATGATAGGACTGGGTAGAGAGAAGGGTCATATGTTGTGACAGGATATGACGTGATGCAAAACCACATCTATGTGAGCTCCAGCAGGCTGCTGGTAGGAACAGGAACATGGGCATATGGCAAAATCCAGCTCCTGGAATGACTGATCAGACAAAATTCATTTTAAAGGATATTTTAAATTCACTGCTTTAACTCCCTTCTGCTCTATTAGTAAGGTGGTTAGTTGGATATATCACTAGATTAGAAAATGGAAATCCTTTCACACATACAGAGCATTTAAAATAGTGCTACTTGCGACTGAGTAAGCCCCTTTTATGATGTCTTTTTAAAAGGTAATATGTGTTAAGGTAAGTAGCTGGTGTATTCCCAAGGAAAGTTTATTTCACCAGCACTCACCATGTCATCAGCTAATTACAGCAGCACTGCAGCTATCTGTGGTGTGGTGGTAATTGTATCTGGTGTGCACAAAGGAGCAATAGCCATAACTGCTTTTCGCTACCACTTCACACGAAAGCTTCTCAAAGAGCACTGCAGTTATTTGCACCTACACCTTCACAACTCTACAATTTATCAGTCATTTCAGTCATGGAAATCCAGGGAGACATGAAGTGAGGCAGGCTTGAAAGACTCTGGAGAACTCCCCTTATTCAGAGAGGGGTTTCACTCCTTCTTGGATAGAGCACAAAGTCAGCTCTCAAACTCCACTAGCCTTGAACAGAGAGCTGGGCTGCAAATTGCACAGGGAAATCAGTTGGTCTTTAATTCTAAAAAATGCCTTAAGTAGCCAGAGGACCCCTATATTTCAAGGTTTGAGCTTAAGAAACAACTTTGGGGGCAGGGGAGGGGAGGGAGGCTCTGTACAGCAGGTTCCTGTATATCTAATGAGGCAATAATTAAACATCTAATTTCCCAATCATGCTTTTGATCTGGTGAGCAGTGCTCTGGGTTAAAAGCACCCTCAAACCTACAGATGCAAAATAAAAACAGCTTAGCACAGAGAAAAGCTCTTCAACTTGTCAGCAACAGTGAGGACAGGTGTCTCTTCTATATCACCCTTCCAGCTCAAGGATCTGCCTTCTCCAACAGATTTAGATCTTCTCCAAGAACACTTGGCTTCAGCTCCAAACTGAATCCCGAGTTTTCAGAAAATTACAGCACTGATTAGATTTATGAGATGATTAAGAGCCTTTCCAAGTCCAAAATTCAGGTAGTTATGCTGTAACAGGCTGTTCCACTAGAAAACCCTAAAGGCAAAGCCAGCTTCAGGTCTAGTTTCCAAGAACAGCACGTACTCTGGAAACATGCTGCACGCTGCAAGGTCTGGCTGCAACAGTGCCTTCAAGAAGTCACGCCTATGGTCACATGCAGTCAGCTGTTATGGGTCTGACAGACTTGACCTTTATAGCTCTTACATGGCCTCAATAACGGCAATACCTCTGGACTTCAATATCTAACTGTTATCTATGCAGTACACAAAGCGTAGTTCGGCCACGGCATGCCAGCACCTGCAACAGTGACTCTTACTCATACAAACTGGACCATCTTACAGTCAGCATTCCTGAATCAAGCAGATAGAAGAGTATTTGCCAAATTTCACCCAAGAGGGGATAAGTTGAGAGCTCAATGACAACAAAGTACACACCTCTGAGGATAAAGCAGGCTTGGCGTCACCGGTATTGTCACAGCATACTGTATTGCACAGCCACAGCAAGGACGTTCGCTCGCACAGCACTGAAAGCCCGACTGTGATGTATCAGAGCAAGACAAGCTAGCGTCAAAGCACCGAGCTAGGGGTGGATAGCAAGTTAGCAAGGACTAAGTAAAATTCAGCACACACAGCAAAACCAGCCTGAAAAACCTGCATAGCCCCAACCAGACCTTTGCGGTGCTTGGGCTGGGCTGCTGCTGCCCCCACCAGAAGCGCTGCTGATAAAATAAACTGGGGCCTGACATCACAGTGATGCAATGTAAACATACCCTGCAGACCTCAGCTACGCCAGACAACGGAAACCCCCCCTTTGGCAGCAAACAGCCCTGGAAAAGTAATTAGTTTTCCCTGAGTTATTAGGAACATGAGTAATCATGTGTACAGTTACAACAGTGCTGTAGACACTGGACTCCGACCGAGAGGCAAAGCAGAAGAGGGATTTGTTTGCAGTCAGTAATTGTTCTCTGCCCTGACTTTGCTCAAGTAGCTACAATTATTAATCTGTAAATTTCAACATCAAAGCAGAGATAACTAAATAGAGGCAAGGTCAGATGGAAAAAATAATCTAATTTTTTACATTACATTAATTTTTTCCAGCTGAGATATCTTTTTTTTGAGCTGATATTAACAGCATACATATTTTAAATAAGTCCCACTAGTCACATATGCCATCAGCAGAGTGCAGCATAGCAAAAAATAATTAAAGTAATTGTTTTTAAGGACAAATTATATTCGCTTCAATTTTGCTAGGATAACAATTTGCACAGCTGAAAAGAAATCAGACATGAAACTATACACTGAATTTATTTCCCTACTACGAGTAATTGTTTGGATTCTTCTCTGTGAAGAGAGAAGTTTCAGTTTATAAGGGAGGTGAGCCCTAGATATCATTACCTGTGTGTGGATCAAAGCAGCACAGGGGAAGAAAGCCCTATTGATGCTAGTCTGCCTATAGGGAAAAAGCTGAAAAACAGACACAGACTCCAGGACCTATGTTAATCTACTGCGATGAGGGCAGGAAAATATTCTTAGCCTTGAGACAAAGATAAATTAATGTAATTACTCCAAACAACAAGAAAAAGTGTATTACAAAATGGAAGAGAGATTTGCCTCTTTGTCAAGAGGTATTTTGACTCAGGTATTTTCAAAATGCTTTTTCCATTCATCTCTGCTCACAGCATTTGTAGCTTGCAAAAAAGTTCCCTTTATCATCTTCTGTAATTAATTCTCACTGAGCTGGACAGCAGAAAACAATACACCCATGAGGAACTTGTGCTCAGTCCACAGTGAACTGCAGCATCACGTATCTAAGCAGTGGCCTCAGCATATTCAGCATGTTGCTGCACTGATTCATTGTCCTGTCATTGAACGTAACTAGATGTTTATTAACAATAAGAACAAATACATTTTATCTTCTACGCCAAGAACCATCTTTCTGAAAACGAGAGGAGAGAAGGAAGTTCCTAAGAAGGAACTGAGATGTTGGTATACTTAAAATAAAAATACAGAGCTGGCATCAGGGTATTTGATTTAATGATTACCACATGAGAAACATGAAGTTTAACAGAAAGTGTGAACTGTCATGAACAACTCCAGTTTGTTTCGATTTCTCCATTCTCAACATAAAGATTGGCTGCATAGACCAGTATCCCATCTCCTACAGGGTATTAGCAGAGAGCCAGGGAAAGGCATCTAGGTGCACACCATAAATATTAGCTACTTGCCCCTCATATTCACTGATCACTCTCCACTTTTCAGCATTTCCTGAACTGATGATTTCTATCCAACAACACTCAGGGAATTCAGGGATCCACAGTGTTCATTAACCTCATCCACACCTCCCTTGACAAGCGCAGCTGCCCCGGGACAGACGCGGCCAACCCCACATTGCCTCCGTCTGTGGAAGATCTCGGGGTGCACCTGAATTTCCTTCCTGAGCCACTTCCCAGAACAATCTCAGACCAGGGTCTCCGCTCCAACATCACCCTGTAGTATGAACGATTTAGAAGCACAGCGGAGACAGGGGATGCAGGAGTAAAGTTTCCTGTCCATAGTCAGCACAGGTCTGCAGCAAGAGCCCTGGTGATGCTCAGAGACACCTGCTCTATCCAGGTGACTACAAACCTGCGTCACCCCCAAAGTCAGCTGCTCTGCTGACAGGACACATGTCCTTGGAGCTGATACCTGCTCCAGTGACGGAGTCTTTTAGACCTCACCGTTGGGCAGCTCTGTGACACCAAGCATGCAGCAGCTTTGAGACCAAACCCCAGAACAACTGTTCCTGCTCCCTGGCGAGGGGAGCTGGGGCTGACTGGCCCCCGGTTGTGTCCTGTACACAACGCTCAGCCTCCACCCTGCTCCCAGGGGCAGTGCTCAACTCCAGCGGGACACATCCTAAAAATCTGATCTCGAACACAGCATTAAGCATGGCAAAAATATAGCTCTTGAAGGCAATCTCAAGTCAAGATCATTTACCATAAGTCACTTCTGAGATGATTCAAATAACATCTACCCTGCAATGAATTCACACCCCACTGCTAACAGGGTGTCGGAGATAGACTTGCTCATAGGCACAGGATGCTTTCTCCAAAGCAGACTGTAGCCATCTCTCAAATCATCATACACCAGAGGAGACATCTTCAATAACAATTGAGACCTCCGAGGAATCCTTAAAGTCTTTGGTTTGCTACATTAAGTTTAAAGCTTGCAGCTATGTCTTTGGCAGAAGAAAAGATTCCAACGGCATACTACTGTGCATGCTACTATTCAGGGAAAGAAAAGATCCTGCCACACTGCTCTAATTAATTAAGACTCAGTACCTCCAGCCCATGGCTAGGAGACAGAACAGTTGTAGCTACCCTCTCCACTACTGCTTTGGAGGTTTAGGGCACATTCAGATGAAGTACACTTACAGCACAAAAACAGTAAAAAGCAAAAGGAGAGAAAAATGCTGTTTGTGACTCCCATCTGCACTAGACTACAATTTAAAGCATCAGTTCCTAACCACCCATAATCTGAGACTGTTTTCCAGAGGACATCTTCTGTTTCGCAGGTACAGCATGTGCTTGGTGACATCCGCAGTTACTCTCAAGGGTTCCAACTTGCAAGTGCACCTTACTAGCAGTGTTGACAAGGGCCATACTGCATTCCATATATACTTACTGATTAAAAGTTACAATACAGCAGAGTGCAGGTTGAAAGCATCCATACCAATAACACAGAACTAACCATTCCACAGAGACCTGCCAGTTGTCACATGCAAGCACTCAAATTTCCAAGCCTAGGACGTTCAGACTTACAGCCAACCTTCTGCAACACCAAGCAGGTTAAAGCAGATACACCTAATTACTGAGCCCATATCATCTCAATTCTGCCCAATTCAGGTGGGAGGGTCAAAATAACAGGGAAAAAATCCCATGTGACTTTGAACACTTGTTTTGTCTGGCAACACCACTGTTCCACATTAACAGTCTTTGCACAGTTATTATCTGGTGTAACAACACACATCTTCATTCCCA
The DNA here is from genome assembly GCF_965183815.1 of Platalea leucorodia. Classification (NCBI taxonomy): domain Eukaryota; kingdom Metazoa; phylum Chordata; class Aves; order Pelecaniformes; family Threskiornithidae; genus Platalea; species Platalea leucorodia. Next base: position 14,475,652 of record NC_138830.1, read on the forward strand.
CCACGTCACAGCGTAGGGAGAGAATTAAAGATGTCACATTCGCCAACTCCCCATATTGAAATCACATGGCTGCTGTATAAACTTTCAATTATGAAGGGGAGAGGCCGAGGGTGGAGGAGATAATCCTTAAAAGAACTACTTCAAATGCAGAGTACGGATGAGATTTCAGAAAGGCTAACTTAGAAGCCGTGTGATGTATCTTTTGTTTTAATATCAAGGTCATTCGTAACACTCAGACGCTGTTTTCTCAAAGGAAGCCTTTTAAAAATATTTTCTCTATTTGTTTCTACAAATCAGCTGATTCTTGTTATAAAAATCCCACTAATTGAGTGCCACACAAACCATCAAAGAATTCCTTCTCTTCTCAAAGAATAAGACTGAGACAAATAAGGCACAACAAGGCAGCAAGATAATCAAGGAACCCTGCTTACACCAAGCTGAGGAAACCCTGAGCTCAAGCTCAATACAAGACAATTTGAATCAGTTCAGCTTTCAGTGAAAGAAGGCTGAGCTTGCCTGCATTTGCTCCTCTGCCCCCAAAGGCTGAGCACTTGGTAGATCCTATGGATTAACTGAACTTTGCACCATGCACCACACTAACTTACGCATACAGGTACAGTATGCATGCAGCTCAAGCTACACATTTTGGGAAGAATACACTATTCTCTCCTTGTGAAAGCATTAAAAATTCTGGGTTTAGCTATTAAGTACGTATGGTGCTTTCACAATGCATGCATTTGGGAGAGATTTTCTGCCCCACAAGCCGTCTACGTTGACAGCTTTTGAACCTTGGATAGAAAGTGTTCTTCAGGGAGGCAAGAGAACAACAGGATGGCCTGCTATCCTCCCAGATCCAAGACAAGATGCAAATTTCAGGTCTTCTGAAGTTGGCTGGCAACTATCCTGAGGGACTAATAGCAGTGCTTCACCAGATACAGCCGCATCTGAGCAATTCACTGGAAGAGAACTCCTCGCTCTTCTTCAAAAGTATCTTTCTCAGCTCACAAGTGCTCAACCAGGGAACCCTGTGGGGCACAGAGGACATTGACTTTGTGCAATAATGCCCCATCAAGTTTCAGAAGCAGGATGTATGTCTTAGCAAAAGAAAGATCTTTTCTTCTGGGTTTGGCCAGACAAATGAGAAACCAACAGCAAAACATTAATACCCGAGGAGAAAAACTGAAGCAAATAAACTGCAGGATTTGTTTCTTCTCTGCATGTCTCCTATTAGGTTAATTTGCTTTATCTGGCTACACAGCAGAAGTAGGACTACAACACATCAGAGGAGCCAGGATTGCTCATTTCTGAAAACTCCACTACTCAGTGCTGCATCCTGGGAGACAGCCACACAACAGCAATATGGAGAAATCAGTGGTTTTAACCTATTTGGGAATGGTAAGTAGAGAAGAAATGGAGCAACTCTCAGTATTTCCCGACCTTGAGTCAATGATAGCTCAGAAAAAAGATAAAGTTGAGATTTTACTCTTGTTCTTTAACCATCATCAAGAATGGATAAATATAAAATAAATGAATAAAAACTGTGATATTGCAGTAGATTTCAGCATGGAAAAACCGGAAGCCCCACATGGCCGTTACCGAAATGCCCTCCAAATGTTAACACCACCATCCAGATGACAACGTACTAACTCAAAAGTGCTGTGTCCAACACTAAGCCACTTAGAAGCACAGGATTAAACACATATCACCCTGGAGAAAGGGAAAGGTGATGACAAGGAGCCAAAAGCTAGGAACTGTAAAGTTTATAAATAAAAGCACAGGGGTGAATCTAGCTAATAAGAACCATATAGGTGGGTTTTGAGGCAATTAAAGATTACTCCAATGCTATTTCAATCATTTCCGCATGGCAGGGGTAAAAATTTACAAGCAATTTTTAACACTTTTCATTGCATGGGGAGAGTAGTTAGGTGGTGTATGCATGTGTTATATCATCAGTTCTGCGCTCCTTATTCTAGTACCAACTAAGCAGGACCTTAAACTGCAGCTAATTAAGCAGAACCTAAATTCAGCAGGTTTGCATGACTTGCAGCACAGTTTTAAAAGAATATCCTGAAACACTCAGTATGATCGATATCGGTTTTAAACACATCTTGGGCACATGGAAGTTGCAATGGCTGGAACAAAACCTGCTGATGTGCTAAGTATTTTAAAAGGCAAATAGAAAATCCTAACAATGATCTCCAGTAAACTAAAAAAGCAATAAAATTAATCTGTATAAACTAGAAATTCTCCAGAACAGAGGGTATCTAGTATTATTGACTTTTAACAAAAAAAGTTTTAAGTAACAATTAAACTTTTACTTAACATGATTTTACTCTTTTGTTATTAAAATGACATTGGTGATTTTCCATACAGAATTTAGCTTCACACTACATGATGATTTCATTAAGATGAAGAAATAATACGATATGTATTAATGGATGAAAATCACCTCATGCAGTGGTGACTAAATAGTCACAGGTATACATATATGTTCCTACTGAGGACTTGGCAGAGGCTGGTCCTTGGCCCTATGGTGTAAATACATATGTCAATGAGTGGAAGAGAGCCTAAAATCATTACTTATCAAGCCTGAAGATGACAAAGTGTGGGATTGCTAAATAACTGAGAAGACATCAATAGATCTGCATGGCTAAATAAGCTACACCAAAGAATACAGTATAGTCTTCAGTACTGCCACACAAATGATGGGAACAGCATCCTATGAAGCCATTGATTTTGGCAGGAGCTTCCTGGTCAACATGGAAAAATATCAGCTGAGCACACTGTGCTGGAATGGTCCTGGAGTCAAGAGAGCTCAGAGGCGCTTTGGATGGGGGATGCTCAAATTAAAAAAAAAAAAAAAAAAAAAAAAAACAGTGTGTGGCATTTGACATTAATACTGTCAAAATTATGATAAGTTTTAATGCTTGAAATTCAAGAAGGATATTGAAAAACTGGATCCAGTGCAAAGAACCACCAAGAGGATGATTAAAGGACCAAAAGCTCAGCTTAGAGAAAGGCTCTAGAAGAACCATCTGTTCTCCTTAACGAAGGGAGAAGGTTAATAGGACAATCTGATCACAGTTTGCAAGTACCTACGTAAGGAACAGAAATTTGATCAGAGAGCTCTGTCCTTTAGCAAATCCAGTCTAACAAGAGGCAATACAAAACCAGACCAACTCGGGTCCAAAACAATACATGTTTATGATGGTTAACTCTATCAGTTAATGCTGATGTTGGCAGTATTACCAGTACTGATACCTGTCAGTAAGGCTGAATGCAGGACAGTAAATGCTGTCATGGATTCTCCTTTGCACATTAAAAACATGATGGGAGGATTTTTTTTTTTTCCTACTCAGATGCAGCTTTCTAGCTAAAAAAGGAATTAATTCAGAGCAGCCAGGGAATTATTTTCATAGCACAGACTTTGCATGAGCAGCTCTGTGTGTCCCATGAGGCCCCTACAGAGGGAGCATCGCTCCAAGGTGGGGACAGTGGTGTGCTGCTGGGGACAGGCTCTGTCACTCTGGCAGCTCTCAGGAATGAAAGTTTAAGACTGAAGCATCTCTGCTGTACCATGGGCTGGCCAGCATTCCCCCACCAAGCTGGTAGTTATCACAGTACCTCACCCCTCAGCGTCTCGCACAAAACATGATTATTGGAAGTAGGACATGCACATTCACATGGAGCCCAAACCCCATGGAGCTTCAGCTCAGCCCACATCCTGCAGGACCCTGGACCATGCAGCAAGGCAACAGCTATAACCAGGCATACAGTGAAGAATCCAATCCTTATTTAAAGAAATCCCATTTTAAGATTAAATATTCACTGTGTATTGTGTATTATTTAATTTTTTAGAAGGATTGGGGGAGATGGCTTTCCTCCAAATGCTCTTTGTCTCTGGAAGCTGAGGGAGGAGAGCATCAGCTGCAGGACCCCCACTAGTTCTCGACGTGGACCAGTTGTTTCTGGCTCAATAGGTTGTGCTGAGAACAGCCCCTGGGGGGGCCTTTAGGATAAATGCACCCCAGTCACAGGCCTGGGCAGCCTCTTTAAGTCACCTTGTTAATAACCCAGCAGAGTTAAGGAATAAGTAATTTAACTTCTTCAGCATGTTTTCTTAACAAGCTCTTTGACTCCTCTGTGCTATAGGTTCGTGGCAGAACATTTCCTCAGGGCCAGGAATAAAGGCACAGAAGCAAGTGGAGTTTGTTCTGCAGAGTGTGGTATACTTTGAGGGAACCCAAAGGATGCATGAGGTGCCTTGGGACTCCCCACCTCAAGTCTCTGTTCTCTCACCACATGCTATGAAAGCATTTGTGGCTCCAACCTTTCAGTACAGACCTATTCCTCCTCTTCTGTCCCTTACACTTATTGCAAATCAATGCTTCCTGCCCTACGCCCTGCATATAGGAGCTGTTTTTAAGGGAAACAACTACAGAGCAGAAGCTGATACCTCAAATCAGACGTGCAAGAAGCTGCTGGTGGACTTCTAGAGGTGGGGACCTGGGGGAGAAGGGGAGAGAGAGTTTGGCTAGAGGCAGAAGCAGCCTATAGAGCAGCCAGCAGCAGGCTGGCTATAGGTAACCATTTATTAATTCAGTTTATAAAAGCCAGACCCCAGTAACGACAGCAGGGAGTTGAACCCTACACTGTGTGTGGGTGCCTCATGCAGCAGCCTTCACAGGAAAGGCTCTGCTGAAAAATTCCCAGCCCAGTCCCTCTGCCAAGCCTGCTGCTCTGCTCCTGCTGTTCCTGCACACAGCCGATGATGTTTTGGAGGGGGAGGGAGCCCGTCCCTTTCTGGCAACGCAGGCACCTCATGTAAATTCATTGAATAAATGCAGTCATTTCTCTCAGCTGATCCATCCCCACGTGCGCATGCTGAAGCTGTGCCAGACCCTCAATGCAGCCAACTCTCCCACAGTTCATCACTCCTGAAGGTGAAACTGTTTGTCACCCTTATCGGCATTTCCCCCTTCCCTTCCCATCCCCTGCCTGCCCCAAACTACCTTCCCTGAATTTCCTAGCCCTCCTTCCTCACAGGAGCTTTGCTCTGCACAAGTCAAAATGCAACCCAGGCAGAGCCTTGAAAGAGACCTTGGAGAGTAAAGGACGTTATAAATAAAGTTATTTTAAGCTGAGGAAAACCGCATTTCCCTTAAAGGTTGACTTCAGTCTCTAGAGCCCTTGAATTTTTAAGCTTAAATCTGTCTCCTTGATAAGACTCCACAGTAGCTGAGACCCACAAAGATGTTTCCAAAGCACCATCAGACATAAATAACTGGAAACAAAACTGGAGCAACCTCATTGGATGCTCACATGAGCTTTGGCTTCTGCAATCATTCCATGTGAGCCTGTTAGCCATCTGAAACAGCACAACCCTCAGCTCTTCATGGAAGAGGAAGACTGTGCTGGATCAGCTGGAGCTGATCCTTTTCCCCTCTATTTTGGAGTAACCACCAACTCCTAGTCCCAACCTGACCTGAAGAAATTAAACTCCAATTAGACTCTAATTAAACACATGAGGCTCTGAGTCAGCAGGGCTGCAGTCTGGAGCCCACTCTACCCTCTACTGACTCCGAGATCCATGAAGGTCTGCAACACCTTATCACCTCCCACAGGGCTGGACAGAACATGGAACAGATCTCCTTCCTGCAAGGGATGCTTGTCACCTCTAGGTGCTGGTCTGAGCAGAGGCCTCCACACTAACCATGGAAATCCAGGGCTTTCAGGGTCTGTTTCACTTTGTGCAGTGTAACTACTGGAAGCTCAACACACGCGGACAAAATATACTTCAAAATTCATGGACCCTAAGCTTTTATCCAGCTGTGGAAGCCCTATGGGCTTAGGTTTACATCCTCTTCACATTTATTAATTTCAGCTGCTGTAGGAGCCTTCTCAAACAGGAAAATGGGGTTTTGGTTCTCCAATATTAAGCATCTTAGCAAGTAAAGCAAGGGAGGTACTGACAGCATTTAGTGAGAGATCTGTCAGAGGAAGAGATGGAAAGAATCTATTATTTTAAAGAATACACAAGCAACCAGCCAGATGAAGAACCTTTTAGAGACATTTTTCTGGCTTTTCTGGATTTGTGGAGGGAGCGATACAGGGATTTGTATCAGGCCCTTTTCCAGGCTTGGTTATATAGCTCTAGCTCTGTATGCACTGCTAATGAGATGAAACATTACTTACTTTCCAGAAGTAACTGGTGATTGAGGATGCCTTAAATTGAGACTCTTCATATGGCTTTTAATTGCATTTAAAATAGCGTGTAATCATTTATCAAATCTGTTACCTTTCAAAGCACCTTCAACTTCATTTCTAAAAATAGGCACTACAGCCCCCAACCACTAGAAAATTCCTGCCCATACCTTGCCACCTTTTCCTTGTACATTTTCACAACTAGGTCACACAGGGCAGCAGTGACAGAAGTAACCCTGTAGAGACATGCATGGTAGCTTTAAAAACAGGGTAGTTCAGACTTTGCAGACTTGCTTCTTAAAAAAGCATCTCTACATTTGGAACCAAACCCAAAATTCAAACTTCAGAACAGCCAAAAATTTGTCATTGCAACTCAGATCCATTTGGTTCCCCCCTGATTTCCTCTGCCCAGAGGAGCAGCTTTTTGCATCTGCTCAGCACAGGCCCTATGGCACATGCGACCTCACCCTGCTGCAGGAGCATCAGTGGCATCTCACTCCTGGAAGAGGTGCAGCTTCAGACGCAGCTGAGCTCCAAACTCTGGGGGAAGCCAACAGCAAAAGTAGAGAAGGTCTCACATTTTTCTCCCTGCCTTGAGTGTTGTACAAACTAAGCTGTCTGTCGCTGGATCTTTTGAAATTGAGACTGGATTATCATTTGAAAAGCCAGAACAGGAATCCAGCTAAGGGTCCCCTGGCAACTCAAGGATGCTCCTTTAACACAGCATGTTGACATAGTACGTACACGCACACAGCCGCCTCTAGCAAGAAAGCCTACGACACGTCAAAAAACAACCGTACTCACTTCTTAGCTTCAGAGTCCAAAAGAAGTCACTGTAGTAATGTGGTTTAATCTGCACTGCAGAGCATAGGCCAATGCTCTTAATTTTTTAATGCAGCATCTCTGGACCATACAAACTTAAGAAAAACTGTGTTTTGATCCCATTAGTCTGAGCTAAGTAAAGCTACATACCTGCTTAGCTCTCTGCAGTCCTCACTCTCTAATGTGGACAATATCAGGTTTACACTTTTCTGCATGTGGCTCCATCTGCATGCTTTAGGCTCAGATGCAACACATCTGCTTTAGCATCTGCAACTACACCATAATTTCTTAGTATGATTTAAGAGGCAGTAATTCAAGATAGCCAATAATACTTGACCAGTGAGTTCAGGCTGCCACAGCGTAATTGTGTGCTGCAGCTCTAAAGACACTGAAAAGAGGCAGCAGATCTGCAACGAGGAGCAGAGCCCCGTGCAGAGCTTTACAAACTGCTGCTGCTTAGAGCTGCTTTGAATGAGCCACAGCCACCTCTAACTGGCCTCACGCTATCAGAGTGAAGAGGTCTGAGCCTTGCACCAGTTCTAGAAGCTAGAGGTGTCCAGCTTTGCCCAGTTCCTCATTGTTTTCCATTCTCCCTTCTTCCATGCATTAATAAGATCAATCCACTGCCTCCAGATTTCCCTCAGCTTTAGAGAGCTTGTTACTAGACATTACAGAAACATGTAAACCATTAACAGACTCTCTAAAGACATGTTCCCTGAAGGGGGGGATACTTTCCTTAGATGGTCACATTTAGCTCCTTTATATATCATAACTGCTACTAGATCATTTCCAGCTCAGTAATACCCTGAAGGAATGATTTGAATCTGGACTGAAAGCACTATCATACACAAACACAAAAAGGGATAGTGCCTGTCAAGCATTTACAGTCTCAACAGGTAAATAAAGAAAACCTGACTGCACATCAAAAGCATAGTAAAGGGACAAGACTTGACTAAGGTCACAGAGCAAGTAAGTGGAGAGGTATGATTATTACCAGGGTGTCCTGAAACCACCCCAGCAGCTTGTCCTCCTTCCCTGCTCAGTTGCCAACCTGCTGAACATGACCCTTAACTGTAACTTCTTTGCAGACCTATCTTATTGATGCAAAAATATTAACAGTAAGTGGAGCCTGCACCACAGCTGCAGTCATCATCAGATATTCTCCTCAGCAGCTATGGGATGATTTGTCACTTCTGCATTCGCATTCATTTGGGCTCCTCAGCTCCACAAATGTAGCCCAAACAGGAGTTACTCATTCACCATTTGATCCATAAATAGACGCGGGTTGGCAAGAAACAGGTCACCAGGAAAATGCAATTCAGCAGACAGAACCAGCACCTACCACCAGCCCCAGCAAACCAAAGTCACCCCTGGCAACTTCAAATCAATGGCTCTACAAGAATCACCTGCCCAGTTCCTGACACTGACTTGTTCATCATGAATGCACTTCCACTTATTATCTCCATTATTAAGACCCAACTCAAAGCCATTGTACAAATCTTAAGTACAGACTCATAAGAATAGATATTTTCTAGCACAACTCTCAGAAAGTCTAACTTTGTGTCTACTTCCAGGTGAGGTTATTTCTCTCACATACACCCCAATGTCTATGCTAGATCAACTGAACATTGTTAGAGCTGCAGTCTCAAGTCTGAAGTATTGATACAGAGATTAGCTTTGAACTCACTTGTGTTACATTATAAATGCCAGAGCCAACTTAGAGCAAAAAAAAAAGGCACTATTTGCAATATTGCTCTAATTAAGCTCATTTGCTACCAGACACAGTTCAGGTAACATTTGCCATCACTACATCCCATAGGTTGCATGGACAATGTGGTAAATGGCTGCTGTTGTAGCAAAGTTAATAAGTAGTACATTTATATATATATATGTATGTGTGTATATATATGTATATACACAAACGCACAGAGTATATATATTCTAGTCCACAGTCACTGGACAAATAGAGCTGCTGTTTGGCACTACCAGAGAAATCCCTATTACAAGGAGGACAAAATAACTACAAACCTGGAGCAATTCAGGGTACCCTCCAACAGTGTTGCCAAGCACTGAAACAGCTCAGTGTACTTCTTGTGCACTTCTGACATCTGACACAGCCAACAGCTGGAACTGCCGGCTCCCAGGAGATCCTACAGGGAAAAAGTGCTCCCAGCTGGCTCTTGCATTAACAAAAAAGGTTTTTTGGTCATAAAATGCCTTTTAATTGAAGCTTAATTAGAAGGAGAAATCTTGATTAAATTTACTTGAGAAAAACATTCCTCAGGTCCAGGTTGGAAATAGAGACTAGTACTCTGAACAGATGGGGATCCAGGTATCCTGATGAAAGATCATTTCACTCTGTGTAAACAAGAAGTGTGAAAGCATCTATAACACCAAAAAAGCTGTGGGGAAAAAAAACATTGATTTCTAACTGCCTGTCAAATAACCTACAGCAGTTGCTGTGTACGTGGATGCACGCAGGCAGGATCAATTCTCCCAAGATCTTTACTTGGATTTTGCAAACAAGAGACAGGCATTTCTTTCTCTGCTCAGCAAACACTCAAGGCACCAGAAAACTAAAAACTGTTTCTGTGAAGCATATTGTTATTACAAGGCTACATCTTGCATGGCTGTGCTGGCCACAGTCGCTACTGAGAGGGTGAGCTTGGAGCACTGGCTCCCTGATTTGGTCCAATCTTCTAACACTGCAGCAACTGGCATGAAAACCCTCTTAGCAGGCTGCTATGGAGAAAGCAGAGATTTATGCTTGTCATGTCCACGAAGAAATGTGGACCCATCACACAGACCAGTGGCTCTGTGCTCAAACGTAGTACGTCAATAGCTATATTAAGCAGAGGTACGAAGCATTTCCCAAACAGCTTTTATTGTTCAGGCACTAACCTCAACCTGGATTTTACCAGATTTTACCTGCTACTATTTTTCCTTTTCTTCATGCTCATAACACCTCCAGGGGATAGCTGTCAGATTAATATTATAGGTTTGTTTTAGAAACATCTGATTTTAACTTGTGACCAGCATCTCTGCATACTGTACACTAGGAAGATGCCAGTGTTTTCATGTGCCTGCTGTGTCAACAAAGACATTTAGGGGACTGTACAGCAGGTACCATCCAAAAGTTCAGAACATTTCATAAACACTAAGTCTTAAAGCATCCACAGTGAAATATTATCACCATTTCACAGATGGACACATTGAGGTTGTGAATGGCCAGTGGACAAGGTTGCTTCTATTTCTGCTTCTGCCTCCAGTTTACAGAGTGCCCTGGCACAGGTCACTGCACCAAACACCTCCTTGGTACGGGAAAACACTTCCCCACACATTTCCAAAAGCTTGCACCAGGCCTGCTCCTGTGCTTAAGAGAGGCATGGGGCTCAGCACATCAAGAAAGGAGCACAGCTTTGCCAGCTCCTGCAATGCCCTTCTGAGAGACTGACAGTCTGCAGGGCTTCTCCTGGAAGCCTGGAGTCTGGGGCTGTAACTGTGCTTAGCTTTTATTTGACACATCTAGCTTTTGAAGTCAAAGAGGAAAGTTTCAATTGCAGCCTGTAGCAGATGCATGCATGTCTATGCAGAAATGCAGCAGAAGAACCCTCTTAAATTAGTTTTTAAGCCTCTTTTTAAAACACTTCTCCCCATGTTAACCGGTCTGGCAACACTGCTAGCACCAAATTAGAGCCATGAGACACATTTATCAGCAATCATCCTTCCAGTCACTGAGGGGCTGTATGGAGACATGCAGTTACCAAAGAGAAGCACTACCACATCTCAAAGCTTATATTATGCTCACCAGCTTATACCCAGATTTCCTTCTCTGCTACAAGCTGTTTAAAGGGTTGCTAACTTAAAATGGAAAATGGCTTTTTTTTTTAAAGCATTAAAGTCACAACAGAAAGCTCCACACACCCAGCACATCAAGCCAACACACACAGAGCAAGACAACCAAGATGCAGCATTTTCTTATTCAGCTTCATAACACCTTCCTGCCTCTGGAGAGCCTTCTTTCGCTCCCTACTTTCCCCTCCTGCCTGGCATATCTTTATAAGCCCCTCAAGCATTATTTCAGCATTGCTGCTTCGTTCTGGTGGGACAGGAGCCTGCTGGAGGTGCCTAAAGGTTTTAACATCCCCAGAGGTGCACACAACTAACCTGTTGTTAGTGTGCACATCCCAGGGAGACAGATGTTGAGTACAGCTGAAGCTATTAGGGAAGACAAACCAGGTTTCCATGGTTATGGGAGCCTGAGCTTCTCATCTCGGGGAAAAATGCAATGCACGAACCACTGTTAGGAAGAAGCAGAAACAAGGCCAGACTTATGGGCAGCTGCGTGCTACAGCTCCTTGATGTTTTACATGCAGGCACCAGCAAAAATAAAAGCTTTCCTTGACAGCTTGGAGATCTGTGGGCTCAGACAGCAGCAGTGCTCTATACATGTTCTGTTGCACTTGTGCTGTGACAGTATTTGCAGTAAGCATATGGATGGGCAGGGCTGTGTTTCTGGCCCTTGCTCACCTGGACGAGCCTCACTACCCCCTAAAGGGGGTCACTGCTGCAGGACGAGGCATTTATTACCAAAGAGAGCAAACTGTCACTTGATCCGAGTGGCCTGTCTCACAAGCGAGATGAAGCAGGTGCAGACCGCTCTCTGGGGCACGAATAAAGAGTCTGCGCACAAAAACCCTGGGAAGGCAGAATTTGCAGGTGTGAATTTGCAAATCTGTCCCATTAAGTTAGAAGGTTCGGGCTCAGCGTGCTGCAAAATTACACACACAGAAAGGCACAGTCCTCTCCCTCCTCTCCTCCAAGCAAAGCATAACGCAGTTTCCTTCATGCTGTCCTGAAAGTAAAATGGTTTATGATCAAAAGCTCATGCTGCTTCAAACTGAAACACTGATGAAGCCAAGGATGCTGATACAATGTGGAAGTGACAACTGCAGAGCCCCGGCAGATTTCTGAGGCAGTGACTCTCCAGGGCACAGAACATCACAGCCTCAATCCCACTTACAGCGCTGGAATAACATCACAACCATGTTAATTCCCAGGCAAGAAGAATATTCTTTCAGAGCAGAATAAAATAGATTTCAGGCTTATTTTGGGACTTCAAACCAGGGAATCAGTTGCTCACCTTTCCCCATCCCCCTCCTATATTCCTCTCCACAGCTACGCAGTGACCGCCTGTCCTGGTATCAGCTGTTTAAATCAGAGCTGCACAAGCTTAGCAATGCCTATCCCTGGTAATCAAACTCCTCTAAACAACACCTTGGAAATATGTGAATTCTGTGCTGGCAAAGCCTGTCTGAGCAGCAGCCACCCGAGACTGAAGTCCATCCCCTCTCGCCAGGGCGGGTACCACACACTCCATCAGCAAGAGGCACTGCCCACACACCCCTCCCAGCTTGTTTCATTCCCCAAAGCCACTGTCTCATTGCATAGCACAGGGGTACCAGCAGGTAATGAATGCTGGAACAGAGACAGTTGTCCAATATGGAATCAGATCAAGATAAGCCAATTACATTTCCACAGACAGTGTCTGACCCTGATCTGCAATTAACAAATCAATTAAAATATTATTTTCCCTTCTTCTGAAAAGAGACAAGCTGTCACCATCAATAATGCTGTACCCTAGTCCCTGGGACTTTCCAGAAGAGCACAAAACAAGGTTTGAGGGGAAGAAATTCAGAAGCATCCAAGAACGATGAGGACAGATTTCTCCCATTTCAGGGCATCTTTGGCTGGTTTTGACCACTCAGGGATGACTTCACTCTCCAAAGAGTCACCTGTGGGACACTAATTTGTTTGGCAAATGAGAATCTGTGGGGTGCAAAAGCATAAACACACACACAATGCCAAGGCAGTGTTCAGATCCACATTAAAACTTCCTCAAAGTGCCTAGCTGGAAAACAGGCTTTCACAGATCCATATTCCCTAGGACAAACAATTATTTTGTAATTTCTTTGACCACACTCTACTGCATATTGCAGCAGACCTAAGCAGTCTCATTCCATCCACACAAAAGATTTACTAGAGCTCAGCACCTGGCCATCGGGGTGTCTTACGCAAGCTGCTTTCTGAGGCAGACATTTGAGACTCTTAAAATATATTTGCCTTAGCAAGGGTTATTCCTAAACTATTAGCCCCACTCTCCTCAAGGATGTACATTATTCATTTAGCTCCTCTAAGGCACCTGAGAAGGATTCATTATGCGTGCATACAAGACTTACAGGTAATACACACTCAGGGTAGAGATCTGACCCTGTTCTTTCTCTAGTTACCTCAAGAGTGGCCAGAAAGTCATTGCTAAAACTCTGCTGGACAAATGCATCTGAGAGCAACTCGTGAGCTGCTCAAGCTGCACAGCATCAAATATATGTGTTTTAATTTCCCCAGCCTACCATTAGCTGCAATGACTTCTGCGCCATTAAGTGATCTGCTTGACCTTCTCACCCTCAAATCTCTGCAATAAAACCTGCAGCCATTTCTGCCCCTTGCAACCAAACCTTGACCCCTCTTCTCCGCACATTCAAACCCAAGTGCATTTTAACAACAGCTCACTGGAAGTGCCTCAGGGCGCTCAGAGGTATCTGCAGGGGTTTCTTTTCTTAGGCCGAGATAGAGAAGGGAAATCCCATGTACGGAGACCTTATGAGCACTGCGGCTCTGGCTGCAGGTTCTCACACACTGGAAGGAAATGCCCCTTTTCTCCTGCTGGTTACAACCCTCAACTCAGTTTGGTTTTGGTCAATAACTTTCAGTTCCCTCCCCTGGAACATCCAAAGGGCTCTGGCACTCCCAAAACAAGCCAAGCTGTTCCCATACCTTGATAAAGGCTGAGTTGGGAAGAAACCTTGGACTGGACAAATAGGGATACCAAATGTCTCTGTGTCCCCATCCCACTGGGCATCCCTGCTACTGTCTGGCAGGCTAGCAAGCAGGATGGCTTACAGATGAGTGAAGGCTGGGGTTGTCATGCTTCTGTCCTCAAATGACTGTGCAAAGACCAAAAGGAGGGAACCTCTAGATCTATCAGATACGTCTCAACATAATCCTTCCATGTAATATGCTAATAAGCAGTGCTTCAAAATTAATCAATAAACCCAAATAACGAACAGAGGAAGGGAATTCTTGATGACAGAAATATCCATTAACGTCTTGTTGGTTGAGCTTCAGAAAAGGCCTAGCAAATCTATAAATATCTGTACATAGTGTTTCATATTCAGAAATAATCACAAGGATGAAGTACAAAGGCAAGCTGATCCGTAATGCTGGTGCCCAGCAGTTGGGAGCACTAGAATCATAGAATCATAGGATCATTAAGGTTGGAAAAGACCCTTAAGATCGAGTCCAACCATTAACCTATCAATCACTGCCAAGTCCACCACTAAACCATGTCCTCGAGCACCATGTCTACCCTTCTTTTAAATACCTCCAGGGATGGAGACTCAACCACTTCCCTAGGTAGCCTGTTCCAATGCCTGACTACCCTTTCAGTGAAGAAGTTTTTCCTAATATCCAGCCTAAACCTCCCCTGGCGCAGCTTGAGGCTGTTTCCTCTTGTCCTATCACTTGTTACTTGGGAGAAGAGACCGACCCCCACCTCGCTGCAACCTCCTTTCAGGCAGTTGTAGAGAGCAATAAGGTCTCCACTCAGCCTCCTCTTCTCCAGACTAAACAACCCCAGTTCCCTCAGCCGCTCCTCATAAGACTTGTTCTCTAGACCTTTCACCAACTTCGTTGACCTTCTTTGGACACGCTCCAGCACCTCGATGTCCTTCTTGTAGCGAGGGGCCCACTAGCACCCTCTTTTTGGTTGTTCACACGGGGCAGGAGATTAAGTAAATCCCTACCTGGTTAAATAGCTTTTCAGAAGTAGTGCTGGCATGGGGCAAGACAGCAATGGGAGCAGGACACCGCTGTACCACAGCACATATGACAGAGCTGACACTTTTGATAGCTCTTCCCCAATGGCTATGCACAGCAGCCTCGGTCCATCTCACCAGGACTGCAGATCTGGGAGGCAGAAAGCCCTCCACAGCATGGCCCTGGATCCAGCTCTCTCACCCAACCAAGAGCTAGACAGATCCAAAACTCAGCCAGCACCCCAGTCCCCATCTGCACACACCGACCTTTGCTGGAGACATTCCCAACCAGATATTCCCATGAGCAACGAGGGGCTGCCACAGTGCAATACACCTCCACAGCAGCTAAGCACAGACCACTTTTTCACAAAACTCTGAGCTGGGAAAAGGCAGGCACAAGCCTGGAAAAAAGTGAGATTGCAGCAGTTTTGAGACCATGTCATATGTATGACTAGTTCAGCAGGAGCACCCTGGAGCTTTGCACTGACTCAGGTAGCTCAGTTTGTAGCCCAGGATAAACCTGCTTGTTTACATCTGTCCCTATGGAGCAAGGACCACCACTCACACTCAGAGTGGAGCACTGCCTTTTGCTTTTAAGATACCACCACAAAGAAAGCATCCAGGGCTTAAACTAATACACCATGGTCCTGCCAACCTACCAAGCAACAGTTCGTCCAGGAAATATACTACAATAACAATCTCAGGTCCACCCTGGGCTTCTGACTAGTTTCCAGGTCGAATTTAACACTCAAGCAGGTTTTTGGACTTATACAAGAAAGA
Organism: Platalea leucorodia; assembly: GCF_965183815.1. Lineage (NCBI taxonomy): Eukaryota > Metazoa > Chordata > Aves > Pelecaniformes > Threskiornithidae > Platalea > Platalea leucorodia. Next base: position 14,491,332 of record NC_138830.1, read on the forward strand.
GCCTGTCACCTGGGTACGTTGCCTGAAGATAAGCAGCCAGCAGGACAGATTTACACAAATTCTTTCTTCTAGCATACACTACTTGTTGAAAAAAGTACACACTATAAAACAGTCCTTATCTTGAGTCTTTTTCTTCAAGTGTTGATAAGTGTCTTCCCAGTTGTTTGTTGCTTTTCAATACTATTTGAGCAGAGATTAGACAGCACTTGATATTGTGCACACTATGCATAGATCTTTGAGAAATATCCATCTTCCATACAGAGCAATCAACCATGAGACACTGAACCACTGAGAGTGAACAGTTTGAATTTAGAGTAAAAGCAAAAATCAAAACTGCCCCGATGTATCTGTTGTTTTCTGAATGGAGGAAGCCTAGGCTTTCTAACAAATTACTAAATTGCTACACTTCATAAGAACTGGGGGACTGGGAAAGCTGCATTATCTTTTTACAAAGTATATCCTTATAGGTGTAGGCTACAGAAATAAACACTATATATTTTGATATATCCTTTTCCGTAACAGACAGCAGTGTCACCTACATATAGATACTTCTGTATGCTTCCATTTCTATTAATTTCTTGGGACCGCAGGTCCTACCTACTGAAAGACACATCCTAAAGAACATGCACTCACCTCTAAATTGCTGAGCCGCTCACGCCCATCTCTGGGAAAAATACACATTTAAGTCTGCATTATGTAACTCTTCCCCTGGACTCCCTGATTTTCCAGCAGGTAACTTGTTTTTGAAGTTGCAGTTCAAAGGCTGGTTTTGAAGGCTGGGTTATGCCTCTGAGAGCACAACCCTCATGCTTGCCACCCCGAACAAAGGCATCACTCTGTCCTCAGTGCACTCCTGTGTCAGTGTTACTCCTTCAGGGAGGCTGATGCTCCGAAGCAGTCAAAAGCTTTGCAGGTAGGGCACTGAACTCTGGTTTATAAGGACCACAGTACTCCTGCGAGGATGGTCAGTATGCTGGCAGGTGGAGCAAGGAAGTGAACACCTTAGAGACCTAGCTTTCTCTTAACTCCACAAAAATCTTCATTTAAGACTAAGAACTGCATCCTCTAATCTCTATATATGCACCGAGATATGTACATACCTAGGTCAATTGAGGAAATGGGATGTTTCCTGCTAAGACCCTAAATGTCAGGAATCATAAGTGCTAGAAGTGGGCATAAATACTGTGCTGACTTACTGCTGTTCCAAGCTGACCTTCCTACTATTTCTTTATGCCAACGGAGGGCAACAATATCATCCTCACTCAGAGAGAAATCATCTGCTTATGAACCAGGTCCACAGATGCTTCCTCAGCAAGCCCACAGGCTTCCTTCATTATCACCACTGAGAATTGTCTTTTGGATTTTCCCCCCCCCCTTATTCAAGAAAAAAAAAAACTGCATTTTCAACACTGAGACAGTCTCATCAGGATAACTGCAGTGAAGTATCATACAGGGCCAAATAAGAATATTCTGCTATATTCAACTAACCCAAAATAGTTGAAGAATATTTTTAATAAATTCAGCTGCCTCTCTCTACTAACATATTGCTTCAAACTTGTGGCTCATACCCCCGTTCTCTTGAGGGAAAGTCCCTGGAGAACTACACCTTCCACATTGCAATAAGGAGTCTCCCTGTCTTTCATTAAAGATATGAACTTTCTGATGTTGTAGCTCAGAGTACCATGGAAAAGGTGTTTTACTGCTAACTGTGCTAGAATGAGTTATCCTAGCACTTTAGAGGGTGACCTTGAGCAAGGTACTTCTACTCTGTGCCTCATTTTCCTTTGTAACCCCGATAAAGCTCTTGCCTTCCTTTTTATAGCACAGATACCCATGAATGCAAACAGCTATGCAACAACTTAGTGTTGTACATTACAAAGGCTGGCGTTTCACCAGGCAGGCTGACTTGAGGGGAGGAGAGTGGAGTCCAGCTGCCAGACTCAGCTCCTTGTGCCATGTGTCATTAGGAGAAAATACTGAAGTCACTGAGAATCAAGCTTTTGGGCTCTTTTGCGAAAATATTAAATGTCATATGACACATGTCACCTGACCATCCTTGAGATGTTGAGCTGGTTTCAAACAGAAGTATCAAAACAAATCAATTCAATATTGCTGAAGTGACTTCTTCCATGTCCCACAAATTTCCCGTTCAATTTTTTCTTAGTCTGGGAAAAGCTAATATTGAAACACTTGAACTTTCCAAGAGATGGGTCTTCCAAAAGTTATTCAAGTCTATACCAGGCCTGAAAGGCTTTGCCTTTGACAATATTTCTAATTGACTGCTGGGACAGTTGCTGAATATACAAGGTGAGCCGTGTTACCCCAAAAGCGCTCTAACACCATAAGGAGCTGACACTGCTTGTTCCTGGCTGGGCTTTGCAAAAGAACAAACTGGAACATTTTCATAAAAGGATTTTGATTTCCTGTGGCTCTACCTTGTTTGGTGAATCGGCTACATTATTCAAACAGACAATATCGAGTATAGAGCATTACAGGCATCTTTGCTTAAGCACCAGCAGCGTAAATACAAATTCATAAGAGCCTGAGATGTTGACTTGAGATATGTCAGTTCTACTGACTGGCACAGGTGGGTGTGCCAGGACAGGTATCACAGCAGAAGTCAAAGGGAACATGACAAGGCAAATACAGAAAAAGCACCCACTGAGACAGATGCTTATTGACTTGGGTTCCCTGGTCCTCAATGGTGGACGCACACTTTTATGCAAGTATCTCTAACAAGTGGTGTGCCTTTGGCAGGGTTTGGTGAGATGGACTCATTGGTCTCTCTGGAACAGTCCCAAATGCATCCACCACCCACAAAACCAAGCCAACTAGTACCTGAGAGACCTCAAACATTAAAGAAGCACAACTCTCCTAAACCCTGTCATTCAAAATTCCCAATTCCCTCCCCTCACAGAAGGGAGATTAAAACTAGCCACCTGTTAGAGGCGCACATCCACACACAGCCCTGGGTATTTTCCTCCAGTGAAGATCCATAAGGAAAAGAAAGGAAACAATTATATGAAGAATAATGTTCTTCGACACCATTTCTCCATGTTGCCTTTTCTATTACTGCAAATATTTGTCTTTGAAGATCTTTTTCTGCATGAAAAATGAGATTTGCTGTGCATGGAAACTTTACAGACTATTACTCCAAATCAACTACACTATTTTAAACTTAATAAGGCTACCAGAATAATTTCATAAAACATCTGTAGATTTTAAAATTAAGAGTCAAATTATATGTGATATTAATAATATTTTCATAGCTCTGTAAAGATTCTCTGATATTTAAAAGTATGAAATGTTTTATGGAAGTGAAATGTCTCTTAACTGAAGGATTTAGATCCCACAAGAAAGTGCATATCAATCAGGCCTTATTAGTAGGAAAAATCTGAGGACTACCTTTTAGACAGAAGTCTGGTGCATCCTGCAAAATGGTGCAAACAAATGAACAAGTCCTTCAGTTATAGCTAATAGAAACATTACACATGCAGTATAAAATGTGAAGAGGGCAGTGATGCACACTGGCATTCGATCACATGCACTTGTAACTTCATTTACCATTCAAGGTAATTTCCATCCACTGGGTCTCACAGCAAACCAACTATAAAGCAGTTATGGGATCCCAATCTTCTGCCATCCCAATGAACGTGAGATTGTAAAGCAGGTATTGGAGTTGACAGCACAGGAGGAGAAAAGATGTTATGAAATGCCAGATGATTAGCGATTGTAACAAAAAAGTGACAGTTATATGGACTGCTACTTCAGCCCGTTCATCTTTGTTTCTATACAGATGTCCCTCTGGGATACAGCACTGTTATAGAAACAGTTCTCAGACCTCTATTTTTTCCAGTGCTTTCTGCATCACCATCTTTACTAGGGACAAGATTAGGGCCTTTGACTGAGTCACAGGAGTGACACTACCATATTATATCCACATCAGACTACTGCCTAAACATACAGGCCTGGCAACAGCTAAGAGGGAAGAAACACAGAACAAGACACCATATTACAATAGAATTACCTGGAAGAGAAAAAAAAAAAACAAACAAAACCAAACAGAACAGAGGTTTCCTAGTGTCCTTACCTATCCTGCCAAACAGATCAGCTGTGCTTTCATCCTTCTAAAATCTTTGACCACCATTTAGGATGCTGCAGCACTAATGCATGCTTCCAGGCCTGATGCTTCCTTACCTTCTGTTATTAAACACTGCTGCTCTGTTTGTTGCTGAAGTGCTGAAAAACTGTTAGGATCCATCATCCAAAGAATAAATAACCAGTAAAGTTTAACTTCGCTAGGTAAGATGGCAGCTAGCATAGGATGCATCTCTCCAGTTAAACTCATCTGAGATGTTTCAGAGAACACCTTTGAGCTATGAACTTCAGAAAAAGGAAGAGAGGGAAGCTAACAGCACCATACTAGGCCAGAGGTAAACAGGTGTTTTAGTGGTAAAATGGCTCAAAACCTTTTGGACTAGCAGGAGAAAACAAGACATCAGTGCCCCGGTTTCAGGGCTGCATTACCTTACTAATCTTCATACCATTCAGCAGCAGCAGGACAGAGAGGGTTTAAAAGTTATTTCAACACATAAAAATGCAGAGGTAGGGTTTAACCCAGGAGTCCTGCTGCTCTGTACCTTCCACTTCCTTATCACCAACAAGACCTCCTTCCAAAGCCCCCTAAGCTCTCTAGCCAACAACACAACATCAAGATCTGGAACCAAGCACTCCTGAATTGCAAATGCTACCCAAGCAAGGTCTCAGAACGGCAGGGTAAGACACTACAACCACATTGGGTTCCCAATAAAATTCCTACATAAGGTAATGAAGACATGCCTCAACCCCAGAGTGTGCACATAAACACATACTGCCCAGGCACCAGCCATCCTCCCATTTAACATGAAGTACAGAGCCATACTGCCATACAGTCCCCATGCACAGTAACTCCATTAACCAGAGGTTTCTGTAGCCATTCTCCCACTGTAGAGAACAGACGTAAGGGGCTGAATCCAGGTGATTTACAAGCTGGTGTCTTGGACTTGGCACAGCTGTGTGAAACTCTGGCTCTCCATCCCCACACTTTTTTGCCAGCAGGGGCTGAGCTGAGAGCCAAGGGGTTTCTTTTCCAGAGGAGCAGGAGCTGATTTATTGCCTCATGTAGTTGTGACTAGCCCCTCCAGGAACAGAACTGACAGTCCAAGAGGTCTTTCAGTGAAAAAGAAGGATCCAATACCAGACCCATCCAGGTTTGTCTTATATCAAGGGAGCTCACTGCCCATACTTTGCTATTTCTGGATTGCTCTGTCATCATCTGGGGTCATAATTAGAGACAGTCTGATTGCATTTCCCCCTCAAGGAGGTACATGAGCTTTTCATTTATCAGACTCAGGGCATTCAGCAGCCATCAGCCGACAGCCACCTTCGTCACTATTTCTGATACCCCACAGCATCACTGTAAATATACGTAGTTCATAGCTATTGGTGCCAACGGGGGCTATTCTGGGACATGGGGTAAAAACCATGTAGTTCACAAACCAAGACAATGCAATCTGGTTTGAGTGATGCTTTTTTGGTAAAGCTACAAGATAATCCATCCAGGTGAGGCCAGATCAGCCATCTTTATGGAACTAAACAATTTTACATGGCCTTGCAAGGCATTTGAGCCAGTAACCATTGGTAAAGCATGGGCAGAACATTTGCAGCTGACATCTGCACAGAAATACTTGATATAGACAATTGTAACACTTGCAATTTCATGACCAGTTCTGTTGAACTGCCCTTGGGTATTCCATGGAAAAAGAGAAATTTTAAAGTTTTAAATGAAGCATTATTCTTTGTTCTGTTTAAAAATGTTTTTGTTCTATAATTTTTTTTCCCCAAAGGAAATCTCAGAACAATTTCAAACTAAAACATGTTACTTAGGACTGAAATACAGTATTTTTGAAGAGAAGAATATACAGGCTTTCCTGACTATGTGACTCTCCTTTCCTGGCAAACAGCACTGTTTCTTTTACAAAGGAAGTTAAAATGGAAAGCTGGAAACAACCATTTTCGCCATCAACTTAACCTCCATATTTCAACAGACAGAAGACCTATAAGGTTGATTAGGGAAATAATACAAGAACTAAAAACAATGATAAAGCTTTATGGTCCATATGTACCTCCACCTGGAGAGGCCTTAAAAGCATCCCATGAAATCCACAGTCCCTCAGAGATCAGTAAGAGCTGGCTATTGTGATACCTCCTTACAAAACCAGCACACAGTAAAATTGTTCAGCTGAAAAACATGAGTCTCTAATCTCAGTTGTGTTGTTCATAATACCACAGGTGCTGATGAACTCAGGCAGGACCCATCAGTAAGTGCAGAGTCCAGGAAGCCCTTGACTGGCCCAAATGGTAAGAAAAATATTGGGTTCAATCCAATTCAGCACAGAAACTTCAGGAAATGAGATTTTTTGCAAAATAGAAGACCTGATTTTTAGGCAGCTGCTTTGCAAACAGGAGTGAGAAGAGGCAGATGCTTACTTCAGTGTTCCTGACAGGCAGAGGACAGCCCGAAGTGTCATATATTATCCTTTGCTAGACCACTGACTACCCCTGTGGCTGAACAGAAGTCCCTGACACTAAGAAGAGGGACTGCCCACAGGCAGGGAAACTGCAGAAGACAAAGCCTTCACAGAACTCCTGGGTGCCGCAGCCAGGCTTCAAGCCGAAGTCCAACTTACAGAATTGATATGAAGGTACAGGGGAGGGACAGAAGTGGGACATGTCCACCTACATGGTCCTTCCTAATGTTCTCCAAGCCAACAGCCCACCACAGCCACTTTCAAAGTAAGATGGAAAGCTGCATTCAGGACATGCTCTGTTTGGTTTGGATGACCAAATTGCTGTGCAGCTTCTGGGTAATAAAGATGACTTCAGGAAGACAAGAGCAGTAAAGTAGCTGTACACCAACCTTGCCTTTAAGATTACCAGTATAAACTCATGCTCCACATGAGCATAAACTCATTTCAGTGGTGGTGATGCCAGCTTTAACAGTGCTGAGATTCAGCGAGACTCTTCTGGACTCACTGTTCCTGAAAACCTTTAAATAAAAAAGGAACTGCCTGTGTTTTTGTATGTATAGCAGTATGTCTATAACAGGCCATCAATCCAAAAACTCCTATCATTTGACTGACTTGCACAGCACAGAGCATTGCTTGCACTAGAAGATCCCTGTGCATGCAAAGCTCAGCATCGGCCCCAATACCTTGTTCTCAATTTCACAGACAGCAGAACACGAGGCTAAATTCTGCACTCAGTTCTGCTGTCGTCAGCCATAGGGTGGTACCACAGAAGGGACGATTTAATCAAACCCAGTATTTTCTTACTATAAATAATTAAGATTTTAAAACACATTCTGTTCTTTGTCTCTGTATACTGCCCACGGCTGCATGCTTGCATTGCTTCAGTATGTCAGGCTTGTCCTCACTATTTCTGGGAACCTTCTAATCAAAGGAGGTGGAAAATTCAACCCTAGCTTTTTTAAAAAAAAAAACAAAAAACAAAAAACAAAACAAACACACACCAAAGGCTTGCTATTCCTGGTTGTTGATTTTTTGGGGAGGAGAATGCACTATAAATACAGTTTAGGTAGGAAAGCCTGAAACACGTTACCGAGAGATGAATCACGCAGATAAAATGGACAGGTAATTCTAGATACCTGGTACTACGTTCAGTAGTAATGGCAGAGACATGTCTCAGCACAGAGCCACTTGTTACAAGTGTACTTAACAGTAATTGTAAGATGGGGTGGATGTTCTGACTTTTGAAGATAATATATAGCAATTTTAATAGCAGTTGCTAACACAAAAGCCTCAAAGCTATATAATTTGTAACAATAAAGTAAACTGCCTTCAAAGCAGCAGGAAGAAAGTCAAAGGTAAACAAGCCACAACTGTTTGTTATTTTAAATTCCCTCAAACCAATATAAAATGACTTCTTCAAACCTTTACTACTTCTTAAGTAGTTAATAATTAAGGTCTAAAGGCACTTAAATAGGTCTCACACCACATAGTCAGTTTTATTTCCATTATGTTTTCAGTTAGGTAAGGCATTCATTAAAGACCTGGCCTTTGCCTACTGACCAAATGATGCATTTACCTACACAAGTGCAAATCCAGAGTAGCTCCGCAGGCTTTATTGAAAATCTTGACTGGAAGAGGAGACTCAGGACAGTAATTTTTAAACTTCTCTGCTGATTTCTCCCTCACTTCTCATATGGCAACAAAATGGCTACAAATTGTGGTATGTAATTTCTCCACTGGGCCACACTGATAGGAATAAAAACTTTAAAAATTAACAGCTGACTTTGTCAATGCAATTATTTGATAATGTACGGCATTGGTTAACAGGCAATCTCAGAATACCAGGGGCGCTGGTCAATACTAAAAGGCAATATGAATTTAAGGCTAGAAAATGTCTCAAAAGCTCACATTCATCCTTCAAAGAGATCAAATATGCTGGAAATATTACAGAAAGCAGGTCTTGCTGAGAAAGCTTATTCTACTGTCAACCCAGTTATGCTGCAATGGCTTGTTAGTATCAAATTAGGAAATCCAAGTCTTCCTTTACATACAAGTAATTTTTTTTTTTCCTCCATAGACTAGAAGGTGCTGGATTCTACATCTTTCCTCTTTTTATTGGTATTACTGCTGTTTCCCTCTTGCTTACAGTGTGTTGGGGCCACTAGCATTTATAAGACTGAATTTGGGGTTATTCTAAAGTGGCAGTGAAATGCATACTTTTGCATTGTAGCGAGAACAGCATGTGCAAGGATTCTGAAGTAAAGAATGAGTTCATACTGTACGTCTTTTCCTAGACAAAGCTTCATAAAACTAAGCTGAATCTCCAAATGATATTGCCTATGATGAAATTGAATAATTCTGGACATCTGGAATATTTTGGTGTTTTGTGTTTGTTTCTTACCATTCTAGAGCCATTGCTGCAAGATATTCTTAACTGAAGGTCAGTTTTATACTCACTAAAGCTCTCCCCCAAAATACACATTCAGGACTGCACATCAATAAAAGGATGAAGCTCCAAGGGCTGTCCTTCAAGGTAGAAGTTTATTCCAATGCGGAATTTCATACAAGTTTGATCTTTCAAACTGCACAGCCACCTGTAGTTTCTTCCATGGCCCCCCAGTAAATCACAGCCAAATTCCAGCCACAACGTGGATTCAGCTCCTTAATGCCCCAAGTAATGATAAACACTCAGATTTGAGAAGGGGGTACAGACCAGTATGTGAATGGGAGGAGGAAGGCGCAGGATACAGAATTCAGAACCAGATTTAGACTTCAAGTTCCTCAGTAGGGTTATGTCAGAAACCAACATCAGCTGGAAGAGACCTCAGGATCCCTAAATCAACATTTGCTTGAGTAGGGACTATCACAACACTTGAGCATGCCCATCCTACCAATAACCCTTGGCTGGCTGAACTTGGAGAGAAAAATTAAAATAAAAATCAGTGATAGCACTTCATGTTGGAATAAGCATGGCATAAGAGATTTAGTGACCAGATATGCTTCAATCTTCCTGAATCTTGTCAGTCTCTTTTGGAGATAGCATTAAATTCAAGGGAAGTGTTTTTGCATTAATAATACATTCTCAGTGACTGAGAAGGAAGGCAACTTTCCCTCATTATAGCAATAAAACATTCAGCACTTCTGGCTTTTCTTCCTAAATCCTCCCAGTAGCTACGTTCAGTAAATTAACCTTACCTATTGAAGTCTGGTGGCAGATAGAGCCAGTCTAAATCAGCTTCCAACAGAGGGATAAAACACAAGAGGAAGAATCACAGCTCAAAACAATTTTCCAAATTAGAAATGCTATTCCATACTTTCCTGATTTCTCGCTTTGCACATGCTATTAAAAATAGCAAGTAAAACGCCTTACTTCTGAAAGTACACATCCTGATGCATACACAGCCCTCCCTCGGCCGCGTGGTTCAAGGCACACAGCAGCATTGCCCCCTCCGCACTCTATTGAGCAAACAGCCATCATCTAAGCCACAAGATCTCTACTGAAACATGACGACACCATAAATAGTTTAATTCAATCTGAAGAAAAAAGCCATAGCTTTCAATGTTTAGCCTGCATAAATATAAAATCATAAGGTTCATCCAAACCTGGGACCTGGGAGAAGAAACTCAATGAATTAGCGTGATGATTTGTATTCTTATTGAGTATAAAGAACACTTAGAAAAAGCAGGGATATAGGAGCTATAAAAAAGGAAACTTCCTTGTATCACTGACAGGAAAATAGTAAACTCTTTCTTCAGTCATTTTAGTATAACGGCATTATTGAAATCTTTACGCTTTGAGTGAAAGCATTAATTATTATGCCCATCAGAAATATTTTTCATTGTCAAATTGCTTTTTACCATGCTAATAAACACCAAGCTTTGCAGGTAAAAATTAATCATGTTATCTCATTTATAGGTCAAAAGACACAGACTAAAATAGTTTCTGCATCTCTCCCTAAATAACTAGCTTTTGCATATCAATTTTTATGGCACATTAGAAATGAATGCAATTCAGACAGGATTTGAATAGCTGAGTAGATAGGGAGGGAAAGATAAGAGCAGATAAGAAAAATTTTGCAGTAAGCTAAGCCTTTTGCAAAAACCTGCTTAAAAAAAAAAATCAAGTTTCTTTTTTTAATTTCTGGACCCTAAATGAACTAAGGATGAAACAGCTGTATGCAGGTCATTACTCAAAGTATCCACAGATTACGCTTCCAGCCACTATACGTATAAATGGTACATCAGAACAACTTAATGCATTAAAAAATTATTTTAAATTACTCCAGCATTTCATTCAGGCTAAATGCAACTTCCACAGCTCCCACGTAACTCGTGGAAGTGGGGTGGAGGAATTTGTCTGCTTCTTGGGTATTTTAGTATAGCCAGATGACTAAGTCCTCCTCCCATTTTTATAACATTTAAGCTTATTACGAGGGTCCTCTTTCCCCTTTGTTTTAATAATACAGGGGGTTTGTAGGTGTGAAGGAATACAAGAATGGCCACCTTTCCCTCCTCATTATGAGGCCCATTAGAGCACAGATACTTTCTTTTCACGTCTACTTCCCCCAGCATCAGATAGGCTTGGGTCATCCTCTCATCCAGAAGTTGCAGATGCCTGCCCACCGTATTTCAGCGGCTACCAACTGATGGTTAATAAAGGTATTAGACTGTTATCTGCTCGTCTAGGAGGCGGCAAGCAGCCAAGGTTTGCTCATTTGCTAGTCCCACACAGCAACCTGAGCTCTTACCATCTTTGAGCCCTTCCAGGACAGAGTCATATTTGTGTTGTGTTTAATGTGATTTCTAATGTAAGATGAACAGACATTTCACTTGCTTTCTGAAACTCATTAAAGAAATGCCTGCATGTGGTGCTAGCTTAGTGCCTTACACTTCCGTCCTGCATCTTTCAGCTGAGATTGAGTCTGAGGCACAGGAGCAAAGCAATCTTCACAGCACCCCACTCCAGCCTCAGGGATACAGTGTTAAGGTCAGGCAACCAAAGTGTTCCCCTGCTATACAGAAAGCTGGTACCTATATGGAAATACACAGCCTGGGCCACAGGGGAAGATATAAAAAATCAGGCCGTTTATTTACATCTCCAAACATGCTTCCCTGTGTCAGACTTCAACCAGCCAGTTTGAGAACTGTTGGCCGCTGTAACACATCCTGGATCTCACACAGCACAGCACTGTGAAACACAGAGATCGTGCAGCTACCTTCTCTATGGAAAATGAGCTGCTTGGAGAAGCCTCTGACCATCTTGACAAAGATGCAAATGTTCTCAAAGAAAGGAACAGTTTCATAACAAAAGTGATTCTGCTACTACTTGGTTTCCATTACAAAGAAGTAACCAAGACTTGCATGACAGTCTTTACCAAAGCAATCTGCATTACTTCAACACACAAATGTTTCTAAGTAGGTAATATGTGCTGCAGACTCACCTCTAACAAATACACAACGCGTCAGGAAGATGCATGATGATGTAGGTTTTGAAGTGAGTGTCCCAAACAGCTTCAGGACGTGAACTACAGCTGGGATCACTAAGATCTTTTTTTTTTGATCATTGAAGAAAGCCATGAAGGTGGGAACAGTGCACAGTAATCTCCAGAACTGCATGTTCTCACTTGCCACCCTCTCTCACCTTGTCCACAAAGCCTGTCTGCAATCCTAGCATTCATTGGCTCTAGTTGGGTTTTGATCACAAGTTCTTCAAGGTGAAGATTCTGTCCTTTACAGACATAGCACACAGAGAGCTGTGCAGAGAGAACTGGCCCACAACACTGGGTCTGGCCAAGGAGGCTTCAGAGCAGCCCCAGCAGGGAGAGATGGATCTAACCACCCTGCCCATTAACATGTCCACAAAACAGCACGATGCAAAGAGCTCAGACCTGTTTGCCAGTCCCAGGAAGGGCAACTCTGTGCCCAAGGTAAACTGGATCTTACTACTGTTTTACAGGACCTCACGTAAAAGCCTGAACATTGCGTGTCTATGAACAACAGCATTGTGGCTTTCCTGCAAAAGCAAAAAGCCTGCTCCCAGCATTTGTGACTGGAAAGAGAACATGACTCAGATAGTATGACTGTGGCAGCATCTGCCTGGGACAGTCACTCTGCAGAGGTGTCCTCTGCAGACATCTCCTCAAAGTCCTGCTGCTTTGGGACTCTCTAGTAGAAGAGAGCTATAAGGCCAGATCTCCTGGCTCCTACCACCCCACCCCCTGAGCACAAGGATAGTGTTCCTGAGGGAAGACCCACTGCATGGAGGATGTCTCTCCAACCTGACACTACTATCCAACAGGGCAGGCCCGTGCTCAGAGGACTGACAAGAGCACCTCCAGATCTCAGTGGGGTAGCCAACAATGTGCTTTAGCTTTGCTGTCCCAGTAGACCAGTTGGCAAGAACATGTCCTGCTGTATTTCCCAGCTAACAGCATCCTGCGCTGTCAGCAGCCTGCCCCGCACCCAGGTGGTGAAACCTCACCAGGGCCACCAGTGCCCAGCACTGACCTCCAAGGAGAACAGAGAGCACCAAGAACTGGTTGGGCCCTTACAGAAGAGCTTCCTTCCAACTTGAGATATTCTGTGATTCTATGCCCCTGCCCCCCATGCAACATGGACACATCAGGTCCCCACCTCCCACCTCAGACAAGGTAAAAGTAGTAATATGTCTTTTTCACTGCCAGAAAGGGATTTCCCTGTGTCTTCAGGGCTACAGAAAAGGGTATAGCACCTTTGGAGGAAGGGAGCCGTCCCTGCAGCAAGGCTAGCCTGCAGTCCCTCTCCGCTCCATCTAGAAGCTAGGGATACGTTCCACACTGTGCAGCTTGACTCTTGCTTGGCTGCTTTCTTTCCCAGCCTCTGAGTCTGAACATCACTCTGATGTTCCTTCCCCTGCTAAGCATCTTTCTGACTGTGACTGAAGAATCTGGCAAATGACCAAGTATTCTTTAACCTCCACATTAACTATTGTTAGCTTTGGCAAAGCCCAGCTCCTGGGATGCCTGGAGTGGTATCGCTTACTGCTGCAGCCTACAGGAACTGCTGTAGTGGCGAGATTCAGAGAACTGGGATCAGGTAGCAGATGCAAAACAAGAGTCCAAACCCACAATGCCCTCCTTTCCCTCATTGCCTAATGAGCTTTGGGAACAGCTACAACTTTTAAGCTTCTCACTGCTGGAGAAGGTTTGGAGACAGTGAATGTGCAGAACAGAGTAAGTCGAAGAAGCTGAAAGTTAGACAAGGCCAACTGTTACTTTTAGACCACCATGATGTGTTGGTAACATTGCAGATCCATGGAGTGCTACAATTATTTATCTTTTAGGAGTTGGGAGGAGATAGAGATGTTTGTCTCTAGCCAGGTTTAACTGTTAGAAGGAGGCACAGGCTGCACCACCACCTCACCCCACACCAGGACCCTCCTGCTTGCACTCTTACTGCAACAGTCCTAACAACAGTAAAGTCCTTGGTCCTGCACCCCCACTGCACAAACAGTAGGATATGTCCTTCTCCCCTCACTCTCATGAATGAGTCCAACCAGTGCAATCAGTTACGGCTGCTCTGAGCAGCGCCAGAGATGAGCCTTTAGTCCTTTTTTTTAGAGGACTGCAGGCTTTGCAAAGCATCAGCACCAGCCACATTCAGACAACGAAGTTGTCCTGGGATGGCAAATCCTAGGCAGAAACATCCACAGCAGTCACTAGGGACAGATGAATTCAGGGACCAGAAGGTAGGTTTTCTTAAACAGACTTTATGTTGCTTAATATAGCACACACTCTTCCCCAGTATCTGCATAACGCTAAGTTTGAAATGTTCTAAGATTTGCATTGAGGAAGACTGGAGGGGTGGGAGAAGGGCTGCAGTAGAAAGCATTTAAAAACCAAGGGATTACTTCAGAGAAACACCGTATACAAGCAGCAATCTTTTAACACAGGACTTGCAATGCAGAGGCTTGGATAGTAATGAAAATAAAACATAAACAAGTCCCTAGTAGGACAATGCAGCTGCAAGTCCATTTAGGATTAGTCACAAAAGCTGAAAATGTGAAGGGTTTGGGCTGGCTCGTGCCTTCCCTCGGGGGAGACATCCTGCATTGTGCCTCACTATACACATACACAAAATTCGTCTGTTAGATCTGTGCACCATAGGCCTTCTCATGCTACTCCAACATTAAGTGAGTTTCAAGAATTGCTTCAGTGCCAACACAACTGGATCCCTGCCGTAAGCAGACTTCATCTGCCTTCTCATTCTCCCATTGAGATGCCAAAGTTGCTTGTGTATTCCCTTTAAGGTCATCTCTACTTTGGACCTGTCCCATTCTAGTACCTTGATTTTTGCTAGTTTGCCCTGAACAGCCTTTTTTTCTGCATAGCTAGATAAAACCCAGAGAGTATTTGTTCCCCACCTCTACCTCATCAAGGAAAATCTCTAGTCAGAGCAAACTGCTGAGAATTTTTCGCAGAAGATAAGAGTAGAGACTCTCGGGGTTGTCTGACCCCCTGATAACCCTTCCACCAAAGCCAAGAGGCACTGCTGTGCAGCCCGTCTTGCAACTAATAAACACAAGTACCCGTGGCCTGAAAGGCTGCCTTGTTCAGCTGCTCGTTGCCAACTCAGGCAGCGACTGCATCGTAGCAGTCGCTATCTGTTTCCACAAGATAGGAATCGGGTGACCCTCTCTCAGGTGCTGCTTTTGCCACCAGCTAGCTGGACCCTTTTTCTTTTATTTTATTGCAGATGTTACATTTCTGCCCCCGGTTCAACTCCTCCAGCTACATGAGCTCCATCAGAAGTTCCACAGAGAGCCTTTTGCCTGCTTGTGTAGTGCATGACAAAGCACATAACGTGTTAGACTAAAGTCACAGTCTATTTGTTTCGCATCAAGACATGTACCGGTAGGACATTCAAAAAGGTAAAGGTGTCCCATCTCAGGTTAACTGTGAAAACAGTGTGGATAGCCAAAAAATATATATATATATCTCAAGGCTAACATGACTGCTGTGAGCTTTTAATCCAAGTCAAGTCTTTGCAGATACACTTTTTTAAAAAAGGTACTTACCTGTCCTCAAGCCCCGGTAATTCTATTGATCACTGCCCACAAGAAACTGTACTTTATAGGACATACTGCCTCCGTATGATTGAAATAGCTTCCTTCCTTAATCAGCATATAATCAGATATTCCCACACAGGAGAACTATAGCCCTGATTGACAAGATAGTTACAAAAATAAACCTGAGGTTTAAATATAGCTTGCTCGGCTCCCTGGAAGGTATGTAGTATTGTGTTATACAAGTCTACCATAATTTTCCTTGAATTATTATAGTCCATATTCTCCCACTGTCTTGATCTCTGTCAATTAAACAGCTACCAGATTTCTGTTATACAGGAGAGCTGGCAGCTAGGGTTAGGTGGGAATGGCAGCTAACCTCTCCTCTGCATGGACTGACTTACCATCAATATTTCATTGGCAATTAACATGTACAGATTTTGAGTTCATGTACCAGTTGAATGTGTGATGTCTGATGCAATTATAGAGGTAGATAGGTAAATAAATGTGCAGGACTACATAGCTATGTATGGAAACAAAATATATATGCCCAACACGAAGGGATATGTTTGGATGAGGTCTATGTCTCTATGTATGCAAACACACAAGCTAGGCAGGCAATATTTAATGATTTCCTCTTTCTAGGGTGGATAGTTCCATAGCACAACACTTATTGCATTTCTCCCCATCTATCAGGATGTTCTGATGTGTTAAATGTGCAATGTAATGAGGGCAGAGCTCTATAGCCCTGTTGTTCTCATTTCAGAAAAAAAATTGAGATTTTTTAAAAACCATTCTAATTATGAAATGTTTCTCATCTCTTAAAAACCTCCCCATCGCTGGCTGACTAAAAAACATGGGACAGACCTCATATTTATTATGCAAATCCTTAGCATTAAGAAAACAAATCACCAACTAACATCTGTCTCGCCCTAAAGGAAAATAAATAAATTAAAAAAAGAAAAAAAACCAAAACCGAACCAACACCCTTCCCCACGCTCCGCTACGCAACGGACCGAACACCCCCCGCCGGAGCGGGGAGGGAAGCGCCTCCCCGAGCCCGCTTCCCTGCCGCTGCTGCAATGTACCCACCACAGCGGCAGGGCACGGCACGGCACGGCACGGCGGCTCCCGGCCCCCCGCCGCGCTCCCGGCCCGGCCACTGCGGTCCTTTCGCCGCCGGCCCCCCGACCCACCTTTCCCTTCCATCGCGGAGCCTTGCGAGCGCCGGGAAGTTGCCGGGAAGTTGCCGGAAGACGCGCTCCCTCCTCAGCCGAAAGCCCCGAGGGCAGAGCCGGCCGCCGCTGCCTGCTCCGCGGTGGGGGACGGCGCCGTCACAGCCTCGGAGCTGCAAGCAAGCAACCACCGGGGGAAGCCGGCGTGAGCCGCCGAGCCCCCCCCGCCCCACGCCCCCGCCGCGGGGGGAAGCGGCGCGCAGCGGAGCGCGGCCGCGGGGGGAGCGCGTTACCTGGGCGCCGGCGGGAGCTGTCCCTGGCCGAGCGGTGCTGCGGGGGCGAGTGGCTCCGCGGCCCGCCGCGCTGCCTGGCGCCGCCCGCATGCGCGCCCCGCCCGCGCCCCGCCTCCGCGGCCCGCACCGCGGCACCGCCGGGCCCCGGCTGCGGGCTCCGCGGGGCGCGGAGGAGGAGCGGCCGCTCGGCCGCGCCGGGCCGGGCTCCCCCGTCCCCGCGGGGAGCAGCGCGTTATGCAACGTGGGCACCAGCACCCGCTTATTTATTGCGGGAGTCCCGCCGGAGCCCTCCCTCCCGAGCCGGGCACGTAAACCATCTCCTGGGTACGCAGGGATGGCATCTGTGCAGCACAACACGCAACACATCCCGGCTGCTGCATAGGCACCGGTTGATTTTCACAAGTGATGTGTGCATTGCACATGGTCTGAGGCAAGCCCCCAGCCCACAGCGCTCAAATTGGTCAGGTCAGAGGGACCACGCCGCTCACCCTCACCTCCCTGTATCAGATAAGCCAGACTGAGCCCACAACACCTGCCAACATGGCGAGGATCTCTTAGGAGATGCCCAGTCTCAGGTTCAGGCCTTCTCCAGATAGGTTGTTTCAAGATTAATTATGCTGATTCATAAAACATCCACTCCATGGCTAGTTCGTGCTTTTCTGCTTTTGCATCCAGTCGCTGGGTTTTGTTCTCCCTTTGACTGCTTAATAAAATAAGCAGTCCCCTGCTAATGAGAAGTTGATAAAACATTCATACCAAGATCAAGTCACTTCTTCGGAGAACATAGATTGAGCTCCTTAAGGTCGTCCCTGTAAGGAAGTTTCTCCACACTGGAATTATTCCTGTGGCTCTTAAGTTTTTACAGAGTTTTCAACTTTGGTACGATGGGGATGGTAAAACCCGGTTCTGTGCTTATTTTTATGATTTGTGTTACTGAAAGAGCAGCTCAAGGCATCCACTGTGCTGGGAGCTGCACATGTAGAGGATAGATGGCTCCAGCACTACATTAAGGTTCTAAATACAGGAACAGTAATTTCTCTCTCCTGCTGGTGTTTTATACATCCTGGTGTTTATATTCACCTTCTCACCTGCAGCCCAGTATGGGCAAACCAGTCAGTGGTTACAGAGGCTCTCATGCTCCTTGTTCAAGCTACTGTAATCCATCCTGCAGGCACTGCTGCCCCATTCTGAAGCACAGCCCTGAATTTGGTTATGGAAGCGAACACTGTGCACGTGATACCCCTTGGTGCACAGTCCAGGCAGTTCTGAACAACACCTGCTCCGGTCTCAGCTACCACCCCACAAGGTGGCAGAGCACATAAGTTAGAGATGGCATATTAGTGCAAGAACATGCCCCTGAAAATCAACTAGAAACAGCCCAGCTGGATGAAGACCCACCATGTAAAATTCACATATTAACTGGCTCCTAGCCCACTTACTAAGCCCTACATTATCGTGAAGAATATCATTAGTTTTATTTCAGGACTCAATATTGAGGTATTATAGGTGAACTTTGAGTCAAAATGCACTATAGAGAACTGACAAAGCAGATTTAGACTTTATGATTTGACTAGAAGATCAAATTAGATTTCTATTGTTTCTTCTGCTTCTTTCATCAACTGGCGGGATCCTATTTCCCCATTGCTGTGTCTTTACCCACCACCAATGCCAGTCTGACCAGACTACGCTTCTGAGGTCAGCCTGCGTGTTTTTTTCTGAACAGCAATGAAACAACAGCTCTTTCAAGGCCTATTGGTCCTTACCAATGTTCCAAAATGCAATCAGAATATGCACCAGAGTGCTCAATAACTCCTCAGCCAGTTCTTTTAAAACTCTTGGACTTGAGTTATCAACTCCCACAGATTAAAACCAGGAAAGCTCTCTGAGCACATTAAGGTTCCTGACATCCAAGTTCAAGAACAACTTTCAACAGGAGAAGTGAGGGCAAAGAGACACCCTAACTTTTAAGGTATAGCCAGGCTAGTTACTCAGAACATAATCTGAGGCACCATTTGTACCATCAGGCACTGGACCAAGGAACCAAGAGACTCCTTTCAAAGTTGCGCGCTCCCTGGAAAGCCAACAGCCATCAATAATTCAGCTTCACAGGAAAAGCTGGGGAACAGTTCCTAGCTGCAGGCATCAGGCTGAGCCCCACTGCCAAGGGAATATATGAAGACCAAGTTTCTCAAACATCAGAGATCTATTTTTCCGATGTCCTGAAAGGGACAGCCATAACATGCTCCCCATTAACAAAGGTAGGTTGCTTTCTTCTAGGGTTTGTTTTCTTTGTGGAGGTCCTCTCAATGGAGAAGGACAAGAAATAGGAGTTCAGAGGGCTCACCCTTGGGGAGCAAGGCAAAAGAAACATTTTGTTAATTTTTGCTTTGCTTTTAAGCTCTGAAGCATTTCTTCCTTTGAGGTAACAGCAGGTAGGAACAGAGCTCAGGCAAAACACCCAAACCCACCAGTCCACACATTGATTTTCAATCACAATTTATCAGATCTTTCTGGGTCACATCTGGGACATCACAATCTCCCTTCCAGCTCATTAAACCATCACAAAGTCTTAAGATCCATGTTCTTAAAATAAGAAGCCAGCTTGAAGAGAGAAGCCCCTCCCTAAGCAGAATACAGATGAAGGCCCTTCAAGGCTTCTCTCCTCAATACAAAGCAGAAAATTCAAGGGAACAAGTCCGGTGGATATTTTCCCTCCCCTTCCAATCACAGGTCACCTTTCAAACTACTTATCAGTAGAAAGGAATACAATATTGCCGGTGCTGTACTCTACATTTCAACTGTGCATCCTGCGTTAAAGTATCAAGCAAGCTGGATCAGCTTGAGTTAGATCACTGTTTCTCCTCTAGCCCCCTCAGGAAAGTCAGATCTGTGTCTACTGTGGCTTTGCAAGTAACAAGCATCAAATAAAGATACACACATTAATGGCATCTCAGTAATGCATCGAGTTGTTCTCCAAACCACAGTAAGACAAAGCGTTGCAGCACTCAGGAGATGTGGATGTGCTGAGCCTGGACTCTTTCCCATCCACACCTTTTGAGCCAAAGTGGAAGGAGAGCTTCTGAAGCACCACTCTCCATACCATGTCCACAGCATTGCTTCCCTCACTTGTCAGCTGTTTTCCTCGCATGTTCAAGCTTTCAGAGTAAGCTGGAATCATGGTACAAATAAGGAGGTGGCTCAGTCCAAGCACAAACCACCCTACACAGACCCTCTTCTTAATGCTCCAGTGTGTCCTCAGCGCTTGTCATGGGACAGAGACCACCATTTGTGAAAGGTAGTGGTTTTCACCTTTGATGTTAGTCCTGAGTGGTTTCTGAGGGGCTGCCAACACAGGGCTGCTTCAGGGCTGCCTGCACTGTTGTTTTATCAGCAGGGCTCTTGGCCAGCATGCACAACTGGAGAGCTGCCCACCCCACCAGACCAGCTCGCTTTGTGAACAGCGGTCCCTAGAGTTACACCCTCTCCCCAGCAGGAACAGAACAAGGTGTATGGAGGTAAGGCTTCTACTTGGCAGAGAAGAGCTCAGCCTGGACAGGTGAGAGGGAACAGCAAGGAGTCAGCTTGACTGCTCTCAGATGGTGCTCCAGACAGAGATGAAAATATTATCCAGGCCTCCAGCCCCTGAGGAACCTGCTGCTTCCCCCATTGATGGTGAATGCTGAGCAGAGCCCACTGCCTGCTGCAATCAGTGCTGCCTGCCCCCTGCCTCTGGAAGCAGCTGGCTTAGGAGCAACCCTGAGCACAGACATGATAAAGCCAAGTGGCCATTTTGGCATTGCTGCAGACAGTAAGCCCACGTGATGATCATACATGGTCTCCCAGCTGCTGCTGCTCCTGCCCATCTGCTACCCTGGCACAGTGCCTCCTTCTCTAGAGGGAACCTCCATTCATGAGGGCAGAGGCACCAGCCAGCCTGCAAGGTCATGCATGTAGCCACACACATGCTGCCACATCTTTATGGGACACTTCTACATGAGGCTGGATGTGCCAGGAGGGAGCAGTCACACCAGTGGTGGTATTTCATCTGCTCAGTGCCAGTTTCTGGTGATGACCATCCAAACCAGCAACAAATCCAGGCACAGAGGCACTATCTCAAGGGCCAGGGGACCTAGCTTCTGTACCAAGCTCCACACAAAACTGGCCAGAAGCCAGTTTCACTTCTTCACTTTGATTTCCAGGGAGTGTGAATCTAGGTGCCAATGTCGCAGCCTGTTCCCAAACTGCCCAGAGGCCAACTTCAGCACCCAGATCAGAAGACTTCCTGGCTAGATACAGAGCTGCTCGCACTGCAGGTCACTTGTCCCGCCCAGAGCTTAAAGACAATGTTCCTTTAAAGACAACTAACAGCTCAATCAAAGAGGAGCTGCACTGAGTTCTGACCAGAGGAAGAAATAACTATTAACCTTGATGTTCAGTGTGGGTCTAACCTTGAAAGCAGTGCACTCCTTGAAACCAGCTGCAATGGGGAACAGAACTCAGCCAAGCACTTCTGGAAGTCCTTTTTTGGACTCTGAAGCATCTATTCCCAAAAACCAATGGGCATCATTAGCTGTCATCATTAGCCAGCAGAACAGATTCCTTTAGAACAGAAAACAAAACAGCTCTCTACCACACCGTGCTCAAACAACGTCCACATGCCATGAGCTGTGCTCAGATAAGCACAAGCCAAAGCAGCAGGTTCCAAGAAAGTAGGCCATGACACAGCAGCAGCAGGAAGGACCTCTAACACTACTGAAAAAGGAAAGAACACAGTGGGGGAGAAAGGGAGTAAACAGAGATGAGAAGTTTTTAATATAGGTAGGGTAAAATACAAAGAACATCTACAAGCTGTAATCCATTACCCTGAGGACGATGAACATAGCTTCTGATTACAAACAAGAAAACAATAACTACTACATCATCAGCTGCTGTCACTTCCTTACATCATCCAAGTAGTTACTAGAAGCATAGCGTAAGTGCATTAGGAGCTGGTGTGTGGAATAAAGACCAAAGCAAGCCACAACCTTTGAGCAAGCAGTCAGTTTAATTACATAAAATTATTGATCCAGTGTTGTTGAGATTAATCAGCCAGTATTATATTAATAAAGGAAAAAACACTAACAGTCACAAAACTGCCAAAACAAGGGAGTACTTTTGCAATTACTTGCAACTAAATCAAAAATTACTATGGAAGGAAATCATGGATGGAGATAACCATCCTTGTACTGACTCAGAGGAACGTCCTTCTGAGCATCAGCATTGGGCTAGTAGAGTACCACCAGCATTCTTCTGCTACTATTCTTCATAAACATCTGTATACACCCATTAACATGCGTCTTGATGTTGACTTTAATGGTAGCTGGATCTGACCCAAACAGCTCAACTCCCAGTTTTAGTTTCCTGTGAGGTACGGAGCACCCTGAGCTCCTAAAAGTCTAGGGAAGCTAGAGGCTGTTCTCAGTCCTTGCAGCATCATGCTGTGTTTTCAGGACTAGCTCTCAGACCCTCTGAGCCCTACCACAGACTTCTAGTTATTCAGTTTAGTAAATAACTTTGTCACCTCCTCTGCCAGGTGGGGCCAGGGAGGAAGGTGTCTGAAGTCAGGTTGTTATACCATTATAAAAAAAAAAGCTTAAGACTTTCATGTAAAAAAGAGAAAAGATGTAAATAAGCTGCTGAATGGAGCTACTTAAGCACTAGACCCTTTTGACTTGATTAAAAAAGGTAATTACATGCATTCAGAATGCTTTACACAAGGAAAAAAAGCTTTACAGGGCAGAGGCAGCAAGGAGCTTCCTGCTGGCAGCTCAGCCCTCCTAAGAGCCAGGTGCTCAATGGAGAATGGACTATTTATCTTAAAATCCTATTTGCCTACGCCTGTTTCCTACAATAAAAAACTATTGGCTCATCACTGCTCTACAGCCATCAGGGATGAGTAACATTCCTATTCTTTATCTGCTATTACAAGAAATCACAGCAGACTGACCTCTGCTGAGGTCCAAATCCCCAGAGGAAATCTTTTTGCCTTATTCCTACCACGTAAGAGCCATTTCTAGGCCACTGAACTCTGCCCGCAGACCCTGCAGTCCTGTGAGATGCCCACTAAGAAGGCTATTCAACACCAGCTGACATCCATCAAAATCCTAAGCATGTGCCAGACTGCTCCAGTGTCCCTGAGGCAGGGGACAGGCAGAGCCTTGGGCAAAGAGTCATCTCCTATCCAGCTCCAACACTCCTTCCACTTGCCTGTGTTTACACTGTTCATTTTAATGCTACCTTTTCCAGAACGTTAGAAAATAACAAACACAATAAAAGCTGTAGAGCCAAGACCATTAGCATCAATGTATTCGTAGTGCGGCTTTCTCATGCCTCAAGGAATCAGATCTTTCTGTGATAACTCAAGCTGAAACTCAGAGTTTGTCCACATACAAGAGTCAGATAAGTGCTGCTTGATACCAGCAACACTGACAGCCATTTGACTGGACCAGTTCAGCGCTCAAGTTCTTCTTGGCAGATATCATGAAAAATATTGAGAACAGAAGTTAAATTCAAATAAAAGTGAGATATGTAATAGAAAACAAGGGGAAGAGGAGTGAAGAAGGAAGAATGACAAAAGCAGAGGGCAATCCTAACTGAACTAGCTCACTCTCAGTTGCAAAGATGGGAAGACCAACACTGATGTGTGAAGTTATCTCCACATTAGATGGTTACATCAGGGAGTGACATAAACTTTAAGCACTTGAACAGCTGTGGTAAAGGCAAAAAAAAAAAAATATTGACATGCTTAGCCTAAAGTACAAACTCATACATTTTGCTGGGAGAAATTGAGGAAAAAAAAAATCTGGCTCAGTTCTCTCCCAAAAATCAAATCCACAGGAACAGACAGCATCCTTAGAGCACCTTCCTCCCTTACATGAAAGGCTGCAAGCTAAGGAGACAGCTCTTCATGCTTGTAGGAGAAACTTGATCTCTGAAGTGAATAAGTTCTACCTTGCCTGGGTGAGGCATGACCTCAAAAGCCATTCTAACCCACACCAGCTTCCAGCAGCTCTGTAGTACAAAGAGATGCTGCTGCTTTCTGCTCCAGTGTCTCTTAAGTGGGATATAAACTATGGGGTGAGAATACTAACCCCTGTGGCAACCTAGATTGAGATGCAAGGACAACACTTCCCTTGGAGGTAGAGGGGTCTGGCACCAGCAAAAAAGCACCAGTCAGGCCCAGAATATGTATGATGGCTCTAATTTAAAGCTCAGGGAACCCTGGTTTCCAACCAATGTGGTATCCAGAAATGGACTTGACCTGCCACCTGTCCCAAATCTGCTGGATGCTAGGTACAGGCAGTCTTCAATGGCTTATTTAATAAGCCTGCCAAGATACTGCCTGCCTCTGCTCTTATCTGCTGAGGTTTTGCTTATAGAAAAGCTTGGTTGGTTTGTTTGCTTTGCTTATATACATAAAGAGCAATTTCTTTAAGCCTTGCTTTCCTTGATTGATGGGATCTCATTGAATCCATCCCAGAAGTTTGGGCTGAAACCAACCCAAACAGTATGAAAATCAGCCTGACCCTGAAAGGATGAACACCATTTGGAGGCTCTTGCTTGCTGCCCCCTTGGCAACTGTGGCCACAGCATGGCCAAGAGGTGCAGGGGAGTTCAGCTGCATCACCCATCTGCACAACCAAACCACACACCTTTAACCCAAGACTTGCAAAGCATGACTGCTTAGAAGGAGCTCAGCTCTACCTGGTGAGTACAACCCACCTTCTCACTATAGGCAGAGGAGACATAGCAACCTATAGTATTTTCTAAACATTGCAGTGGCATCTTCCAAGTGACAGTTAAATATAAATGTAGAAAATAGTGGAGATTCAAGGAAGAATCTGGGATTACACTCAGTGTAGCCAGCAAGTTACTTAAATTATGTTCACTCTACAGCAGTTCTCCATCTTTGCTCTTGTTGCAGACCTTTCAGCAAGGGATGAAGCAAGACTGAGATCATGGGCAGCATTTGTAACCTGCTGCCAGTTAGATGTTCAAATGGACTGCAACAAGCATAGCACTGAGTTGGAAGAACCACATGCTCCTGTGCAGATTCTTCCTTTATTCTACAGAGTCCAACACATGCTAAGTATAAGAGGTTGTTTTTCCCATCATGGAGAGCTGTCCAGGGTGGGTTTCAGAGGTCTTTTCAAGCACCAAGTCCAGAAAGCCCTCAACTTACCACCTAGATGGGATCAGAAAGACTCATGTTTCTCTGCCCATCTTCCAGCCTTGCCCTTGAAGATCCTGTAGCATCTCAGAAGCCCTGGAATAGCAGAGCTTTCTAGCTGTGTCAGTGCTGCACACATCTGCCATGCAGACCAGATCTGGCCACGACAGCCAGCTGAGAGGATATCAAGGAGCACAGTCCTGACGCTACCCATTCCCAGCCATGCCTAAAGCTGATCTCCATGTGCTTCAGGAGGGTCAGAATGGATCACCATTGCCCTTTCCTTTCAAAGCCCTTTCCCAGGTTCTCATTTTCTACTGCGTATAAAATGAGTCTTTCCTCCCCTGCATTTCTAGAACCTTTTTCTTAGCTGACTGATGAGGCAAAAGGGTATTTCTGTTTCTTAGTCAAAGTGGTTATCTTTCAAAACTAAAATACCGGAACCAAGCAGCAGTTTTAGCAAACAGTGCTAAGAGGACATTCCTCTCTTGTCAGAGGAGCAGCTGCACAGATAATGAATGCTGGGAAGAAGAAAACAGCTCCTTGGGCAGTTTTACAGTATTTGCTGCATTAGTGGTTGGCTTTGCAGAAACACCAACTCCAAGAGATATTTTCCTGAGCTAGGGAAAGGGATCACCTTGGAAGCAACATTCAGCATAGACAGGAGGAGCCTGAGATCACTCGCATGAAGGGGGGGAAAGCTGTGTCAATAATGGAAAAGATGCCAGGGAGGGTTTGCATGGTGTGGGAGAGGGCACCTTACACGGTCGTATGCATTAAAATACCTGTGGCCTGAGAATCCAGTGACATATCCAAGGTAAATGACGTGCAGGGTGAGGGCCTGATGGCAATGTCCATTGTCTCTGGCAAAGCAGGAAGCAGGAATGGACTGGAGGTGAGGGGAAAATGAAGAGCTCTGCTCTAGACTGATTGAAGCAGATTGTGCAGATCTGCAGAGAGATCTTCAGGATAGACCTGTCTCCTCCTGTTCTCAGCCTGAGAAGACAGGACAAGGCATCTACAAAGACAGTTTACTGCTGGAATGAGATCAAATAAGATGTAGAGGGAAGAGAGAAAGGGCCCAAGGACAGAGTGATATGGGACACTTGGACAAATTTAGACTGGAAAAGGCCAAAGGGAAGAACAGCATCCTCCAAGGGACTTTGTGAAAAACAGTCAAGGGAAGGGAAGAGCAGAGGAGGAACATCCCAGGTGGTAAGAGTAAGGACATCAGAGGAAAGAAGGGCTGACTGATGAATGCACTTGGCAAGTCAAGGTGCAGAGATGGGCTGTATTTAGAGAAACATGTGGGGGCTTGAATAACAAGTTTGTTTTGTAAGGAAGAGCTGCCAGAAGAGAGGGTGGGCTGAAGGGGAAGAATAACAGCATGGATAGGAATAGACACTGGGAGATGGGAGAAGGTGCCTGTGCTCACATCCAGGAGACATGGACAAGAAAGGAGAGCACATCATCTTGCATTTCTTTTTAAACTTAAAAAAAAAGTAGAGGAGATTTTGGTCAGAAAAAGAAATGAAGGCAGAGGAGGAAGGTTTGGACTGACTCAAGGTGGCAGGAAGCCAGTTGTGACTGAATCCCATGCCAACAAGAAAGCTAGAGAAGGAAAACTATTTAGTCAGCAAGGTGGCAAAACTGGAAAAGTTTAGCACAATCAGCATGGCAGTAGGATTTGAGACCCTTCAAGTAACAGGAGCTGAGGAAGGCAAGGCTGCAGCGAACCAGCACTGGGAATGAACAAGCTCCACATTGCAGCGGGATGAGAAGGCAAGAGGTTCAGGGTGACAGGGGACCAACTGTAGCAATCAAAAGGACAGACAGAAAGGAAACAAGAAGATGCAATGTCAAGGCTGAGAGCAGCAGAAACACCAAGTGATGGGATGTGCAGCCAACTGGTAGCAGCAAAAAAAAAAAAAGCCAGTAGCAACAGCAAGTGGAAAAAGCAATGGGGTTGTTTTCCAGTGGGAAGATGTTTTCCTGCCAGCACCAGGAAAGCATCAACTGGCAAACAGCTCCAAAATAAAAGCATTTGCTGGAAACACTTACT
Organism: Platalea leucorodia; assembly: GCF_965183815.1. Classification (NCBI taxonomy): domain Eukaryota; kingdom Metazoa; phylum Chordata; class Aves; order Pelecaniformes; family Threskiornithidae; genus Platalea; species Platalea leucorodia. The sequence goes on from NC_138830.1 coordinate 14,518,683, forward strand.
GCTTGATCCTGAAAATTCCTCATGTCATGAATATCTAAGCAACAAAATTACATTCTCAGTGCAGCGCTCAGGGTGCCACCTCTAAGGGGACAGCACCAGACAGGAGTCACGTTGAATCAAAACACCCTGGGCCAGCGCATGCAGACTCCTTCCCAAGGCAGCCCTCCAGTCTGTGAGCTCCAGCTAAGCCATCTCCCCCGTTCCCCAGCTGCAGCCCTCCTACATGCACGAAGCATTGCAATTCTGGCATCTGCATACAGACACGAGCCGTGTTTGCCACATGGAGGAAAGCTCTCGGCTCCCTGCTCAGCACCCAGGCTTGCCATTGCCACCTGCTATTCCTCCCCTTCCTGCAACACCCATTCTCTCCCTTAGTTTTTTTTCATTCCTCCTTCCCCTGATTTCAGCATCTTCTCACTTCTGCTCATCCCTGCGCTAGGATGAGCCTCCTTCCCCAGGCGTGGCTGAGCATTTGCTCTGTCTCACAGCTGCCGCATGCTTCCTCCAGTGTCATGATCTAGAAGGGGAAACATCGCCTCAGCTGCAAGTGCTCAGCCCCTTGGCAGTGACCATTAAAAGCCATCATTAAACATCAGCAGCCTCCCGAGGCCACGCGGGGTTGTGTATGAACCTCTGCCCTCTCCTGGCTGGAACAAGAAATGCCGAGCTCGGGTTTTCCCCCATCCCCTGCACTGTACACAGCATGAGCACTTCCGAAAGTCAGTATTTACACTCTAGGCTTATTTTAACAGTCCTTGCAAAGTTGTGGGTCTGCACAGGATACATATTTTATACCTCTAAGCATATTAGCATTGCTCAAATGCCTTTGCAATAGATCACGTGTATGCACTGTGGTAAAAGCCCTACATAAAGTGTGACACTCAGCTATGCATGGAGCTGCTCAAAGTGCAGCCGTTATCCTCTAGCCTGTATCTTGCAGCATGAATCCCAAATCCTAAAGCACTACCAATCATCCTTGAATAAGACTCTGCTTAGCTACTAGGGTCGGGTTCATAAGGTATATGGAGAAAGCTGCCTTTTTATATTCCCTTTAGCAGTTCTTATTCCAATGTGCATGTGCTTAGGTGGGTCTCACAATAAGGTCTTAATAAGGTTTGGGGAAGCTGGATACCTTGGGTACCAGTTTTTCTGTAGGACCTGGTGCTCCAGGTGTCAGGCAGTCTAAATCCCTGCCTTTTGGACCAAATTAGATAACATGAACACAGCCCCCCTGTAGGCACTTTACAAACGCATGTCCAAGCAGCTTCATTCCCAACCCACACCCAGGGACCCTTTGCCAGAGGTGGGATCAGGACATGGATCACTCCACCCAGCCCTCCCATAGCAGTAGGCAAGGAGTCCTGCCTCTATCTGACAAGCAGGTTAACACCATCTGTTCTTCTTACTGGACTGGATCATTCTCTTTGCCATCCCAATTTGTTTAAATTGGCATCATGTATCAGTCCCCTCACACACACACTTTGTGAGAATTCAGAGAAAGCAAATGCAGGAATCTGTGTCACCCCAAGCCGCTCAATAACTGGCTTCTCACCTACAAACAGTGAGAAACAACAGGAGACTCCAGTCGCGACACCAGTGGCGACACAGCACTACCACACATGTATATTTATTTAAACGCATTACAGATATTGCCACAAACAAGGAGTTCCAAGTACTACAGATGCGCAAGGGGGCAATCGCCCATTATTTCTGCCTGATCCTGGCCTTGCAATCCCCATCCTGATTAAATTACTGAAGGTAGGATTATCAGCAAGTTAATCAGATGCAGCGTCTAATCTAGATAACCCAGCATTACTGGGCCTCACAACACAGGATTTCACTGACCACCCAGCCAGGGCATTACATCTCATTCCCACCACTTAAAGGATTCAAACATCCAAGAGGCTTGTGCAGAGGGGTAGGCTAAGGAACATATTCACAATTTCAGTCAAATGCAATCATTTGCTTAACTGCTGTGGTTCCGAGAGCCCCCAGATCCAGCACAACCAGGATTCCACAGCAATCACTTATCTGAACATCTCCTTGTGTATTTAAAGGCTCCAGAATCTACACCTTTGTTTTTTTTAATAAAGCCTCAAGATCTCAACCCATCTGTCAGGAAGGCAGGTGCAGCTTCATCTGTTTCAAAGCAATGGCATGGTCCAAACAGCTCTTTTTGGTCTGGATATCTCCCTTGACTCTCCTCCAAGCTTTCCATTTCCTTAGCTTTAGCCTTGCCAAACAATGTGTTTGCTTGTAGGTGGCCATGAGGCCTCCTGAGAGGAAGACCCTTGATAGGGACAAGATCTGGAAGTAAGGATTATCTTGCACTTGGAGGACTTCAATATCTCAACAAAGCCAAGAAATTTTGACAATTCTTATCACCTGCATGTAAGTGCTCATCCCCACTCTTGCTTCCCCTCAGCTGAGACTTTCTCCCCCATGTTTCTACAAGTTTGTCATTCTGGAACAAAAGGTAGGAGCTCAGTGATGCTCTGGAAAGCAGGTCCAGCTTTGGGCATCTGAACCTTGGCTAGCTGCTGCATTGCACAGCAAGCAGGGTTTTGTTCAGCAACAAAATGGCCTGGATAGGGCACAAAGACAGAAAATACACCTGATCTTTCACCAAGTCTTCCATTGTTCCCAGACAGCATGAGAAGGTATTTTAAAATCTCTTCTGCAGACCCGCACAGCCTGAACTCCTGTTCTGCTTAAAAAAAATGAATCACTTCAAGGCTTTCATCGCCTTATCAAAGTCCCTAGTGGCCCCTGCCTGCCCTCCCATGAAGAGTTTGAAGCTGTCCTTGAGCAAAGCTACTTTTCAGACAAGTATTGTGTTGTTTTTGTGAGAACATCAGACACCTCCAGGTGCCCCTCAAACATGTATCTATCAATAGTTGCAGCTCAGATTTTTTCCAAGCACCTCACAGAAAATAGACTGTAGGCATCTGACTTCTGTGAATTGCATTTGTAACGTGCCCTTCAAACAGATGTCTAGATTACATTTCTGATACCACATAACTATGTGGGTCCGGCTTATCTCCAATTACAAGGGCAAACAGGGAGAAGAGGACTGGGAAGGAAGAAGTTGAGCTGAGAACAGATGAAAATGTTGCTGGCTGCCATCAGTTCATACTCACTGCCAAAAGCAAGGTCATGCAATACTATCTTTCTGCATTGTTAAAAATCTCAAAGGTAAAAGGGCACTATCATTTCAAGAATATAAAGGGCTGCATGAAACAATCCTATCTCCCACCAGAGATGACGACTTGTCACCAAAGATAACCAAATCCTTCAGCAATTATGAAAATTCACAAGATCTGGAGCATCGCTGCTGATTTAGCCCATCTTCATATGGAAATCAACAGCCCTCATTCACTAAGCATCAGGGATGAGAAACAGGAACAGCAGCTGGCTGGAGTCAGATACTGAGAAGTGAGCCATTCACATTTATAGTAAGACTGTTCATCCTGCATTTATACATATCAGGTAAAATGAGAGCAGGTAAAGAAAACCCCTTCCCATTAGATTTTCAGATTCATCCAGAGGTTGGAATTCAGAAAAGAGAAACTCCTATTCTACCACCTGTAATGGAAACCAGTAGGTGAGAGAAATAGAAGATTAAAAATTCACCAAAAAAAAATGTCTAGAGGCAGTGGCTAGAGCCTCATAGAAGGAAGGGTACAGGAGAAAGAAGGTGATGGCTTTTCTTTTCACACTCTATCTTTAAAACTTTAAAGTTGAGAACTCTGACTTCTGCCCATTTCCACTGATGTGCTAATCAGGCTATGCAGAGAGCAATGACAACGCACCTACCACCTGTGGCTTAGAGACCTGCCTGAAATTCTTATTTCAGGACCAACACAACCAGCCTCTCCAGCTCTTGGTGGTTTTACTTCTCTGGGGTTTTGTTTGCATTTTTAACAAGTCACATACCCTTGGGTTCACACCCTCAAGACAGTTCACATGAAGGCTTCACTAAGAAATCAGGCAGCAACTGCTCTCATCTTCATGTCTAGGGTCAGCAGAGATGGATAGTATAGTCATACCCATTAGCTATGCTCATAGGCAAGCAGAGGTGTAGCAACATAACAATGGGATAGAAATTGTGGTCCAAACAATACTTCTCAAGAGCAGTGTATTGCTTTTCCAGGCTATATTTCTTTCTTTAGAAAGGTAGAGAAATGAGGTGGTGCAGCGTGGTGAGGAATTACAACCTTTAAAACACAATAAGCCAAAATCAGGCAGCACTGGGTAAGCAGTCACTGGTGGTGGTACACTAGAGAGCATATTGTTGCACAGTTTCTGCTTTTAACAGCTGGAAGCTTTGTGGAGGCCATAAAGACTTTGAGAACACAGCCTGGGACACTCACACATTAGCATTAAAAAAAGCCCACCTGTGCTCTGCTGATGGCTCTCACACTGTTTGGGTCAGTGAAGTCACTACCGCAAGCATTTCAGGCAGGGATAATCCAAAAGCAACATGCAGACAACGTACTCCTCGGGTAAGGATCTAATCAAGCTACTGAATTTGCTTGATCAAGTGAGCTCAGCTGTCCTCCCAGCTGGGGCAACCTCCTGGCTTCACAGCAGTCACCCCTGCAAGGCTAACAGTGCTGCAGCCCAATGCACCCAGCCACAGCAGAAACAGGGCTCTTCTGGCATACCTGCCCCCAAACTGTGTTCAGGCAAGCACCCCATAGGGCAGATACAAAGCACATGGACTACAAGGCTCAGCAGGCTTATGCTCCCTCAACTCACAGTGTAAAAGAATGCACCCTTCCTAGCAATTTATCACATAAGCCGAGGAAACATTTCGCCTTCCCTCCATAACAACTCACAGGGGTTTACAGCAGCTGATAAATACCTGCTGGTGTCCAGCTTACTAGTGATAGCAGTAAATAAAGCTGACTGTGTGCCAGGATATGTCCTTTCTTTACAGTCTGACCACATATTTCCCTGCAGATGAAGGTGTGCAGGCGCTGCTGGCTGAGGCAACGTTATCACACAAGGAACCAACAGCTTCAGCCAACTTGAGCCCAGCAGCATTTCCAAGGCTCCTTGCCTTCACGATCAAGCAATTCTCTCCTACTCAGCTCTTCCCAAACCAAACTCCTCCAGACAGCACATCTGCAAGGCAGTCACACTAACAACTCCTCCTTGTTTTGTGACCTTGACCCTTTCCTAGTGAAAGAGCAGGCAGCCGGACACTTGCTGCTTCAAATACTCATAACATTGCCTCAGGCTCTCTAGGCACACCAGCTCCAGGAATACACAAGCAAACCCTGGCCTTTCATCTTACTCAGCTCACAAGTTTGCTTGCAGCTTTGCTGTTATTTCTAGATGATAAGAAGAAATAGAAAGATAAGAAAGAACGCACACATCCTCTGAAATGAGGGATCACCATTTCACAGCTCAGGATCTAGCCCCCTCCTGACCACAGGATCTGCCCAAAGCTCCTCAAGGGGCCAGACCCTGGATGCAGAGCTGCTTCCTACTTTATGCACAGTCATACTAGTCCTACAAAAAGTCTCACTTACTTCTCAGTCCATCGCTGACCTTCCCCTGATGGCGGTCTCCACCTAATCACCCCTCAGAGCACAGAGACCCATCAGGACAACCTTCTTAGTGGCCCCCTTTCCTCCTTTATAACCTTGCTCTGCCAAATGGCTGCTAACGCCCACCTCCCTCACCTGGGCTGCTGCTGTACCCAGCCTTGCTGAGCTGTGCTGGGGCCAGCTGGTGAGTATAAGCCTTCCCAGACAAAGCGACAGCCAGGTGTGCCAGGAAGGTCAGGGTTACCGAGCAGAAAGAAATAAGAAAACTAAGTTCTTTTTCTCCTTCTCCTATTCCACTTTTCTGGGTATTACAGAGGGGGAAGGAGGTCAGTACTGCTATGAAGCTCAGTCATCACTGCAATTACTCCAGCTTGCAGGTGGAGTAAGAAAGTGATCCCAGACCCTCAGGGTCTGCCTTTCATAATAGAGGTCTCCCTCCGTGTATCAACTGTGTGTTCAGAGCAAATGAATTGGCTTTTAGCATGAGCAAATTCCAGGTCCAGCCACTGGCAACCCCGAGGACACGCAGCTCCTGTTAATCTGGTGCAAGCAGCAGGTGCTCAGCTACTTGGGCAATCAGGTCCAGCAGCTGAGCGGCTGGTTAGTGGATAAAAATATTGGGGAGGGCATAGGGGTGCCCAGGAGCTATGCAGAAGGATGTAACACCCATGCACTAGTTCTGCTCAAGAGCCAAGTCAGGGACACATGTGCCCGCTTTGGTCTGCATCAGGATAGGGCTCAGTAGGCTCTAAGCAGATGAGGTGGGCAGAACCCAGCTAGCTGTGTCCTGATGTGCTTGGAGATAGCCCAGGGTAGCCCACCTGCACTTGAGTGGGTGGGCAACACACATTTGTCCCAAAAGGAGAGATGCTCTTTTCTTAATTTTGGCTGGTATTACCCTCTGCAGCTTCAGCAAGTGTTTTTTTCATAAGAGATGCAGACCACAAAAAACCAACAGGAAATATTGGGAATCATTTAGCAGATAGAGCAATTTCTTTCTTTCTTTGCTCATTCGGGCAGGTGTGCTCTCTGGTGAGTGTTAACGTTTGCATAAGGAACATTAGAGCTGCACTTAGCAGTTTCAGCTGCTGCATTTCCCACTATTGATTGCTGCCATTCAAGCCCAGCTCTAATGCATGTCAGCAGACATAAGCTAGGAGGCAGCTATGTCCCCACTGGGAACGACGATATATTATTACTCTCTTCAAATGAACCTGGAGAAATACTATATATATATATTTAACAGAAATTCCTGGCTCTAACAGACTGCAAAGGAATTTCAGTGGTTGCAGAAGTGCAAATCAACATAATCTCTCTGTGACTAGAATGAGAATCAGGTACTAAAAGTGAATTATGCATACAAGAGATGATTTTACAAACACATTCATGTATTTGTGTTTCTATTCTATCCTCACACCCCTCCCTTCATCTTTTGAATTCAGGCTCGCAAATGCGGACATTTGCTGAAGTACTGCGTGTAAAATTGATGTAAAATCTTCCCCATTGTCACCCTGACCCTCAAATTAATGTTTTATCTTGCCAGATGAGTGAAGGGACAAGGCCACAGGCAGACAATACCAAAAGGTTATTTCCAGTGAGAACTGGGAGGCTGCAATGCTGCTGTGAGACATCATTTAGCTTTCTAAGCAGAGTGGATATTTCCAAATTGGCGAATGCCATACAGTTGCGAGATACCTGAGCTAGCTCTAAAAGAACTCTTCCCAGAAACAAGAGCTGCATGTGGTCTAATTAGTGCCACTGAAGGGAAGAGAAGATCAGCTTGCGTGCAGAGCTGCCTTGCCTGCGAGTGCTGGGCTGGCCCCGTCCGGGGCCGCGCTGTGCAGGCACATCAGCTCTGCTTGCTGGATGTCGCAGTACAAGACCTGGGTCTTATTTCCAAGCCAAGCACAGGGCACTGGGAAGGCGAGACAAGGTGCACCCCGTCTCCTCCCAGCTGGCCATGGTCCTTGGCTGTGTTACAGCTGGTCAGAGCTCTTTGGCTCCGCAGGTTGCCTTGCTGATGCACTTGTTGAGGGAAGTGCTCAGTGCGAGAGTGGTAACTATTCAAAGAGAAATGGCATTTGGATCTGAAGGACCTTTTTGCAGTCAGGTCAGAGGAGTACATGAGGTTACATGTGGACCCAGCCAGAAGCTGGGGTGAGTTATATGATGATGGCAGCATGCCACTAAACAAGCATTTGAGGGACCGGGTCTGTGCCAGCAAGCACCAGCGATGCATGAGGGGCATGACTCAGATGTGTAAATACCTTGCTGGTCCCTTAGACCTCAGATCTGGTTGCACAAACAGTCAAATTAACTTAGTTCTTTGTGATAAATAAATCCCACCCCCAGTCATAAACCACAGCAATTCATAACCCCCAGCTTTGTACAAAGATACGTTTAGTTCTTCAAGGCATATGCAGCTGCATAGCTGGCGTTATACATGTCTGAAATAAAAGGCGAGCAGTTAACAGGATGTGGCCACTGGGACAGCTGGTCACCAAACAGCCGTGATCATCCAAACCCACCAACTGCTCTGCTGGGCTGAACCGAGAGCTGGTCAGTCAGTCAGGGAGAGCTGTAGCTGTCCCCAACACCTCCAGCCCATGCCTGAGACCTCTCCAGTGTGTGCAAGGGTGTGATGGCACAGAGGGGCAGGAAAGGCAAACCAGGCGGGACCCTGTTCTGCAAACACCGTGAAGATCCCCTGGCACATTGTATGGGAGTTATCTAACATGCCCCTTAGCATCCTTGCACTGCTGCACTGTACTGTCTTCCTTGCGTTTTTAGACAGAAGTATCAAGGTGGGAAACATTTCCTGGAGATCTTCACTGTTCAGGAGAACTTCTAAGACGTTGATATAGCAGGAAACTAGAAGACTAAAAGCTCAAGTATCTGACAAATGCAGCCACAGACAAACCACCGCTGTGCCTGATGCTCAGTATTGAGCCGGAACAGTGGGACACGGGTTTGCATTTGTCTCCAAGGCTGCACCTTTCCAAAGTTATCAGAGCTGTCTATGCAGAACAAATCCCCTTCCAGGCAGAGCACAATACAGTAAGGTTCCCCATGAGTTGGCAACTGGGCAGGAAATCCAAGTCCACCACAAAGTTAAAACTGATCACATGAAGTTCTTTTCCCTCTCAGCTCTGCTCTGTGGAAGGGCTCTGCATGATGCACTGCTTTTTAGGTGGTTGGAGTTTTTATCAAGGGAAAGGAGATACTTTTGTGAGTGTATTTTTTAAGTATCCACAGTTGTCTGGGCTTACATCAGAGAGCGGGCAGGAGAATTGCACTTTGCCTTGGAAGGGAAATGACAAGATTTGAGCCGATTCTCAGCTTTCACAGCACAGCCTGTTTCCCAAGAAACCCAATGGCTCTCGTTCATGCCATGCAGATCTGAGGCTGATTGCAGGGATGGGCAAAATAATCCTCGTTACCCTTTTGCACTATTCCAGCACTGCCCAGATATGCACAGGTCTGGGCTTCCTGCAGCCTTTTGTCTCCCACAGTAGGGTCCAAACTCACTCAGTTGCTTTAAGGACAGAGCCATGGTGTCCCTCCTGCTCTAAGAAGCAGAAGAGAACTCCAGGAATGCATGAAGGGTGTAAAGGCTACAGCTGGGAGCCTGCCTGGCTTTCACATGCGGAGAGCTTGCTCTCTTCCCAGCACTGATTTATTTTATTCATTAACATATAACTTCTCTGGGCTAGGAAACAGGCCATGTGATAGGCCATGTCCTCTGAGAGGAGCCCAGCCTGGAAGAACACCCATGTCTATTATGTTCCAATATTTAGTGTAATTCATAAATCAGCTCCCATCAGCATTCGTTGGTCTATTCCTGTTCCTGGTGATTTCAAGGGAAGATACAGATTCTTTTCAATCACAGAGTGTGGTAAGCTACAAAGACGTAAAGCAGGTTGCTGGCTTATTTTAATCACATCTCTCTTCTCCAGAAATCACCATAAATATTCCTTCTTTTTTTTTTTTTTTTTTTTTTGGCAGTTTATTTCTTGAGCTGTTATTCAGAAATGGCTTTCAAAGTCGAGCTCTGACCATATTCAGTCAGTTGCACAATGAGGCACAGTAGTGCAACCACAGGTGCCCGTCTGCAGGCACAGCAGCACCAGCCAAAGAGCCCACCAGCCTGAGCGTACTTACACTGCTCTCACACCCTGCGGCCTCACTCCAGCCCCCCACACAGTCACACCGCTGAGTATCCACCTGTTCAGTGAGCTGGAAAGTTAACAGGCTGGAGGATTCACTCAGTTTTCCCCGTAGCTTGCTTTTACTTGGGAGAGCATGATTTCTGTGCGTGCTGGACCAGTATGCCCTGGCCACCCTGGGTAGCACCGTGTATCAGAACAAGCCAGTGCCTCTGAATTATTTACTCCAACTCACATGAACTTGCATTTCCTTTCCTTTTATGCACAGTCACCATGATGCTTGCCGCTCCACGAGTAAGCTGGAGAGACAGATGACACAGGCGATGAGGTTGCTCTAGGTGATTATAACAAAGTATGACAAGGTATTTATTCAGCTCCTTTCAGCAGCATTTTATTTCATTTTAATTATAACTGTGTAGCAGAACACCTCTGGAGAATTTATTTAAAGATGCTTTGGAGAGAAGCATGGGGCTGGCTGGGTGCAACAGAGAAACAGACTGGAGAAACCAGTTAAGCAGCACTTGCTTTCCATGCCTCCTGGCGGGCTGGGTTTCACATTCTGCCTTCAACGGGTTTCGATGCTGAATAAAGACATGCCTTGGGGAAAGAACAAGTGAGGAACTAGCTGTGTACTACTGACCTGGTAACATATGCCTTGGTGGACTTATCAGTCCTTGGGTCACAACAGGCTGGTGGGATTCAGGACCGTTGGGTTCAGCTTCTAGAGTTTCCTTTAACTGATGGGCTCGTGTTTTTTCTGGAGGCTTTCTGTAACAAGTTCCCACCATCATTCCCTCCCTCATTTTAATTAGTAGCAGAGATGATGTTAGTGCAACCAGTTCAAGTACTCAGCAAGATAACATCTATTTGTACCTACAGCAGTACAGGGGTTAAATACAACACTTGCCAATCCCAGTGGTTAACAAAATAATGTAATAAATATAGCACTGTGTACATCAACCAAGACTAGCCAGAACCATCGGCAAATAGAGGGAACCTCTGAGGGAAGCTAAATGAAGGTTGCAGCTTTGAGGTTTTTTCTTGCTACAGCCCTTTTGCCTGTTACAGGGCATTAAGAAGTGTGGGGCTGGGAGTGGACTAGACACTCTCTGGAGCCTAAACATCAAAAATACCAGTATAGGCTCTTTTGACTGTAGTGGTGGCTGAACTCCATGACTGAAGTGGGTCCTCTGAGTCCTGTATCAATAATGAATAGTTGAAGAAGATTTGGAGGATCCTTGCAGGACAATCACAGCTGAATGCGCATGTACGGGACACCATGCGAGGTAGAGGGGAAACATGTCCTTCACTGGTCCTTGTTCCTCACTGCCTCAACTCTTCGACATTAGTTTACATGGCTGCAAAGAAGGTGTAAGGCACAATGAAGGGCCTCGCACGCACTGAGCACTTCCCTAAGTAAGGAGGCACAGGAATCACTGGGCTCACTGCAGGTTTTCCCTGAGAGCCATCTTTGCCGGGTGATCCAGTCTCTCCTCCTGAAAGCTCCACAAATGGTATCTTGTCATAGAAGCTGCAACCACGTGCTGCTGCTATGGTGGTGTTGCAGAGATTGGGGGTCAGAGTGAGGGGAGAGTGTGTCCTCAACCACTCCAGCTCCCCCTCTGCTGTCCTTGCCAGGGCAGTCCTAAGACAGTCCGGGTCTCCATCCCACGTTGGGGCAGGAGGTAGAAGAGCCCCTGCACCTCTCAGAGATAGTGGCTGCTGCATGACACTCATAAGCTCTTAGACACAAGGGTGCCTTTATGGTAGCACTGGTCATGGAGTCTTCTCCTGGTCACTACACAAGCCACAGTGCTGGTGGGAAAGGTTAGACTTTGCAGTGGCCTCCCTGGAGGAAGGATTTTCTCCTCTGCGCTGTTTCAGATCAGCCAAGTGGAGTTATCTCTTGATGGGGCAGTTGTGGGAAGCTGTCCCCTGGCCTGCCATCATCTGCAGATGCAGTCCTGGCCTGTACTCTGCAAACACAGACAGCCAAAATCTGCTCTGAGAGCACCGGCTTCAGATAGGAGAGACTTGCCCTGCAAGGGATGCCGAAGGCCAGGAACGGGAGCTGGCTGGTTTGCACAGAAGCACCTTGGCCTTTACCCTCTGACCAGCTAAAGCTCTCAGAAGCGGCTATTAACATACTGTGTGTGAACCTTGGCACACAGGAGGCAGGAGGAGGACACAAGGTCGCTAGCCCTTCATGAAAAAAGCCCAGTCCTTTCTTTGCACAGTTCTGTTGTGAATTGGCTGAACAGATCATAAAATCCTCTCCCTGTCCTGCCAATGTCATGATAGGGTGTAAAGCAATAGGGAGCCCTGGACACAGAGCCGTTAATGAATGAGGTGTCTAACAGCCTAAGCCAAAGCTATGATTTGTATCCACTGAAGTGGACAAAAGCAGCTCGCGTCTCTCCTCTCCACCTCCCCAAAAGAAAGCTAAAGCAAAGGGGTCAGAAGGGTTGAGAATCAGGGAGAAAAGTGGCTGTTTGGGCTCAATTTTCACTTTGCACTAGAGCTTGCTTGACTTCAGAATCACGTATCGTGTCTTCTCTGTACCTAGCAAGACCTCAGTCTTGTCTTCCACGTTGATATTCCTAACACAAAAAAAATGAGAGGGAAAGACAGTTTAAAGAGAGCCTGATGCCCCGATATGCATCCACATCTCTCTGCTCAGCAAATCAGGCTGTCTGGAGACTGAATGGGAGCGTGTTCCTCTACCACAGAAGGTCAGTAAGATAAAAATAACCCCCAAAAGCCTACATTCAGCTTGGAAGCACAGTGCTGAGCCAGGGACAATGATAACACAATAGTTGCTCAGAGCAGTCCTAAAATAATAGGTTATAAATGGGCAAAGGGGGAGGAGAAGGGATGGAGGGCTATTTTATCACTATTCTAAAAGCATTCAGAGGAAATAAATTTGAATCCATTTAACAGACAGTTCTCAAAAGCAAAAATGTGCTAAATATAATGCTGAATTTCCCTAAATACAAAACATGTCAGCAAGACTCCCTTGGCCAGCAACTTTTTAATATCTCTGCTTTTTTGCCCCCCTACCCTTGTTTAGCCTTTGCCCCATGATGGTTATTTGCCTTTCTGGAGAGCTTAATCAGGAGCTATTAGAGACAGTCACTCTCTAAGCTGTATAATGTTAAAAGTCCATTAGCTCACCCCAAGCCAGGCTGGCAGGAGGGAGATGATGTACTTGCTGAAGTTGAACAAGCTATTTGCATGCTGAATATTTCTAATCACTGAGTAATGCCAGGAGAATCTGAACATTATTGCACTCAGCTGCCCAGTGACCTTTCAAACATACTCACTTTAATACAAAACAGAGTGGCAAAACGTATCCAGCACTGAACCTGCAAAAAGGCATAGATGGAGTTCAAGGAGTGTCTGGATGATGCTCTTAGTCATACGGTTTAGTTTCAGGTAGTCCTGCGAAGAGCAGGGAGTTGGACTCAAAGACCCTTATGGGTCCCTTCCAACTTGAGATATTCTATGATTCTATGATGGTTTTAAGCAGTTCTAGGCACCAACTATGCACACCTTTAAAAAAATTTTGAGAAATAATCATTAGCAAAATCTATCTTCGCCTTTCCCTCTGCCACATTCACTTGCATTATGCATGGTTGCTTGCATTATGCATGGATTAATAAAATATGACAGATGTCTGCTTACTTCTGGCCTGATCACAAACAGCTTGATCCAGCAAAGCGCACACACTTAGTTTCAAGCACATTTTCAAGTCCCAGTGGACTTTAATGGGATTTGGGCCCTGTCCTGTGACCCTCCAGCCCCAGCCACCACCTCCTGGACACTTTTGGTCCGATTACCCAGCTGCCATCTGCATTCACACAGCAAGCAGATTGGCAAGACACTTAAATAAACCTTCTTTACAGAAACGTTTTCAGAAGCTGCAGCTGAGTGGAGCCCAGTCTAAGCACCAATCACGGCCTCCGGAAAGCAGAGCAATGCGACCTTCAGGCATCTCTGCCCTTCTAAGGCTTTTAAGTAGTCTTTTTTCCCTGTAACCCCAGATTTACCAGAAAATTTAACCAACGGATTGGAGACAGCGAGCTACTGGTGGATGCTTGGCACCAGGACAACAACTTCTCCTGCGTGAAGCCTATACTTGTTTTAGAGCACAGTGCCCACAGAGAGAGTTTGGAGATTGTTCTGTATGGCCCACAACACTGGCCAACAGAAGTTGAGCCGAGGGCACATCTCACGTCAAGAGTGACTGCTGTCATTCAGTGCCTCTTTCAGTCACTGACCTGTCAATTTGTAGCAGACACAAGCCTGTCTCGCAGTCTACTATCGTCCTCCATAAGGAGGCCAAGAAGTGGAAGGGCACAGAGCTCGGATGTCCCTGTCGAGCCCAGAACCAACATAGCTGCCAAAGCAAGGTTGCTCTCCACTGGAACAAGGCAGTCAGGGAAAGTCCAGGAATTTCAATCAAAATTAGAGATATTTCTCACAGTGACGGACAACAGAAAAGACCGATCATTAAAAAACCAGCTCTTTCGACAGCTTTTGAGGACTGGCTTCTCTTCTGGGCAGTGGATGGTTAAACTCCTGCCAGTAGTTTGCTCAGTCTCCTGCAATGAATGACTCTGATGCTCAGTTGTAGTTTTCTGGTTACAGCACCAACATTTCTCCAGGCTAGAGTATTGGAAAACATGGATAAACTGATTTATCACAGCCAGCCAGAAGTGACTGAGGCTTCACATGACATCCTTGAAGGAGCAGAGACTGCAGGCTCTCACAAAACTCTTGGGCTTTTTGTTGTTTCCGTCTGCTCTAATTTGAGTACCCTCCCCAAGGCAGCACAGAGAGCAGCCCCCCGCTGGCTGGAGTTTCTGTCAGTTCTGCAGCAGCTCAGGTGTCCCCCTGAGGAACTGACCGGTTCTTCAGGGTCTCCCAGAAGAAGTGGCAACTGGAACCAGTCAAATCAGCTGCTCCTCCCATTGTGCTACTGGCTACAAGCCCTACAGAAAGAGCAGAGGCAAAAGCTTGTCCCAGTAGTAGGACCACAGCCAGGCCGCTCCAGGAGGCCCACACTGAGAAATGGAAGTGGAGCTTCTGAAGGGCACTTTTTCTTCCTCCCACCTTTCTGATGCCTCAAGGCCAGACCCTCTTGGCTAGGACTCCACTCCCATTTAACAGTGTAGGAGGCAGTAACACGCAGACACATAAATGAGACCTCCTACATTCTTATGCATGCAGCTAGCCCCCCGACTAATTGTCCCAGTCCTTTTGCAACAACACCTGCCAACAGGGAGAAGCCAGCAGGAAGGTAACTAATGGGCAAAAGCAAAATAAATCTTTCTTATCCCCCATAGCAGTGGGCGCAGAACTGAATCCCCCATTGAGACATGGGCTCACAGCACTGACTTGTCTCCTCTTGACGTCAGTAGGGAAGATGACTACATTGCTAGTTTAAAGCAAATCCCCTCTTACTCCAATGTTTGTCAGATTGGCCAAGTCTTGAACCCGTGGGGTTGGGTGCTCTAAAATGCTCGTGTGAAGGACTTTCAAGAACTCCTCAACAGAAAAAGCACTGCAGTCCCCTTGAAACTCGCAGGGGGTAGTGAAGAACTGGTATCTAAACCCACTCATTACTTTGAAATCCCACATAGACACCTATGCATTTCGCAAGTCTGTCCCAGCATATGTGCAAAGGCAAAAGGGGACAGTAGCAGAGGGAGAAAATAGAGCCTTTGATGTTCTCCGATATACAAAGCACACATCACCTCTCTGGGCTGGCAACCTGCTTCATTAGTTTGAGCTGTAGTATGTGGAAAGGAGCAAATACTAGACTGAGATTCAAAACCTCCTGGAGAGTAGGATTCTGCCTCCCTGGAAGACAGACGGCCCAGGCAGAGGATACAACGTTCTCTCAGCCCTACCCAGGAAATTGCTTTCCAGTCCAGTAAAAAGCCAAGCCTCCTCTCCCCACAAAAAACCCCAACACACACACATTTTCCTCATAACGCAGGAAGAACAAGATGGATACTTTTCAAAATGTTTTTTAATTAAAACCAAAAAAAGGAGCACACACCAGAGCTTGACATGGGCTAGTGAAACTGCTGGTCATCAGGACATAGAACTGGCATGAGGAAGGCTGTGTTTCTGCATAACTCAGGAGCACCGGCACAGACACGGGGACTCCCGGGGAAGTACTCTGCCTGCCAGGCTACTGCTGCTTTGTGCTGAGCAGGTCTCTCTCATGTGGTGACGGGAAACTTCAGCCTGGAGCCCAGACTCTTTTTTCCAAACAGACAGACAGAAGTCCCGGAGACTGGGGAAAAGATCATTTCGACGAATCTGCATTTTCCAAGCACTTCTGGAGTGGATTCCCAGTCGGTTCTCCTGCCTCCCCTGGCAGGTTGCACAGATTTAAATGGAGACTCATCTTTGGCAATAGCCACACTGGTAGGACCCAGTTCTGCTTCCGCTGAAGTCAATACATGTCCTTCCCTGGACCATAACCGCAGCTGCACCGGGGCTCACGATCACGAGCCAATTGTGCTGTAAAGTTAAATCCTCATCCACTCCATCTAGCCAGCAACTTCTGAGAGCTTCTTCAGGCTCATGTAAGTGTGCACCAGTAAATTCGGGTAAATGTGAACATCTTGGCTACAGCAATGGGGCAAAGTTTTCAAATATGCCCAAGAGATGGAGGAGCCAAAGTTTCGGTTTAAGACATGACTTGGGCACTAGATCAGGTATTGAAACCTCCCTGCCATCTAATAAAGGAGTTTCCAAAGCTGCTGGTGTGTTGCTCCACCAGCCTGGTTTCTTTACCAGAAAGGCTGGGCTAAAAAAGTGACACGTTTTTCATACACAATTTTTATCTGTTAGAATTTACTAGATATGCACCTCATTTGTCTGTCAAATATTTAAAAAATACTTCGACCTGCTCTAATAATCACATTTTAAAACATGCATCAAGTTTGGATCAGAACAGCTTCTCTGGGATAATCAGTAAGCCCAAATTGCTGATTTAAGGCCTAAATATCAGTCACTGGCCAGCCAGCCACAAAAAGTCACTCTGTCCTTGAACTCTTGGAATTATTTTTGGCTTAGACTAACCCTTGTTACCATACATCTTATCCTACACACAAAAGAAAAGCGTATGTGTTTTTCAAGGCTACTGTTGCACCACAAGTTTACATACAAACACAACTTCTGCAAACATGAGACCAAAGGAAGATCTCGTATGTCCCAGGGTAAGTCAGAAAGTCCACAGGAGTCAAGGGAATGGTAACTGCCATAAAGGATCAGGCCTAATACATGCATTACAGAAGCAAGGTAGCTCCTTTGCTCGAGGTCTGGCTGCTTCACTTTGCACATACCACTGCTTTAGCATTACATCCTTATCTAATGGTAAACCTGTTTCAACACCATGCAATACATATTAATGCAATATGCACTGCAACACACAATACGCATCCAAAGAAATATGCCAATGCAAAAATCTGACTTCTCACACATAGCAGGGCTAACAAGGAAGAGCCTTTTACAAAAGACAATCAAGAAATCACCTGAAACCATGAGACCCGAGGGGCCTCAAGCAATCTGCAATACTGAGACCTAATAACAGATGCTAATTCATGAAAGAAACACAAACAGTGGGACTGAGGTAATGGCAGAGATTTCATTAGTGCAATTAACATTTATAATGGTATGTTCTTTAATAGAATTTAAATAAGGCTTTGAATAATTACACACACTAAAACTAACATTCCATAACCTTATTCCACATGGAAAAGCAGCAGAAACAACCCTCTGGACTGTACATGGTCCAATTATGAATAATTACATTCAATTCAATTCAATTCAAAACAGAAACAACTATTTCTCCCAAAAGCTGCATCATCATCTTTGAAGTCAACTTTCTCCCCTAGTGTGAGAAGTATGAAGAACAGATGAACGGGGCTTCAGCCCAGTAGATTTGGCCTCGTCAAATTACCAGTAGTACTTTCCAACCCAGAGTTTCTCCTCATTTCTTTCGGGCGATGGAAGCTCATGGAAAAAGAATTGGATTTCTGAAGCAATGGAAGGTGAGTTCTCCCTTCCCCAGGCCCAACAACGTACATAATGTATGGAAGCTTGAAAAAAAAATCTACATTACACTGTGGCATGTGTGTTTACGGTGTATGTTCTCCTTTAGAAACTACTCACAGACAATGGGGCTGGGTGGGTGAAAAAAAATCAAAGCAGCATATGAAATAGTAATATACTGTTTCAAAATCTGCACCGTCCTGCAGAACCAGGAATTATAATTTATTCAGATTGCTCTCAACAGATCCAATCTACGCTGGATATGTAAAAAACAAGAGACTAAGTCATCAAGGAAAACCAAACGAAAAAACCTGCACACTGCAAGAGTTTTTAAAAACAAAACAAAAGAAAAAATCCCAAGAAACATTGACAAAAGCTCAGAAAAATTTATCATCAATTCTGAAGTGGGGCCTAGTGACATCATCTGGGTTAATGAAGACGGAGATGGACTTCCCGGGGTTCTCAGTCACTAGTTGTTGCAACTTTTTGGCTAATCGGTCGTCAGGCTGGTTGGTGTCCCCTCCATCTGACTGCGGGGAGGGGATGCTGGTGGTGCTGCCCCGCCGTTGGAGCTCTAGTGTTAGCCGGTTGGCTGCTTTGACATGTTCGATGGCAGTTCGAAGGTGTTCGGCAGGGTCTGAGCGGACTGAGGACAGCTTCCGCGCATGCAGCATGACAGTTTCTTCAGAGAGATGCTCCAGCATGTTGCACTGGGGGATGAAATAGTTAGGGCACATCTTGTTGACCAAGCAGTGCTGGAGATCATCAATGAGACCCAGGAGGAAATGGGCTGCGTAATCCTCCTGGGCCAAGTAGTTGGCTGGTAGCCTGTCGCAAGCCCACAGCATCATGCTCCTCAAGTGATACGGACTAATGGCTTTGGGGCGGGACAGCAATTTGATGATGATAGCTTTGCAGGCCTGATAGGCTTGCATGAGGCTGCTGGAGATGCACTTTTTCAGCTGCACTTCACTTCTGGCAAATGACAGCCTCCATTCATTGTCCTTCTTCCCCTTGTAGGAACACGCAGGCACTAAGTAAAACCCACTTATGACTTCCTCCTCTGTGATCTTCCCATCCCAGAAGTGGTTCTCCATCAGCCAGCTCTGGGCCACAGCTGGCCAACCTTTGAAGGACACCACAGGGACAATATCATACAGCATGCGGCTGCTGCCCACTCCCAAAATGATGGATATGATAGTCCCATTCTTTTCTACCTTCTCCACCTTTGGCATCCCTCGCTGAGGCTTTTTCTGGATCTCGGAGAGAACAATGCTAATGGAGTCATAGAACCAGTCCGCAACTTTTGTCGGAGAGAAGAAATAATTGGTAGCTCCATTGATATGGTCCACGATTGTGCAGCAGTCCTTCCATTTGCTGATAGTTCCTTCATCAAACAGACGCAGGCTCAGCCAGGAGTGGCACAAAGCCGAGTGGCGCATGTCCAGCGTGACTGGTTGGTTGCGGTCATGCAGCTTCAGTGCGGGCACAAGCAGGGTGAAGTCCATGTCATAATCTGTGCCTCGTGCATAAACATTCAGCTCATCGAGATCAATGTCCACCACACCTTCCCGCACACCGCCTGAAAGCAGCAGGTACTCGTTGGCTACAGGCAGCTTCTGGTCAAGTTTCTGAACCATGCCTGCAAAAGACAGAAAGAGAAGTCCTTTCAAGAGAAGGCAAACAGATCTGGGATACAGGATTTAACCAGGATTGAAACCCATCCCAGGCCCAGCAGGAACACAAGCAACCAGAGGTATCCGTCACTGTTCGTGTAACACAAAGGTACATCAGGCCTAGGACTCAGCCAACCTCTAGTCCCACCTGACTCAGGGCAGGGCCTTTCCTGCAGTCCTGGGAATGGGTGAAGTCCATCCTAAATATCGTACTGGGAGCAATGGAAAAAAGCAGAAGCCTCTGGTAAAACACAGAAAAGCTACTTCCATGACTAAATTTAACTTCTTACACACCTTCTAAACCAGTTTTTCACTGTATTGTTGCTCATGGTATCCAACTGGTTCCCCGATACTTCAAAAAGAAAAGAGAATACTAATTGACTCACTGTTCTTATTTTCTCTCTGGTATAAGAAAAAAGTTGGACTGGCATCAGGGGGTTGGTTTGTGCGTGAGTGAATGAATAGCTACAAATGTTAGTTCAAGCACGTCTGGTTTTACAATTTGCTTTACATTTACTAATGAACAGGGCAACATGAATGAAGGCAACACGTCCTCCTCTTATAGGGGAATGGAGACAGGTTAAACTATCAGGCAATTACAGAAGTGTCCTGGTTTCAGCTGGGATAGAGTTAATTTTCGTCTTGGTAGCCGGTATGGGGCTGTGTTTTGGGTTTAGGATGAGAACAATGTCGAGGATACACTGACGTTTTGTTCTTGCTAAGTAGTTGCTAAGTGGCGCTCACAGTGGTAAAGGACTTTTCAACTGCCCCTGCTCTGCCGGGAGCACAAGAAGCTGGGAGGGGGCACAGCCGGGGGGAGGGCTGGCCCAGACTGGCCCAAGGGCTATTCCATACCATATGACATCATGCTCAGTATATAAGCTGGGGGAAGAAGAAGGAAGGGGGGGGACATTGGGCGTGATGGCGTTTGTCCTCCCAAGTAACCGTTACGCGTGATGGAGCCCTGCTTTCCTGGAGGTGGCTGAACACCTGCCTGCCCATGGGAAGTAGTGAATGAATTCCTTGTTCTGTTTTGTTTGCGTGCACGGTTTTTGCTTTGCCTATTTAACTGTTCTAATTTATTTTACTTCAATTATTAAACTGTTCTTATCTCAACCCACGAGTTTTCTCCCTTTTACCCTTCTGATTCTCTCCCCATCCCACTGGTGGGGAGTGAGCGAGCGGCTGCGTGGTGCTTAGTTGCTGGCTGGGGTTAAACCACGACAAGAAGCCAGCTCTGAAATTGGTTCTTCAAGCTATAATGATGGTATCATGCCATAAAATATCTGATCAGCTCCCAAGAGCACAGACATGAAGACAGATTTCTATTTTCATCACCAAAAACAGACACTTCCCTTCACCCTGCACTGCCCGCACCAGTTGCGCAAAGCTAGTTTTTCCCTGTGTATTCTATATATACCACTATACTCTGTTCACAGAACGCGAACAGCAGACTGAGAAGAGACTCCACACAGTAGCTGAGATATTAGCACCTCATTCAATGTTCAAATTAGGCTTAAAATTGAGCTCTGCACTTCAACTGCTCTGTAGTCTGCTTCTGCTATCTGGGCTGTTTCACTCCTGGTGTTCGTCTTGAGGTTAAATGCTCTTGATTCCTTCCCAGCTTCAGTTCAGACAACACACCCAGGCCATCAGGAAACTCAGGCCAGTGACTCTGAATGGAGAAGCTGGATTTCTTATAAGCACTGCAAAAGGGATATATCATTATTTCTTACAAGCACAAATGTATTAGTTTTTGTTGGCATGCATTACTTATTCTGCTTTTTGAAAGGCACTATAGTTTGGTTATATAAAGAGTGGTCAAATGGAGACCTTCCATTACAAGGAAGCCAGTCTTAGAGAGACATCAGTGGGAATAACTAGCCAGAGGCATGACTAGGTGAGCCAGAGAGCTGCCAATCACACTGTCAGACCAGGAACCACAGACAGATACATTAGGAGTGTTTCTTTACCGAAATGCTAACGCAAATGATCAGCACCAGGGTCTGAGCACCCATTCTGGCATAGCCCCAGGTACTGCAGAGCCGTTCCTGAGTTAATGCATCCCCATGGGATCACAGATACTGCCTGAACTGAGTGGCTCTCCCTAGCAGAGTGCAGCAGCAGCAGCACCCCACGGTGCTGAGTGCTGCACTAGCCTGAGTGGCACTGCACTGCTTTCGGAGAGACTCACCTGTCCGTTCCTGCAAGCTAGGACAGGGGCAAGGAAACGCTATCTGCATGCACACAGGTAAGCCACGACGAGAGCAAAATCTAAAGCTATGATGACACTGATTCCTTGGAAGAGCCAAGGAGACTGTAGGAAGAGGCCTGTGTGTGAAGGGGAATGCATCTTGGGACAATATTCAGGGTCACAGTGAAATCCCCCATGTGAAATTCCTTGTTCAATACACTTTACCTGTTTTATTGCTTCCAAGAGCACTGGACCCAATCCATTTTGCTGCACTGAGCTGGGATGATTTTCCTGCCAGGCAGGCAAGGACATAACCCTTTCCATTTCATGCAGCTCCAGAGGCTGCAAGAGGATGAAATACTGGAGGATTGCTAAGAAACTCTTCCTGCTAAGTCCTGAGCTAAGCCCATTCTGAGATCTTGCCACATGCTGCCCCATTCATCCTTAAAGGGTAACAATAACCAAGAAAAGCTTCTGTCAACCTCAAAAACATTTTCTGAGGCTTAGATACAGAGTCAGCTACATTACCCTGATCTATGGAGTAGCAAAGCTTTGCACAGGCTTCTCTGTCCCTGAGGTCAAGTGAGCAGCAGTCACTAGTTCGTTGCACCCAGAAGGGGATTTCTAATGGGTACCTAAATTGACATGATTTCTGGAGACAGTACTGACACACTGCTTCCAAATCCTGTCCTTGAACCAGCGCAAGCAGTCTTGGTGCTTTACACCCCAGTTGTAAGTTGAGTCTAAGACCCATGGAATAGAGTTTGGGTCAATCACATCATAGGGACTGGAAGAAGTTGTTTTTTTCTGAGCATGTAAGTCAGTACTGACCCTTAGTGTGGGGCACCAGAGCTATTCAGGATATGTAAGGTCCTGTTGACACATCCTGCCTCCACACTGACCCAAAATTTTCTGCTCAGGACTGTGATCTGCAGCATCTGCCATGCAGATCTGCAGATGTTCCTGAGAGAGGCAGATAGAATGTAACTAGCCTACAGAAGAAACTGTTCAAACATATACAATTCAATAGAGGATGTATTTTTCTAAATATTTTTAAACTTGAAGGATGAAAAAATGTCCTGTGAAGTTCTGCAGTGTGCCCTTTGCACCACAACTTCTATCCTATGGTACAGCCAGAGCCTTTGACTGAAAAATCATATGATTTTTCTAAAAGGGAGAGATTCTGTACTACGGAATCTACCATGGGATGAGTTGCTCTCCTTGGCCTGAAGAGATCCTCTGTCCTTATGTGGGAGCAATAGAGTTGACAGTCTGACCCCATCCAATCAACAGCAAGTGGGACTCAAACCCTGCTTTCTAAATGCCCCATGCTCATCTGCCTGGAAAATAACAGTGAACATGTATGATCAACCTCCAAAGCCAGATTAGAGCAGGAGCCACTCCTGCAATGTTAGTTCTATGCCATCTTAGAGCACTCCTGCCTTCACTAACACAAAGCAAAGCTTGCACTGGACAAAGCCTGCACAGCCTGCTCTACTGCCAGAGGGGTTACAAAATGCCAGCTAGCAAAGAGGAGGCTTCTGTGTGGAAGACATTTCAGGAAGAACCATCCTGTAGAGTCAGAAGCACGGCTCTCCAAGCACTGTCATGCAGGCACTCCCACAGAAGAGACACTTCCCTACAGCAGAGAAAGGAAAAGAGAGCACCGATTTCAAGCATCCTTGCAACAGGAAATGCTTTCTGCCCACGAAACACTCTTTACACTTCCACTAGAAAGAAAATGCTTTGTGTGCTCACCATTAAGCCTAGTTTGCAAGGCTGAAGACTTCTGAAAGGGAAAGGTGCCATACACTGCCTATAAGTCACTTGGTTTTCCCCCTGCAGAACTCTAGACCTACCAGCAGAGGAGGAATATAAAAAAAATAATCAGGCAATGGCTACAGGAGATGACCCAATATATCATCAATATCTCTCTACCCAGCTGGCTGCAGAGTTTAAATCCAAACACTTGAGCTCTGCCTGGCAGAGAATTTCCCCTCCAAGGCCTGGACCAGCAACATCTGCAGCTCTGCCACAGAGCTAGAGAAGGAATTTTTGCTAACAGATCATAGCAGCATTGCTGATCCGATTTAAGCTGTGGAGCAGGGGGTTGAGATGAGGTCCCCTTGAGGAAAATATATTTAGAATAGGCATAGAGTGTTCTATAAATAGTTGAGATGGCCAAATTCAGGATTCACTAAGGCTTTAGGGGTTTGCAATGTGTTCAAACTGCCCCCCTTATTCATAAATCTATTTGAAACATGCAGGGATTTCAAGGCATCTCATTAGCCAACATTGTATGGCCTACACTACCCTGGCGCAAAGCTTTCATCCCAAGTTTCAACAGCCCAAACACAAGCTGAGAGAACCACGTCTACGTACAACAGGAGCAGGCACTCCAGCTCAGCAAGCATGTAAGTGCAAACGCAAAGAAGAAAAATATCAAGATAGGTACTTGACCCAAGTACTTAAGATAATAGCACCAGTGGGCCATTTGAGTTCTCTTCTTTCCATCTCAGTACCAGGACCACCTGGGAGGAGGAGGGCATAGGGGTTAGAGATAACCTTGTGAAATTTGTAGAAGCCCTGTGGAGTTGTCTGTAAAGACCAAACCCAGAACTTGTAGGGTCAAACACAAAAATATTTATTTTAGCTGAAGGACCAGCTTTCATGGCATCACAGTAGGTTCACTGATATTTAAGAAGTCTCTTGCTGCTACCAGGCAAAACGCATAATTTGCAGTCATATCTTGTGTGACATGTTCTTTTGAAAAGGTTGTTTGGCAAAACTGGTATTTTGCTAAGTAAGAAATTGGTGTTCAGTTACCACTTCAGTCTAAAGCACCTTAAAGAAGTTCTGTTTTCCTAGCTGTGTAACTAGTTTAAGACCTTCCCAAGCTATAAAACTTGACACCGTAACAGGTAAGTACGCTTACAACATAAGAAAAGCAGGGAATGTGAGAATTAGGAGCAGCACTTGTAGGCCAAGCTTGCTGGTTAGTTCACTAAACAGTCAGTTCAGAGTAACGCAGGTGAGCAAATGAGTTCTACAGACAGAATTTTATTCCGTTGTTGTTCCCTCAGTGGCAGGAAAGTAAGATTTATTTCTATGCCAAGCACTGTGATACAAGGAGAATAAAGACAGAGAAAAGAGATTTTATTTTTACATAACACCTACATTCCGG
Source organism: Platalea leucorodia (assembly GCF_965183815.1). Taxonomy (NCBI): domain Eukaryota; kingdom Metazoa; phylum Chordata; class Aves; order Pelecaniformes; family Threskiornithidae; genus Platalea; species Platalea leucorodia. Next base: position 14,543,534 of record NC_138830.1, read on the forward strand.
ATACATCCTTGAATGAACTGAGACTCTGATGCACATGACACAGAGATTATTCTTCCCATTAAAAAAAAAAAAAAAGGCAATGCAAAGATGCTCTCCATCCATTACAGAACTTCAGATGAACTGATTTCACGACCATTGCAGTGTGTGCTGGGATCTGCTGGTATTGCATGACCAGCTTTGTGTAAATAAGGAGGAACCTACAGACTTGTCTTTGAAGAAACTGACCACAAGAAAAAAATTACACAAAAACTTATTTCTAACATATGCATTTCCTAATTTGGGGTTCCTTCTTGAAGCCTTCCTTCCTGATGCCTTAGATACACAACCATTGCCACCAAAATAAAATGTGAGCAAAGAAAGATGCCATTCTGTTAGTCTAACCTGGTCTCATCAAACTGAATGTGGTGATGTTCAGGGCAGTCACTGAATTAAGGGACACTTCTGCTGCATGGGAACTAGAGAGAGGTCAAAAGAGCAGTGGGGTGCTCAGAAAGGCTCCACAAAGGAGGACTTGCAGAACCTTGCATGCAGAAGCATATCACAGGAGTTCTTCTGGGAGCCAAGCCAGACCCAGGCACTAGCTCTGCACTGCTCCTCTTTTCCAACCTAGACCCCAGCGTCTGCAGTAGCAAACGCCTTGCTCACGTTCCACACCAGCCTGCTGGGGAGGAGACAGTCCACACAGTGCACAGCCTTGATTTTCTTCCTTGACCCTTGCATCACTCACTCCTCCCGCACAGCCTGCAAGGCTCCCTGTAGCTGGGACTATGAGTTACTGTAACACCCCTGTCCTTGCAGACTTTCTGTGCCAGGAAGGGTTTCCAAGCTGACTCAGAAAGCTAATGTAGTCCTGCACAGATCATCTTCAACTTCTTAAGATCAAAATGTATTCTACATATCACCAGCACAGGAGACAAGCAAGAGGCTACTAAACCATAAAGATACCATGGCCAGGCTGCTGAGGACCTTTAGGGCCATGGTGATCCCCAGAGACGTGTAAATGATGCACACAAGCTTATCTGTGGGGTATACAGCCAAGAGCTTGCCCCTTCTCTCCAGAAGGAAAAGACCCCAGGTTAATGGTAAGGGGCTGGCTGCAGCCTGCAGGCAGCTGTGCAGTGCAATTCAGCAAGTGATGTTAGCTGCTCCTCCTCATTACAGAGCTTCTCCGCTCACCTCTTGACTTTGCCATCTAATCTGATTTCAGAAGCAGCACGAGCCTGTGTAACATCAGCTGTTAAAAATAGCTGCAGCACAGAATAAACATGCCTGGTACCTGCCCTTCAGCCCCACGATGGGTTTCAGAAGATGCCAGAGTACCCTCTCCAACCCTGCCCAGAGACCCAAAGCACTGTGTGTTCAGCCTAGGGACACAGTGCTGTCTGTGAATGATCAGAAGAACTGGGACACTTGGACACTTTACACACTTCAACACATGCACATGGACAGAAGGGAGAGAAAGGAGAACTGGACAAAATTAGAAGTGTCCTTCTCCCTGCTCCTCTCTTCCTCATACTCCAGGAGAAAGCGTACAGAATTAAAATTGAGATTTTCTCTAGAGAAATCCAACACCTGAGCTGGCATTCTCATTGATGTCTTCTTCCCCCTGTTCCCTTCTTACTTTGCAGGTAACTTAATCTCCACTAAACAAGAAATTTGGACACTCATTTCCTCAATCAATAGCAATGATGTGGTGTTCTGGCACTGATCATTGGCTGACCTTGCATTTAAAGTGTGCCCTCCCAAAGCATTAGCTTGTGCTCTAGCACAAGTCTCCTGTTACTTGCAGCCAGTCTTGCACAGACCTGGCTATTGTCTTAAGCAACATTTTTTAGTAATCATATTGAAAGAAAGTGAGCATCATGCTGCTGCTATCGCATCCCCAGCACCTGAGAAGAAACATAGGTACATACCTCTCATACAAGAAATCAGAAAGTCCCCACTGACATCAATAGGGCTGTATGTTTAAATTCCTCCATAGACCCATCCAAGGCCCTGGGGCAAGTCAACTCCCACGCAGGGAAGCTCTCCAGAGGGGTTCCAGGAAGCAATCACGTCTCTGAGGAGACCAGAAATGCTGGGAATTGTGTTTGATTCAACAGATCTCATTTGCCCTCATTGGTTCAGCACTTTTAGCAAGCAGCAGCACAGAGCCCTCGTAGGGAAGCTTGCCCTGTGGCACTGCATGCCCCAGCTCCAGGCATGTTTTCTGGGATATGCAGAAATGTGTCACTGGGAAACTAACCACACTTTGCGGAGGTGCAGAGCCTGAGCCCAGGATCTAACACAAACCTGCAAACCTGGTGAGCCCACCCAGGTTTGCAGGGAGCTGATATACCTGCTGTCAAAGGCAGGGGTAGTGCCCGTTCACCCCAGCAGGGTGGCCAAAAAACACTATTGCTGGCTGTATGCCCTCATGCCCCCTGGCAGCCTAGGGAGATGACATATAGAAGAGATCTTCCCTGTATAGGTGATGTCTTCTATAGGCAAGGCTAGGGATCACCCACATATACCACCACCTCCCTCATTTCTACTGCTTAATCCTTTCACAGGACCCAGCATAGCCAGGACTCTTGAGTTTCCCTCCCGGTTCTACCCAGTTTGATGCATAACCTCGGGCATACCTTTTTTTCTTCTGTATAAAATCATTACCCTCCTGTCAGCCCCAAAAGCTAAGGAAGTTTGACCTCCTGGATGCTCAGAAAGTGCTTGGAATTACTCAGATGGCACTAACCAGACACCAGATGTTATTAGCAGAGAACCAATTTGTAAGCTCACGATAAATCTCAGGATCCTCTGATTTGGCCAGGCAATTCTTACTCGAGTGCTAAAAGAAATACATGAAACCCCAGGCTAGACAAAAAACAAAAAGCTTTTGTCATTTTTCGTAAAGACACTAGGCAGGCACTGTGTGGTTCCTTGACAATCCTGCTGCAAACAGCAGATCCTGCAGAAGAGGAATGTTGTTCAAAGAAAAGATCCCTGCAGAGTCTCCCAGCTATGCCCAAGTGACATGTGTTGAATTTCAGGGGCTTCTTTAAGACAGGATGGGAGGTCGGCTCTGATGCAGCTGGGCTGCACGGGTTCTTGTTTCCCTTGGTAATTGCAAATCTATTTATGAGCAGCACAAGTTTTTGTTACGCAGAAGAACTGGAAGAGTCAGCTCTTTAGGAGAGTCCTTAGTTACAAGGCACATTTTGAGAGGACTGTTGGCGGAAGCAGGCAGGGGCTGGTAGGGGAGTGGGGAGACTGAACCGTGTGATACCAGTTTAGTCAGATATGGGAGGCGAGCGAAGGAAGCTGCTCTTTGCAGACTGATAGACCAGTGTCCTACTGATTCTGCTCCTTTTAGAAATCTTGTGATACGGTGATAGAACACTCTGCAGGGACCCAGCGCCCCCTCGTAAGAGAAATCAGCTTCTTTCTCCAAAGTCATCTTTAAAAACAATCTTAAAAGTAGTGTCCCAGTTTTTTCGCAGTTCCCATGTGCCCTGGTGGAAGGCACCCAGCTAGCTGAAATCCTGTATGCCAATGCAGAGGAGTATTTCATGATGCAAGGGGAAAACAAGAAAAAAAAAGAAAGAAAAAGCCCAGATTCAAAGGGTGTGCCTGTACAGCAAAGGGCAGTGCTGTCACAAACACCCAAACCCACCCTGGCACCAAAGCCAGCAGTGGTGTTACTGCGGTGACCTGCTTGGCTAAAATACTCAGGTCTCAGAGACCACAATATTGGGTCTAGACTGCTTCCAGAGCTGGAACTGGCACTTGCAGAGGGAGGCCCTACATCGCTGTGCAACTCTGGTTTGGATAATGAAGAGTTCAAGAGTCACCCTCCAAATTGATGTCAGGTTTCCAGCCTGCCAGTCTGCTTATCTAATGGACTTACTCCAGAGTCATATTAGTCAAACTAAGATAAGAGTGTCTGAAAGCTGAAAGCCTACAAAGAATATGAAGTGCAAGTCAAGGAGGTGCTTTAGGGTCTGAAGAATATGTGTGATGAGGTCTGAGAGCAGCTGACAAGCAGAACAGAAGGAAGAAGGGGCAGAAAGTGTGCTTATAAGAACAGCTTGCTGCTACACCCTGCTTAACACTGTACACGGTGTCCATACGGTGTCCATATTTTTAAGCGTGCATAACACATAAAATTCCCTTTGGAAATGGCACAAGATGCCATTTATCCTGGAACTGCAATCCCAGAGATAAAATCTGCCAGGGGACAGATTGCTTTACCAGTTCCACCCTCTGGGACTGAGAGCACACATTTGGCAAGGGCTACATGGGGTCTAGAGTTCTGCTCACACCCTTACGGAGCACTGCTAAGTATTCAGCAAGATGTTACACTGAGGGAGACTTACCAGGACTCCTCTCTTGGATCTGCTTACAAGGTAACAACAGCGGGCACAAACCAGGTCGAGCTTCTTGAGTGCAAACATGCAGCTGCTTGCTGGAGAGGCTGTTCTGCCCTTGTTTTCCTAGTCCCTTCACTGTTACTGTGCTCTTTACAAGAGCATAACAACCTCAGTGCGGTATATAACACATCCATCTATCCGAGCATCCTGTCTCAGGCAACTGCTGCTGACTGCTTGCAGGGGAAGAGCGTAAGAGCAAGGAAAGTACAGCATAATAACTTTCCCTCTGCAACCTCCAAGCAGTCTCTGGCTTTGGGATTTCCCAAACCAGAGGCAGTATTTGCAGTTTTGTCTTTAACAGCACTGGTGGACTTACGTGCTGGGAATGTCTCTCATTGCTTTCTACATCGTTTATATTTTTGGTATAGTCAGTGCCTTGCAGCACCATGTTTCACAAAGTACATGTTGTGTCAAAAAGTATTTCCTTTTGCTGGCTTGCTAGGAAATGAAGAAACTCACCTAACCATGACACCTTCCACAGATCACTCAAGATTTTATATGGCTTAGTCAGCCATCTTCAATGGTGAAAAGAACAACTTACTGAAACTTTGTATACCCAATCGTCCTTCTCAGCACTTGTGTGGGCCCTAGTATTGCTACACCCTAGGTGAAATGAGGTGGTCAACACTGCATGTCACATGAAAAGGTGACTTCTGCGTGGATGTCTTCACGGTCCTCTTAGAAATACCTCAGTAGCCCTGCTTGCTAAATTAGCCCCACTCTGCTGCTGGTTTGCTCAATGTAATGAAGCCTTCCTCTTAAACTTAATTTCACCTTTCAGTACATTCTCCCTGAAGAAGCCAACACCAATCCCACCACTTTACAAAGGGTGTTGATGACACTGGAAAAGAACGGTGGAAATAGGACAGGGGAAGGTTTTGGAGGCTGCACAGGAGAAAAAAGTCCCCAGTCTCCCTCAAGTTCTCATCCCAATCTGACTAGTCAGCCCCAGGTGCCTCTCGCAGAAGACACGTGGCAGCTCTCCAGCGATGGGCAAAGCTGTTCCCTTCCAGACCTGGGAACACATTCTCCCTCCTCTTGCTGCAAGTCAGCCAGAAGGGCACATGTACATGTTGGGCAGAACTTGACTCCAAGGTTGCAAAAGCACTTTGGGCTCCTCTGGGATGGTTTTCTGTTCTTAGTTACTGTCTAGTATCTGTTTGCCTGTCCTGAAAGGGCTAAGTTACTACACCACTTTATGTTCAGGTGCCAGCCAGGGGTCTATGCCCAGAGGAATGCCACCACACCCTCACATCCTGTAAACAACACAAGAACCTCCATCATAAATGCACTTTGAGTTGTTCTGCCAAGCCTCCTGCTTATAGTTATCGAACATGCTGGAAATTCTCTCCCCAGCTGCTTAACCACCAGCTTGTTTTCTGTTTCTGTAGCAGAGCTGTTTTCTACAAAGACAAGTCACAGCCAGAGCAAATCACAGCACTATTCCTTATGAAGTGGGCCTGAACCAACACTGCCCATCCTCAGTGCCGGCCTGTAATAACAGCTCTACCTCGCTGCAGAGCAGCAGGAGTTTTGTCCTTGACTCAAAAATTCTCTACTAAATCATCCAGCAAAGCTAAAACTTACATGTGGAGTATGCATGGCAACAAACAGCCATCAGCTGTAATTCAATCTAATGTTCTTGATTTTCCCTTAAAATCCATCAAACTTGGCTCCTGGGGTCAATGACATGATTAGAATGGGATCCCCTTCAACCACTTTCATTCTCTTCATCTACCAATGACTAAATCTATTGAGCTTTATAGCATGGGACAGCTCAGAAAAAGGGCGAATGAAGGATGATTCCAGGAAAGCAGCCAAGCCCCAAAAGAGTGCTGGACACAGAGGGAATCCATTGTCTGAGTGCAGAAGGAAAGCAGGTGTCTTCAGAAGCCTTTCTGAGACATCTGGTGGAGAAGACATGAAGCGAATCCTCTCTCCAGCCCCCAGAATTCACTGTACTCCATCCACACAGCCCTGGCCTGGCCCCTTTGACAGATCCTATATCCAAACACTGGGGGAAGCCAAGACAGATAGGCCAAATACAGCTGAGACACCCAATGCCAGAATGACAATATAATTTTTCTCTGTCCTTGCAGATAAGCATGGATTGGACAAGCAAGATGAGGCAGGGAATGCAGATCCTTGGTCAGAAAGTGCTGAAATCAAAAAGGCTTAAATAATACAACGGTGTATGAGATCATGAAGCTAAGAGCAAGCTTTCCTGCAGTACTAACTGATTTCCCACCCACCACTGAGAACATTGCCAAAACCACGTGGAGCCAGATCAAGTCACCTATCTGAAATGTATCTGTTAAGGCCCCATGTACAGCATCAGCTGTATGAAAAGTGCTGGTTGGCTTTGACATTCATGCGGAATTCCCCTTCGTCCCCATTGCCAGGGGAAGAAGTTATAGGCCAGATTTTCCGCTAGCAGAAAACAGAGCAGCTCCCCTAAAGTGAGTGGGAACATTTGGCAGAAATTTCAAAGGCATTCCTCCTCCCTTTCCATGAGAGACAGATGGAGGAAAACCTAAGCCCTCCAAACTTGCCTGCCCATGTCCCATTCCTCCTACCCTCCTGCCCCAGCTTCATCTTGCAGAGGTCATATTTGGCAGCACAGAAAAGCCAGCAAAAGCTTCTAACAGAGACTGTCAGTCCCTAAATTCTCAGATAATATAGTCATTTATGGGCAGCTGAGCACTGTCATCTGTTAAAGAGCGTAGCAGGAAGTACTGTGCGGATTCGATCTCCATCGAGCGCCAAGCCCACGGCCCCAGCAGCTGTCAAGGATCTCTTATCCCTGCGGCACATGCAGCGGCCAGGAAGCACAGGAGCTGGAACAATTAGAGTAAAAGAGAAAGGGAACAGCAACCACTGCTACAGCAGAGTAGAACCTGCTCCACCTTGCGTGAAGGCACACAGTAAAATGCCACTGTCACTCTGGCACAGGGCTCCAAAGGTGAAATGCACTGTGATCTTAAGAAAGCAACAGTAAGATGTCACGTAGCCAGGTGGCCCTGCAAGATCCAGGTATTGCAATTGCCCTCCTTCCCGTGTAAGGCATGAATTGGCTGGTGGGAAGGAGGAGCTTCTGGAGCTCTGAGGCCGGGGCTGGCAGTGCTCACAGCTAGCTGATGCCCTGTAAGTATTTGCAGTGAGATGAGGGCTGTATTTTTGAAGCAGTTCTCTATTACCAGTAACAGGGCTTGAAATGCTAGTAACAGTTCAGGCATGGAGCACTCATGGCCCTTTGCACAGGACTCTTATCCCATTTTGCCTGCTCTGCTCACTCAGGAGAAATTCCAGGAGACCAGCTTCCCATCTGTCGCAAAGCCTTTTTGTGATTGCCTGGCACGATACAGCGCCTCACACACACATTTATTTAGAGCAGGCCTGGTGATCTCTCAGCTCATCAGGGTGATAGTTACATTGTGAGGCGGAAAGAAGAGAAAGCAAAATCGTTGCTGATCAAATATAAAATTCACAAAGTATGTTCCAGGAAGCCATTCTCTCCCGAAGTCCTTTTTCATCTACAATCCTAGTGGTATATGGACATAAGCAAGATTTGGGCCCAGAGAACTGTCAGAAACTTATGCAAAAGACCTCACAGAGTAGGATCTCAAAGTCGTCTTGTAATGGAAAGCTGATGACAATCAAAGCTCATTCTTCAAGTCTCATCTCCTATCAGGGCTGCTTCACCCTGGTGACTCTGAAAAGCTCAGGGGAGCAGGATCCCACTCACCAATCCCCCCAGGTTTTAGGAGGCAGTGTCCCCAACCCAAACATCCAAGAAATAAGAGACAGGCCATGAAATTATAGCAATATCTTCAAGTTTCATTTTCTCCAGGCATTTTTGCAAGGACAGAGGAAAGGCAGCTACCGTTGAAAATTCAAACCCAAGAACATAGTATGTTCAGATAGTTCACTTAGCTTTCCCCTGAAAATGTGAGAACTAGAAATGCTCTGTTTACACTCTGCTTTATTTAATAGAGAACCTCACATCACTCCAGTAATAAGCCTTAAGGAAAACCATAGTATACTGGTAGATTTTGTCCTAGCAGGTCTGTTCTGTTTAAAGCTTCTCTCAGAACTTAAACTACCTTCTTTATTGTCTTACACAGTGCATAATCTTGAATTTTAATCCTACAAATTCCCTAATATATCTGTAGCAATAATTAAAAATGCTAAAAAGCTTTGTTCACAAGTGCTGATAAAGAAGTTAGGCTTAGAAGAGGCAGGTACATGGAGAATACAGACCCCTCAAATGAATTCAGTAATTAGAAATCTCACCTATATTTTATAGATGTTGCTTTGAAAACACTTTGTAAAATCTCCCGGTGGATGCTGAGCTCCTGCAGGGCTCGCTATCCCTTGCATGAAAACACTTGCCAGCACAACAGGAATGGATATTGCTTGAATACAGTCCTGCTACACAGAAAGCAATGGCTAACACTGTCCTCACTAGTTTCCCACTGACAGCTGGCCCCCCTCCCTGTGATTAATGGACAAACAAAGAAGATTACAGACCTCCTAAATTTGCTAACACAGTTTATAGAATTAATTGCACAGGGTAGAAGCGGGAATATGAGTGTGTGAGCTGGCCCTTTAACAGGGATGTTCATCCCTGAAGTCAGACAAAGCTGATGTGCAGCTCATGCCCAGAAGACATCTGAGCACAATCGTACGTATTTGTTCCCGGCTGCACTTGGGGAAGGGGCTGGCAGAGGCAGATACAGAGAAATACTGATTTGTAGCTGAAGCCAATCAGCCACAAAACACAAGTCATATACTGAGCTGCACTGCCTTTCTGGCTGGGGTTGTTCTGCTTGTGCCCATGTAGACCTACCTTGTATGACTGGCTGGACCCAGATCTGAGGCCCCAGTGAGCTTTCCTACCCAAATACATACTGCTCTGCTCTCCCTGGCTCACAAAACAACCCAACAGAAGGAGTGCTGCCATCAGGCAAAAAGACCACTCAGATTTCCTTCCCCGCCAGGGATGGATGGTGTCATGTTGAATGGGGTTTGGGGCACCTCCAAGCTAAGCTCAGACATCAGCCAGCCCTTATCCACAGGCATAGCCCAGAGGAGGGCAAAAGTATGCCGATTCTCAAAGAGGCAACATTTGCTTGTGCTCAGACATGTATGTCATTGGCATTCTCTGCCTATAGATGGGGGCACCACTAGGAGGACCCTGTAAAGTAGAACTGGTTGCTAAACCACAACTCCCTGCCCCAAATTATATTCTGAGTACTCAGAAATTAAGCAAGAAATATTCCACAGAACTTTGGGGTTGAGGAAGAAGTACCATTTTACCCCTTCCCAGAAAGACGGTTTATGAAATCATGATGCTACTAAAACATCTCTTTGCTTTCCTGAGCTTAGGACATTCTACTTTGCTGCTGATGCTTTACATCATAATATTGAGCTTCAAATCTTATTTCAAACTTTACTGCCAGTTATCCAGGCACCTTAAGAAGAAGAGATGAAACATTCCCCCTTGCTAAGGGCATGTTCGTTGTCCTTCCGTGTCTGAGATCCCCACAGAAGTTGTGAGAAACTCCAGCAAAACTGGTACGTGCAATCATCTCTTCTGTCAGCAGATGGCACGAATGCATCAGTGTGGCTGGGCTGCAGCGCTCAGCAGGCCTATGGGATTTGTGAGCGGAGAGAAAAAGGACCGTTCAAAACAAAAGGCGATAGTTTTCACACTGCGGTACGGGCAAGGGAAGAAGCCACATGCAGGCATACAAACATCTTTCCCCGCCACCTGCTAGGGTTTATAGTGAAGAGGAAGCCAGCTCTGACACAATTATTTCTATGAGAGGAAAGAGACCTCCAGTACCAGGCTATCTTCCACCAAACCAGATTTGGTACATAATTTTCATCTAGTGTATATCAGAAGTCCTCTGATAGTATACAGCGTATGGGGTGGGAGTAAGATGCAGGTTTGAGAGGGGATAGACACCAAACCTGTCTACAAATCCTGTTTAATGCCAGATTTCCAGCTTGTGACGACTGAAGGGAAAGGGCAGCATTTTGCCCAAGCCATCTGTACAGGGCTCCTTTTGTGTCATTTCTCCTTGAGTATTTATGCCACTTCACACAGCAGCATAACTGAGCAGGCAGGGTGCACCATGGCTTCAAAGCAGAACAATTGCTGTTTATAGAAGCACTGTTAAGAATTTATTGCTAATGCATTTTAATAAGTTACGAAAAGAGCAGTGCTCTGAATGGATTATTGCAGGTAAATTTAGTTCAAAATTTAGATTTTCTATTTCTTCATTGAAAAGCAAGCAAACTCACAGCAAGCATGCACCTGCACACAGGCAGAGGAGCCGTTCCTATGTTCAATGGAAGCAGGTACTTCGGTTTAAGGACAGAGCCCTCCGCTGATTTGGACTAAAGGGGAAGGTGAAATCAACGCCTAACTAATCAGTTTCCCTTATTTATTTTCATCCTCAGAACAGAGTGAATACAACAAAAGTAATCGAGAAGCATTCAAAATTAAATGCAAAGGTGGTCATCTAGGAATGCACGTACATCTATGCTATATATCTGAAGAGCAAGACTGGGATTTTGGAGCTGTTTCAGGGCAATAAATGGAGTCTACCCAGAGATGGGGGAGGGGAAGAATGCTTTAAGAAAAATAAAAAACAACCAGTGTTCTTGTAAAGTGGTATTTGCATGTTTTAATCCAGTGTATAAAATTTCTGAACTAAATAAATTTAAAATGGACCTAAATAGCTGAGACATTTGGATGCCCAAACTAGCTTCTTACTCAAAGAAATTTTATTCCTATTTTGTCAGTGTGATTCCTCAGAGATTCAAGATAGACACTCTGCTGTGAGCAATGTGCTGTAGAATAGGTAGGAGGTTACAGCACGACTCCACCGGTAGTACTGAGATCCATCAAACTGTCCGTGTGTCAGGTGAGTTACGGGCAAGCGAAGCAACGAGTCCAGAGTGGTTAGTGGGTGCACTTAATGCAGCCTTAGATGTGTGTGCTCTAACACAGGCAGTTGTGAACATCTGGCAATGCATTATATATCTGGGATGGGGGAGCGTCAAGGGAACAAAACCAAGTATCCTTCCAGTTTACAGAAATAGCAAACTAGCTACCGCAAGCAATGTGTTAGTGATGCTGCCACCGCACGCACTATAGCACCGTGCCAAGCAACAGCAATCAGCTCTCAGGGGATGCTGGGTATCTCCTACAAACACTTCTGAAGCTGCATTTAAATAGCTATTGTCACACCCACACCTTAGCTGTAAGACAGCAGAAACCTTAATGGATGACACAAATACATATTTCTCATTAGCAGATGTACCCCAGAATACCCCCCACCCTGGAAACACTGCGCAGAGCCTCTTATGGGTGATACTGCTGGGATACCTCTCTTGCTAGCTCAACACAAATATAGCCAGAAGCAACCCAACAGCAAGTCCATTTCAAGCTCCAGAACTGGTTTCCAGGTATTGGAACAAAACCCCTGGACAGGACTGCATATGGCATAGGTTCACTGGTGCTCCAGGGCAGGATGCAGGGTGTCCTGTCATGTTCTTGTTCCCCCCCAACCCATCCTCAGTCAGGAGTCTGGAAAACAGGGAGATGGATGGATAACTCTGAATCTCCACATCCATCTTCCCATTCCACCCCAGTTAAAAGGAGAGGGGTGGTGCACAGGGCACGTCTGCCCAGCCCCAGCAGTCAGACAGTGTGAGGGGCAGATCACTTGTTGCAAGGGGGCTGGGTGGAGGGGTAGTTTACAGACCACAGGAGGAAATACTCTCCTTTGGGGAAGTCAGGGTAGCAGGGACGATAAAGGTCCTGAGGACAGGCACACAACTGCAAAATAGCAGGGGAACCAGAAGAAGTGAATGAAGTGGCAAAGAGCCCTCACATGGCCACAAAGCTTGCAGATTCCCCAAGGAATAATTTTTGACTCCAATGGAGAGTGGTCTGGGTTTAAAGCAAAATTGTGGCAGTTCAGAAGACACACATGCGTTTTAAGCGTTGAACAGCAACACTCCCTAGCTCCCTGACTTTGTTGCTCTCTCTACCAAGGGTAAGATGAGCTGGGCACGCAGCAGAGAGGAGCCGGAGACTCTGCAATTCAGAGTCATGCTTTTGAAAGCCCAGAGTATTTCAGCTCAGAGGCCCGAGACCAGAGTTTGTGTAACAGAAGAAACAAATGTGGAAACAAGTGAAGCAAAGACTGCTTAAGGCAAGGAGGAAATGCAGGAATTGGGCTTCAGGGGAGCCTGTGTTGCTGAAGAGCAATCACTTGATTGCATGAAGGATGAATGCTGGGAGATGGCTGGCTCTCTCGCCTGCTTGAGATGCTCAGCACATAAACAGCCCTGGTTCAGTGAGCCCCCAAACCACAACTGCATTCCCCACACCAACGGCTTAAGTGACAGCAGCCTCTCTCACTTTCCCTTCTGCTCAGCTGAGCTGACCTGAATACATGCCCATCATGCAAGCCCTGTATCCCTTGCAAGCCAAAGCACTCTTCCTGCTTTTCCCAACACGCCGGCTAGATAAAAGGCTGCTCTGCCAACCCTTGTGTTCAAAACCTGTAATAGGAGCTCATGTATGGACTTGGCCCATGGAAACATGGAAGGAACACAGGGTTCGTTGCTACCTTTGCCCCCAGGATGCAAGCTGCCAGACTGCCTTTCCAGACTTCCTTCCCCTGCTCAGAAACAAAGCTGGGATTCTCACAGCATCATCTACTGGCTCCAGAAGCTGGAGCTTTAACGAGAGCATGAAATTTAACATCACTCTTGATTAAAAACAGAAGCAAAAAATGCAATTATGAGCTGGCACCATTGCAAGGCACTCAACTGGTATTTTTCCCCCTGCACTGGAGAATAAGCAGGGGCATGCCACAACCGCTAGAGACTTGCACGAGCTCAGGTGTAAACCACCTCGGCCCCTGACTGCTCAGGGCAGAGTTGGTGTGTGATGGTGGAGAGCCAGCCCCTCTGCTGCCGTGGCAGCGGCATGGCATGCCAGCAGCCGCCAGGGCAACAGGAGAAGACATTTTTTACCTCTTCTCTGTTGCTGCAAATGTCTGTCTCCACACACCATCCCACTGACTGCCCTACAGCCACTGATGTACACCCTGCAAGGTCACACGCACGTGACATCCAGGCAAGGGCTGGGACAGACAGCCACACACTGTGGGCTGCAGGCGTGCTCTTGCCCTGTTTTACTGTCTTTTAAAAGCTGTTAAGTGGAAGGGGGGAGACAAAGAATCAATAGACAGAGGAATTGCAATCTCTTGTGAGTATCTGAAGAGCGTGGCTTTCAGCTATTTTCAGCAAATTGGTGTGGGGCTCTTACACGCTTACTTCTGCTCTCTGCGAGGTGAAAGCAGGACCACCGCCAGCTCCGTGACTCACACAAACACAGGGAAGCAAACATAAAACAAGCCGCCCGCTTGCTCTTTCCCAGGGCTTATTCACACCCTTCGTAACTATTTGATCTGCCTGCTCCAGCGCATCCCAAGTTGCGGAATGAGAACAAGCAGGGCTGGGACTGGTCTTAGACAGCTCTTGCTTGCAGAGTTTCAGGCAGATCTCAAACTTCCCAGTGAACAGAGAGAGAGGAAAAGAGAGACCTGTCTGCACTTTTGAGACAGTAGCTATCAACAGCCCCTGCCAGCTGGACAGTAATGACTGTTATGTTTTGTTACAAACCATTTTTGGCTGTGACACAGAAGAAGATCCATTCTCATCCATCACCTCCACATACCAACCTAATAGACACCTACAGACCTGTGCCTCCCAAAGCCTCTAAATCCTGAGCCATAGACAAGTGGTTGTATTGTGTTCAGGTCCTGGAACTAAGCAAAGATGTGCTGGAGGTGCTTGATAAGTTTTTGATGCTCAGCATTTGGCCATATTGCCAATTACTTGTCTTCTGCATCTGTCTGTCTGCTGAAGACCCCAGTTTCTGGAGTCCCAAGATGGGGCAAAAGTCTCAGCTTAAATTTATGACAAAAAAAATTAGCAATTCCTATCCATCACAGCTGCAAATAACTGAAAATACCCTGGCGGAGATGAGGCTCAGAAATACTTAAAAAGCTGAAGAAAACAGAACAGAAATAAAAATACACCAAGAGTTTTTATTTTTAGAGTCCAACTCATAGCTTCTGAGTGCCTCAGGTTTAGCAAATCAGCTCACTGCTCTTCCCTCTGAGGTTCCCCTTGGACGGCTGGCATCAGCTCCCTCCACAAATTTCCTGGGTAAAACAATGGCAAAGTAAAACCCACCAGGCCTCATATAGGGAGGTGGAGAGGTGGCACTGCTAGGAAACAGATAGAAGAATCCCATGTATTGTTCCCTGGGACAGTGATGTCCTGGGAAAACACTCCAAAATGAGATCTGTCTGCAGCCCTAGGGATAGCGAGGGCAGGGCAGAGTCTTTCCAGGGCAGAGAGCTCTCTTCTCTGGCGGGCAAGGATGCAGTGCATCTTTTCCCAGCACCTCATGGTCCCTGCCTCGCTGTGATCTTCTAGGTGCCCACTTTCACACCAGTAACTCTGCTGGATCTTCCACCCAGCCAAACTCTCTGCAGTCTCACAGCAAAACAGCAGCAATGTGTGCTTGTACTGGAGGAGTTAGAAATGCCACAGAGAGCAGGAGTAAAAGGCTCTATTACAGGGACCATTGCCTGCCTGCCAGATCCTGCAGTGCAGCACAATTTGGGTGCCTCTGCCAGGGACAGTAGCAAGTGGCTTGCAGGGGCCTGGAGAGCCCTCACTTGCTCGCTAGCGTTACTGCTGGGCTCCTTGCTTGCTTCCCTGCTCAGCATGAGCCGGTCGTTCCCACCAGAGTGCCCCACTTGCCCCAGTGGGGCATCTGGGAAGAAGCATTCAGCCAGGGCAGAGTGCTGTGACTTGGTGTAAAGGGGGACAAAAATGCAGGCTGAGATCAGCAGTTATTCTAAGGCAACACACACCAGCGTATCCAAATGCCAGCTCCAGCAGCACACTGCCTTCCCTTCCAACTACTGTCATAGGTCTTAGAAACCCACTCCACGCCGGACAAGGCTCTGTCCAGGGCTCTGCACACCTCCAGGCTCCTCCACCTTCAGCTGAATGTCCCAGAACATCCCCTGGGACACTGATCAAAGGAAGGGGACAAGCCCATCAGTGCCCCACTTCACCCAACTCTCAGAGCAGGCAGACTTCTGCTAATACCCACAGCCCAGCAGCAGAAAACCTCTGCAATGCCATGCTCTAACACCAACAGCTGCGGTCTTCATTGCCGCTTGAGGATTATCCTCCTCTGACCCCCCTCCAGCTCCTCTCTGTGATCTACCCACCCCACTCCACAGGCTGGCGCAAGGCCAGGCTCCCCCGCCTCCAGTCTCCGTTACTCCATCTGTCCAAGTCCTGGCCTTTTTCAGCACTCAGCTGATGCATCAGGGGCACAGTCGCTCAGCCCCAGAGCCCAGAGTCTTCCACCCTTCAGACTCTCTCACAAAAGGCTCCCCCAGGGACTCAGAGACTGTGATAAAACAAAGTTTTGAACACAGTGCTCCTTGAGACCAATCATTTTTCCTTTCCCCCCATCTACGTGTACACAGGGAGCCAAGAGCCTCAATGCCTCGCTATTTCTGGATGCGGGCAGACCCTCCTCTGCCTTGGCCATTGAAGATGTCTGACATAGCAGACAGGCCAGCTTCTCGCATTTGGTTACCTTCCAGGCTCTCTGTTTAGCTTCCATCCAGTGATAACAGATCCCTGCCAATAAACTTAGTTGTCAAGGAGACCTCTTTCAAACAACAGTTTGGTAGAAACTATGTTATTATCTAGGGTAGCACATCTCCAAGGTAGAGCACTCAGGTTAACTGCCTGCTAGCTCTACTTCAGTTAAAATACAGGCTCAGAGACAGAGGAGAAAGCCAAAATGCAGTTGGCAGCATAACCAAGCCCTGGAGTTCGTAATTTCACATACATACAGGATGCTTTGGAGGCAATGCAGAGGTCACCAGAGGGCTGTGCTCCTCCTAGTGCCATGGCTCAGCCTCCTCCTCACTCTCCCACACTGATTTTGGAATCCAAATTCAACCTAAAATGCAAAGAAACAGATGCTAGCCTTTCACTAACATTGACTGCGTCTCCTCTGGGAACTGCATTTTCAGGTGGCAATATTTAACCTAGAAACAGATGAAAGCAGGAGCACCTATATGGAGAGAGCACAAGACCAGACAGGTGGGTCAGGATTGGTGCTCAGCAGAGGGCTGGCAGGCGCTTCCTAATGAAAGATGTAGCCGATGGGCATGCAAAGAGTTTCACTCTATTGATGCAATTCTCTAGCTCCTGCTGCATGTTTCCTCCCAGTCCTAGTAGAGGACAGATCTCTAGGGCAACAAAAGCTGCTTTTTTATTTGCCTCTGCCTTCAGCAATAGCAACTTCTATTTTCTCTTTTTCCTTCTTCAGAGACTGGGTTAACTAGGAGGGAGAAATTTGCCACTTCTACCCCTCTTACACTACAAATAAAGCTACCTCACAGTGGCATTAACAGCTATCAAAAACTTCACCAACAGTGAAAAAGCAGCCAGAAAATAGCAGCCAGAAACAAAGAGTGCATGTGGGTAATCAGGAAGAGTTACCTTGCATGTAATCTTCTAAACCAGCCAGAAATGAAGCCGTTGCAGGAAAGCAAGATATTTGCAAAACTACCAGGCGTCAGCTGATCTATTTCTAATTGCCTGAAATGACAGCTCCTGACAGCATAAAGCTAATCTTTCATCTCTCGAGAGGAATTTCAGAGGTAGGAGACATTTCCTGGCATGGGGAAAAAGCTGAGCTGGGAATTCAGGTTACAAGGCACATAACAGAGTGGGAGCCATTTTAAAGTCCACAAGCACTTACTACAACACATAGCTTTATTTGGTGCAGCCTCTTCCATACAAAACACATAAAAATAGCAACTGGTGAGACACGAAAATCAGAGATAGTGAGCCTGTGCCAGAGACATTTAAAGGGAATGATGATCTGGTGTTACGGCTTCAAGCAGTGATTTAAGACTCCATAATTAATTATCTGCTGTACACTAGCCACAAATGAGGGGGGAAGTACCAAGGTTTATAGCTCCATCCTCAAGATAAAACAAGCCTGAAAATTCACTGGATGTAAAGGAAAAACATTCAGCAAAGAACCCGGAATGTGAAGTTGAGAGTTTCACTCTCATACCAACTTTTTGCTCAGTCTCCTACCATCACAAAGACCTAGACAGTTAAGCTTCTCACACAGTTTGTCTTGTAGATGAAATTCAGCACCCGTTTATCGCATAGCAACGTCTTCTCTGAAAAACCTTCCACTAAAGGAGAAGAAAGTATTAGCAGGTAAACTGGTAAATCCTTTTTACTAGATGCATTTATTGAAATCCAAGGGCTGAATTCAGCTTACAGGGTCAAACCAAAGAGTAGAATAAAATTTTAAGCTAACAATTTTTTTTTTTTTTTTAGGAAAGACTGGTCACTACATCTTCACACTTTCCTCCCAGTAATGTGCATTTAGGATCTCTGCCAAATTGCATAAACTCTACAAGTTATCACACGGAAAGCCACTTTATGTCCTCAGCACCATAGTGAATGCATGGTGACTCCCTTAACTCAAGTGGCATGTTCTTATCCTGGGAAAACGGATTCACAGCCCAGCACCAAAAGACCATTTGCTCCATTGGTGGGCCACTGGAGGCCCCAGAATTAGTGCTGAGTGGAGGGAGAAAGCAACCTTAGAGTGGAGAAAGCAATTCCAGAAACGTGACTCCAGTGAAATGGTGGGTCTTAGAAAAAAATAGGAAACAAAAGGTAAAATATGTCCTCCTCTGTGCTAAATTTTGTGTTTGTTAAATATCAAACAAATCCACAGAGCAGTACAGAAGACAGAAATCCATTATGACCAGGATTTAAACATTCTGAGATTTGACTTCCTTTTGAGTTGAAACAAAGGCCATAAAGCCTCTGAAATTATTCACAAGAGTAAGAATCTAAAAATATTTCAGATAGTTGGGTATAGGAAGAGCAAATAGAAAATACACAAAACATTTTAAAAAACGTCAAGTGCTCTGTTCCAGAAAAGAAACATCAACTCTTGTTATTTTTCCTTTGCAACGGAAAATTGAGGCAAAGCAGTTTTGCGAGTTACTCCCTTCAGCTGGAAAATGATCAAAGGTTTTTGCAACAGCTCTGCTTATCAGGTGTTTAAAACAGCACCGCTCATGGCCTTTGCCTTCCAGAGCAGCATGCTCTCTTGACTGAAAGGCCACACTGTTGGCCATGAGCAGTAAAGGCAAGCTTTTCTCTCTTGTAAACCAGTAGAGGACACATGCGTAGCTTCCTCTTCCCTCGCTTTTACACAAGGGAGAAGTCGTGCCCATGCAGACGGACAGGCGTGGGATCCCATCCAGCAACACCGGAAATCCACAGCCAGGCTTGGCTGCCCCAACACACACGGGACAAAGGCGAACAAGCTGGAACCCAGCCTGGAGCACTCTTGCCAAAGCTGTTTGCCAGGGGGAAATCCCAAAAGAGTATGGCCTGGAGCCAAGGATGTGGGGAGAGAGAATTAAAGAAGTCCATTTGAAGTTGACCAGATTTCCTTCTCCTCCAATTGCTATGCAGTGTCCTCAGGACTGATGGGAAGTAGCTACAGGTCTTTCTGTGAAACAGGTATCAGGACAAGGATGGGACTTCCTTTGGAAAATCCCAGGAGAATGGAGCAGAAATATTTGTGCTGGTGTCTTACCCTCAACGCAAGCCACTCCTTGCTTTCATGCTGGAATGACCACACAAACCACCATTTCCATGTGAACAAACAGGTCAGTGTCTTGTGCACCTAAGCAGCATATAATATGAGCAGGCAGCACCACATAAGGACTTATGCAAGATTTGGTGCTGAGATAGACATCAGGCAGCTGGTTCAGGACCACAAAACAGGATTGGATTTTCCACAGAGCAGGGAAGTACCCAGGCAATTCAAGTAATTTCTAATCCTGGAAAGTGCAACAAAAACAGAGAGTTTGGTATCCATAGCTCACACATGGGCTTGGCCCTCTCTGCTCAAAAAAAGCCCTAGAGATACTCAAACAGGAAGAAATGAGACAAGGAGACCAACCAAAACCAATTAGCAGACTCCAGCCAGAAGGCAAAATTATCCTAGCCATTACCGGCATTCCAAATTTCAGTTGCAGATGAAGGCTGCAAACTTTGATGGTAGGGGAAAATCAGCTTCAGAGCTTCCAACAGGCCAATCCCAAACCACATAGGTTTATTTAATAAACAAAAGGCTACCACTAGCCTTTCCTCTTATCAGTCTCAACTGGGGATTTTCAGGGTTGAGGTTTTTTTACTATTTTTTAGGAAACCACAAATTCCAAGGGACGCACTGACTTTCTTAGTGAATTTATAGTCTCCAGTGAGCTTATTTCTCCCAGCCACCTTTCACAAGCCCTGGAGGAGCTGATATTCTTCTTTTAAGTTAATTGAGTTGGGCTGAATGAGTGAAATGACAAGCAGCAAAGCATCAGAATGTTCTCAGGGCTCAAAGATCCAGAGTGGTGGGGACAGAATTGAAGAGCTGAAAAGGATGTGGTGTATGCATCCCCGGCGCTCAACAGATCACTTTCATGAGATGCCTCTGGCCTTTCTTTACATGGCCAGTTATCCATGCTCATGTATGTGTGCGGGGAGATACCAATCCCCTTCTTTGGGATGCAGAGCAAGTAGTAATCCCAAAATAGCTCTACTGACATCCAAGAGATTTCTCCAAGAGTAACGTACAACTCAGTGAGAGCAAGGACACCGAACATAGCCTATAGCAAGCCTGTAGCTCTCCTTCCCTGGATCAATTTATTAATTTCTGCTGTGCTGGTCATTATAAAGAGGGGGAAGGGGATGGGGAGACAGAGACAAGGCCCTTGTGTGCAATGAAATTAAATGCACAGCAGCAGCCATCATTAATGATGCATTATGGAGTAACAAAGGGAGCCTGGTTGATTGACAGCCCCTAACAAGTTGTGTATAATAAACACTTCTCTCTAGACAGAACGTTCCTGATTATGGGATATGTTCCCCCTCATGTTACTGACGGATCCATTGTAATAGACGCACCCCACTTGAAAGGGGAGAGACACCCAAAACAAAAGGAGGATTGACTGGGAGATGCTTGACTGAAGGAGCCACGAGGCCACCTTGCTGAGGTCTGTACAGAGCAAAATGCACAAGGCTGAGAAGTCATCCAGGAAATAAATGGCCGCAAAACAAGTATGAAGATCAGGGGCAAATATCATCCAGCAATACCAAAATAAACCCTTCAAATGCCTCTACAGATGCTCTGGATTTAGCTTCCTCAGAACGGGCTCTGAACCATATTTTTATGCTCTTCTCTAAATGGAGGACTATTAGTGCAGATCCTGGATTCCTCACATCCCATGTCAGCTTCTGCGTATAGCACAGAAGCTGCCTAGGGTAGCCTGCTTGGGGATACAGGCAGCCCTGCATACCCACACGCTAAGAGGAGCACCCCAACAGAGGAGACAGGCTCCTTTCCTTCTCTCAGCACCCGCCTGGCTCAGGGGTTGAGGGACCAGATCTGGAGCCTCAGCACTTAACCAGGACTGCCCACTTTGAACTGGTTATAAATCCAGCCAGCTCATGCCGACATTCCTGGCCCCCAGGATCTCACTTGCCCTCAGCAGTCCGAGTCCTTCTCTCCCCTGACGACTCTTAGTGCAATCACTGTTATCTCTTTCCTGCATCCCTCTAGCAGTACTCTCCTACCCTTCCCATTTGACCCCAAGGATGAGAGGCTGCATAGAGCTCGTGAGGGTCCATGGGTGACAGAGATGTCCTACAAGCCACTACTGGTTGTGTTCAAGCCATAGTCCCTGAAGCAAGGTTTAAGGAGCACAGGCAGAGTCCAGCAGTGGTGCAGTCCAAGCAGAGGGCTGTACGGTCCTCGCAGGACTAGGACAGATCCTGGGCCCCTCAAGCTATGCAGAACTGCTCCAGTTCAGACTTCCCAAACCCTGTCGCACCAGTAGAGAGGGTATCTCCAACAGAAACAGGCTCATCTAGCAGTTCCTACACCAATTCCTCATTTACTAGTATTAAGGCTATAGCTCAGCTTAGCTGTAGAGATTGCATTTCCTAGAGGGGACAGAATTCCCTTAAAGGGAAGGGTAACATCACTATGGGTTTTAAACATCTCTTGCTCCTCAGGACTGAATCCAAAATGAAATGAGATGGAAGGACACAAGCTCAAGAGAAGGAGAGGGAGTATTCTTGACCTGGAAGTGTTCACATTCAGAAAGGCACCTGAGCAAGCACCCCGATCAAGCGTATTTCCAGGCGGTGCTATGAGCCAGAAGTTAGGCCCTGTAGCATGTGATGAGGAAGTTTGCTGGCAGATATTAAAAAGAGGGTGTAAACTCTGAGTTTCTCAGCGAGCGATTAAAAGAGAAAGGCAGGAAATTTGCAGCTCTGTAATTAATGCCAGCGAGAAGTCAGAACAGAGGGTGACATCACCACAGCTAATTACGGCTGGGGGAAGGGTAGGACTAATCGTTATCCTAACCCTGTGATCCATATCTGACTTGCTCCAATTGTGCTCCTGGCCAGACTTCCCAGGAAGAGCATGTTTCCCATGCTCAGAGGCATGTTTCTGGCTCTGTTCATGCCAAGCACATGTTAGGCCAGACCCCCACATATTTCACGTGGATGTTAAAAAAGAAGAGTAGTTAGGAGTGAGACTGGGGACAGATCAAAGGGCTGCCCATGGGTGTTGCAGCAGGACACCCAGCCCCTTAAGGCTTCTGCTGTAAGAAGATCCTGTAAGGCACTGAGGAGCAGCCAGGCCTGACCCCTCTTCCCCATCCTGCTTTTTAACTGCCCAAATCCCTTCTTCCACACACACACCAGAGCTGGCATTACTCCAGTAGCCAAAAATAAGCAGACATCTAGCACCAAATGCAAGTGAAGCACTTCTGCAGTCCTTGTGCCAAGATAACTCTCCCCAAGCTGTCACCATTGGTGGCCTGGAAGCTGCTATTTCCACATCCATACACAGGACGGATGGCAGGGCTCTTCAGCTCATTGCCATTGCTAGGTAGATGGGTTTCTTAGAGCAACAAAAGCCAGAAAAAGCAGGAATTGTGTAAGGGAGGTCTGCTCTCATCTGCCAGCAAGGCCTGGGAAGACACTATTGACACATCTTGTTGTCCTGATGCTATCAGAGTACTGGGATGAGCCCATGAATGGAGCTCTATTTCATCATAGAAAAAAGGTAGGTTCCCCCTCTGAAAAACAATTGTAGCGCTGCACAAGGTCACTAAGACTTCAGAGTACCAAATTTTCACCCAAGGGCTTCAGCTGCCCCGTTCATCCATTGCAGCTGATCCTCGCAGTCTGTTTAACCCTCTGACTTGGTGGCATTTGGCTCTCCCACTGCCATGCAAAAGGATCCAAGAAGGTCGACAAGTGGTCTGCTGATATGCAACACTACAGCAAAAAATCCCCCTGAAACAGGAACCAAAACAAGGCAGCCAGCATACTGCAGCTTGCGCCCTCCACCACCCTGAAGGAACATGCATCCACTATTCTGCGTAAAGGAAAGGATTTGCAAAGTTGTTTCAGAGAAACGACACATGAGCAGCGGGAGCTGTCAGTTCCAAGGAAAACTAAATGAGGTTAAAAGTTAACCAGCTTTTACAGACAGAAGGAGAAAAACTATATCCAGAGGAAAGGGAAGGGGAAGTTCCATGGTCTTGGTTTTATTAAGAAGATTGTTCTTTACGGAAAATGTGACGTTAGTATCTGCAGCCACTATTTTAGCACTGCATGAAAGCAACAGGCTCAAAGCAGAAGCAGAGAAACTAGCCAGTTTCTGATGAACTCTTCAGGATGAATCCAGTGCAGCAAGTTAAACCTGACAGCATAAAGACAGAAAACCCACCGTACTACTTTGTGTCTCGATACAGCAGGTGTTAGTAACACACAAAAATTATTTTTAAACTCCTTTCTACATCTCTGTGTATATGCAGCACTCCATAAAACCTGCCAAAAGTATGTAAACATTATATTGAAACATTGTCAGAGACCCCACATATCTAGAAGTCCGTGAAAACTTCTCCGTAGAATTTAGATACGCTTCAATAATGCTACAAAGATTAAAAACATGATGGAAATCTACAGAATGGCTTCAAAGTAAGACATCAGTCAGTTTATACAGAAAACCACTATATCAGACCTGTAATACCTAACTGTTTGTCTGCAAAGGTTCATTACAAATTCCTTTTACAATCTTTCGCACATCCTCCTCCCCTTTCCTTATCCTCATTTTCAAAAAGACTGTAGGAATCCCCTGGATTAAGGGGGAACTCACAGTCCAGTAGCATGCAATATTCAATCAGTCCTAAGGCTATTACAGCACAGAGCTCCCATGCAGAGATAAGCAATGGTTTAGAAAAATATCTGAGCAGTTCCAAACATCAAGATGATTTCACACCCCAATGGAAAATATGCAGGCTAATATTGCAGCAGTCATTACGGCATTCAGCATACAGTCATGCTAAAATCCACAGAAGAATACAGCTACGTTCCTTCATAGGATTAGAAGACTGATCCATATACTACTGAAACCAATAAGATTTTTTTCCATTAGGTGGGAACTGGATTGGATTCTATAAAACAATAACTCTGCGAGCTTTCACAAGACGTGAACAGCTACACAGTCAATGCTGAGATACACAAGCATGCTAGCAATTTGTAACACAAACTGTGGGATGTGCTTATTTTCTTTCCTACTAGAGGGGAAAAACTGATTACAGAATGGGGTCAGCAATGAGGTTACATAGCTGGGCATTGCAAATAATAAATAAATACGAATTAATAAATGAACTCGTGACTAGCTAGGGAATAAAACCAAGGTAAAACAATAGCACCTCTTTTGCATATGCCAGAAAGGCTATGCATGCAGCTCTTGAGAACAGCCACATTTTAATGTGATGTTTTGAGAAGGAAGTTTAGATGAAGCATACAAGTAGTCCTAAAGGAATGCAATAGTTCTTCTTAATGAAAGAGCTTTAAGTTGCAAATTTTTGTAGTGCATAGACTAGCATTGTATTATCTCTGAGCACACAGGCTCCCTAAAGTCACAGAAACACAGAAAGGTAACCTAACACATATGTATAGCCTGTAAAAATCAACCCAGCCATCTGTCTCTGTCTCACCTGCTGTTGGAGGTGAAGAGGCTGACCCAGCCTGCATTTGAAAGTCTCACCCAAAGCCGCATGGTGGGTGCTAAGGTGACAGGAGCAGAGCGAGGGCTGGGGAAAAGAGAGGCGCATGCATCAGAAATAAAACTGGAATAGAAACCCAGCAACATTAGTGTGCTGCCTGAAGAGTTTTGTAGGAGGAAAAAAGCCGGCACTGAAGACTGACAGGATGCCTTTGCCTAGCAGTCCAGGCCAAAAGGTATCCAACTGCAGCAGATAACAGGTCACAGAGCAGCATTTCCAGCACGGGAAGTCTCTCCCCACCCTGAAGTTTTGCACGATGGACACCAAAGCCTGAACAGCAAGAGAAGCTTTGTGAATTACATGTTTTGGATTAAAATCCTTAAGAGAGCCTATGCCCCACAGTCAGCTACAGAGCACATCCCTCCCTGGCTGGTCCCAGAGAGAAGGACCTTTGGTGTACATGCCACCCATCCAGACACTAGTCAAACACTAAGCAGCATCACCTTCCCAGCAGCAAAACTCTTGAGTTTCATATGCAGGCCCCTTGGAAAAGAGCGGCTGAAAAGGGGGTTGGATAGTATACTTTATATTCCGCTGCTATGAGTGAGGGTAGTATAAGATGCCAGAAAACTGATGCATTTATCGCTTTAACGTTTCTCTCTTTAACATACTTTGAGATCCTTGTAGTCAAAGTGCCAGAGACAAGGGCTCAGCAAACGAAGGAGGAATGAGAAGGTATCAAGCTGCAAAATACAATGGCGGGCACATCAGAGAATCTCACACAGGTGAAAAACGCAAAACAGCTGATCTGTCTGCACAACTGAACTGCAGTGCCATTTATTTTTAAACACCCTCATTGCTCATGATACTTGCGTCTGCCTTTCCTCGCTCACCCACACTGGAGCAGCTGCCCTGCTTGTGTGAAAAGGGAACTTCTGAGCTCCAGCGCTCATTAGGACAATGCCTCACGCAAGCAGGCTCTGACTGGGATGCCTGCGTGACAAGTCTCTGTGCAAAAGGCAAAAATGACAGGGGTGGGAGGGAGATCGTGACAAAGCAACAGTCAGTGTTCAACAACAGTAGACAAACAATCCTGGGCCAGTTCATCTACGACAGACTGACTGACGGTGACAAGGAGTAGAAACTTCAGGGGAAAGTGTACAAAGGCAGAGTAGCCTACAGCAATACCTCCTCTGATACACCTTCCCCAGCTTTCGGCAGCGTGTGGCTTAGAGATTTCCGCATGCAGACTTGCAAATGCTAAATAGCCACCGACAGACAAATTCTGTATGAATTTGCACAACTCCTTTTAAACCTGTTTGTATTTTGGCCTTCATGTGTCACGGGGCAACAAGCTCCATGCTGTAATTACAGGTCATGTGAAATGCTTGCGTTTCAATGGCCACCTGGTAAGTTTACTGGTGCCTGTAATTCTGCTGCAGCACGGAAGACAACCAGAATTCCTATCATAATCACCCTTTTCCACCCCACCCACTGACATTCTCATCAGGGGAGAAAGGAGGTTAGCACAAAGAGAAGACTCCTCTTAATACACAGTAGCAAATGCCACAGGTCAGGAGTTCATTATTTTAAGCTGCTTCTTTCCTAGAGCATTATCTCAACAGTTCGGGCCGCTCTATGGCTGCTTTAGAAGGAAGAGAGAGAGATTATATTCTGGCCCAGGCCTGATGATCAAAAAAAAAAAAAAAAAACAACTTCTCTACCAGCCAATGACAGGTCTGGGCAGAGTGCTTCTGTAAGCAATAGCAGTATTATCAGCCCAGACAAATCCCACTGCATAACAGAGAATGGGGCAAAGAGAGGAAGGCACCAGGGCACACGCATCCCTTCTAGCACTGCTGGCTAATAAATCTTGCTCCAGAGGAAAGAACTGACAAACTTAGTCTGTCTGGTTTGTGCACTGCTGAATTAAAGCTGATATACGGGAGATTAGTAAGAAGAGCTGTAACAGAAGAGTGCTGTCAGGACAAAACGGAAGATATGGAGATTTGTTAGCAAGAAACACTCTGTCCATCCCACCCTGCAGATAGCTATGCATCAGTCAGACTAGAGCTACAACCTCCTCAGAGCAGAAGCAACTGCCTACTGAGTCCACTACCCTGCCTGTAAAACCAGCTGCCTGGTTGTTTCAGGAGGGGATGAAAGACCCTGAGGTTTCTTCTAACCGTACTACCCCAAGACACCAGAAAAGGATTATTTCTTGCGGCCTGTGGGGTGGCACTCCCCAGAGTCTGCCTCCATCCTGGATCCCAGGCAGCCTGACAGCAGCACTGAGCATCAACATCATCCAAAGCAGGGCCTGACAGCTCTGCGGTTCCCTACACAGTGGCTGAGACCTTATGCTTTGTGGAGGACAGTAGCTACTCATGTTCCTGAGGAACCATCTGACATGGGTCTCACTGGGAATCTGGGTGCAAGCTCCCAAGGGTGGGCTTTGCTCCTGACTAGAGAAAAATCTGTGGGAAATAATCTGCGCCCTAATAGGACACTCACAGCATGTTTTTCTTCTTCTTTGTTGAAGCAGAATCATAGCTTTAAGGTCCGTTTCTCAGGGTCCATTTCCCTGGCTCCTAACCGAGTCTATCTGTGCTGTAGCGCTTTCCTTGAACAGCTCAGGCCAAGCAAAGGGAAGCAATGCCTGAAACAACTCTAGACTCAGTACAGCTCTCAAATTAGAAATAACCCATCCTCTGCACAGAGCTACCAAATGGCAAGCAGGGTGCTGAGATGTCCCTCTCCCCATCACACCCTGGCTAGAGTGAACAGCAAAACTTAACACCTGAGAGCACACCAAGCCTTAATGAATGGTTTCAGATCCCTGCCTTCAGCCTGCTAGAATATGGCAGGGCCAGGCAGTGGCTCCCAGGACACTATTGCAACCCTTTGTTTGCTCTTCCTAGCAGCACCACAGGGGTCTGCACCAAACTCTGTCTTGAAAGGCAGGGTGAAGAGAGAGCAGTGTTGCACAGAGATTTCATTTCCATGAAGCCAATAGCATCACAGGTTAGTAGAAGCAATTTTTCCATCCAGGACATTTCAGGCCCAAGGCTAGCACACAAAGGAGAACAATACTTCATAGGTTCTGTTTTCCAGCCTTTCCTTTCAAGTGTCCTCTAAGTTCCCGCACACAGTGGAGTCCATACTTACTAGTGCTGCATACAAATCTTAACTACCGACTCAGTGCTGGCTAGGGATTGATAGAGAAAAGAAAGAACAAGCCTGGCTTGTTCCGAGATAAACTCTCAGTACAGGTTGCATTCCTGGTGTTCTTGTCAACTTAGAAGACCCCAACATGATCTGCTAGCCAAATCCGTGGTGGCTCTTCCTCTGCCTCTAGGACAAAATATAGTATGCTGTACAATCATGTTGCACAATGTTTGTGTTGCCAGAAAAGCCGCTTCAGTGAAGGAAATCAAATAATTTATTCAAGCTACCTTGCAGTGTAAAAACCTCTTTTCCATGAAGGTGATTGGGCAGTATTATAACCTCTGCTAGGCAGTGTTGTAACCTCCTCTAAATACAGTTCTAAGGTCTGCTCCCACCTAGTGCCTTGACAGATGAGTAAAACTGACTAAGTTTTGCATTTTTGTGTTCACATTTACTCCAGATAAGCAAGATGTTTCAAGGACAAGGAGAGCTCCTGATGTTAGCACATATGATCAAACCTTTCCCAGACACCCCAATAAAGTCTATCAGCCTGAATTCCTACCCATTGGGTAGACAGAGTATCCCTTTTTATCTAACCTGTGTTCTTTCCTTTGCTCTGCTTTCTATCTCTGTTAAAACTAAAGCCAACCCAGCCTAGGGAATGTGCTGCAACCTATTACTGAGAGATTTGCCACTCCCCTTTAACCACCTTAATGCATTTATTATAAAGGAACTTTCTTGACCTTCATTTCCTTCCTTCCTGCTTGTCTTTGCTTACAGCTTTGCACTGAAACTAAGCAAACATACTGCTAGAGTAGCCATCTGCATAAGCAGATCAGCTTGTGGTACTATCACGTATTTAATGACAGAGCAGCTCCATCCCGACCTCACGAGGTTTCCCTGCAGCATCATTCTCCCACTCAGCTGCTCACTTCACCCACAGACTAGTACACACATGTCATTTTTGAGGGCTGCCTCCCATCAATTACATCCTTGGCTTTGTGTTCCTCTCCCTTGATGAGCTCTTGCATGCATTACACCCTTTTGTGCTGGCATCAAGCAGTCTTCTGTTGTTTAGAGGCACTTGTTGCCTCCTCTGGAGCTTAGTGATGTATGAGTGCTAGGTTTTCCCTCCTATTCCTCTTGCAAAGGGGTGAATCTGTCTCCAAAGGCTCTTCCCAGCACCTCAAGATGTTCCATGCCATAAGAGAAAGAAGGGGGATAAAAACATTGGGTGGAGAAACACAGGGTTCTTTCTGGTGATTGTTTTTTAGAATCCTGCACTCAGAGGGTCCCTGAGGTATGGGACCATTATGCCTACTAGGGACACTGCGTATAACACCTTAGCAGTCTCCATTGCTTAATATTTCAAGTGATTAATTCTGGAACAAACTCCTATTTAGCTCATAAGATGAATTCAGTACCAGCCTCTTGTCTTGCCCATTGCTTTTCCAGCCTCACTTGCCTCTCTTCTGTCAGTGTTTGGCTCTCACATTCTTTTTCCAGGCCACTGCAGCAGCTTAGGCCTGCTAGCTTGCTCAGCTTCATAGGCCACACTATATGTACTGATATATTGTGGTGCTGCCTCTTCCCTTCACATTATGCCACCCATTACAGTTTAGGGGGGTGTTTGGGGGCTCCTATACTCCTTTCTCATCTCTATGACATAGTATGTCTGTCCCTATGGTTTATAGCCACAAATTAGAGAATCCCATCACTTTAAATCACATCATCATGCTCCAGTGCCACCTACAATAACAAAGTCCCTATTTTTCCTCCACTGTGTGGGTTCATCAGACTTGCACCTTGGGAGAGAAACTGAAAGGCCAGAGAGATTTCTGTTTCTACAAGGCTGTATGAGAATTTTTTCAGGGACTGTGTATCTGCAGCTCTCAGCTGTGCTGAGAGCCATAATCACTAGGCATGCATTCACACAGAAGACATCAGCCGTTTCACTCAGTGCCCTGGAACTTATCGCTCATCTTGAATGCCTCTGCTCAGCTCAGCCTTGATTTCCATCCCATTCACTAATACAGAGATACCTCTGTGTCCATCACACCCCTAAGAGACTTTTCCGGTCCAACCCAGCCAGCTCTGCAAATACCTACCAGCAGGCTCCTGGCTCACAGTTTTCACATCATTGCACAAAGCCATCTTTCTTCTCTCTAGCAGCTGCCTGCTTGTTACCTTTGGTATAAGGCAGAACCATTCCCACTCTGAACAAACATCCCAGGTTTATTGACTTTATACCGTCTCCCAGATGGCCATTTCTCCGACAGCTCCTCACTAGCTAAGGGAGAATTGTCATGGAAGAATACACAGGAGACTCAAAATCCACAAGTTAAGAATGCCCCCCATCAACCTTACTGGTGCCGGTGGGTGCCACAACCATTGGTTTATGCCTTAAGACACTTCTAAGGGCCTGGGAAAACTCTTAAGGGACCATCTGCCCCTGCATTCTGTGGCTGAGCTCATAAAAGGGTTGTTGGCCACATTTTCTTAGTTTGAGATCAATGTATCACCCCCTTTGCATTTTTTAACATGCTGGTTACTACACAGCTTTTGTTTCCAGATAGGATACTTCGAGGGACACCTAATATTCATGCGTGCACCTGCTGACACAACAGGAGGACTCTGAAGCAGTAGATGTGTGCAGCCTGATCTCTTACTTACATCAACCATCCCAGGCTGAACATAAAGCACAACACACCCAGCCAGGAGCAGGGCCACTTAAACCCATTAGAGTGGTCTTGGCTGTGACTAAGCAGCACAATGAGATTAGGCAGGAGGAGCCTGCTAGGGGGGATGGGGAGGACCCCGCAGCCCTGTGCTTACAGCCACAAGATTTTAAGCACTACACATAAAAAGAGCAAAATGTGGATGGGAGGTAAGGCATGCTTTGAGTCCAGGGGACAAGATCATTTTGCTTTTTCTGCAGGCTCCTGTTTAGTTTGCTGCAGCCCAGATCGTGGCCATATGCTGGCAGTGAAGGGCTCATCCAGGAGAGGAGAGTGCAGCATCTGGGTCAGCGCAGCAGAGGCACCTACCCTGAGGCGGAGGGGAGAGCGTGGCTACCACGGAGATTTGCCTCCTCTTTGAAAGGGGCACAAAGGGATTCTGAGTCTCCTGGATTTAAATCCTGGCAGAGGTCAGTGCCAGCTTCTTTTCAATATCCCCTAAGAAGGTCAACCTGATAAAAGCTCACCCCCTCAGCACTCAACAACCAGCGATTAGCAACCACTTGAACAGCAGCAATAGGTTCTCCTCCTCTCCCCCAGTTTTATTACCCAGCAAGTCTGTGAGTGGGTTCAAAGGAACAGATGTCTTCATTGTGCCTTCCCCCTCCTTTTGCTCACAGGAAGAGGTGGGGCAGAGAGAAATTAATTTCCTCCAAATTATGTTTTTAGCCTACTGTATCCTCTCCACTATTCAACGGTCACAGAGCCTAGGGAGGGAACTGCAAACTTCTGATACTGCAGCAACTTACTCAGAGTGCAAGTGACTAAAAACTTTTACACTTTGAATACACAAAACAGCCGCTTTATCCAATTAGCACCCACGCTTCCACTTAAAATCTTTGCAGTAAAAGCAAATAAAAGCTTGGCAAATATATTTTACTTCATCTTTGCATCCACCTGGGCTTGTGTTTGTGTTTACTGGGTGGTTTTTAGCTTACCAAGGCACACCTTAGTCTGCAATACGCAGCATTTTACTGCTTAGCACCAAAGCATGCATGCAGTTCTGAGTGAAATTCAAGGGACCACAAAGTACTCTATCATTAAAGAGAATTTGGTAGCAACACAAAAGCGCTATTAACCCAGCCTCTACTGCGAGCTCTTCTGTCAGTATTGCCAAAAAGTGCAAGAGATGCAATTTATGATTAGCAAAGTGTTGCCATTGAAACCCTGCAGTATGAGCCCAGTCTGTTTGCCGCTTGGTGCCGCCTTTTGCTCAGACACAGGCAAAGGTAGGAAAGAGCCTTCCTGGCAAAAACTACAAGCATCTTGGCAAGATTTTGCTGACAGAGCCTGCCCTTACTAACCTGAAAGGACATCCAGCCTCCTGCTTTGAAAGCACCAGCCCCTGCACTTTGAGCTGCATGAAAATCTTCAGTGGCTGGGCAGAGAACAGAAGATACAACATCAAACACAAAAGAAACCAGAGAGGCACAGCTGGGACCCCAATTGCCTTATTCAAAAATTACATAGAAATAGGCAAGCCAGACTGTGCAAACACAGCCCCCTCCCCAAGCAGCTGGACTCTACAGGCACAGAGCATGGGGAGCACCACCCACGGTTTAAAGGACCACCATCTCCCATGGAACACCAAGGTTACATCCAATAGTATGCAGCAACCCAAGCATGGCACACTTGACCTCTCCCAGATTACCAGGAGAGGTACCACGGGCATTGAGTAGAGGCTGCTTTTTTGGCTGCTCTGCTCACTGGCACTGGAGATCTGCTTTACAGACTACAGTCCAGAACCAAGCAACAATAGGGAGGCATCCTGATCTCTAATGGAAGGCAGGTAGGGCTGCTGAACCATAAAAGAGAGCTCCCAGAGGACAGATACTGAGAGGAACTATTGTGCCAAGGTGCGAACAGCTTTCCCATGGGAACAGAATGACAACCCTGCATTTCTCATCTCCACCCCCTCCTGACTCAGCAGTCGCAGAAACAAACCACAGTTCTTCCTACAGTTAGTTCTCTTTATTAAGGCCGAATGTAACATAGCTTTCAGCAGAAGACTCTGACAGAGCTTAAGTTTTTCTGGGAACAGGGAGGGGAGGCAATTCCCCCACCACCACCACCTGTAGACATTTCTTCCCTTTGATGCATCCATGAGTGGGGCTACTAGCACCCCGTGCTCTGGCTGCTGGAGGCAGCTGGTACCCTGCAATCATTTTGCATAAATGTGATTTCTGACTATCATAGACACACCACTGTATACTCCACATTCTCCAGTGCAAGACTTACTACTCTGTATTCACCATAAATGCCCTCTGTGCAGTAAAATACATGTCTGGTTCAGCTGTTCATCAGTCAAGATTAATACTTCCCTATTATGGGTTACAAAACAGACTCTTTGGGCTGGATTCCCCAGGCAGCAACAGCAGCACACTTCACTTGGACTTCACCCATGTATAAAAGTTTAATCTGATTTAGGGTTAAAGTGCTCCGATCTACAACATCAGCAGTAAAGTCCAAAGAGCTGCGCTGTTAAGACATATTGACTGAATTTGATCAAGCACTTCTGCTCATTCTCTGCATTTCTCAGTCTACATATAAGCAATCTTTAAATAAACAAATGTGCGTTTACAGTGCTAGACTTTCAGGCAGCTGCCCAGTCCCATCTCTGGCGTGAGTCTGTGTACACATCTAGCCTCAAAAAAGCTTATTCCAGTGGCTTTCTGGGAGAATGCCAAGTGTGACTGCAAAAGGAAAAATAGGTGAGCTAATCACATTCCTATTTATGAAAACAGAATTTCCTCCATCTCAGCAGAAGGTGGAAAGAGACATTTGGCCAAGAAGACCCCAGTGATCTCTACGCTGATGGTATTTGACAATAAAGGAACACTTGGAGTGGAAGAAGCAATGCGTAATTTGGGCACAGGCCGTGTGTAAGCACCTCCACATATTAACCAAGCCTATGGCAATCACATTTCTGTATTCCTTTCATGCTCCCAGGCTGGCAGCGCCCAGTCCTGGACACACACCTCCAGTACCTCCCTGGCCTCATGGCACAAGACCTCTGTGTGCACTCCTCATCCCCTCACTCTGTTAGAGCTTTGCCAAATCAAAGGGAACTGCGCTTGACATGGCTGCAGTTACAGACATGGACGGCAGAGCCAGCCCAGCATTTCTATCAAGTTATTCTCAACCCAACAGCCAGCTGAGAGTTCTGGAACATGTTTTGGCACCATTTTTAGCTGAATCATCTAGTAATATAAGCCACATCTGTTCCACACACATGATCTGGAAAGCATCTTTTCTTTAGCAATTTCACAGGAGGAGAAGGTAAAATTGATAGCAGCTTGGCTTGTGGCCTTGAGCACACAGCAGACCAAGGGAATCAGCTGTTCTAGCCCAGACTGCAAAAGGGAAATCAATCCAGTTTATTCCCCGTAACTCACTAAACCAGCTCAATTATTGCAAGAGACAGTGAGCAACTCCCTGCCAAGCTCCTCAACAGGGGAACTTCCAGAAACAAATAAGAAAAACCCTGAAAGACGACCAGCGGGGATTTTTGCCGAGATACAAAGATCAAAAAACCAAGCAACTGCAAACAGTCCAGTCAATGGTTAAAACAACCCAATGAAAGTGAAAGTTAACAAAGTAGCAGAAGGCACAGGACTACTTAAAGTGCTTCTGCTACTTATACCCTAAAGACATCTTCAAAGCAAAGATCACAGTTTTCCATTAATCATTGCACAGACTTGAGTACTAGAGGGCTCTGTCCCCCACCAAGAACTCCTAGAGGTACTAGCATATAAACCAAAAGCCTCTGTTTCAACATGAAATGCTAGTTTAAGTATTATTGCCAACCATTAACCTGACACTTGTGGGATGGCTTTGCTGGATGTGTATCAGATGAAACAGTACTGCTAGTTCATTCCCTGCCAAGACCTCACCAGACAGTGTGGGTGCCCCTCTGGCCGCAGCACCAGGAGCTACACAAAGATGTCTGTCAGCAGAACATTCTTCTGGGGCAGAAATCTTGGGTACCAAAGCCAGCTATCATGTTGCCTCTTTTTTGAAGCCTGACATTTGGAAATCTGGCATGTGCAACCTCATCTGTGGTAATCATAAGGTGTATGTATCTCCTGACGTCCAGAAGAAAAGACCGAGCGATGGAGGAACCCAAGCTCCTTGCAGACTGCTCAGTACCGCCAGGCACAGTACAAGTACCATTTCAGATCAGTGACTGAGCTCTCAGCTCTTCAAAAGGCAGATTAAAACTCCTTGTTGCATTGGGACAGAAAGAAAAACAAAGGAAAAAGAGAGAGATTTAATAGCTTTGCTCACTCACACTCCTCCTTAAAGAAAAGCTGCAAAGAATTAAGTAGAGACTGACCATAGCTTAAGTTTTGTCCTCATCAACCTTGGCTGCATGCTTTCAATACCAATGAAGACAAGAGTTAGAAGAAAAATAAAGTGAGAACAGGCAGATAAGGGGATTTCGCAATGATCCAAGCCAAGCACTGCTGTCTTATGCTGTCCTTGAAATGGGAAGTGAGAGACCTTTTCAGACAGAGCACTAGAAGCACAAAAGTGATACCTCTAGGAGCATTTTAGGTTGCAAAGGCCACATTATGACCTGAATAATAAAAAATTCCTCCTTCCTTTTCTCTTGGGCACTAAAAACAACTAAGCAAACTTGCAAAAAAAGAGTTAAACCTTCCATTTGCTTTTCTTC
The DNA here is from genome assembly GCF_965183815.1 of Platalea leucorodia. NCBI lineage: Eukaryota > Metazoa > Chordata > Aves > Pelecaniformes > Threskiornithidae > Platalea > Platalea leucorodia. Next base: position 14,578,794 of record NC_138830.1, read on the forward strand.
TCCATCCTCAACCACCATTTCAGCATCTCCTAGATCTAGTCTTCCCTCATGGCAAGCTAGGACAAATAAGGGTTTTTTTCTTTTACTTATGTAGTGCTAAGGTATAGAGAAAACTGAGCCAGTCCGGACAGAAAACAAAATGTTCTGTAATCTGCTGTGGACAGAGTGACCAAAATTACTTCAAGAATGTTCTTAAAACCAGAAGGGAGGCGGGGGAGTGTGGGGGGTAGCAAACACCTTTCCAAGCAATTAGCAGGCCAGACCACAATTGGTTTCAGAGTTAAGCTGCAAATGAGAATCTATAGTACCATTTTCAAGCTCAGTTCAAGGCGGCAAAGTTTCACATTAAGAAGACTGTGCTGAGTTGGTCAGGCACTCTGCTAGGTGCATCTGTCTTCTCAACTCTTCACTGTCATGTGCAGAGACTTTAGTTTGTCTCACTACTTGGACAAGTGCACTTTATAAACCTACAAACCTGTCAAGAAATGCAGGAACTATTGCTCCATTTACTATGGATCTTCCCTGGGAAGAACCTTGTATAAATCAAGATGCTGGGGACGGGAAAAGCTGAATCAAATATTGAGGAAACACTGTACATTACACTGATTTAGAAGAGGAAAAAGTCCAATCCCATCCTCAAAGACTACAGCAGAAAGAACTGCATCAGAACATGTGTGAAAGGAGACAAACACTTTTCTGTTACAAATTGAAGCTAAACGTAAAGCACCAGAAAACCCTGAACTCCCTCCTTGTTTCCAAATAAATCTTCCTCTTTTGAATGTCTGTTGTTGTTAGTTCAAGACTCTTTATATTATGAGAGGGGCTAGAAACTAATTTTATTTTTTCTTAAAAAAGATTTTTACTTTTACTTTACTAAACCTCCCCAAAAGCCTCCAAGCTTACCCTCTCTCCAGGAAAAGGAATTTGTACAACGCAGCCTTGACCTGACAAAATCACAGTTTAGAAGAATGCTACACAGCAGCAAAGAAAAGGTGGACAAAAAAGAGTCTATATGCACATTATATGCCATGATACAGCACCACATCCATACCATGAATCACAGTCAGACAAATGTTTTCATAACTCAGCTTGTATATTTGTATCCACCGGTGTGCACCAATTAGCCATCCTTTCCAAACAGCTAAATACAATATTTATTTATGGCTAGAGATATTTTGTTTCAAAATAGCTCAACACAAAATTTGCAACATTGAAGCAAAACAACAAGATATTAGTTTACAAGTAACCCTGCTGGCCTAGGAAATCAGCATTCCTGAATTATTATCATTTTATTAGTGGAAAGAAAAGAGCTTTGCTTTTACAGAAAACAATCACCATGCAGTTTGGACAGAGAGCGATCACATCTCCAGACGGATGGAGAAAAAGAGGGAAGGAGGATGGGAGAGAGGGAGAAGCTTGAGTGCAAACCCAACCCTGCCTATGACATGGAAACAACTGGTGCGTTTTCACCGTAGACTGAGGCTGGACAAGTAAATGTGCATCTCCTGGGTCTGTGCAGACAGATGCCACCAGGGAAGATGAAGCTTTCCCTCTGTGGCAGAATATGCTTGTGATGTGTCAGTCTGGCGGCTCTGCCAGGTGTAAATGCACACCAGGGGTTCACAGCACTTCCCTACCAAAGCAGACTGTAGCCTGGGTTAGCACTCTCTGCGTACCTCATTTAGGAGTGCTTCTGGCAATTTACAGGTAAGGAAAAACAGGTCATAAAAAAAACAAGACTAAATATAAAATAAAATGCAGCAAAGAGCACTCTGTGGCCACAGTAAGTCCCTTAGGAATGATGAGACACTTCCTGACAGATCGCTGCTAAGCACAGACTATTTCTCCCTCCCTTAGGCAGCTAACAGGATCCAGCCCTTCCCACCACTTAAAATTCAATACTGTAAGAGACTCCTCTGTACATCGGAAGCAATGGGGGAAGCGCACAAAGCTGCTTTACTTTCCTCTAATCTTTCTCCCTTGTGTGCCTGCACCAGATGGTGCCGAGCTGCAGGTTGGAGGGAGATAATAAACCCAGAGGAAAAAAAAATGGTAATATTAGGTTATAAAACAGCTGACCTTCAAATATGACGTCAGCTCCTGTTTAATTGATGGGACAGGTCCAGACAGACAGACGCATGCACACTGGGATGTCCATATTCAGCACCTTCCTTTCTAATATGGGAAGAAGCCATACCGCAGTGCCGTTAAACCGGTCTGTTCAAACTTTACAGGTGTGAGAATAAGCAGAAAAGAAGTCAGAGTCTCCGTTTATCTTGAGACAGGCAGACCCACTTGGGGAAAGCATTCTTGCTGAAAATGGTTTTGCTTAAACCCCTGGTCCAGTATCACCAGTCCCTACTGATGATAGCCTGCCTCTCCCACCGTAAGCAAAGTGAAATAACCCCCGAGTTAGAGAGCACAGATCTTCCAGAAGCAGAAAATTATCAAATACAAGAGGGTTATAAGCTTCTGGCTACTCTGGTCCAGAGCTTTGCTTCTAGCTGCCATCATTGCAAACACTGCTATGAACAGTGGTTTTAAACACCGTGTTGAGGACTGGGGTTATCCTGCTTCCGTCAAACACAAGCTCTGGAAAACTCTGCCACAGTGTACTGTAAAATTTTGCAGCCTTTTTAGATATGCTGATCTCAAAACATTTCCCACCAGCCTAGTGTTGGATGACTATTTTGTATGATGTCCAGCTTTGCGATAAAGAAAGGAAAACACACTAGATGATAGTACTCATGTTGATGGAAAGGAAAGCCCCGTGGGGAGGATGGAACCAGGTGAAATGCATGGGCCTGAGAGTGGGAAGTCCTGGGTGGCCCTCTGCTCCCCCTGCAAACACATGCAACCCAGAAGGCATCTCCTTCTCCTTGGCAAGGGAGTCATCTCCTGCCCACCTGCCACAGCTGCCTTTGCAAGTAGCTGAAAAGGGCTTTAAGACTATTAAGTGGTTTGAGAAACATTAGATTCTGTTTTAGTGCTTTTAGTGCTCCCCAGGCAAAGGTGACAGACAACAGCCTCAGCTAGAACAGTGCGCATCTCATGTCATACGCAAGGAAGCAGCCTGCATTGTACACTGAGTCACAGGACTTTATGGCTATGTTTCGCCAGTCTCAAGGGAAATCTATACAGAGGCTCCTAGGAGCAAGGGACAAAGCCACATTGAGTGACAACACTGAACAGTTCAGTATTTATTAGACAAGTACAAAAATAAAATAGCTTGCTGTAAGCAGCTCAGTGCTGAAACACTGAATTTCAGTTTTCTCGCTGCTTCAAAGATGCTTCAATTGGGGAGGAACAAAGCCAAAATCAGAGCCTCTCAATCACTGTGTCCCAGTGGAGTGTCTGCACCCAGGCACCAATACAAACATCCCTCATTCACATCACAGCCGTACCAGGTCTGCCTGGCTCTGCTCTCTAAAGCCAGACAGATGCCTGGATGTTGGCCAGCATACAGGTCCCTCACCAAACTACTGCTTGCTTGTCCTGTGAACAGCCCTGTAACTTGTTGTCGTTCTCAGAAACCAGAGGTGGTCACAGGCTGCTGGCAGGGGAAATGCCTTCCTAAGAACTCAGAAATTTTGCACAGAGCTTGGAACTGGGACAGCAGTGATTTAACATCTACCATTAAAAGCAGTTTAAAATGTAATGCTCAGAGCATAATAAATCCTATCCAGACATTTTCAGCTTGCAAGCCAGGCCATCAGCAGGGCAGAAATAGATTTGCTGCAAGACAAGAAGGAATGATTTTAAGTGTCTTTTGTAGAGAACACAAGCCCTGGATTGTCTCAAACTACAGCTTTGTCCAGCACCTAGATGAGAAGACACAGGGTCAAGAAAGGAGGTACTCAAGCAACCAATATTTGCCAGTTAAAATAGATGGGACCAAGAAATGAGGTATAAGGCAGAACAATGCTGAACTGTAGTGCAAAACTGGAGCATTATCCTCCTTGGTGCAGAACACAATAGCAACAACCCTAAAAATAACCTTACGTTTTCCTCCAGAATCACACTGGGTTCTCATTTGGGTCCAGGTTGCTTCTTATACTGCACGTAGCATCTCAAATAGCTTGAATTACTGCCTAGTTATCGAGTGTGGCACTGAACGCCTGCATGTGTAGGAACTCTGTGCTAACAGAGTTTGGATGGGACTCCAAGATGCACTGTTCGGCTCTTTCTAGAGATGCTGCTCACATGGTTGTTCTGCCATACTGAGGACACAAACTGCATTGCCTTCCTTTGTTTTCAAAGCAAATAGGAGGACCTTTTACTATCCACCAGAAGTAGAGACAGGGACTAAGGAGTGCATTCCTTCACCCCTTGTTACCATACCTGCTAGAAAACAAACCCACAGACTCAGGCTGCCTTGCTGTGCGAGACACGCGCGCAGAACAAAGACACACAGGACACAGAGCTGTGGACAAAGCCAAGCAGGCGGTGGGGCCCATATGACCAGCTTAGTTCCTATCTTCCTCCCATACGGGTCAACAGCAGGCCTCCCACATTGGCCAACAGGAATAATTCAATTAGCTGGAGGCTAAAGAAAGGGTTGCTTTAGCATGAAGGGGACATCAAAAGAGAGAGGTTTGCATCAATGATACCAGCTCCATCCGCCCACAGACTTTCTCCTCTTACCTCCTTAGACCAATTGCCCCTGTAATCTGGGGCAATACACCACTAAATACAGCCTCTTCAATATCCCAGTCACTAAAGTTTTAATGCCTTAAAAACAAGGGGATTGGGAGACAGGATGGTGAAGGGACAGCAGTGAAGCTGTGCTGTGCCAGGGAAGGGAAGAGGCCTCTCTCCAGCAATCTGATGTTGGCTCCTGCTGTTCTAATGGAACCTTACCCAGGAAAATAAATCTTTAGTTAAAGAATGCTGCAAACAACCACAATGGGGCTTTATTGTGGCAATACCAACCCTACTGAAGATTCTAAAGCTCTTGGTTGAACAGAGGGTGAGCAGCAGCAACCCCACACTGTGCTGAAGTCCGCATTCCTAAAATTCCCCAGCGCATGCAGGCATGCTCAGAGAAGGCAGCTTACGGGCTCAGGGGTTATTAGCTGAGAGTTCAGGTTCAGATGTGCCATGGGACAGAGGTCAGGACATGGAAATGAATCCTTGTCTCTCCTGGGCTTTCATTTGAAAATCTTCAAGTGTTCTCAGACTAGCACCCTCAGTGTCCTCTCTCCACCCACTACTGAGCAAAGCAGTTTTTGCTTGCGTTCCTCCAGTCGTTAGAGCCTGATTAAGTGCTGTAAGCTCTCTGGGGCCAGAGTGCAGGAGATCCACACTGCAGCAGCCTCCTGGGAGGTCTCATGAAAACAGCAGCAAGCAGCTTCCACCCTACCCCCTGATAACCACTACATCAGCGTGAGGGAGGAGGATAGTATTAATGCAGCAGGAATCAACAAGCCTGCTTGTTTCTTATTCCAAAGCGAAGACAAAGGTGGGGTTTGTTGAGTTAGGCAGTACAGCCAAGCCTTGCAAGCAAGGCAGGAAAAAATGTGAGTATTTTTGACTTTGGTTTGGACAGAATCCCTTGAAACAGGATGGGCATAGAAGTATTTCATAAAGAAAAGAAAAAATTGGAAATGAAGAAGAAAAATTCTTGTAAGTGCTCTACACCTGTCTAGTAACACTGCTCCTCTGGAGACCAAGGGGACTAGGAGGAGGGAACAAAACAGGGAAAAAAAATCCAACGCTTCAAGCTTATTTTATCCTAACTTCAGAACAGGAAGGAGTCACTAAACCCTTCTGTGTTTTAGAGCAGAAGAGAAACAGAAACAAACATTTGATTTTGGGGTATATTTTAGAAAAAAATATGGCACGCTAACACTAAAAAAGCAGAGCTGAAATGTAGCAGGGAAGTCTGGACATAAAACAACAAAATACAAGAGTGAAAGAAGGTCTCTAAATTCCCTATACTTCCAGCATGGCAACACATATATAATTGTAGGAAATTAACTGTGAAGGTAGAGATTTAATTCCTATTATTTGGTAGAAGTTCTCTGACAAATCAGTTTGCTAGTCAAATCACACAATTCTTTCTTTTAAGCTATTCATTTACAGTGTTTAATAGGAACATTTTCAGCCTTAGACTCTGAGCTGTATTTGGCAGCTACAGTGCTAATAATAAACTGTTAAAATATCTTGCTCCTTCAGCTGACCAGCTCCCTTAAAATGTCTCATGGCAGAAGCCAATGTGCTGTTTGACCGGGAAATTAGTTGTCTTGGAGACATCTTCACATACAACAGCAGCTCAGTCAGTCACTTTGAGTGATGCCACCTAGCAATCTGCACATTAACTTCAAACGGAAAATGAGGATATCAAAGCCACTGAAAGAGAAATCATCACCTGCAAGAAACATGCTGTTCTTCTCCCATGTACTGCTAGCTGAAAGGAAAGCTGTAGCAAGATGAAAGTTTTGATCTCAAAATGCGCTGCTACCTCCCTGCGTAATTAGGTCACTAAGAGGCTAATGGTGTTCCTGTTCATACAACCATTTATATGAAAATTATAATCTATGCTGTTCTTTCAGAATCAGTTTCAGGTCAAACCTGCAGGCATCACTTCTAAAAAAGAAACTTACCAAAAGGTTAGACAAAGAGGCAATCTGGAAGTGCCACCACCTAGTTATAACTAAACCTCACGGATTAGAAAGAGGGTTATAACTACAAAGCATGCGGGCAGTTCTACAGCACCAGGCATCAGTTTACAAAGACTGCCAAATAGTTATTTCCAAGGTAAATCACTAAACCCAGGTTATTATGTGATCTGATAAAAAAAGATGCTTATCTTCTAGTCACACTAATCGAATGCTAAAAAGAGATGCTATTCTCACAAATAAAAAGTAGAACCAGTCCTGCCCAGCTCAAAGGTACAGACAGAGGTGCATCAAACTCCAAACTCCCCCTCACTGGCTCTACACACATACACAAAATGCCAAGGCAGAATGCAAGTGAAAGGCCAGACAAATCAGATTCATGCCAATGCATGTATTACTCCATGTTTGGGATTCAGGATTGTGAACAATAGGACTTATTGTCTTTAATAGCCCTCAAAACACATCTCTTACCTGGCAATAGGCCTTCTGCTGGGCTTTCTCCTGCCCCAAAAGACAGATTGGTGCTCTAGCAGGTGCTGGATCTAGTGAAACATGGACCAAATCCATCCACCAAGCATCCTCAATTCTCTTCAGCACATGGTCTGATGATCCAGCATAGTTAGAACTGACAGATGTTTATTCCCCTCCTGAGCCTTGAGGTCCACTGGCTATGGTGTTCCCCCAAGGCCTTATGCAAGCACAGAAAGATGCACTTAATGCATCAACATCTTTGCTAACTCAATAGCTTCTGAAACCGCAGATCTGTTAACTGTGGGTCTGCATATCTGCGGCACAGAATGTACAGGCAAATCTCCTGCATAATTTTCTTAATAGTACTACATATGACTTGGGAGTAGTCCAATTCCTGTGCAAACAAGGGTACATGCAAAGGTTTAAAAACTTCAGGAAGAAAGACACCGTCCCTGTATAGAACATTCCTGCCAACAGCTCCAGTTAAGGGGAAAAAGGAAAGCCTTGTCCCAGCTGTAATGAAAGGTTCCCCTGGGCAGCAAGAAGAGTAGCTTTGCTCACAGAATATTTGCATCTCAGCTGACTTAGTTAATGTGCGTTGAACACTGAAAATTGTGAAGTGGTATATAAACGCTAAGGATTTTTATTTATTATTGTCTTGGTGCACAACAGCGGAAACCAGTGCCATTTACAGACGCAAATTAAGAACAACAGGAGGTCTATCAACATGCTGTGGGCCTGGGGATTTTGTTCATTTGTCTCCCCCGCTCCTGTCTCCCTCAGACAGAAATCTCTTCCACAGGACTCCCACAGTCCTTGCCGAGCAGGGCTGGCCTCGGCTCAGTGAAGCCTGCCACAGTGCAACACCTCTGCCAGGCGGGGATGAGACCTCCACCTGCAAACCTAGGCTATATCACTTCTCAACAGCACTCTCCTACACTCCAAAGCACTGTCATCACTGCCCTTGAACAGCAAATATTTTCCAGCTAAATTATTTGTTTGGGGCAAAGTAAGACAGAAATAGAATAAAATAAAGGCACATACACATTTCAAGGTAAAGAAAGGGTTAGTTAAAAAATGTTGAGAACTCAGAGTGACATACACTAGCACAATAGAGTGATTCATATACACAAGCCATGTCTTACAAGACTGGTCTCAGCATAAGAGCAGATTTTTAGACACCCATTTCTTTACCTGCATTGTTAAGAAGCAGATGAGATAAAAACATGATTCTAAACCTCCTGTCTGCAGCTTGGGTGAAGGAGCCAAAAGGGATTTTCTAGTTTTTAAAGTAACTCAGGAGTGCCTTATGTTTCCAGAACCAGAATTTAGGTTTAAGAAGATCAAAATAACTTTTTTTTTAACTTTGATTTTCCAGACTAACTTGTAACTTAACTCTGCAGCTCTGATAATGTGCAAATAGTTTTGCTAAGTGCTTACATAGAACATATGAATCCCTCCCCAAGATAATTAAAATAACTGCACGGACATAGTCATTCTTTGATATTACAAGCCTGTATCAAAGTACCTATTTTCAGTATAATATTGCTGCCTCAAGTGCATGCTTTGCACATTCACAAAATTCACAGGATATTGGGAAAAACTGGGGGTACAGGTTCAAGCTTTGACAGACAACCTAGCGCATAAAACCAGTCTCTGACATGCTCAGTCAAATTGTAATAGCTCCTTTTTCTCAATACTGCACTTAGATATGCATTGCAGCTTGCACATTGGAAAAAAAAAAGTCAGTTAATTCAGAAGGTGCAGCTTGTTGAGAGACATGCTGCACTTGCAGAGACTTGCATTCCTCTTATTTTCCTCAGCTTACTGATTGCTTAGAACATGGTTGCCCTACTGTCTATGAAATACAGACATTTCAGCAACTCAAGCTTTGAAGGCCTAATATCAAGGGGCCAATATCAATACCTGATCTGCCATTCAGCACACTGTATGCAACTTTCAAAAGGCAAATTTCAGAGACAGAAGGCAACAGAGCCCCTGAAGGGTTGTTACAGTGACATTCCCTCCTCTATTTGCAGAGCTGCAAATTGTTTTATGAATACCATTCAACCAAAAGTTTAAAATAAACAGCAATTCACTGTCCATGCTGGAACAGAAGCAAGCTCTGCTGGTTCTATCCCAAGGAATAAGCACTGGGGAGTAGCTGTACAGCTATCCCTGTGTACAGATCTGCATCCATACCCAGGCTTCAGAATAATATATAACAAAGAGCAGTGGGTCTAGGCACCACTGAATCAATATAACCACACTGTTCTTAATGTTGGCAAGGAAGAAGTGTATTTAGAGGGAGATTAGGGTATTTCCCCCCTCCTCCCAGGACAAGCCTTATTTCATTTGAATGCAGTCAGTTAGCTCCTTTGTTTGCACTCAGCTCCAGACTCCTCAGTGCACCAGGCAATGCTGTACAATCACACTCAAGAGTGGCAACGTACAAAAAAAGTTTACACGAATTGGTCACAAAGTACCTACAAGAGCTTGCAAGCTCCTGCAAAATGCCCTCTAGAACAGGTTCCCGTCGCACTGAGCTAGGGACAGAGATTAGAGTTATCAGCTTTGACACTCAGCAGGAATGTGTCACAAAGGATTAAATCATTATATCATGAAGTGTCAGCAAACGCAGCTTTCCTGCTGTTCTACCACTAAGTTATACATTAATTAGTGAGGCACAAAACAAACATGCAATATCTCCAAGCATCTGCCTGTGGATCAGGCCCAGCCAGAGCTATTAGCACAGGATTCATTTCCAAGAGGAGTCACCCAAAGCATCACCAGCTCTTCCAGAGATCCATTAAAATGCAAAGAGTAGAAGTACTGAAGGGAAAAGCACAGAAGCTAATTGCAGTGTTTGTCTTAGCATTTTTGATAGCTGTTCCATACAACTCCTTCCTCACAACCTCAGCACCCGATTTTCTAAACAAGGTCATAAGTGCACCACTGAATAAAAACATCCTTCCTTGAGAGAGGTGCGGAGCAGTGTCAAAAGATCCTACAACATGAACAGGAGAGTTGAGATAAGATATTTTAGAACAGAAAAAGCAGTAAAGCAACAACCAACTTTGTTATTTCTAGATGCAACTGCACGTGTTCCCTAGCTGCTCAGCAGTTCTGGACCAAATCTTTTATGACCTCTCACTCCATCAGTGCATGGAAGAAATTCCGCATGGTCTGACTGAAAGCCACAGCAGAGAAGATCTAAGCAGACCAACAACGTCCCACACATAAACCTCTACTTTTCATCTAAATCATGACCTTAGAAAGGTGTCATTGGACAAAAAAAAAAAAAAAAAAAAAAAAAAAATTCTCTGCCAATTCCTTATGGCTATCCCAGCAGGATTTCTAGCTTTGGCCATGTCTTGTATTTTTCCCTTGCTTTCTGTCCCAAACTGCTGCCCTTTACTGCGTGGCATTGCCTGACTCTGCCAAATTACATCAGCATGCAAACTGTGGCCAGGATGCGTTCTTTAAACTAATTTGTCCCAGTTTTGCTTTGGGATCCCTTCGGTATAAAATAAGATTACTTGCTAGAACTGCCTAACTGCTCAGGTTGTAACCTTTCTCTCAGAGGCTGAACTGTACTTGATCCCAACGCCACTAGATCAACACCCAATGACAGAGCAACTATTTGCCTTCACTATTTAAATTCTTTCTGAGGCTAGACTCCCCAAAACAGACTTCCTTTTCCAGCTTCAGTCTCAGAGGGTTGCATGGTTAAACCATCCCATCATGAAGAACGGCAGCACCACGACATTCCACTATTCTGGCACCACCCCACCTTTCACAGATTGCTTTAGCACAGGAGACAAGGAAGGCTTCTGGTAGTACCACGGTCCCACTGCGTATCATTATATTCAGAAACTTGTGCAGCTCTGTGTAAATTTGGGGGCAGCTCAGAATGGAACATAGGTCTAGAGTGTCCTGACTCAGTGTTTTACCTACAGAGTGATTTTCTTAGGGTGAAATGGATGCCACCCACCTCCTGTTCTACAAGCTGAAGCTACCCAGTGCTGTGCAAACTTCTGCCCACAGCCCTAAACATGAGTGGGTGAAAGTAGCTACCACCGCTGTTTCAGAGACATGGATATTACGAACCTTAAAGCAATTAATCACCCCCACTCAGTGGTATGCAATTTGTACTTTCGACACCAGCATGCTCGTAACAAAATGCATTAACAACCTTCTAATTAAATGCTTTAAATTAGATTAAAATCATACTGTCTGACAGATGAAATATAATGCATTAACAGGATTGGTGTAACTTCCTTAGCATCAAGTGTTTATTAAAAGCTCAAAAGTCAAATATGTTGGGGAGAAGGGAATCTATCTTCCTCAAACTGAATGCTACAGCACATGTTGATTCCCTTATAACCAGAAAGTCACTGAAATGGTGCTTTGAAAGAAATGCAGAAAGTTTATCTAATGCAGAAGTACATGATTCAGGGGCCTGTCAGGTTAGCTGAAGTACTTAGGCGCAGATTAATCCACTCAGTCCGGGACAATTGCTATATGCAGTAAAATGGAATGCAACAGAACGGTAGAAATGAAAGCAAACAGTGGAGTTCTCTTTATTAAAGAGAGCAAAATCCATAGCAGCATCTGTCAATTGGAACATCAGCTGCTGCTGAAAGATCTATTTTGAATGTCTCATAAGCTGCCTTCCAGTTGTATTAGCAGAAAAGGAAGCCAACCCTCATATTTTTGTTAGTCAGACAGTAAGACAGGTTTGCGCCAACTGAAGTCATAAACCTTCACTGGATATAAAATCCATAGTTAGGATGGGGAACCTATGAAGTATGGTTGCAAGTTCCAATAAAGCTCCAGTTCAGTCTCCTGAACTCACATCACACTACTAGTGATCAGAACAAGACTTGGGCAAATAACTTGAGACATCCACCTAAAGGTCATTTTTCAGCGCTCTCACCCTTGCTCACATGCAGGCACACTCCTCTTTTCTCAATAAGGGAAAGTTCTGTGAGTACAACATCCAAAGCTGCCTTCTGCTTTAGCTCCCATGACAGGTCCTCCACTTTTCCGAAGAAAAAAGCATGGCAGATACCCTTCTTTGCTTCCCCAGAACTCCATCTACTCTACTGCTTGTTTCATACCCCAAAGACAGGCAAATTAAAGAAAGTCTAAATGTAATATAGTATGTTGTGCAGATGAACGGACTGTTACTCTCAGGAAATTTTATCTCCTTGTTCCGATAGGCAGGGAAAGGCAGGGAAAGCTACCAATGAGCAGAATTAATGATTTTCTTTTAGGATGGAACTTAACCCATCCCAGCTGTAAGTTGCTAAAGGAAAACCTGGCTCAGGAGGTATGTCACCCTACACAACGCATTCAATTCTTAAGCCTCTCTTTTCATAGGAAATGAGCTACAGCTCTTGCTTCTCAAGTTAGTTTCATACACTAGCATCACCAGCCATAGGTAATGGACTCAGTAGCGGGTCATTTTTCTCAGACTCAAAGAGAGTTGAGAGGTCTATGCCAGAGCCTCCACCTGCAGCTGCCACCACAGGGTCTCACAGAGGCATGCCTGGAGGTGCAGTTGTCATCTCAATCACTGTTCACAGTGTCATGCCGAAGCAGCCCTGGCAACTGAAGCCCCCTTGACTGGAGGTGAGAGCTAATCCCTTGGCCTTAATCACATTTCTTCCTGGCACTTTCTCACCTAACCGATCTTGCAGAGTACAAACAGCTAGGGTCTGACCAGGGCAGAGAAGGGAACACAGGGGTTTCAGAGATGTGCCTGGGAAAACCATCTTTGCAGCAAAAGGACTGGGGCACGCACTGGGGCAAGAGTGTACATACATGTCAAGGCCGAAGAAAAGATGCAAAAGTTTTAGTTGTACAGGAGATGGTTAAAGCCAGCAGGAACCTAGCATTTGCCAAATAAAAATTAAGAAAGACAATCCCAACTACCAAAAAAACTTGCACAGCTTGGAGAGTCTCTTTGAGAAGTCCAGGCAGGACTATTACATCCTGAGTCTTCTCTAGACTGGACTCTGCCTATGGGCTGCTCTGGGTCTCCGAGTACACATCCATCTTATAAATTACCAAAGCTATACTAAAACATGTCCTCCAGCCTTCCTGAGCAATGTTGCATTTGCCTTTAAATTAGCTTCACCTATAAAAATAGCCAGCTGCCTAAAAGAAAGTTGAACAACTGGTTTCTGACTAGAATTGTTCCGAATGTTTTAGCATTCATGCAAAGTCATGTGGAAGAAACAAGGAAAAGTCAAAAACCCAACAACTCACGTATCCTGGTTACCATCCTCCACTATAATTATAAAATTGCCCTTAAAACATAATTGCATAATTGGGCTTGGCAAGTATTCACCCAAATCTTTTACAAATATTTCCATAGACTGAAGGAACAGGCAGTGGGCAGTCTGACAAGCCTGCCATGAGAATTTGTGCCCTTAGGACATGTTCCTAGCTATTACACTAAATACTTTGCATCACAGCCTAATGTTTCAAAACAGTAGTTGAGCAAGTGAAGTACCAGCATCTTAAAACCAATTGAGAGAAAGATTTTCAAGCTATTTTCACTGCACACGTGGAGCAGCAATGGCTTTGAACAAAGAGACAGAGGAAGCTTTTTAACTAGTTACACAGAAAGAATTCCCAGTTAGATTAAATTGGTTGACTTCTGGTAGCTACAACCAAACAGAAGCCACCAATGCCTTGCTAGGGCTACTTTATCACTGCAGCACCCTGTCCCGTAAGAAAAAAAACAACACAACCACCCCACAACGTCAAATGCAAGTACAGAAACATGTGGCCTGCAGGGACAGGAGACCCAACAGAAGCCAGAAATGAAATCTGCAATACAGTAAGGTTGTTTTTAACAGCTGTGCATTATGCATTCAGCAGCACAGGGAATGCCAGCAGGGAGCCTTTATTAACATAGGCCTCAGAGTACAGTGTGCTCCTATCATGATTGGCCTCTCTTGAGAAAAGGCGTACACACACAAAAGACTTAACCCTAGAGAGATCACTCCAATCCTGTTGCTATTTCATCAGCTTGACACCACAACAGAAACCAGAGAATTTCCGTAATGTATCATAGACAAATAGGTAATACTTCCAACAATGCCTGAAATCTAGTCTACAATAGAAGGTTTCATCAGCAAGTTGTGCCAGGTAGGGAAAGGGAGAAAAAATGCCGCACAAACCCACACAACAGAGCCGCACTATCAATGTCATTCTGCTATACAGACCTCGGGTACAGGGGAGGACTGCGAAATGCTTCTCTTGTAGAAGATGCTAACAAAAGCAAGATGTTGTCAGGGCACCTGTGTTCTCAGCACAGCAATCTGCACCTCCACTGCACATATTTTAGGGCGCTGTCAGTCCAAGAAACAGCTGGAAGCCTTGCTACAGATGCAGGGGCCCAGCAGGGTAATTCGCTCCATTTGGGAAGCTGGTATTGGCAGCAGAAATCTTTTGCTGATGCTAGCTCTGCCTCCACTATGAGACTTGCCTCTACCACAAATACGTGTTAGCATACCCAGCTTAGCACCAGGCCGACACCAGAGAAAAAGCAAATGCTCTCAGAATAGGCTCACCACCTCTCCTGTATCAGGTGCTGATACAAGCTCACTAGAGGTCTTGTCAACAGCTCTAAGTTGCAGCTGGCTGCAAATCCTCGAAGTGTGGCCTGTCCTGGTGGGCAGCTCCAGTCCTCTCCCGCAGAACTGAGATGCAATCACTGAAGTGACAAAAAGACAGAGGCCTTAAAAAAAAGAAAAGGCCAATTTAGCACCAATTTAAACCAGTCCTTCCCCTGATTTGGGGAGGGAGAGTGCAATGAGAGGAAAGAGAATGGCATGAAATGACCTGAGCATCCCTCTTCTGACTCTACAGAGAAGAAAAAGTCTCATGATAGGAAAGGGAAAAAAAATACCAACCTGAAGAGCTTGAAAACTGCTCTAGATGACTGAACGCCAGTGTGTGCCTGGAGTGGAGGAAATACCTCTGTATCGTCTGTATTTATTCATACCTCCTTGCTCTTTTCTTCTCCTCTTGTTAAGAAGTAAAACACGAGAGTCAGTATCCCTAATAACATGATCTGGTTTGAGGCAGCAATAGCACTAGAAATTTCAAGGGGTTGTTTAATATGCAATGTTCTAGTTCCCAAGAGCACAATATATGGGCTTTTTTAAGCCTTGCACATCTGTGCAGTACAACACTTTTTTATTTAGGTGCTGAACAGAAAGAGACAAGTAATGTTTATTAAAGAAGTTTCCTGGAAGTACTTGTACTGCATGAACAATACTCTCTAGGCCAGGTACCCCTAAAAGGTTTTGTAATATGAGTGCTATGCACCTCTCATCACAATAGCAGCAAGTGCTTTAAGAATAAAAATATCATTGACTGTAACAGCATCATTCGATAAAAATACTCCTTTATCACTCTTTAAGCACAAAAAAAAAACCCCAAACCGAGTCACAGGGAGAGTAAGCAATTAGCTCCTTTCACAACTGGCAGGCAGAGACTTGGTCCCTCAGTCACTCCCAGCCAGCCTGCTGCCCAGAACACAAGACCGTCTTTTCTCCACTCTTTTTCTTGATTAATACAGCCTTCCCCTCCTTTGAGGCTCAGCTATACCTGTGTCAAAGAGACAAGCAATGATCAGGCACAGCTCAGTGCGAGCACAGGACCTCACCCAGCAAAGGCACCAAAAGACACCTGTTGTTTCAGTGCAGGGTGTCAGCAAGACCATACCGCCTTGGTGACTATGAATGGGATGCCCAGGAATTGCCCACATTCAGAAAAGACTCACTTCCCCCACCAGATAGATAGGTCATTTACAGTCCTATTCCAATGCTTGGGGCACAAGATTTTGAACAAAGGCATAACAAGCAGTACCTCTCCCTAATTTTGTCATAGCCCAACTCTTGAGATCTCCCAGACTTCAGTCGCTAATAGCCAGGGCAAGATAACACAAAGGAAAAAGAGTTAATATAAACAGAAAGAAAAGATCTGACCTAGAGGGCAAGCCATGCAGAGTACAAACATCTGAGAATCCGCACAAAGTCTCCTCGCCTATCATTCATCCACCAATTACACACCAATGTAATTAAATCAGGAAAGCTACGTTTAATTTTCCTATCATCACCCGATGAGATAAGAGCAGTACGTATGGGAGGGATCAGGCACAGGGGAAAGAGCTATTTATTAATAAGTTAAATCCTTTTAGATTTAAGAGCCTCTCTGGCTAAGAAGGGTCTGATCCACAAACACAACTTCTGGGTTTAATGAAGACAAATGAGACACCCCATTTCCATTTCTGCCCTGGGCTTGGTCCTTAAGTCTCTTCTTTTTTTTTTTCCAGAAACAAGCCTCATCATTGAAAATTTTCAGGCAAAACTTAAACAGAAATATAGCTTTTGTTTAAACCCCGGTTTTAGTCTATACATTTAAAACGGAAGAACACTCATCTCCCAGCCATTATATTAACAAAGAGCCACATTAATTTACATTATTTCTGAACACCCTGAGGCTCCCTGTTTTCATGAACAGCAAGGCATTAAGGTGCATTTGCAGAAATACAAGGCACGCTCCAGCCTGTTCTTCTGTCTTTCTTCTATTGCCTTCTCCCACAAGAGGCAGGAAGAAATGCTGTGGTCCCTGTCCCCTGCAAAGACTAGGAATGCTTGAACAGGATCATATAAAGCTTTCTTTCCTTGCAAGCCACACACCCAGAACTGCTGCTCTGGCTGTTTTCTCTCCACTCTTTTTTCCTTCGTCCTATCCAGCTCTGCTTCCTCAGCCAGTTATTTAAACCCCCTGATTGAAAAATGTATCAGATCGTAATAGTGGATGACTTCCACAGGATCAGGTTTTCAATAACAAAAATCCTACAGGCTTTGATGCAACCATGGCTTCACCACATCATTTTTTTTAAACAGGAAGGGAAAAATATTTATAACAGCAACTATAAATACACATGCTACTGACTTTTCAACTTGTTGTCCTTGTTCTCAAGCTAAATTTAGTCAGCTATATCCTGTCCAGCCCTTGGTAAAAAAGCAATACACATTCAAAATTCTGCAAATCCCACAGCAAGCAATTACACTTATCCAGGTACCTTACAAGACAACCAGATGGACAGGTAGATTCTCATTTACTGAGTGTAGGTATGTTCATGGCTATAGGAGAACTGGTCTATTATAGTGATTGCCCCCGATACAGAAATAATTATTATTGCAATAGGATAGCTCTGTGCTTCTGGATGAGAAAAGTGATGTAGGTTATTCACAGTGTACGTGTAGACCACACACTTGGTTTGTGCCAAATACGCTTCCAGGGTGTATGTGCACCTCTGAGCTACAAAGAACCATTCATTGGCCACACCTGCTGTTTACCCATGTTCGTATTTTACATGCAAAAATGTTTGAGATATTGATTTAAACTTGGATGACTGATTTCAAGATCCAACCTGCATGTTAAAGAGTATCCTTTCGTATCCTGAAGGCTCTCATTCCCGTGAGTGATTTCTTAGTCAAGACAAGGTAAATATTTATCAGGAGCTGACTACCTAGAGAATCAGAGTTGTTAGACATTCCACCGGTAATCTTAAGAAGCCTTAGTCATGCCAGAGCCCAGGTGATTTCTGCAAGGGCCAACACATGTTTCACCCTGGTTTAAGAAGCCCTGCCCGTGATTCAAAGTTTCACGCAGATGAGGACTCCCCCGCCACAATCTGACTTGCTCCACTCGCAGCAAGTTTTGCAACCTAAGCAAGAAACGCAGTTAGAGGATGCTCCTGTACAAGCATCAGCCGGTCTAATAACCAAAGTAAGCGGTCCATAAAAAAAAAATCCGTGTTTCCTACAGCCTTGATAGTTGGGGGGGAAAACAATAAAGGGTCGGGCTCGCCTCGCCTCCAGCCCTGCTGGCTGTGCTTCTCCGGCACCGGCCAGTTCTGCGACCCAGCTTTTCCTCTGTGTTTATAAATACACCGCTGCTAAAGGCTAGGTGGATAGGACAGGCAAAATAGTTTCCTCGGGGCGAGACCCGCCCTGCGGCCGGGGAGCCCCCAGCTCGGGGCGCCCGCGGGGAAAGGGTCCGCCGGTGCCGCACCGGCGGGCAGCCCTGCCCCGGGGTCCCCCGCCGGCATCGCCGCTGCCCCCGCCCCACACGGTCCCTGCCCTACCCAGCATGGAGAAGATGAAGTCCTTCGCCGTGTGGATCTCCAGAGCTCGCTGGTCGTCGTACTCCCTCTGGTCGTGTTTGGTGAATTCCTGGATGAGTTTATTCAATTCCTCCACCCTGGCTCCCGATCGGAAATCCAGCTCCGGGAAGGGAGGCTTGCTGTTGGTGCCGGCGGACCCTGCCTTGCTGGCGAGAGGCGCCGCCATCTTCATGCAAAAAAAAAAAAAAAAAAAAAAAAAAAAAGAGGAAAGAAAGGGAGAGAGAGGAAAAAAAAAAAAAGGAGGGGTTTGCAATGTTGCAATGGAAGAATGCAAGCGGCGCAGCGGCAAGCCCGGGCGGGGGCTGCCTGCGCGGCGCGGAGCGGGCCCGGGAGGCGCGGAGCGGCGCCGGCCGCCGCGATCAACAAGCGGCCGCGCTGCTGAGCCCCCGCCCGCGCCGCGCCCGCCGCCGCCGCACCGCGGAGCCGCCGCCGCGCTGGGGGCCGGGCCGGAGCGGGGCCGAGCGGGGGCCGCTGCCGGGGCCGGGGGCCGCGGGGGGGCTTGCTCCTCTGCCGGCGTCACGGCGGGCGGGTGCTGAGGCTGGAGCCAGACCTCCGGCTCGGGATGAAATTCCTTTTTTTTTTTTTTTTTAATTTAATTTTAAACTTAAGCAAAAGCCTTGTCCTGCAAGTGGGTTAATAACCGCCTGGAAACTCTGCTCCTCCCACATGTTCCAGAGGCATTCTGCGTTTATTCCTTTTTTGCTCCATAAGGCATCCTGAAGATTGTTTTATATATATATATATATATGAAATAATTTTATCGTATGTCTTAGAAGCAATGACCAAGATAAAGTATCCTCACTGCTGCAGTTGAGACCAACCCTGCCTAGAAGCTCCTGGGAGCTACATAGACAAAGGGTAGGAGGGGAAATGGAATCTCAGAAGATTTGCCTGAGGTCAAGCAGCCTGTGGCAAGGAGCCCAGATCTCTGATCTCCATCCATTCCCCCATCATCAAGACTACGTGCTTTTCTTCTGCATGTATTTTGAATGCCTTCTAACTTTTCAACCTGGAATGGTTTTCTCCCTTTAGCCTGATCTTCTGTGCCTTGTCCCATCATTGAACATACATAGCACAACCCATTATTCACCTTAGTGCATCCTCTAGAAGAGCTGTCTGTCTTCCTGCCCAGGGAGCGTACAAATACATTGCGTAGCCTTCTACAGGGCATTTCAGATGCTATGGTGCTGATGCAAACTGCTTGGATATGTATTATCCTCTCAAGATTCTTGGCAGAAAACAAGGCTTTCAGCTCAGTCCCAGACTATGGTAAAATGTGTCTACCAAAATTAGGCATGAGGTATTCAGAGAAAAAACAGGAAGGTGGAACTAAGCTCAGTGTGAAGTGGGTACAGGCTGGTTTCCCTGATGCGTAGTAAACACAGATGCTAGTGTTTAGACCCGAGCTCAGGGATGTGGCTTGGTTCCTCTGGACCACTAATCCTGGTCAGAAATGGGAGTTCAGCACTTCTTGCAGTGGGACCTTATCTGAAACAAGAATGAAAATCAAGGGTAGGCTTGGACCCTGTAACAGAAACCACAGCCCATTCAAAGGAGAACGGGTTATGCTCTGGCTTTGTCCTGTAACTACTTACACAGCTTCTGCAGGCACTGATGTGCTCATTATCTAAGAAATGATGTCCCAAAGGTAAGGGTAGGAGTGCGTGTGTGTGCATGCACATGCCCTCTGCTGGGTACACAGGCCCTGTTTTGTTCAGATGCTGCTCCCAGCCGCCTCTGACACACATGGACTTCATTCACCGCCTGAGCCTTGGGGATCAGCTGCATTGTCACATGAACCTCTGACTGCCACCATGTTTGACTTTGACCAAGCACCTTCATCTCCCTCCCCAGCAAAGCCTACAAATAAAAACAAGTCACTGATAGCATTAACATAAGGTGGGATCTGACTTCCAGAAGAGCAGTTAGCAGTGTTCAGTGTTGGTGGCCACTCAGCCCATGCCCCCCATGCTAGCCTGCTGCGGTCACTGCCTGTCTGAGCACTCAGGACCTCTTGCCTCCTGCCCCTCTCAGGGTCTGAGAGCCCCGTTGCTATTTCTCTGCAGTGTGTTTTTGTCTGGGGTGGCAATCTCCCACAGGCGGAGAGCTCCCTCTTGTGATAACACCGCTCCCGCAGAAGTCACACTAGCTGCTGAACCCCAAACCACTTCAAGATCTTCTGTTTTGCCCTGTCCACCTCTGAGCATCTGTAAGCCCCCCGTGTGCCTGCTAGAACCATTTCTGGTTGTGTGGGTATCCTTGTTTGGCTTTCGCGTGGTGCAAACTGCTAGCAGCTATGATGTACGCATCGCTGGCACCACTTGGCGAAGTAGCTGGACGTTTTGATATGAGCTACGCTTTTCATCCCCAACCTTCTTGCCTCATCTTTTTCAAGTTGATGTTCTCCACAGGCTTCATGGACTGAGTAGCTTTCTTTCCTAACCGTATCTTATTTGCTGCAACATATTTCAATACTGGGACTTCCAGTAGTTTCTTCACGAGCATTTTGTCTCAGATTCTGTCTTTCAGTGGGTCTCCAAATGGTCACGCTGACTCTCCACCCACATCAGTCACAGACTTCCATTATCATTTTCCCCCTCTTCATTTCAAATGTTTAAATCCCATTCAGTAACAGCTTCATAGCTAGCTTTGATTGTCTGAATTCACTAAACACCTATTGGAAATATAAAGTGCTTCAGAAACAGCTAATGCCAGAAGCAATGGAGATTTCAGTTTGATTGCCTTTTTTAATGGCACCTCTGCTTGAAGTTATAGTCACCTTCATATCTGCAGAAAGTTTCCATTAGATCAGGGTGTTAACTGCTCCGTGCTTCTTGCTCATCTGGAGTTTGTTGTATTTCTGGTACACGCATTATTCAGAAATTGCTCAGAACCAAAGAATGTGTTTTATTTAGTGTCTGAGCTCAAACCAACACTGTTCACCAAGAGCAAACAAACAGTTTTAATTTTCTTCAGGAGTCTCTGACAGGTGCCATACCTGTCTGCCCCACCTCAGCGCTAAGAGAAATTCTCCATCGTGAAAAGCAGTTGTACTTGCAAAAGAAGGAGCCTTTTCACCACGTTCTCTGGAAACCTTTGAATGCGCTTGGGTCCCTCAGTGGCAAGTGGGATCTGCCACACTGTCATATGCTTGTTAATACCCTTGAAACTGCATCAGCTTGCAATTTTACCTCATCACATCAGTGCAATTTAAGATCTCTGAATAAATACACAGTTAATTCAAGTCTTACGTAAATCAAGCACTGGGGATTACTTGAGCAAATAAATGAGAATGAGATTGCAAGTACCAAGGATTGCAAGGCCAGGAGTTTTTCTACCAAATCTTTTTTCTTTCTGAAATGGAAGTCTCTGGAAACATTGCAGCATCCTCAAAGCTCCTCCTGTGAGCATTATTTGGGGCCTAGGAGGAATCTATGGCCTCTGCCATACTGGGCCCAAGACTTACCAATGAGGATATTCACCTTATTCAGGATAGGGATTGAACACCCTGACTACTAAACTGTTTCTTGCCTGCCCTGGAATCTGTGCCCTCCCTCTCACATCCACTCTTCCTTTCTTCCATGTGTTTTCTCTTTCCTTCAAAGCATCTTCCTCTTTTTCTCCTGCAAAACAGACTTCATCTTCTTTTTCTCCTGCAGAACAGATATCCTCTTTTCTGCTCAGCGCCACTTCCAGCATTTAGAAATAGAACAGGCCACAGAGAAATGAAGCGAAAGAGAAGAAATAACTGTTCTCACTTCTGTAGCATGACCTGAGACCTCAAAATGCCTTTCACACTTGAATAGGCTGTCTCAAAAAACTGCTGGATAGCAAGTGCGTATTAATACCACCATCCTAAGACTGGCAAAACAAGTCTGCAGTAGATATGAAGAGCAATTGGCCCAGGATACCAAGGGAGAAAGACCAGGCAACCCAAGGCCTGACGCTCACTGCATTTCATTTAGGTGCTGCAAACTGGTAGGGGGAATTAATTGGAACAAGATCCAGAAATAAGATGGAGCCTCAGATACATCATTTTAGGATATTTCACTGCAGCTGGTAATTAGAGTATGATGCAGAGTGAGCTAGATTCATCCCTCATTTCATGGAAATTGTACCCAGATTTTCTGAGACTAAAAGTAAACTTGAGAAACATCTTCCCTTTCTGTACTTAGCACTGAAGCAGTTGTAACTCAAGTTTCATGTGGCAAGGGGCTTCACCAGGAACAAAATTACTGGCTGGAAGTGCTCTATTTTTCCAATCTGGTGGCTGCAATTTCTGCTTCATATTATTGTGGTACCTTCTAAGGTGTTCGAGGGCTCTTTGTGCCTTGTGCTGCAGAAACCTGGTCCTGGCCTATAGAACAGGCTGCCTGTGCAGATAAGAAAAGTGACACAGAGCAGGGATGTGAGCTGTGCACACGGAGGGATTCGCTCAGCAGCAGACCAAGGATCCTGCTGTGCTATCCTCCTTCCTCTCCTTCACTGTCTTTACACCCAGCTCTGCTCTTCCCACTGGTAGCTGAACCCAGGCTGAGATTTCCCTCTTTTCGCTTTTCTCCTCCCTGCACACTTTCTCTGCATGGCCTTAATTCCCAGATCTGCAACAGTCCCAGGAGGAAGGAGCCCAGAGTAGCACCAAACCTAGTTTCACGTTTATCAGGACCTCACTTTCATTAAGCTGCCAGTGATACCCTTATGTACTTCAGCTGCTTCGCTGCTCTTCAGGTCTTTCCCTCCATTATCAGTCCCTAGTCTGGTTCTGGAGTGAGGCATTTTGGGACTCCCAGACAGGATTGGAATGTCACAGCATGCCATGACATCACCAAAGCACTCCTTGTGCTTCTCTGCGTCAGGACTTCCCCTCATTCTGGTGCCAGAAACTTTGCCTTTATTTCACGCAGCCCAAAAATGTCTTCAAAACAGCAGTTACAGGTAGCAGTCTTCAGGCTCCACAAGGCTGGGATCAACAAAGGCCAAGTTTAGTGTAGACTCAGGGCAAAGAGAGACTTTCAGATGAAGTTTGGACTCATGATCTCTCCCTGGCTCTGCTATTCAAGTTGCATGCTTTAAAGAGGCCAGACTTGAAGGAAGTGTAGTGAACATGTAGTCACACAGCCCTACCAGAGCACTCACAGACTCTGGAAATCTGGAGCTGGCAAGGAATTTGGCTCCTGCTCTGTACCCAGGGCTCCCCCTTCCCTTCCCCCATTTATAGAGGAAAGCCAGTCCCATTCTGGCCCATGGACCCCATTAATTTCACCACCTGGAGCTGTCTCCACATAGGGACATGTGTGGCACCAGCTGTGAAATTTGGCAGCCAAAGCAGCGTGGATTATACTCAACTCTGTCCCTCTCCAAACACCTAGCATGTCCCAGATGTTTCCCAGAGACCATGAGAAGCTCTGCCTGCCCTTGTTCCCCCTCCAGTCACCAGAGACTTTGTCTAAGTTAGTGTCTGTAAATAAGAATCTGGGTGATTTACAGGCACAATTTCCTTATGCAAAGGATTATGACAGATCAATAGCACCCAGCACACACCACAATCTTGAGACAATTTTAAAAAGGGGTGTGTTGCCTCCTTGACAGACTTAAACTTTTCCTTCAGATTAAAAAAAATAAATGCCTCCCCTTGTGAAGAGTTGTGATCTCCTGCATCCTGTCAGCAGAATACAGCATCAAGCCATCCACGTGGCAGTGGAGCTGTGCTCATTAAAATCTTTTGAAACAATGGCATTGCATCTGTCGTAGCCAGCCTCAAAGTACCCATACTCAGGATGCTTAAAACATTTTCTAAAAGAATAGCAGATGCTTCGTGCATATCCCAAGCTAGAAATATATCTAGCTCGTATATCCACCGAGGCTTTTGTAGTAAGGTTCTAAGAAGCAGACTCCTGATTCTCAGCCAGCTTCAGACACTAACTATTGAAAGACCCCAGCCAGATCATTTACTATTCTTGCCTCAGTGTCCTTTTTTTTTGGTGAAAATATACTGGTGATCTGTTTATCTCATTGCTGTTAAGTGTGATTAGATTGTACACAGACACCTTTGAAGCTGATCTGATAAACTTCATAGTCTGTAAGTGGGCTGGCTCAGGGCCTCTGTAAACAATGTTTGGAAATATTTCTGCTGCTCATTTCCCTGGCTTCTGTCAATTTTCTGTCATTAGTTTTGTTTTTAAATTTGGATTATCTAAAGTAGTAAAATTTGGATTCAGATCTGAGCAGCGTTGAGCACTGTAGTGCTGTACTGGAGCTAATGCTCTGGTACAGGGATATGTCCAGAACATGAAATCCCTGATCTACGTGCAAATTCCCCCTACATGGAGAGGATACAGCTTTGGTGTTTAGGTTTGGTTCCATATATAATAAATAAATTCTAGTGGGGCAGATTGGAGAATAAAAACAGCAAGATATGCTCCTTTACACATCTACATGCATTATGTATGGCTTGACTACACTCATTGTTGTTCATTTGTAGCTAATTACTTGTATTACAATAATATCAAAAGCCACAAATGAGAATCAGGGCCCTATTGTACTGGAAACCAGATATAAACATAATGAAGAACTGGTCATTAGCACTTCTGTTTCATTTCACTGTATGCTCAGAGACGTCACTCAGCAACTCTCTTGCTACCCAGGAGCTTAGAAAAGTTACCAGCGGGTCTGTGCCTGCAGTGATGTATAGATCTAGGGTGAGAAGAACCAATTACACCATTTCTCCTGTGCCAGCCCTCTGCTCACAAGGTGGCTACCAGCAGCAGTTTAACCCCCACATCATATTCTGGAGCTCTAGAGCAGATTTCTACATGGCACTTTTCATGCAAACTCTGTAAAATAGAAGCCGTCCTTGTGATTTAGACATCTCTGCTACTTCTTCGGCGCTTCATAATGTACCAATCCCAGCATCATTTGTTATTTAAAATCCCACATTGACTCAGTGACTCAGTTCTCCAGACCGTTGGGTAGTGGTTGTAGCTGTAAAAGATGGATATTTTTCCAACTTTGAAAAGAAGAAAGGCTCCAGCCCCCAGACTCTTTCCTATGTCCCTGGAGAACACACTTCTTTCTTACAAGTTGTCATAAAGCAGTGGGGAAAAGGAGGTTTGCAGGAAATGCTACAATTCCCTGTGGCAGCATCCACACAAAGAGAAAACACAGGTCATGTGTTGAAAGCCAATAGTCCCTTTCCTCCACCTTTCCCCACATTGTGCTTCCTGTTAGAATATCCTGATCTGTAACTGATTGTCAGACCACTGGCTTCGGTATCAATTTCCCTTTCATTAGCACGAAGATCTAAGAGCTTTCTGAGTGTCTTTCTATAAAAATACATTAACATAAAATGAAATCCAGAAGGCCTGAGCTCTGTGCTGTATTTAACTGCCCTACTTCACTAAAATCCTTTCTGCAGTTGATGGCAAAAGGGACGTCCCCTGGCCACTGCAGACAGATTTTAAAGAGCTTGTTTTTTGTGTTGCTGAGAAGCAGCATTCAGCACAGCTCTGGCTGGTAGATAGGTTCATATCTGAGGAAGGGAAGACCTGAGATGGATAAACAAAAGGCAGCAACAATCTATAATGAAAAAAATCTCCTGTAATGCTTGTGACAGACTGCAAATGTGTCAGATAAAACATTTCAGTGGTCTATAATAAGGAGTAGGAGTTTGTGTCCTGAACACAGGACTTGTCTGTCTGCCAAGACAGACAATTGCAAATGAAAAATAATGAAAAAAATGGGAGGTGGGTGGAGAAGGAAAGTTATGGAAAATCAAAGGAATTGTGCTTTTCACAAAAGAAAGATGTCAGTGAGCCAGGACTTGGCCAGAACTGCAACATGCATGAATGTGTTTTTCTAGGTTTAGTTCAACTTATAAATCTAATAACTAAAATAATTTATTTTCTATTTCCAGTATTGGGCATGATGTTTTCTGCTTGCCGGAATAATCTGTATTTACTATTAAGTGTTTTGTGCCAGCAGCTGGCATACAAATACCTGAATATAAATGGGTCCCTGGGAAATGAAAAACATCCTTTAGTCTGAGATTATCAAACACCTTTTGTCATGTGGACTTTCAATGCATGGGTCTGCAATGTTGGGATACCTGCCACAGAAGGACCTTTGTAACATTTTCCTAATTTAATTTTTCTCAAAAAAACCAACAATATCCTTTGGTGCTAGAATCCCTCTGTGACCCTGTTCTGAAAGCTTGGCATGTTGTCACCTGGGAAGAAAGTCATATAAAGTCACTCTGTTTCCTCTTCCCTCCTCAGCTCTTTTGCAGACACAGGCAAATCCTGACATTGCTGCTGTCATCTTTCTTCCATTTTCCCTGCTGTGAACTTGCAAGAGGTGAATGAAGATAGATGCCTAGACATTTGCTATGACTTCTTTTGTTCTCAGCTCTGCAAACACTTGCATCTGGCAGCCTTAGCTGTACTGCTTAAACTCAGGGGAACTCTGGCAGAGAGCGCTAGTGTCAGGCATGTCCCCCATCAGGTGGTGGAATAACAAATCTGTTGAAAAGCATACAACTACACTCAGCAAGGTCTTTTCCTTCAAGGTTCTATAACAACAGAGCAATAGGAGTTAGCATAAGCAGAAAAAGGAACAGAAATGTCCATCAGAAATTGAAAAGTCCCAAAGCAGATATTGTGTAGTCATTACTTAAAGCCCGTTGACCAGAAAGTTTGGAAGAGGAGCTTAGCATCACCCCTAAATACACCAAGTGCATGGCAGCACCCCACCATGCTCTGAATGCAAGAATTCCTCAGAAGCTTAAGCATGTTAACTGTGAGGCTGGACCTGTAGCAAGTGACTGCACAACTAAGACCCCGTTCTCCCTATAGTTGTGTGACGGTATTGATATCTGTGAGGTGGGAGCGAGGGTGCAGAGTAGGGTTTGGGGAGTCCTATTCTGTTAGTGTGACAAGTACTAGGGGAGAAAGAAACAGGCTGTGTACAGCACAGTCTGCTCAGGAGGGGTCTGTAATTGCAATTGAAAGAGCAGGCTGCTCAGCTGAAGGAAGTAAACAAGGAATTGATCAGTTATTGCTGTATTACACATGCAGTCATGGTGTCTTGCATGCAAGCTTCCAAGGTATGATCAAACTCCATTATCAATTTACAGTGTTAGTCTATGAAGCTGTAATCCAAAGTAAAGCTCTTTGCACCTCCCTAGAGCTGCAGAGTTTATGTGGGAACAAAGGTCTGCCAGCAGGAACTCCATGCAGGATCAAAACCTTAGCTTTTTTCTGCCTTTCTGGGCTATGATGTGATGCATTTTCATGGGGCTATGAGGATGGTCTCCTGTGATTTCACACAGTCCTTTTTCCCAGAAACTAGATCACTGGTCTGTGCTGTCTATTTTTGCTTTTCTTACTCTAATGAATGTGCATTATAAACAAAGGTGTGCAGCATAATAGAACTCCCTGGAAGTATTTGTAAATAAAAGGCTTTTAGAAACCTTTTATAGGGAAGCCCTATAGACGTTAATAGATAGTGAACACTTTTCTATAGGCATTGTTTTTCCACTAGTCTATACAATTCAATAGCGAATTATATTCCTGCTATCAAATCCCAAAGGATGATTCAGAAAACCATTAGAAAGGATCTAATTCTCTGTAATTTTCTGCAGTAATTAAGATAAAAGCCTTTCAGGGTCTCCTTTATTACAGTTCATGGGATTTTTCCACGGGAAAATAAATGATCCATTTAAATTCTCCTTAGTTACTTAACCAAAGTAAAGCTAGTAAATTCTGGAGGTTTATTCAGATTAAATTTCCTTTCATTTCTGTGGAAAATTTACTTAATTTCGGGAGCCAGCGAGGGCCAAGGATGAGGGTCCTTGTTTGTGATTTTTATAACAGAACATCAAACTCCACCTTCTGCTAGAGCCGAACAATTTCAGTGATTTTGCCGCTTCTTCCCTCTGGGCTGGCAGGGAAAGTGTGCTTTGTGGAGGCATTGCACACAGCAGCAGGTCCCACTCCATTAACACATGGAGGCTCAGTGTTGCAGTGAACTCAGAGCCCTGAGGACCGTGGCATGTCTGGAGAGCTGCAGAGTGCTAATTGAAACACCGCTAGTGTTTTTCCAGCCATGTGCTTGGAAAGCCATCTGAGAACCAACTCAGCTCTCTACCTAACTATATCTTGTCCAGGAAGCAGAGATGATGTTTCTAGAATGTTGTACTGAGCTCCTGTGAAACCCAAATGTTTCTTTGCCCCTTGTCTCCATGTTTGCTGCCTCAGGCGAGGCACTAATGGCTAATGCAGGGAACTCACTGCAGAGCTTTGAGAAGAGGTCACACATATGAGAGAAGAAAGGGTCGTAAAAGCCATGGTGACATACTGAAGAGCTTAAAGGCAAAAATCACTCCTGTGCCATGCTTTGTTGGAGTTCCCCTTGCGACGGTGTGACCTATACTTTGGACTTCGTAAAGCTGAGGGTCAGGCCTCTGTGAAATCCTGACCTTGCTGACAACAATAACTCCTTTTTCATTGACTTCCCTGGGTTTCTGGTATAAGAGATTTGTCCATAGCCCTGTCATAAGCCCACTCCAGGTAGTGCCCTCTGCCCATCCTAATGCTTTTTCTTCCAGCCTCCTCCATTCCACCCTTCTCTTCCACCACTCTTTGAGGCTCACAGGGAACTGCCCACAGTAAAATGACAACAATAATAGCTTCTTCTGTGAGGCATTTCTCATTCCCAGGTCTCTTCAGAGCCAAGTGTTTTAATATCACTGGCCTTTTACATGCAGCTTATAGCTAGCTCTTCCTTGGAGAAGCCAGAGCCAAAGCTGGGTACAGAATACAGCACTTTGGATTTAGTCGTCTTCACTGGTTCTTATATCTATATCTTTCCCTATCTTGTTATCTGCCTCCCAGACACAGTGTGAAAGGATCCTATTCCTGTTTCCAGGAGTTGTAGGTGGCAGACCCCAGCTGATGGTACAAGAAGGTCATTAGGGGCTAGAAGGGCTATGGAAGCCTGAAGAAAATGGCTTATCAAAGATGTTCATCACCTCTGCTTCCCAGGGGGCTTTCAAAGGTGTTGGATACATTCATCAGTAACAAGACTTCCTGCTGGAATTATTGCATCAATTAGCCACATGAAGAACGTCTTCCTGCTCTCTCCACTTCAAACAGATCCTTCCTCTCAGTGCGTGGTGCCCTCTTCATCTTTATTCCAGAGTGATTTATTTCATCTGTTGGCGCATTGCAAAATTTCCTGGCCTAGCACTGATAGAAATTACCTATTTTGCCTCCACGTACCAAAGTGTGACTTTGATTACATCACTGTCCCAGCCAATCTAAATCCCAGCCACTTAGCAGCAAACAAAGTCACAATGAGTTCAGAAACAAATGGCTTACAAAGCTAAATCTTCACTCCAACATGTCAATGCCAGTACCATACAAGCAAGTAAACCATAAATCCTCACAGCACCACTACAGAATGTCACTGTAATACTCCAGAGACCAAAGAAGAACAGAGCACTCTCTGAATTAGCTGTTTCTGCTTTTATTAATTTTAATGGCTTGATGCTTTATGAAATTACCATAACTCATGAATGGTGCTCCTTCTTCATTTGACACTGGGAGGGTGGGGAAAAGGACATGACTCAAGGATTTTTCATTTTACTCCAGACTAAATTGTTCTGTGACTTTAGGCAAGCCACCATACTTCTGTGTGCCTGTTTCCCCAATTACCAAGCAGAAACTTGTTTGCTATGCAGGTGAGTTGAGTGCTGCTGACCCTAATTCATCAAGTCCCTTAACAGTCTGCCTGCCTTTGAGCTCTTGTGGAAGTACTTTGGGGAACCTTGATGTGGCTGTTGACCACAGTGGACTTTATGATGCTCTGAGCCGCCCTGATAAACTGGAGGATTCAGAGCATCGGAAAGTCCGCTGTGGCCAACAACCACCACTAGTAATTTCTTCTCTATGTTCATTTTGATTAGGAGTTTGCACATGGCTACAAAGTTCTCACTTCACAATGAATATTTTTCTACGTTCAGAGTGACAGAAGTCAGACTGCACCAGTGCGTTTTTTCCAGAGTTTCCAGGGGGCTTGTTTTACCTAGCTGTACAAATATCCATTCAGCTGCAGCCAAACCATCATAAATCATTTTCTGCTATTTTTACAGACAGGCATTTTGTTCCTATGTGACAGTGAGTCCCCACATTTTCAAAAGCCTTCTGCCCAAAGGTGATATTTGCCTTAGTGCACAGTGTAAGCATACAAGAGCTCCCACAGTACTGTTTGGTGAGATTTTTGCTGCACACAAGTCTTTCAGCAGCCCCTTTACATGAATGAATTTCATCCACAAAAAAAATTCTAGTTTCAAGATTTTGAGCTGAAAAGCACTATGTAAGTGCCTAGGGATATTTTCAATTAACAATATCTAATTCCAAGCACACCATGAATCACATTTTTCTTCTCTCTTTAGAGCCAACATATTAATCCTTTGAAACAAAAATGGCTGCATTTTAATGAGAGTTTAAAAGGGTGAAAGTTCTGCTCTAGTACACTGAGCATAATAGATTATTTTTGTGATGTATATCTTCCATCCACTCACTTTAATTTTCACAATAATATCTAGAGAGCAGCCTGTTTTATCTCTGGTCTCTCCTCATTCATTTCACTTAGCTTTCAGTGTGTGTATCACAGTTAATTTGAAGTTGATACTTGTTATTCCTTATGGGCAATATGTTACAATAACAGCAAAAAGATTACAGTGTTTTCCTCTCCAGGTTGGCTTGCACAACATATCTCAGAGAAGTATTCATTTTAATTGTGTTTTTCGACATTACTTCCTGGCACTAGAACATAAATAATTCCTTGTTAGATGAAGTCCTCAGCAGACGACATGGGGCATTAGCATGGTAAAGCCTTCCACTGCCTGGCACAGACCCCACGCAGGTCTGCAGTGGGTTGGCCCATGTCTGTGCTCCTTCAGTGGCAGTTCAAGTCATATGATGATGTTTGGAGGGGAAGGGATAACCTTGTCCACCAGTGAAACATAGTAAGGCAGCAGGCAAGGGTAGGAGAGAAGTTGCAAACTAAGAAGGAAATTTCCTATCCCATTCATGCCAGACACCAAGCCTGATACCTTGTCCGTGTGCCTTGCCTGCGTATGGGTGTACACATCTCCTCTCCAGTGTGATTTTGTCCCTTTCATAGCCTGGTTCTCTGTTGCTTTAGCTGGTATTCAGGGCAGGAATGTGGGGAAGAACGAGGTGTCTAACAATACCTTTGTGTGCCCTTTTTCCCCATTGTGCTCTGCTCTAGAGCTGAGAAGCCCCAGTAAGTGTTTATATTGCAGATGGGGAGGGATGGAGGTGCCTATGAAGGAGGTGTTTCTAAAGACTTGTTTTGGCATACATGGTCAGAGTAGAAGAAAGCCATGAGAAACAGGTCCACTGTGCTGTCTGTGTCCTGCATACAGACTAAATGACAGAAAATAAACATGAATACATGGATACAGAACATCACAAAACTCTCTGGTACAGGAGAATGCACACTGGAGGCTGGGAGCTGTTACCTGAGAAATAGCAAATAATTTAATCTGTCAGTCCTAGCTGCTAGCTCCTAGGGATGTAGCTAAGTGCCAAGATTTCAATCCTTATCCAGGTCAGCATCCCAGCCCACTCAGCAGCCTGAATTTCATAAGTTTCAGGACCCATGGGACCTTTCTACAGCATTCATTCATTCTCCTGCATTGTTTCACTATGTGCAGCTTAGAGGAAATCCAGAGTGGGACGGGAGTCCTGAAAGTGCATCAGGAGTAACTACAGAGCAATGGCTAGCTGATATATTCCAGAAGACATCCCAGAGCTGAGAAATTGCCTCCTTTCACCTGAGAAAATGATGAGGAAAGATGTCCACAGGACTATTTCCCAATCTATTTGCCAAGGAGGAATGCTACTGCTTACAAAGGACCTTGGAAGGTCCTCATGGTTTCATGTTGGTCCACTTGTGACTAAAACAATAGCATGCATGCATGTTTGCTTAAACATGATTGGCTTGTTTGCCTATCTCCATTATGAAACTAGATGTGCACAATGGCATGTCCTAAATGTGGGCATTATGTTGTGTGACCAGATGTTACCAACATGTTCCCTCCTTCCACCACGTCCTTTTCAAGTTGTTGTACCCTGAAACAAGGGCATGGCAGAGAAACTGTCTCAGACTTAGAACTGTCTTTGTCATAGTGCAGAGATGCTTTTATACAGCTATAACAAAAGCTCTGCTAAAACATCAGCTTCGACATCAGGAAATCCACTGGAACAGGTTTAGATACCTCAGCAACTTAGCTGTAAATTGTACCGTGGTTTTATGGTTTGTATTAGATTAGTGTATGGCAGCTACACTCTATGTATGCAGGAAATAAAAGGAGTTCCTCATCCACAGAGCTCTGAAGTAGATGAAGCAGGTGGATGAAACTAGACAGTGGCTGTGAGCCCAGTGTGATAGCAATTCAGTGCAGATGTTGGCATTTTCCACTGATGTACAGACACCTACAATCTGACTTCAAACAGCGTCTTGAGCTGGGCAGAACTGGCTTCTTCATTTTATGGGAAAGGAGATTTGAGGAAGCCTGTATTACATTACTCCAAGGTTTAAAGAAAGAGCCTACCTTTCTGCAGAAAATCAAACTGAATGAACCAGCCATCTCTCAGGTTCCTTTGATTACTCCAATCAGGGCATGGAAACAACATGCTGCTAGAGGAGAAGAAAAAGACGACTTTAAGTATGCAGAAGAAAGACTAACAGCTGCTCATGGAAGACTAAAAGAGAGATAGAGGAACAGTTTGCAAAATGTTATGGATAAAAATACAATAAACCATGCCTTCAGCCAGGCCAGCCCAGGTATATTATAAGCGAAAGCTATTGAGCCGTTGACACCCACTGCACTGTGTGTAACAGACAAGCAGAGATGGGCAGATGCACAATGCAGGAGGTGTTATGGAGATGGATAAATGGCTGGCTGACCAAGATTTTGGCTATAATACACAGTGGCTGGTGACTATGGTACAGTCTGATCTGTGTATCCCTGCCTATCTATGCTCTCCACAGGTAATTTAGCTCCTGACTCCTTGAGCTACCCTGTTATTCCTTTCTCAGTTCTGCTCAGTTATTGTTAATGGACTGTGACTTTTTAGTTTGCTTTGTTTTAAGTATATTTACTCAATTTCCAGCAGGAAAACTGTAATAGAAACTGTGCCTAGCAGCATGTTGGGGAGTTGACACTGATGACTGTGTATCAAAGCCTAAAGGTTAGTCAGCCAGTCAGTTGTCTGTCCATCTCCGTAACACCAGCACAATTTATTGTAAAATTGGGGTAGCTGTCAAATGTTCTTCCCATATAGCCCCCTACAATGAAGGTGTCAGGGGTAAGTTAAACCTCATTTTCTTGCTGGCAGGTTTCTCTAACTACATCAGCTTGCCTCTTCTGACCAGCCTACATTGTGTTGGGACATTCCACTGCAGTGTGGCTTCCTCAAGCAGATATGTGTGAGCCTGCTGGAGTAAAGAAGTTTCAAACTTGTTTATCTGTCTACTTGAGGGTCCCCCACCCCAGAAGGGAACATAGTCAGCAACTATGCACTCTCCAGTGAAAACAGAGGGTGAAAAGAGGCCTCCAAATTTAAAATACAATTTTGTGTGTGCAAATCCTTGCAGATGCAAGAATTTGTACCTGAGCAGTTACCAAAATTAAGGATGGGATAGAACTGTAGCTATAATGATGAGGCAGACAATGACTACACAAGAGCACCTGCCAATTTTATTCATACCCAGCAGCTATCAATCAGGTGTTCTGAGGCAAGAGCGTGAGGTAAGTGGACACATCCTCCATCAACAGTCTGCTGAAAGTTTTAGTCCACTTCGGATTATAGATGAATTTATGGTCTCTTGCATTACAAGCGATGCCATAAAATCACATCCTTTCTTCCATTAGATTTGCAGATGTCACAGTCCTCTCCTGGACTGATTTTTGGCAGTACCCCCCTGCTTCTCTGCTGGGTCAGGTCCTCCTGCAATTTCCTTCTCTGCCACATCCACTTACCCTGGCTGCAAGTGCTCTGGAAGCGACTGATGTCACTTGTGTCCAAATCAACTCAGGACAGGAGACAAGCAGTAGACAGGAAAGGACAATGCTACCAGTGTTAGTACACGTACTTGTAATGATGGCTGGATTCTCATGGCTCATTTAGACAGAAGCAAATGAAAATTAATTTGCTAATGGCAATTAACCGTATAGGCATAAGAGAGAGCTTGCAAGACCTGATGCTGTTATCACTCTGAGAGATTTCAGGTGCAATTTTCATTGAGTTCAATATAATTTCTTTGGATTTAGCAAGGAAGATCAGTCCTTGCTTTCAGCATGCTGTTTAAAATATACATGAGAATTCTCCTCTCCATTGTGGCAGAACAAAAGTCATTCTCACAGCTCTAGCTGGAGAGGCTTTGGGGCAAAATGCATGTCAGCATGTTACCTCAACTGACTGAATTCTCTGCTGCACAGGTGAGCAAACTAGGAGTCATTGACTTCAGCTCATCACAGGAATCAGAGCACCTGTCCCCTTGCACTCTGTGCTCTGCATGAGATGAAAGAAAATGGAAGTAGATCAGTGTGCATGAAGCAGAGCAGCTATATGTAGCACTGAAACAGAATCTTGCAACACCCCTGGCCTGGCCTGACCCAACCAGTCCCTGTTGACCCAGATTTGCACCTCTGCCAGTTCAGGTAATGAGCATCACTTCAGTGCTCCTGCTCTGTCCTACCCAGCATCTCCCCTAAGAACAGAGACACTGGCTCTTAATAAGTGGGTAGGAGGTTTTATTATTTTAATGGGGTGAAAGAGAAACTGGAAGGAAGACAAGACTTCAAAGCACCACTTCCAGACTGTGTTTCAGCATATCAAGCATTTAGCAGCAATACTGATTCCCACACTCAACCCAGTACTACTGCTGGTTCCCATTCACTTGCTGCAATGAACTCCCTTGGTTGTACAAGGGTCTGAGACTTTGCTTAGTGGTCCATCTGTGAATATACAGTTTCATTCTTTAGCCATTTTCTTCTTCATAAAGCCAGATCAGTTCCCTATTCTGGGTCTTAGCACAGGCCTCAGAAAGAGTTGCACTGATAAAACCAAGCGGGTAGGTGGGGTGAGATGTAGGGCATGAGAATTCCCTAAATTGTTGCCTTTGCCACATCTTCAGAGCATGAAACCCTGCTCCGTTATGAGATCTCAAAGGATGGAGTTCACCTGTACACAAAAGCTTAGCACAAAAGCAACATGCAGTTTTAAAAGTCTGATTTGTTCTTAAACAGTGCTCATGTCAGAAATGTTTTATGCTAGCGCACAAGAGCTGGTTATGAATTCAAACCCTACTGTGTCAGATGCTGTGCCAAAAAAAAAAAAAAAAAAAGAGGATCTTTGCCTCAGAGAACTCTCACACAAGCATAAGTCTGTGAAGAACCACAGAAACAAGGTAATATTGGCCAGCATGACAGATGGAGAGTCATGTACCCACATTCACCCAGCATCACATTCCTGTTGGTGTTGCAGGAAAGGAGACTTTCAAAGAAGTGAAAATCACAAGTTTCTTTTCTTTTTCTCACTTCATGTGGAAGGCCTATAGAAATCTCACATTTGTATCATCTGTCACAGGGTGATTGGCAAGGTTTCAGTGGACCCTTCAACCTACCTAAACCTTTTGTTTTGAGACTCAAGGCACCAGGGACATGATAGGCATTGTCCTGTAGTCTCACCGTATTTGAGTCTGATTACCCTTGGCCGAGCTGGATAACTCTGCAGACGTTTTTCTCATCTCTTCTCAAAGCCAAATACTGAAAGCTACAGAAACAGAGGCAGGCTTT
This sequence comes from Platalea leucorodia, assembly GCF_965183815.1. Taxonomy (NCBI): domain Eukaryota; kingdom Metazoa; phylum Chordata; class Aves; order Pelecaniformes; family Threskiornithidae; genus Platalea; species Platalea leucorodia. Next base: position 14,614,996 of record NC_138830.1, read on the forward strand.
GGCCTCAGCCAGTGAAAACACACACATAAACACAGAGTGAAAGACCTAAGAAGTTTTCCAGAGTTCCAAAAGGCTGATATTTGCCTTGCCATATTTCTAACTGTGATGGAATGCTTCATTTTTATTGTAGAGCAGAAGTAAGTGTTGGGATTATGGGCACTAATGATGTATTTATTCAAAGGTCTATCACCCATAAATAAAATATAACCTTTCCTTGTACTACAGACAACAAACTTCAGAGCAAAACTCTGTTCCTGTTGCAAACAAATTCAGCCCAACAGTTTCCTACTCCAAACAAAGTGTGTATTTTGACATCTTGGAGACATGGCTGCAGTGTCACTAATATCAGTCAGCTAATGCTCTCAGAAGGCTCTGGTGCTTCAGCCAGATGCCAAAAGAAGGGTTTAGAAGACTAACTTTAAACAGAGACACTCGGAAAGGTTGCCTGGCAAATTTAAGACACATGTTATTTAAGAAGAGCCACCAGTACACTTTGGAGCTGATCTAACACCCACTGAAGACCTCAAGGTAAATCCATTTATTGACTGCACTCTGCCATGGATGGGTTCTCATGAGGCAGAACCCAGGATTAAGTAACAGAGTGTTGCTATGATCAAGAAAGAATAACAGAAGGGGATACATGGGCTCCTGGCAAAGCACTGCAGGCAGGATGTAGATGAGATTGCAGTTGCTTGCAGATGAAAATTGGGCTCTAACCAATAGCCTTCAGCAATGTAGCAGCTATTTCCTATGACTTCATGGCCAAGCAGTTTCACAGGACTCTTCTCCTGCTCTGGGTCTTTGTCCTTGTTCTGGTAATGATGTAGTGTATGACCTCAGGGACTGCTAGTTAGTGAGATTTTGAAAGGCAGTCTGCAAGATGGTAAGTTGCAGAGTGAAAGTAGAAACGCCATTCTTGATTCACTCCAGGTGGAAGTGCTGGTAACCCAAAAGCAGAGTGTCTCCCTCTGGGCAACCCTGAACCATTTTATGAAGCCAAATCAAAGGAAGTTCATACTTGGATACTTACTAAAATCACCTGAATTTCAAGAGGTGCTGCTCCCATGAATAGCCAGAGAGTAATGGATTTAAGAAGGTAAATGTCAGTACATCTTGGGTGAGCAGAAATGCCTAGGCTCAGAGACAGGCTATGGTGAAGCGTGAATTCAGCACAGAAGCATCGATATTTCAGTCCTTCAACCATCAAGAAAGCTCCTGCTTCTCTTTCCAACTGATCAGGCAATGAGGTGAAATATTGGGCTCAAGGGTAGCTGTTATTCACAGCTATATCTTGTGTATCTTTGCATTCAGAAGCAATTTTATTCATCTGTCAAGAGAAACAGGTCCAGATAAATTTCAAAGCTGTGTGGGAGGATGCAGCCATGAAGCACACAGCAACAAGACCCCCAGTGTAGCAGCCTGGATGCTGGCCAAAGAAGATGGCAAATGGGGAGTTGTGTACTGGGGACCGGCTGGACAGGAGCCCCACTTTGCTCCCTGCACCAGGACCCATAACAATCATGCTGCAATGCTGGCTGTAGAGATTTAATTTTGCCAATTTCCCCCGCAAGTCTGACCTAATGAGATATAGCAATGTCTGTGTGCTGCTTCTGCAGCTGCCTCGTCATTAGAGGTGCTCATTTCCCAGGTGGGCATGTGATTTCCCATTTCCCTGGGTTAGAAAAACAATGTAATTATACACTGAATTCAAACCTGTGCTGTTTTAGGGAGAGGCAGTGTCTGATACACCTGATTTGTAAATGGACATCACATTGTCATTGCATAGGCAACACTATCAATTTCTCCTCTGTATGATTTTTTTGTTCAGCATTTAAAGAGTCAGTTCCACTTTTTTTTTTTTTTTACTTAAAGCCCAGAATGAATCAGTGTTAGCATGAACTTTGCGAAAAAAGGTATCCTCAGTAGAAATAAAGAGATAAGTGATCATCTAGCTTACTAACTTCTACGGAAGGAGACAGGCTAGTTGCACTGGTAACCACAGCAACATAGCTGTAATCTGTTAATGGATTTTCACTTTCATGCAGGTATTTTTTTTCATTTAATTTTCATTTTCTTTTCACTTTTTGTTTTACTCACGTTGTACTTGACTGTGATTTTGCACAGTGGATATCTGATATTTAAAACATAAATCTGTGATTTTACTGTAAAACCATGCAGAACTCTCTTCTTTCTACAGCTCACCCATTAAAATTTCACAGATGGGAAATTCAAGCACTAGACTCATGCAGACCTGAGCTATAAACAAACTCTCTGGATTGGAAAGGCCCTGATTTTCACAGACACTTTACTCAGAAAGGCTTTGGGCTTAAAATGCCCAGAGTTGAGAAATGGAAATTAGGTTGCAAGTTGCTGGTTGGAGATATGCCAGCTCTGTTCTGCTTTGCTTCCATTTTGCTGGGCTAGAGGATCATTGACCCAGGGTGGCCTCGAATTTGGATCAAGAGCTCACTTCAGCACTTCATTGCGGCCTGCTGCTCATGTGAAAGGGTACTGTGTTTTAGGGATGCATAGTAGTCCAAACCTTAGGCAAAGGTTGAAGAGTACCCCCTTTTTGGGGAGCAGGTCCCATTCTAGACAGCAGGGTGAGCTCTACAACTTGCACTCCTCTCTCCAAATTCTGTTAACATCCCAGCCAAGCTCCTTTCCTTCCCTGCTCCCTCAGAGCAGCCCTCACTGCTTCTCCTACTTCCAGAAAGCAGAGTACGTCCTCTTCCCAGCAGCACCCCACACTCCTGCCCCATATGCATGGATGTTCTGATTGCCTCCTTCCTTAAGAAACAGTGAAAGTCTCCTCCCTGTGCCCTAGAAACAGTGGGTCCCTGCTGGCCTTACAGGCTGCCATGATATGGAGTACCATCAGTCTTGCTGGCTCTGTGGGTGACAGAGCTCTGCAGACATCCCCTAAGGCCTTTCCTGCTGTCCACTTTATGCTAACGTGATATCTGGACTACTCTAGCTCTAAGTGGATCATTTCCTCTCTCATTTGCCTCATCTCACAGAACCCTGGAGGTCTGCTCACATTTATTTTAGGGTCTGGTGGAGCTGATTTCCCTGTTTCAGTTTGATTTACCTTAATTCCCAGAGAATTATGTTTCCCCTTCTTAGGGAGGATACTTCTTGGATTAAATAAAACCTACCTGTTCTTACTGGCATGATTGTTGTTATTACCATTTTGCTCCTCATTCACTGGGATGCTGGATAGCCTGCCTCCATCAGTTAACTGACAACGGACTGAAAGGGTAGCCTGACTATGCAGGCATACTTGCTGTGAGGACAGCTCCCTGTGCAGCTCAGGTCTGCATTGTAGCTCCTACAGAGCTTCAGCTGGAGGATGGATTTCAAGCATCAGCAAAGCCAAGAGCTCTGCCTTCAATCAGGGAGCAGACGCTGTGGCCAAGGGATGCTTGCCTTGGCATGCAAGGAGTGCCTGGAAAGCCACTAAGGGTGTTCCCCTGGGAGTGCAGGATGGTACTGAGACATACCACACAGAGTACAATTTGAAGCCTCCTGGGTGAAAAAGCCCCTCTCTGTCTCCTGCCTAATCTGGTTCCTTTGACAACTCAACATAGCAACTAGTTTAGTGAATTCCCAGACCACTCCCATAGCCCCACAGGAGCAGAAACCCATAAGGTTTCTCCTTTGGAAAGCTCAGCTTCTAGCCTTTTCTCCTAAAGGCCTGTCTTTCCCTACGTGGCACTGGAAGTTCTTTGCTGCTGGTAGCAATTGGATAATGGGAACTGCATACTGCTGCAAAGCCTTGGAGAAGGGCATGTGCTTGTTAGGGTGGAACCGCCTCGGGGCAGGCAGTCAGCACAGACCAGCACAACCTTCTCTCCCTGCTCTCTGTGCATGGCCTGAGCCCTTTGGTTCAGTGGATGGGGGTGCAAAGAATGGCAGATCAAATGGGAGACACAAATATGCAGCTAGGGCTGCTATGGAGCCACCAGAGGGTGCACCTTCAATCCTTGCTCCACTTGCACTGAAGTCAATGCAACTTGGACAGACAGAGACATTATCCCTCACCCTCTAAGATACATCTCTAGGATCCATGGACTGGGCTGACAAGGACATTACAAGACTTATTTACTGGTGGGGGGGTAACATGCTTTGCTCCCACAGGTGGAAGGCACAGCTTAGGCCCTGCAGACAGAAATACTGAGCAGAATATTTTTCCCTACATCCAGCTGTAATTGAAAGAGCAAGGGAGACCTACTCCCTCCCCCTTCCCATGCTTCAGGACAGGGATTATGGTGTCTAAGGAACCATGAAGGAGAAACTCTCCTGACAGTATTTCTAGTCCTCTCTGCAGCCTGTTCTTGCCACTGTCCTGACAAGTGTAAATCATGTTTCGGTGTAAATCTAGACCCAGTACATCTGTCATGTCTGGGTGGCAATGTCGGCTATGCTGTTTGTAAATCCACAGAGAATAATGTATTTGTGCTGTGGGATGACATCCCATAATGAGATTGTGATATTCCATAGCCCGAGATTTGCTGTTTGTGACAAAGACAGATTTCATGAACAGCAAGGCTGCTGGGAGACCTGCTGGACTCAGGGGACATTCATAAGCTGGGGATCCTTCTAACCTACTCAGCCATAACTCAGATACAGGGGAGACCGTTTCTAGTGCTTTTTAGATCAATCACTAAACACCATTAGCTACATATCTGGCCATGTATTTGCATTCAAAACACCACACAGCACAAAATAACTATATGTAGAAAGCACAGTCAAGAACTGCATATATTTACAAGCCAGCCTATCATATTGATCCAACTATACTTAATATAGCAAGTACAAGAGTAAAAAAAATCACTTCCATGTCTAGAACAACTCCATTTGTTCTCCTCAGAGATTTAGAAAATTAATCCTTTTTATAATGAAATTCTGTTTTTTTCTTTGCTCCCAGTTGTAGGTTCTTTATGGAAAGATTAAAAAAATTTCTTCGTCCTTATTTGTGGAAATACACATATGTCACATCCTTCCCTTCTGTGCTGTGAGCAGAATTTGTATATGCGTGTATTTATGCATATGTACAAATCTGCATGTAAATTCATGCCACTCTAACCCTCTTAGCTAGTAAAACAACTTACACCTAACTTGTTTCCTCTCTCTCATTGGGAATTAATCAGTCTGGACTTAGTAAAGGAGCTGAATCAATACATTTATGTCATTTTATAAAAGCAGCCTCAGAAATGCTGTCTTGTTCAAGGCCAGACAGTAAGAGAAAAATCGTTAAAACACAGCCTCTGTATAGAGCCCAGCAGAATTAGGAACTCAGCCTAAGCCTCTTGAGTCTCAGTCTTGTTTCTGTGGCACTGAGACCAGCTGTCTTGTCTTTATTTAAATGCACAGTCCTTTGAAATTACTATTTTATCCTACTAGACTTCTTGTTCTTCACTTACATCAACACATGTACAAATATGGAAAAGAGTTTCATGTCAGTTAATAAAATAAAAGAGAAGCCAGGGTATAACACACACTCCAAATCCGCTACCTGTGCACGGCCCAGGGCAAGGGAAGTGCATGGGGCAATGGCTAGGCTACTGGAAGCTGAAGGCCTTCTTACTCGTCTGAACTGGAAGTTGTGCTAAAGTCAGTACGAAGCCGATGCTGCTTGCTCTACCAGCAAGTTGTACTCAGTGACTCAGGGCATGCTCCGAGCCCTAATTTCCCACAACTGAATCACAGGCATCCCATTTTACAGCTGGGTAAAAATATGAAAAAGCAAAGTGAAGCAATCTGCCTGTGGTCATACAACATGTCTGTGACAATGCAGAACAGGTCTCAGTGTCTCTCAAGCCTGTCCTATCAGTCCCTGCCGGTGAAGCTGCATGCACTCCACCTGTGCTGGGTACTGTATGTTCACATGTATAACCAAATGTATTTCTATTGTGTATTTGCTCTGCTGCCCACCTCCACATGTCTCCTAGCATAACAACTGACCAGGGCTGCAGATGGGTAAGAGAGATGCTTACGCATGAATCAGTACATCTTTGAAAGCTGCCACCTCCCAGGACTGTCCTACACATGCAGATATTCAGCACCAAATCCTGCACTGGGAGGAGTGGACAGGGTTTCCCTGACATCAGCAGTGTTGTGTCTCCCGAGCCACAGTGCAGGCTTGGCTCACTCTCTATGGCCTCAATCAGGCAAAGGGCTTGTAAAGTGGCGTAAAAGAAGCATTGATGGGGTTTAACATAAAAGGTAGAATCAGGCCTCTAAAGCTGACCATTTAAATCCAGCAGGTCACTGATTCTTTTGTGTTGATCTGAACTGGCATAATCAAAACCTGGCTGGGTTCCACTTACGGCCTCTCCATCACACGTTACTTACCATCTGAATTTCCCTGCATTCAGAGAACACTCCCACCCCCTCCTGCCCTGCTCTCTGAAGGAATAGTTAGTCTGAATAATAAGATCCCTTTTTAACAACATTCTCTCAGAAATCTCAAATGCCAGAGACTGCACATCAGCACGTACAATCTCAGCCATTCACACGCGCACATCAGTGATTTTTCTCGTCTCTGATATGTCAATGCTGTTTACAAATTAATACTTATGTAAATTTCTGCCCTTTATAAAACTGTAGCATAGTGTGACTGCAGTGACAGCCCCACGTAACTGCAGAGGTTCTATTCCAGAGATGCTACTGCCAAGGGGTGAGCTTGCCTGTAAACAAGAGGCTCGTACATCCCATCAGCATCGTTTCTAGCCAGTGTTTGCTTGAGAAATCCCTTAGGTTTTGTAAAGCAGGTAACGGAAGGGCTTTTTTGTGTCTTTTGCGACCCATATTTCAGGTTTATTATTACCAAAGGACAGAAATCTCCCTTTTCATGACTAATCTTCAGCAGAATGTCATGCATGGCCACCACCACTAAAAATACTAATACCAAATCTATTGCTGGAGTCTGGAAAAATGCCATTCCAGTGGTATCTCCGTTTCTAACACGCCTATCCAGACATTTGCCTGGAGCTGGTTTATGCTGCCTCAGTGGAGGCAGTGCAGTTGTGCTGGTATACGTTAGGTGACAGAGATCCTGCAGTGAGGTTGGTTCTTCTGAACATTTGGCCCCAGCCAGTGTTTTGCAAAAGAGAAGAAATTAAAGGAAAAATCTTAGAAAATAATCCTGGAAGACAATCTTCAAAAACCTGGGATACTGCTGAGGACATCATGGAGTACTTTGACCACCTATTTTGCAGCCAGGCTCTCTGATTTCTCTATCTATCTGATCAATGCAGAAGCCTGAAAATTTAGTAGTAGATATCTTTGAAAACTGGAGGTTTCTCCTCTATAAATGGTTACCACAAATGATGCAATGTTCGGAGAAGTGTCTGTGCTATTTTTATTTATTTATTTATTTATTTATTTATTTATTTATTTTAAATTAGATTTCGCTAGACTCTGCACCACATATTCAGCTTCATGTGTTCTGATCTCCATGCTGATAGCTCAGCATGGGGCTGCAGAAGCTGTCCCAGTTGGAGACAGTGGGAACAGTGGGAAGGGAAGGCAATGAATGCTAGCCAGACTGCCACAGAAGGCAATTTGGGATAAGTGAATTAGCTGGATGCTTCTGTAATATGATCAGTGGCAAAACAGTACTGGCAACTGCACTGCTATGGTAGTAATAGTAGTAACTTGGTTGTGATAGGTGCATGTGGATGCCTCAAAACTAGTTTCCCACACTGTTTGCAGCACCAGGAAATTAATATTTTATCAGTGACATATATTCCTCTTAGATTTCTGAAGTTTATTCCATAGCTATAAGCACTTGTGACACTTGTCCTTAATGATATCTTCCCCCTGCAGAGGAATGTCATGTGGCAAGAAGCACCAAACGATTTGGCTGGTCCTAGAGTAGGACAGCGCAGAATAGGCAGGCTTGAGTCTCTTAAAAGACTCCTGCCAACTGCAGTGGGACCTGCCTCTGCTTGCGTCAACACTTAATTCACCCTGAAAAAAAGCCTAATGATGGGCTTGATTTGTTCTTAGTACAACTCTCTTGACTTTAGTGAAGTTTCCCTTGCAGTGAACTTGTCCTGACACACTCACATTGTGCAGTGAAGCAGAGCAGCAGAGGCTCTGGCTGGCAAGCCATAATCAAATCCCACTTCAAGTAATCCAGCCAGCCTGCTGCCAGGGGTTTGGAGAAGGAGAGAGGCAGCATGCCAAAGCCATCTCCTGCAGAACTGTGTTCTTCCCTATTATTTAGTTATACTGATGCTGACAAATGTATTTTGAATCTTTAATTTCTACTGTTTGAGGCTACCTCACCAGCGTTCAAAGCTCAGGATGGCTTCTGATTAAACAGCCAGATCACCATCCATGCAGCTCAACATTCAGTCTCCTGCAGTGTTTGCTGTGGTCACAACCAGCACCAGGATTGCTGTCAAGGAGTTTGTGCTGGCCCCTCTCCAAGTGCCATTTGCACCAGTGGCTTTGGGAGGCACTAGTGGTCCCCTCTGCACAGCAAGACTATGTTCCTGGTCCTGCATGTGGCAGTTCCTGCCTTAGTGACACAAGAAGGACAAGCAGAGTCTGTTCAGTTTGTCAAGCAGATGCCAAGTAAGAGATGTAAAGTCATTTACTTCTCTAGAAAATTCCAGCATGGGGAAGAAAAATGAACATAAGCCCTTCTGGGATGAGCACACTTATTTCCCAGAGCAGTGACTAGAATCATTAGCCATTTGTACCTCAAATTCCTGTAGGATATTGCTGGGAAGAAATAAATGTATACTGCATGATGTTATGCCTTGTGACAGGAGATTCTGTGCAGAAACTGTTGGGAACAGATAGGCATGAATCTACTGTAGGCCTGGTATGAATTTCCCTATTTCTTGTACAACACTGGAAGAAATCACCTTACTGTGATTTGTTAGAGCTGAGGAATAAGACCACTTCCCGTCACTTTCCTGCAGAAATTCCTTTCACAATTTCCCATGAATAAAGTTCTTCCTTTCCTCTGAAAATTTGTGACCAGCTCTCTCCTTACCCTTAAGAAAGAGAAGCTGTCCATTGCCAAAGTATAAAATGCTGGACTTCCCTTGTGGACTTTTGATGAAAACAAGGAATATTTTTCACCAGAAGATAAGCACTTCCATACACTGAAGATACTTGTGGGAGCTTGTACCTTACCCCTGTCAAGGAACAAGCCCTCTCCTGTTGCTTCTCCCTCCCCCTTCCCAATTAGTACCAATGACAAAAATTAGCAACAAAGAACCATGGCATTCTCTTAACAGCCCAGCTGGTGCCCAAGTCAGAGGAGACAGACTTGGTCGAGTGAGGTTTCTCTTTGATTAAAGAGTGATTCCTTGTCTTTTCTGTTTCCTAACAGACTCAGAGACTGTGTATCTCAATGGTTGCCTAGTTGCTGTGATTGCAGAGGAACAGGGTTTTGTCACTTCGGGGCTCCCTCCAGGTCTGTGTTCCTTTTTCTGTTGCTGAGAAATAACAAGATTTGGGAAACTAAGCCCAGGCTTCCCGAACTGTAGCAGTGGGTGTCTAAAACCTACTCCTGAATTCTTTACAGCATTCTACAAATACTCTACCTTGCATGAACCCAAGTCTTGACTGAGACACCATTCAATCTGCTCTGCTATATCTGATTTGCATTCAGATTTTCTGTGCTCTGTTTGTTTCTTGTGAATGCACCAGAGCAGTCGGTGTGCATCCCAGGGTGGTGTGCTGGAAGCTTTACCTTGGAGCCTGTGATTTAGAAAAAGGCAGTAAAATACCTTTTGATCACTGGGATGAGCTCAGATGTGTTTTGCTCTAATAAAGGGTCCTTAATTTTTTGTGCATTTTCATTTTTTATTATTTAAAATTAAATTTAGCTGTGGTTGAATAGACTATAGCTGGTAGAAATGCCACTCTCCCTTATTGCAGGTACAAAGATGAAGCTATATAGTAGCTTAGTAATAAGTCTATGCTTTTAGATAAACACAATTGTGATTTACATGTTTGTAAAGCTTGAAAGTTCTCAACATAACAAGCTAACTGTGAAATGCTAGAGGTAAGGGCCCGTGAAGAGGGGCAAGAAACAGAAATCCTGCTTGACTGAGTCTGTTCACCTTACCTCCAGCCGTTGGTCTAACCCTGGAGTTTCCACATAGGTCCCAAATGACCACAAGCCACGTTAAAGGCAAGTCCCTTTTACAACTTGAATGCTGAACTGTGGCAGTAAATAGTAATGAAAACACCTCAAACAAAGCAGGTGTTATTTCACTATGGGACTATAGTACTAAGAACTGATTAGACGAGTAAAATAATGAATCTGGAAATGCGTGGAGGAACTAAGAAATGACCAGGCTAGTAGGATCACAAATCTGGAAAAGTGTGAAGGCAGAAGTAATCTCTACAGGTAGGGTCTTAGCCTGAACGGAAACATGAAGCTTCCCGGGCAGACACCAACCCGAAAACCTGCCTAACAAATACCACCAACACTACCGCCAGCAAGGGCACCGGCCGATCAGAGAGCTACTGGCTGGTACAAGTTGCAATATCCAGAGACACAGCAAGGGCTTCTGTCTGGAGAAGAAAAAAATTGTTGCCCTCTGCATCCTATGGACTGCAAAGAATGGAGATATGTTAAAATCCACAGAGATCATTTGTGGTTTTGTTGTTGTTGTTGTTGTTCTGGAAACGACCTTTCAGAGGATATGAACTCCAGGGCTGGCTATTTCTCATGGCAGTCCCATAGCCTCTGCCAATTGCCATCTGGCTAGTCCCAGCCCAGTTAGCAGGGATTACACACCGCCACTTCCCAGTGCAACTGAGCAAGATCAGTGATTTGATTGCTACTGAAGTCCTGGGGGAAAGACTTCACCAGTCCTTCTTAAATTAAAATCATAGATAGTGAAGGCAAACAAGTCTGCACTGGAACATTAAAAGCAATGGGGCTAACTGAGCTCCAGTGAAAAGAAAAAATCTAAAATTACAATCAATGTCTAAAATTACAATCAATCAGAAGGAAAAATGGCAACAGGCTTTTCAGGCTTAACAAATGTGCTTTGTTGCAGTCTGAGACGAATAGAAATGATGGCTTCATCTATCTGGTGAACGGTCCCCCGCAAATGGTGCCTGAGCATTCCTGCAGGTTTGAGCTGTTGGAAAACATGCTGGCCTGCTACAGGCTGGCAACAGTTTGGACTCCTTTCTTTTACCGTCCCTCTCTCAGGATTTTCAAAAGAGATTTCCATTGGGCCAGTCAGGGAATGTGGGGAGACCACAGCCTAGTTGGAAGTGGGCTGAGTTCATTAATCCCTTTCACACCACTGTTACTGTGAGATTTCTGATCCTCTACTGGTGCAGAGGAGATTGCAGGTTCAGTGCATCTGCTGTGAGTGAATGAATCCCTCTGGCCGTTTATCCTCCACAGTGATACAGAGGAAGCTATCCACCACCACACATCTGTACTGCAGCATCATCGGGCCCGGCTGAGGTTGGGATGCTCACATGCCATATTTAAATAGTGGCTTGCTTTTGCTATCTCATGATTACATAAGAGCCATTAATTGGAAGGCTGTAGAACAGAGGTTATTTGAGAGAGCTGACATCTCCCACTAGGGATACAAGAGTGAGAAGATTTCCTGACTACACATGTGCATCCTCTGCCAAAGGCTTATACAGCCAGCACTTTCTTATGATTACAACTTTCTTTGAGAGAAAAATATATGCTAACAAGCAGCTCTTAATCCTTCAGCTACTGCTACAAAGAAGCCTTAGCATCAGAGTTCCTGCAGTATAACACTTTTGAAATGTATGTGCCAGGAGTGATAAAAACCTCTTTTATACTTGGAAAACAAATCTGTTTCAGTTGGGTGCACTTAGACATTCCTTCTGATTTGTTTAACATGCATTTTCTGTCCAGTCTGTCTGAACAGAGACCAACTTAATGAAGCCCAAAGATGTAAGGCTTTTAGATCTTTTTGTTATGTTGTGGATGAAGCAAAAGCAAAACTGCTGTGGGGTGGTGAGCATCAGACAACAGAAATAACATCGATATGTGCCTTGATTTATTGTATAGCAGCCATATGGCAAGGTTTGTAGTTTCTGAATAGATAGCAGAATTCTCTCAGAAGTTGCCACACATGAAATCCATGAGGAAGCCTTACAGCAAAGAGACAGGTGGCCAAGAGCTGCCCCGCCACACAAGCTGCTGTCAGAATGGAAATACACCCATACCAGAGCTGCAGCGCTCTGCCCCACAGGAGCGACCAGCTCCTGCCTGCCTCATCTGGCATCGCTTCCTTTAGGAAAGAGCTGCTCTTTCTGCTGTGCATTCCTGCTGTCTCGTTTGGGTCATCTCCAGGGTAGAGAGGAATTTGTGGAAGCTGGCACCACCTTCAGCTGCAAGCACTGAGTACCTTCCTCATATTTAGGCAATGAGTTTTGTCATCTCCTCCTTCCCTGTTGGCATAATTTCTTGACGGGCAGTTTATTGTGTTGTCTTGTGGGTTGAACACCTTCATGTTCTCAGAACAAGATAAACCCAACTTACATATTAACATTTCTTTGGCTGCAAAAATAAGCTCTTTGCACCCAATGACCTGTGCTCTTCCCCACCCTCAGACAGAAGCCTCACTCAAAAAATAATTCATGTTCATTGTCGTACCAATCTACACAGTCTTGTTGGACTGAGGGAAGATTTGATAGTCAAAGGCGGGGCTCTCAGTAATTCTTTTGTTTCCCCAAAGGGCGAGTCTAGCAGAGACACTCTGCTTATCTCTGCTGTGATGACATATTGGCAGAGAGGGGCTCTGTAAGGCAGAATGGGTCAGGTCCTAAAGGTTTCTTATGTCAAAGTCAGTGAGTAAACTGCTAGCAAACTGGAAACCAGTGCATTTTATTGGGTCATGACAGGCTGCAGCAAAATTGCATTCATCAGAGAAGGCTTTATTGCCACCCACAGACTGTGTGTCTCTGCTGAGATCAGGCTGAGAACAGGTGTAGGACAAAAGTACTTTGACAGATGGGCAGTGCCTGAAAGACCTTGCCGTCCTAACAGATGAAGATGAGAGAAGGAAAGGATTTTTGTCTCTATGCTATAGATAGGCAATGGAGCAGGTGTACCTCCAAACTGTACACTGCCGCTCAGGGCCCTGAACCAGCTGATAATGCTTTATGTTGCTAAAAATCACCATTTGGACAGGCAAGGGCAGCACCCTATGACATTGCCTTGAGCTAGCACACCTCTCATCCTGACTTATCAGATCTATGCTCTGTGAGTATGGCTAGATTGCTTCCAGACTGAGATTGGTGATTATACAGCCACTCTGGCTCTCCACCCCCTAGTTTCTTTGAACTCCTTTGCATCAGAGTTAGCATGGCCAAGTCAACATCTGGGTGTACACTAGAACATCCCCCCATCACAATGTGAATAGGCTGTAATAACCAGGATTTAACCTTGGATCTTCTGTCCGGTATCTAACTGAAGGTAAACTTTCAAGTTGGCCTCCAGTAAAGGGGTATATATTTCAAAGCTGAAGAGTTGACAGAGGGAAATACCTACTTGCAATCATTTCACCATCAACTTGTTTTAGTCTGAGGAAGATTAAATTTTCCTGCTGGCAATAGCTGGGCAATAAAACTGTGATGCTTCTTTAGCAATCACTGCAATAATATTAGATAAGTAGATTTCATTGTTCAGCGTCATCCATCAACACATAAATCACTCAAAGAATCCTGATATAAAGAGATGAAGAAACAACCTCGCATAAAAAGTTAATTTTCCTCGATGTTTAAAACCCTTTCAGAAATTGGTGGGAATTTCCTAGATGGTCTTTTATAGATTCCTTTTATATTCCTAAAGAGCCTCTTATGCACCATCTTTCATCCGTATTTACCATAGAGTATATCCCTTCCATAGTGAGACTAGTTTTTACCCACAGGTTTCAGGAAGGGCTAATGATTTGGGATGCTCCCATGCTAAGGACCCTACCTTGACATACCTGGAAACGTTGAAAAATATTTAAGCTGCCTAAACGGCACCATCCATCACTTTCAAATTGGAATGACTACAGGACTTCTGTTCAGCCCCTACTCTGCTCCATTAGCCTGAGAACCAGACAACTCCTAGGCTTTCATTTACACTATGCTCTCAGTCATGCAGTGTCAAAGGGCACCATTTAAGATAGTCATGCTACTGTGAGGGATTCCCTTCATCTTTGTACTTTCTACAGCTGCAATATTAGGCAATTAAAGAATGTGACTCAGGACATGTCTACACAATGCAGTGCAATGCAGAGATTTTCAGTCTACCACTGATTCATCCCATACTGGAATTTGCCCTGACTCACAAGAGTCATTACAAAAAATGAGATTATGAACAGCTTCCAGAGTTGAGACTTCTGTTACAATAGTTTGGATCTTTCAGTGCCTTCACAGTAACAGAGATTATGTTAGCTAACTGGGAAGAGTTAAAATATTTTTATGCACGGAGAAACATTTAAAAGACACCCTTTTGTAGTTCCTAGCCAAAGGTTGCCTAAAAGACCAACAGATACCTGGTAGAAATTGGAAGACTTCCATTTTTAAGTGTCAGGTGATCAGGACACTTCACTTCTCCTGCCCAGCTTAAAGCTACCCTGAAGAAGCTCGGTTTTCTGAGGCCATCAGGAGCTCATCACTTGAATATCTTGAAATGGAGGCAGTCAGAATAACTACTTACTTTTGAGAATTTGAGCAATTAAAAGTAGAACTCTGCTGCTGTCGTCAGTTACTAATGACATAGCCAAACTGAACAGTTTGGGACAACATTTTCCATAGGATTGTGAGCCTCAGGTTTAGTTTTGCTGGTGTACTGCAACCAGAACGCTGGTCATTTAAAAGAAACTCCTCCAAAACAAGACAAAAGTTCTATATGGTCTGTATTTTACAATTCTAGTGACCTTTTCCTCATTAGAGGTTAGTACTCTCTCCCTTTGAAAAAAGGGGCTTATAATTTGCTTGGGGGGAAGTGCATATATCAAAATCATGCTTTTTGACACCATGTCTGTCCAACTTCACAAAGAATTAGATTTCTGGCCAGAATACAGTTCAGCCAGATCCCTGTAACCGAATTTCCTATTCTGGCTGCATTAAGTGCAAGCAGCAGGCTCCAGACCAACTGTATGTGAGCAAAGCCTCATTTGCCCAGCACCAAAGTGTTGCTATGGACTAAACAGGTCAATTATGAGGAACCAGATCTGTCATCCTGCTTCCTTTTCACTCGCAAGCTGCTGCCCCAGTATCACTGGGCACAGATAGGTAGGAGAATGACAGTGTCCAGTTCAGATCTGGACACAGAGCCACGTGAAAGGCATATTGGAACAGAGACCAGTGTGACAGTAGGAAAGGAAACCAGACTGCAAGCAACAGGAGTTGGAAATGTGATTGTGGAGAAACACTAAAGACAGAACCAGGTGAGGTAGATAGATCATGGGGAGAGAGCAAGAAAAAAGCATGTAGGGGTAGAAGTCCAAGGAGTGAGGACAGGATCCGGGAGAGGAGTCTGGAACAGGTAAGATGACAGGAAGGAGCAGCCTGGGGCAGAGTCAAGGAAGGGCAGGATGGCTCAGGCACACAGAAGATGGAAGAAAGTGCTGTGCTCTGCTGCTAGAAAGCAGCGGCAAAAGCAACGGCAGAGCAAATAGATCATCTGCAAGTACTGAAACAGCCAAAGTGTGAGGAAGTAACAAAAGCCACTGGTAATGCCATGAGGCAGCAGAGCTAACGAGCCCCACATCACTGGTAACTTTACGGTATCATTACAAACCTGAGGAAGTACTTCTCTTTTTAGTGTACTCTAATAAGAGAGGAAAATACGACACACAAGAAAACTATTCCACCACATGCAGAACTCTGTTAAAAAAGCCAAAAACCAACCAAAGAAAGCTCACATCTTTATACAATTTATAGAATCCAAGACTCAGTAATTTCATAGTGACAGAATTTAAAACTACCTTTTCTATTTCCTTCACTTTGTCCTCATTCTCTGTAGTCATTACGACATTTAAGTGCATCTTCACATATTATTTACACAACAATATAATGTTTTTCAATGTTCTAAGCTTCTTCTACCTGTTCTCTTCCATTATCAGTTCAGTATTTTCAGCAGGTTTCTTGAACATTTGACTCCAGACTAAAATAACATACTCCAAAAGAGCAAAAATGCTTAGCCGACTATCTCTCCCATAGCCGATTCAGCATTCCCCCCAAATCACATCAGCCCTTCTGTTTATGATATTGAATTCTGCTGATTGTATACTGCGAACACCCAGTCTTTTGGAAAACTTCTTTTGCCCTGTCACCTTCCTTTAAGTATAGCTTGTATTTTGGTAACAGAAGTACAATTGTACATTGCCTTAAGTAATGTGCGTGCATATTACAAGCACTACAGGTCTCTGTACCACTGTTATATAGGATTCCTTACCTACTATATCCGCAAATCTCTGTCACCTACACACCTCATCAGTCATGATTTTACGGTGTCTTCCGCATCATTGTTCAGAATGTTAAACAGCATACGCCCAAGAACTGAGCCTAAACTACACACCCAGACTCTGTAGGGAAACACACCCAGACTGTGATAATTCCTTTGCTTATAGTTAACCCTCTGGGGTTTAGCAAATAATGGAGCTGGAAATGGAACTCCTCAGAAATTAAAATTTCTTCTCACGAAAACATTTTGCATAGCACATAGAATGCAGCTTTGCTAGAGAATTACATTAGCGTCAAACTCTACTAGCTGCCAGGCAGGGACCATGTAAAACTATCTATACTTACAACGTTTATTCAGGTATTGACAGCCTGTGAATGATCATGCAAAGAAGTATTAGATGTCAGACATACAGAAGTAGGGTGTCTCTTTAGAGACATCCTTAGACATCTCTTCTACAGCCTAAGGCATCAGCAAGTCTTTAATTAAAGGACCACAGCACAGTTCAACAGTGGCCATCATCTGCAGCGCTGAGATTATCCAGGCATTAGTGCAGACTGGCCCTAATAGACACCCCCTCCCCATTGTCTTACCCTTGTTTCCTTTTAGGCAGATTCCTCAGTGTCTGCTGGTCTCCAGAGACAGCAGATTGACAAAAATGAGCAAGAATAGCATCAAACAAGTAGACTAGAGAAATTATTGTCTTTCCTCCATTACTATCCGCAGTTATGATGTACGGTGTTTGACTCCATGGATTTTGCTTCAGTCTGTTAAAGAGAGAGTTATTTGTGAAATTCAGCCCTGAAGTCTGGAGGGAAGAGAGGACTGTGCCTAAAGATATGCAGAAGTGCAGAAACAAAAATGTTTGCCAAACATTATGGAGGTTTATGCTCAGTTTCATAGCATCCCAGGGCTGGAGTCTGCAAAATGTCCAAGAAAGCTCAAAAGTACTTGAGGCCTTGTCTAAGCTTACTGAGATCAATAGGGCAAAACACAGGCCTGTCAGAAGGTGTCCTTAAACACCTCATTGAACCGGGTCTGAAAGGCAAAAGATTGGACGTGATCTTACCCAATCCCAGGATATTAAGCAAAAGGCAAAGGTCATGATAGCTGGCTGTTTGACTTAACCTTTAAAAACTACCCATGCTTTTCAGGCCTACCCAAACCTAATACTGACATTAAAATCTAGCAAGATAACTGAAACAATAGTTCTTTTCTCATTTTCCTTGTTTTATCTGCATATATCAAAGCAGTTGACAACTTTGCACAAACATCAAGACGAAGCAGCTTGCGACGAAGTACTAATTCAGCGGGTCCGCAAACAGGAGCAGATACTGGACTCCAGCCAGCTACACGCGGGCCGTGCTGTCATGGTGTCAGTCAAAGCTCACTCTTTTAAACACCAGGTGTGGTGAAGATGGAGTTTGGACTCAAGGAAGAAATCACTGCCATGGTGCTTGCTCAACAGCTGACTTTCTCACAGATCAAAATCAGACCAGACATCAGAAATGAAATTAAAGAGTGACTCCAGCACGAATGAAAGATTGCTATGGCATTACTGCACGATCCCCCGATCGTGAAAGCCCCATAGGGGACTGCGTAATGGGTAAAACAATCTCAACGTGGAGAACCTCCTCCTGTGAGGAGACAGGCGGTGTGAGACACTGGGGTCCTGCCCGCCACGGCTTCCATCCGTGTACCAGTCTCTTCCCTGTCAGCGGAGGCACCACACCAGCAGCCCCCCGGCCGGCTGCAGCACGGGCCCCTCATGCACCAGCTCCTGAGCCAGCTGGAACCGGCTCTGACCCGCCCGGGGCAGTTCCTGACCCCCCAGGCTGAGGCGTGAGCCTACATGCGGCTTCAGGATGAGGCTCAGTGAGGAAACCAGGGTCGGGGACAGCCTGGGATGGCTGGGGCTGTGGGGGCAAGCCAGGATGTCAGCCCGCAGGGCCCGCAGCCGGGCAGGGCAGGGCTGTGGCAAGGCCCCAGGCTGGACTGAAATGGAGCTGCTGGGCCCATGGGCAGGGTTTGTGGGTGGAGGCCCCAGGTGAGGCTGGGCAGGGCTGGCAAGATCTCTTAGTGCACTCAGTGCCCTGAAGTTACGCTCGACACAGATTGTCTTGCTTTTGTAGTTCAGGTTTTAAGTACCAAAACTTAACTCCCTGCTTACCACCAGCTGCTGTTACCTGCATCTCTGGCACATGTCCCAGCCCGCTGACGGGCGCAGGGGAGTGTCCTTCACAAGGCCAGCTGCCCCAGTGGCTTACCATGGCGACTCCCAAAAGTGATTTACCGTCATCTCACCAAAAGCAAATTTGCATTTACAAAAGCCAGGGGAAGCTTGGCAGTGTCTCAGGTACTTACCTTCCAGGAAGAAGCTTCACCCTTCACTGCACTTTCCAATACACGGTTTTTTCTTTGCTAAATGGCTGACACAATGCAATTTGACCACCTTCATGCCTTAAGGGTTGCTCATCTGCTTGTGTACCTGTAGCTTCCATCACTGCCACTGTTTCACTTTGGTGAAACTTTGGTGTTTTACAAATCAGGCGAGTGCTCTAGTCCCTGAACTAAACAGGTAATTTCACTCACGTTTTTCTTCTTTGGGCCTGCGCATTTTCTGTGAAAAATTAAATACCCTCTGGGCCAGAAGGACAGCCTGACTCACGTGGGCTGTGGGAGACCAAGCTACAAGAGCTCACTTCGCAGAACAGATGTTTGAGATAAAGGAAAGGCTGGGTTTCCTTTTCACTCTGTGACCTCTGGCAAGTCCTGTCATCTTGTACTGTTCCACCCTGGGAAATGGGAACAAACCAGCAACTCTGAAACCTGACCCTGGGTAAAAATTTTCAGAAATAAGGAGCAAACCCATGTGGCTTCACTGAGTGAATGCAACTAGAGTAATTTATTGCACCTGGTCCTTTGAGCACAGCAGTCTGGAAACCTGTTCCTAGCTGTCTGCATGCAAAGAGAGCCTAGAGCAATGCTTTACAGCCTATGGTTACTTAAAAGATTTTTCTAAGTATGTTATCGTATTATTATTTTCTTCATTTTATTCCTCTTCTGGATTTGCATGTTAACACAAGGCAACAGAACTGTTGGATAAAATGAAAGCTGTTTTCTGTAGCAAAATCTTAACTGATTAGTATACTTAATTTTATTTAGGTTTTTTTTTGATACAGCTTTTCTCACAGATTATCCTCTGCTATAGTCCTTGTATAGCAGGCCTAGAATAAAGAGAATTTGTCAGGACTTGGGGGTGTCATACACTCCATCTCTAAAAAGCTTATTCAAAACTACAGGGAAGATTTACTGGTTTGCTTCTCTTGGAAGTCCTGTACTTACAACATTAACAGTGTGAAGGGAATTGCTTCTGCTTCTGTTTCCCAGCTTTACTCAGGTGTTTCTTTATCATTGCTAATTTTCCCATTTTGATCCTAGTCTTAAGAAATTGTTTTCATAAACCTAAACTTGTGGAGTTAAGCAGATATTTTTGACTCTCAGATGGTGTTTTGCTTAAAAACAAACAAGGGAGAGAAGCATTCTACTTCTTTGAAAACCTGAAAACAACCTGATGATGACCTGGAGGCTCAGAGCTCTTAGGGCAGTGAAGAAAAAGCAGAGATGTAAGCTTTGTTATTATTAAGCCATCACAAGATGATTTCTGAAGCCTAACATCAATTTTCAACGCTCACAGTTTTAAGTCCTGCTCATGTACTATCCAGGTAAATCACATGTTCTCTCTTGTCTGGTTTGGCTATCAAAGAAAGATCTGTCTGCTCTGTATTGTGTTATTCCTGGTTAGAGCACGTTTACAGGCACTTCTGCATGCATTCCTGAATGCAGGTGTGAAGAGAAGCTCATTCCATGATGGGTATATATTGCTAATTACATTAAAAAGTCTTCACAATGGAGGTGGTCAAACACAGGAATAAGAAAGGGACCCAGATAGGTCATGGTATTTCTATCGTGACTAGACAAGGCCCAGATCACCTTAATATAATTTTAAAGTTACTTAGGCTTTAAGCAGGTTGTGAATCAGGTGACTTTCAGAGTTTTAATTCCTCCTTTAATTATGGTATGATTCTACAATTTGTATGCATTGCCATGGGCCTGTCCAGCTGGGGAATGTTGGCTGATATAATTCCAGATGAATCAAAACATTGCCATAGTTTTACTCATACAATTACACACGTGGGCATACTATCCTGAAATAAGGGTAAAATATTCTGATATTATTGATCTGCCTTGGAAACTATAGTATTATTGTTCAATTTCCCTATGCCCAAGAAAAGAAGGAAGAAGGAAGATTGTATGTGGCAGATATATCTATTCTCAATGAGGCATCACTGCAGGGGTCTAGCAAAAGTGTTTTCCAGCCCTACATTGTTAAGTATGCAAAGGTTGCTTATTTCTGTAGAAGCTTCTACCTTTCTGGGGTCATATATGATTTTAGGATAACAGCAACGTATTTTATCTTTCTGAATCATGTTAATAGCCACTCATTTCCTTACTCTTATCGGTATAATACAAATCAGTGATGCTCAGCAAGAACTGGGTGTCTCAGAAATCACTACCTTGGCTGTCAACAGCTTTGGCATCCCTGTTTCCAAGAACTATTTGCTTCCTAGGTTTGGTGTGCATTTCCCAGGTCACATCCTCCACTCAGGCTCTTTCTTTCAGCAGTGAGAGGCTACATTGCCATGCCTTTCTACCTACTGAACTCTAAAATAACGTATCCAGAGGCTTTCCTCTTGGGTCCATATCCACTGCTTTGGGCACTCTTTCTCAACAGATTATATCATATTTAAAGGTTGAAGATCATGTCTTAATTTAGGTCGTAAAAGCAATTTATATGCATGTGTTCTGTTTCTTAATCAACATTTCACTTTATAGCAGCATGGTAGTTGGTATTCTTCATCTTTTTTCTACATGTGTTTGACTTTGATTATCCATGATTTTAAGATTCAGTGGCAAACAGGGAAGCTTGGAGGTCTTAAATGTGTAAAGTTTGAATTTTGACCATCAGAACCCAAACCGAAGCATTTCAGCTTGATCAAAATACAATTATGACTTCTACAATGTCACACTTTGAGCAGACTCAATCTGATAGAAAATGCTATCCAACTATCTTTGGTTTCTGGAAAAGGAAATCACAGTCATACACACAAAAAAAATAATTTCCTGCGGCCCGCTGTATTTCCCAAACTTCATTCACATAAATTTTTATGTATATATAAGTATGCAAACACACCCAAATGGCATCTAGAGTCCTACGTGCTTTGCTGATAAGGAACCCCGCTTACCTCCGGAGACATAAGCCTTGTTTTCCTGCATAGCTCAAAACTCAAGTACTCTTTTATAAATACAGTTCACTCCAAAGCAAACAGCAGAATGCTGATCACTTACTCTGAACCCGTCAATGACACAAGTGATCTCCATTTCAGTTTAGTTCATCTCCGATGTAGAGCTTGTAGAACGAAGTACAAATAGCAATGCATTTCACAAGCTTCATACCTTGCTGGGGTCTGGAGTGGGTTTAGTTTATGATCTGGGGAAGACTGAGCAATAGGTTAACTTTCCTGTCTCTCTCCATTGGTAAAAGCAGCAGGAGCTGCCAGACTGAGACTTTTTTTAGCTCAACTCAGTCACCTCTCAGTGGGTTTTCCTGTAGACCAGGCAGGGAGGTGTCTGTGATCTAGGTAATGGAGAGCAGTACATAGCTCCAGTAGTCATGGGAAGTGTAGGATTTAGATCAGAAAAGACATATGAATAGATGTTGACAAGTTTCTTCATTTTTAAGTAATTGATAATTGTACATTTCTATATATTTACATAAAAAGAAAATTGTACTAGGAGTTTTTGTGAAGCAACTGTAATAACAAGGTTTAATAGCTTGCAGGAGCCGTTGGATATCCAGGGCGCTCTTGCTGTAAGAAGTGACTGCACCTTAGGACAATACCTTCAGAGGAAGCAGCCTTACGCAGGAGGTAACAGATGGGAGAAGTCACCCTTCCTGAAATGACCAGGAAGAGGTAAGAGGTTTGCAGGATTACTCAGGGCATGAGGAATCGGGTTGGAAGGCAAAGAATGGCACCAATTCATTTGGGATCTGTAGAAAAAAAAACAACCAGGCACAAACAGCTGTTTAAAATGAGGTTCAAGTAAGTGAAAGGCTTGCTAATGTCAGCATGCTGAGGATGGCAGAGAATGCAGTCTTCATCAGCGTCAAAGGAGTGCGCAATGGTGAGCTGAAAATTCAAACAAACTTCAGTATTCATTAAGCCAAGCCTGAGATTTCTAATTTTAGACACAGCTGCATCTGTAATACCAGTTATGTTATAGAGAGTGAGCCAGGAATCCCTTTCATTTACACTAGAATGAACGAGGACCAACACCACCAACTTTTACAGTAGAATATTGGAATCGAAACAGTGCAAGAGTGGAATCAGACCTTTGCAGTAGTCTAAATCCTTTATCTCTGTAGGTAGCTTGATTTTACAAACTCATTGACAGAAATATACAGCACCACTCTGCCTCTGAAAGAAACTACTCTTAGAGAACAGTCTTTGCAAACCACAGCTTTGTTCTGTATCCAAGCCAAAAAATGTAAAATACATCGTGAGTCAGAAGCAGTCAATTAGATTATCACTGAATAAAAAAAACAACCCTATATAAAGAAGGCAGTTAAAGAGATAAATATCAGCAGTTTCCTCCTGCCAGAGATCTGCTCCCAAAATACGTATTCAAAGTTGTCTTTTATATCTCATCTATTATTAAGAGTCAGACTTGGAAAAATTTCTGGGCTTTTATGAACTGAGTTACTAATCTCATGATTGCAAGTGTAGCACCCCAAAATTAAGAAGACAGTAGTTTTACTTATGATGGTCTTTTCCTTATTCAAATATCCATTGGAATGCCAGCAAAAACTCTATTGCACTAACCGGGAGGAATGTTATATTTTTTACCTTGGTATGCTGGAAATGAAATACATTGTGAGTGTATTTCAACTCAAATATGAGAAAGGTCTTAATAGTTACAGTTTTAATAATACATTATCCATATAGCACACATTTGTAAGCACCTAATAAACTCATGAACGTTACCTTGAAAATGCATTTCTTTTAGGTCACAGTGTAAGAGTACTATTTACATGCAGGAATTTTGTCCATAGGCAATTGACAACTGAGAATACTGACTGAATCTTTTTATTTCTGCTATCTTTTTATTTCTGTTAGCTCTGCACTGTTCAAACCGTAAGAAAGAGAATGAAATTTTAATCCAACACCTGCACTCTAATAAGAATGCTACATTCTGTTTTCAGAATTATTACAGATCTCAGACCAGGAAAAAGACAGCTTGAATTTCAAACCTAAGCTTCAGTTTGGAAAGCCAGCAGTTAGAAAAACAATGTCAGCTTGTGCTCAACAGAACACAAGTACACTCTACTCATCAAAGAAACATCCATTTATTTTCTAGCAACAGAGATTTTTTTTGTGTACTTCCTCCTCAGCCTATCAAAGCATGTTACTTAACAGAGCAAAGGTGAGATTAGTTGCACTTCTGTGATATCTAAATTTATCTGAATTATGGATTTATGGGTGCTGATTGTTTGTGTCATAACTCCTTAGTGAAGGTTTACCAGAGCAGTGATTTGGGGGTGGCTCCAACAAGAGTCCAGCATAGATAGATGTCTGAAGAAGCCAGAGATCTGGTAGTGCCTACTCATACATGACATCAGTAAAGGCAGAGTGGAGCCCAGAGGGCACTGGGAGTTCCAGAAACAGTAACAGATATTACATGCTGCAAAAGCTGACTCAGACATTTGTTAGGACAGAGGAAGAACTTAATTATTACCTGAATAGAAACAACAGAGGGATCCTTTTACTCATGCACATTGTATCAATTTAACTAAAATTGATTCAAAAACCCAATGCAGTTAAGATCCCTATCGGCATCTTCTGCAGATTTTATGGGGGAAATCTGTTTGTGTCACCTAAATGCAATTAGTTCCCAGGAGAAGCACCAGTATGCCTTGTCAACAGGCAGCAGGTGAGGAAAATTTCTAATGCTGGCTGCAGGTGGGGCAAAATCTGTTGTCTGGTTTCAAAAATAAACACAGCAGTATAGAGCACTGGGAAGCCAGTCATAGGGCTTAGCTGCCAGGTGTGCATCACTTGCATCCTTGGTTTAAGGCAGAAGTAAAACATAACTTGTTTATAAGATTGCCTGCAAATGCCCTTCCTTGGAAAGAATTTTAGCTCTGTTGTATTAGAAATGAAGAACTGCTGTTCTTCTTCTTCCTCAGGTTGCTGTGCAGTCCAGAACAGTATTTTTATACAAATGGCAGTGTCTCCCAGGCACCTTTCAGAGATACAAAGCATGCAGATGGAGAAGAGAAAGAGTAGGCCTGCAACATGATCCGTTTGACTGTCGGGAATGCAGGATACTGACACGTTCCACTAGAATCAAATGGCAAGTCATTTCCTTGTCATCCTTCCTATATGTAAAAGAGTTTAATATTTGTCCCTCGCTCAAAAGCCCTAATCAGTACTCCAGTTCACATTTCACAGAGTACCTGAGCTGGCATTAAACAGGAGTGACAAAGTGACAGAAGAGGTCACACAGCATGGCTGGAGAGCATGCCATGTTCTATTGACAGGAGCATTCATGGTGCTGCAGTGCCTCGTATTTGCTATAGGTGAGACGGGGTCAAAGACAGTGCATCAAATGGATGGATGGATTTACCAGAGGGTTGCTTTCTTTCCAAGATGGACTCACATCTTCTTGTCAGAATCATACAGAGCAGCATCAGATTCACGAGGAATTCCTAAATTGTCTGCAGAAGGAAAGCATGTGCGTACATGGGGGGTCCCTTGCTACCCGTTACAGTGCTAAGGACAGCTATTGCCCAGATTAACACTTGCTGGACCAGCATCTCAGCAGCCCTGTGGAAAATGCAGTGCACTCAATGCAACTTTTATCTGAAGGTCACTTGTATTTTCCCCCTCACACTGAGCTCTCCTCAACTGAACTGGAAAAGTGTGGTCAATGGTTTTATGCAGGGAATGTGTCTCTTTTTTCTCTAAATCACAGAAATCCTTTTCCCTGTTTACTGATTGGCAAAAATACACACATTTTCCTAGGAAAGGATTTTTATTGGAGGGGATGATCACCAGCCAAGTGAACATCCACCCTCTGTCTTTGGAGGGGCTTGTGTGGGGCATGAGCTTGTGGCAGAATGCAGCCACAGGCCCATTGTCAACACATCAGTTAACATCTAACTTGAAATATGTTTGTGTTTCTGCCGAGCGTCCCTTGATCCTTCCTTATTTCTCTTGTTTCTGTAAGCAGCCTCCTCAGTTACTTGTTAATGGCAAGTGAAAATATTTTGTGCTGAGCAGGGGGAAAGGGAGTTGAAGAAATTCCAGACATAAATTATGAAGCATTAATGACCTTAATAATCAGAATATAATCACAAGGGGAAACTAAGAGGCCACTTTTCCAGAAAGCCCCAGTCCCAGAGACATCCTCCTTTTAGAAAAAAAAAAAAAAGAGCCATGGTCTGGGGTTTCCAGGCAATGCAAGGAAACACTGTACACTTTCTGATACTCCTTTGATTCTCATTGCTCATGAAATCCAGCTGAAGTAGGGAATTTGGCTGCCTTGGAGCCATTTCTTTGCAGACCCCAATGCAAGAAATACTGTAAAAGAACAGAACAGCAAAGGCCCAAGTGGCGGTGGGAATGATCCGCCTGCTTTTTCTTTGCCAGCAACCAACAGAGACTTCATTGCAGCCCAGAAAATGATCCTTTTATTTTTAAGCAGGGGCAATACGGTCGCAATAATATTTCAGCAAGTTTCTGAATTGTGCCTATGACAACATGACTGTTGTGAGTAAATGGAAAGCTTGTTATCTCCTCTGCTGAGTCCTAGTTTCAGAAAGGGAGAAAATTCAGTCAACATGAGAAATCTCACTTCTACTAGCAGTGAAAGCTGGGCAGGAGTTTTAAAATGAAGAAAGCTGTCTTGCTATGCATGTGAGAAAAATCGCTTTAAAATTGCAGACTTTTTTAATATCCAACAGCAGCAACAAAAATTGCCAAAATTAAATCAATTTCTTCAGCAAACAACTAAGGATGTCAAAGCAAGTGACACGGAATATGATCTTTTGGTCCATATGTGCTTTTCTCGAGGTAGATAACCCAGGGAACATAACTGATACACGGTTGGACAGATTTTTATAATCACCTCCACCCTCTGGTCAATATATTCTTCTGTTTCACTGTAGGTCGTCCTCATTTCCTCCTTGCTGAGTACAGCTGGTGGATTACTATGCAAACTGTACCACACAGAAGACTTAACTCTGTCTTCTAGCATGGGGACCCTCTGGCACTTACAATACACTTTAATTTTATTCTGTATTTCCGTGCTGAATACCACAGGGTAAGTAGCACAGTACTGAATGTAGCTTAGCTGTTAATGATAAATATCTTTTCTTCACTTTTTAAATGTGGAATGTTGTATAATTGAACCATGTCATTTTTAAAATCAAGAAATAATTCAATTTTGTTGTTGCCTAATTCTGCACTGGCTGGCTCCTGTCTGTAAGAGAAACCTGAAACGTGGATTTCTAATCGCACTTCTGAAGAGCAGAGATCTTGACAAAATAACCACAGTAGTTATAAACCACTTTTGACTCTGAATATACCTACAGTAACCTTTGCACTAGGACTTGCCTGATGTGTAACAGTTAATTGATAACACTGAATAGAGAACAAGTGGTAACTTGTGACATCTTTCCCTTTCTCATGGAAGAAGAAATACAGGAATGAACAGCGAAGACAATTTTCTTACTTCATCTGTCCTCATATTCTCTTTCCACCTTGGCCTTAGCTCAGTCTGTTTTCCAGTTGCTTGCTGCATTTCATTGATTAATTGATTGTGTGATATTTGCTCCTAGTCTCCCTAGTTTCTCTGAATACTATTGCTTAGATTTTGAGGGGCAGTGGGGACATTCACTGCAATCCGTTCACTTAAGGACAGATTCTCTATACTGTGTCAAGCACAACAAGGATAATTAAGGAGGGGGCACCCCAGAGGTTGGAACTGAACCCTGCCTCCTGAAACTGTGGACCACTGTCAGAGGATGTCTGCCTTGCAGTCCTGGAAATCCCTTCCCTATGCAAAACATCCAAAGAGAGCCATTTATGCTGTGATCTGTGGTGAGATTTTGGTCTTGTGTCAACTCATCTCTGCAGGACTTTGTAGCACCACAAGGACTATGCATTTGTAACTACTTTTGTTCTGCAGCATTTTCAGGGTAAATTAGAAGAGCTGAATGAGATGACAGCTTTGTGCCATGAGAGATTTGCAGGGGTTAAAGGAAATATATAGCCTTCCAACAAATAACAGCGTTACACGGTATACTAGTTTACTGGCATTTACACACTTTGCAACAGTGGGGATGACGATGCCATGAGCAAGTTAATAGCAAGTCTTTGCTATTATCCTGGTATTGTCTGAGCTGAGCTGCATCCATCCATCCCTTCCATAGCTCCCTGTACCTAGGAGAGCTGGTCTTCTTTCAGTTCAGTGGGATAAAGAGCAGAGGATCCTTCCACACTAGATGAAGTGAACATATCCTACCTTTGACTCACTCTCAGAGCTTTATCATGAAGGACTAAGTACATATGGGAAGAGAAAGAATCAGATATGGATGAAACCCTGGATCTATTCAGTTTTTCAGTGAAACACCCAAAGATATATGTTGAGGTCCCAACATTTTTTCTTAAACAATTTTTGAGTTACTAATTCCACAAAGGCTTCACTGTGTTGTTTTTCTTGGCAGGATCAAGCAAAGACCAACTGGTGGCTTGACAACATGGGATCCTGAAACAGGTAACTTCATGTCATTAGTGCTGTTAACATCTGAGGCAGATTTTGAACATACTAGCTCCTCTTCCTTATTTTAATGTGTTGTATTTCAGCTTACCTCACCAGATGTGATTTTAACAACAACTCAAGACCATTTTGTGACTGGACCCAACCTTGCAATGCCAACCATGGAATGTGGATACGAACCAAGCATGACACTCCGACTGGTGGAACGGGTCCTAGTGGAGACTATCCTGATGGAAGTAAGTGCTCGGTTGTGGCATTGTTGATTTCCTTTTGAAGACAGCTTGACTACCTTTATTCTTCTTTCTTTGAAAGAGAAAAGAGATTCATGAAGCCTGTTGAAATGTGTCAGTTTCGTTTCATGCTGACACCTGTCTTCTTTGACTTTTCATGTGTCAGTTCTGAGTAAATTAAACTGGGTTGCCCCGTCATGGGTTGGAAATCTTTATCAGTGCACGGAAGTAGAAGGAAGCTAATTATGTGATACTTAAGGCCTCATAGAGGATGCAGTGATGTGCAACAGATCATTATTCAAGATAGGTCTCATGGCCAAATTACACCGTTATCAGCTAATGGCAATAAATGCGATGATCTCTCTACGCGCACTAGATAATGTTCATGCTGGCAAAGTATTACAAGATCAACTCTGAAATTAAAGAATATTTTTAAAAAGCTTGTCCTCAGCTACATGTGATTGAAAAATTGGGGTCCTACATAGTCATATCATCAAACAAGTGCTTAGTATGTCTCCATCTCTATCTGTTTGAACTGCTATCCTTGCACTAGCAGATCCATTTATGGGGGATGAGTCTGCAGTCATACTGCTTTCTGTAATTATCCCGAGACTGAAAGATCAGCTACTGTCAGACTCCGAAAGTGGATTAGAACAGTATTAGTTGGGATTTTTGCTAAATAATTTTCTGCATTTTTAGTATTTTTAATTTGGATTCACACAAATAATAATTGTATTGTTTTTTGAATTGACGCAGACCATATAGCTTTAAATGTGATTTACATTTTCTTGGCAACTAAAACATATGACTGAATGTTAGATGCTATGTGTGGAGCCATACTTAACCATATAGAAATGGTCATTCATTTCTTTTTGATTCCATTCCATAGCGAGATGGGAGAGACTTGACTTTAACTGCACTGGGGAAATGTAGCTTTGACTTTAGCCCATGGGAAGAAATAACTTCAGCCCTAGTAGAGCAAAATGTGATCTCATATTGAACCAATTCAGACTAAAGCATTTCAATTCCTAAAAGAAATACTGTGAGTTTCTGAATTTTGAAAAGTTTCATTGCTTTTCATAATGTCAAACGTAAATATTTTCATGGATATATCTGCATTGCTTTCTGTCCCTTCCATTTTGAGACAAAACCAAATGCTGATGGGTTGGAATTTTCCTTGTGCTAGGGATTTGCTCATCTTGAGACCAAAATCTTTAGAAAAAAATATATCCTGCAAGAGAAGGTATATAGCAGGTTGCATTATTTTCCTTTGAGGAAACATTAAACTGAACATGGATCAGTGGGGCACTGTGTTTGGAGATGCTGTCTCTTGAAAGAGGCCTACATCTTTATCTGTGATGCCAAAATAACTGTTCATGTGAGATGGGATGTATTTGCTTTGCTCTCCAGCTCACATTCTAGTTTAGATAACTACATGGTGCTAACCATTGCAATGTAAATTCCAAACACCCTCTACTTTGTTTCTTTGCACTGCTAATGATGCCCTTGATTTCTTCTAGAGTTGGGTTGTACTTCAGTTTTAAATGACACCTAACAAGTTACAAAGATTCAACCATATTTTAATTTTTTTCACTCTGCAGAAGGCTATTTCATCTACCAAGAAGCAAGTAATCTGATCCCATTTGACACTAACAGACTTGAGAGCCCAGATACTGTAGTTTCTGAAAAAATATGCATCGACTTCTGGTACTATATGTTTGGGTCAGAAGACATGAATGAGCTGAGAGTGCTTATCCAAGACAGCACAGGGGAGTCTGTGGTGTGGAGTCGGAAGGGAAACCAGAGTTCCTTGTGGAACTATGGTTCCATCACTCATACTTTTCCAACACAGAGAACAATAAAGGTATTATATTTTCAGAATAAATTTCTTTGTACAGTGTCAGCATTTGTTCTCCCCTTGCAGGCTGCAAAAGGTTGTGCATGTAAACTAGAAAATATAATCAAGGTTTGCTTGGTTTATATTTTGTAAATATAATGGCCTCATGCTTTGTGACAATGAACTAAGAGAAGAAACAAACAACCCCCCGAGTTTTACTGGTGCTGTTAGTTAGGGGACAAAATATATTTAGTTTTCTCTCTTTTTCCTTCCTTCCCTCCTTCATTTTATCACAAAGTCAAGGACTTCAGGTGCCTTAATTAAATGCAGGTTTGACTGGTGTAAGTTAAGGTTTGAACTTTAGGATGCTGCCTACATTGGACTCCTGCATAGAGTCTAGACAACTAGTTATCATAAATCATCAGCCAACAAAACAGAGGACAAAGTTTCTTGAAGTCCTTACCTTATTACAGAATATATATTTTAGGCTTCTGAGGGAAGGTAGAAAAACTATTATAGCCTCAGTTTACTTCCTGCCTTTAGAGATAGACCAGAAAGAATATTTTGAAAACATGCTAAGGGAAACAGTCTCATATTTGCCTAAACAACTCTGATGCAGTGATTCATTTTGCATCCTGCCTAGGTCATTTTTGAGGCTGTCCGAGGACTGACAGAGTATGGGGATACAGCACTGGACAATGTGAGAGTAAGGGATGGATCCTGTGGTAAGTCTGTGTTTGCACCTTAGTGTATACTCCTTCCTCATCTTTGTTTAAGCTGTTGACCATTACTCAATTCCATATACAATACAGAAACTCCTCATAACTTTGAACCACAAAAGAGAAATAACAAAAACTTTACAGCTCGCTTCATTTGAATGTTATGTTTTGTTGTAGTTTCTTCCTAAATCTTTCCTCACCACCTCAAACATTCAGAATAAGCTATCCCCTTCTCTGCAAATGTGACAATTTTCACAAGGTCCAGCAAACTTTACCTTCACTTTAAGTCTGAAGTGCATTTCTAAACCCATCCAAGGCTATGCACATTGGTCTTGGATTCCAGATTAAATGCTCTAATCAGCATTTTACAGCAAATCTCAGTTCATACAAGCTCAGCAAATACACAGCACTGCCATATGTCACAAAAAGAAATAGCGGTGAGTCAGTAAAGCTGAGTTGCACTAACAGCTCTGACTATGAATCATCAATTTGAGCTTGATCCCTGACCCTGTAACAAATCAGCCAAGATTGGCACAAGCTGTGGATGACTAGGATCTGGAAGTGAATTACAGTTTCATCCCGTCTTTACTGACAAGCATGCAATACTTACAAAATGGGAATTGAACAAGAAACTTGCTGAAAACCATATAGAAACTATCATTAGGTCCTAATAGGCCTTGCTCTCTGTGAAATACTGCTCATATAATGACAATACAATGTTTCAAATTTACACTAGCCAGGACAAAGATTTCCATTCAGGTCCACACCCTTTGAACATATAATTTTCTTTAAAATTCTCTGAAAAATACTTGGTGCCTTTTTTTTTGAGGTCTAGGGAGAGCCAGTTCTTCATTTTCCCAGGCGTATTAGCACATGATTCAGCCACTGGATGGTGCACTAACGTAACTCCAAGAGACAAGAGGAAAGTGCTCCTCTCTCTCTTCAACTGTATGGCTACTAATATGATGAAAGTTAAGTGAATTATTAGGTCTGGTAAAAGTCAAAGTCCTCCCAACCTTTTTGTTTGTACAAGAATGTTTGATTGAACAGCCATTTCAGTCACACTCATGAAAACTAAATATATGTCCATTTGTCACATGAAAAATTAGCTTCCAAGGCAACTTTAGCAAGCAGTCTTTAGGTTATGATGTTTGATATTCATACTGTCATTTGCAGAACTTCTTCATCTTAGATCTCAAAGGACAATAATCTTAGGAAGAGGTTTTCTTCTGGTTTTTTTTTTGTGGTTTTTTTTTTCCCTCAGCTCTACAACAAAGTTAACTTAAAGCTTGTTGGGAAGTATCTATTGTGGGAATACAGCCATTATCAGGATTCCTGTAATTTTTCACCAATGTTGAAAGAGCAAAAAGAGCAATTCTGGACTAGATATGCAAAAACTGCATTTACACTGGAGTAGGGAGCTGAATGTGAAGAAATGGGCATATAAGAAACAGGTGTACAAGAAACCAGTGCATGCAAAGGAGCTGATCCCATTTTGCAGGCAGGTTATTACAAAATATCTTCAGCTTTGAAGTTAGAGCTCATTAAGTGAACGGGATCATTTTGTGCAGAGATTTATCAGTATAGTAGTGTATACTAGACTTCAAGTTATGTGAAATCTGTTGGCTTCTTCTAAATTATAATCATAAGTATCTTGCAAAACCCCCACATCCGGCTGAGTTTGAATCACATGGTTAATGCAAAAGCAGTGCCATCATAGTATGTAGTTACTGCATCATTATTCAAAATCTCTAACTTGTCCTTGTATGACTTGTTTTCTATATTACAGCTTACTCCTTATAAATAATGTTAGCAGTGTCAGTAATATGGAAGACCAACTGCCTTACTTGTGGATTCATTTAGGTGATTATATCTAGCGGGGTTCTGCAGGGATCACTTAGGGCCAGTGCTCTTTAATGTCTTCATAAATTACTTGGATGCAGGACTGGAAGGATTACTATCTTTGCCGATGACACAAAACTGGGAGGAGCTGTTGACACTCCTGAGGGCAGAGAGGCCCTGCAGAAAGAACTAGACAAATTAGAGAGCTGGGAGATCACCAACTGTATGAAGTTTAACATGGGCAAGTGCTGGATTTTGCACCTGGGTCATGGCAACCCTGGATGTACATACAGACTGGGGAATGAGAGGCTGGAGAGCAGCCCCGCGGAGAGGGATCTGGGGGTTCTGGTCGATGACAAGTTGAACATGAGCCAACAGTGTGCCCTGGCAGCCAAGAGGGCCAACCGTGTCCTGGGGTGCATCAAGCCAGTGCTTGTCCCGCTCTACTCTGCACTGGTGCGGCCTCATCTTGAGTACTGTGTGCAGTTTTGGGCGCCACAGTACAAAAAGGATACAAAGCTACTAGAGAGTGTCCAGAGGAGAGCCACAAAGATGGTGACTGATTTAGAGGGGAAGCCGTATGAGGAGCAGCTGAAATCACTTGGTCTGTTCAGCCTGGAGAAGAGGAGATTGAGGGGAGACCTCATTGCGGTCTACAGCTTCCTCACGAGAGAAGGAGGAGGGGCAGGCACTGATCTCTTCTCCCTGGCGACCAATGATAGAACCCGAGGGAACAGCAGGAAGAGGGGAGGTTTAGGTTGGATATTAGGAAAAGGCTCTTCACCCAGGGGGTGTGGAGCACTGGAACACGCTCCCCTGGGACGTAGTCATGGCACCAAGCCTGACAACATTCAAGAAGCATTTGGACAACACCCTCAGACATATGGTGTGAATTTTGGGGTTGTCCTATGCAGGGACAGGAGTTGGACTCAATGATCCTTGTGGGTCCCTTCCAACTCAGGACATTCTATGATTCTATGATATACCTATACTGCATCTATAAGTAGTTTGGAAAGCATTGTTCTCCATGAACCAATTCATCACTTGATTATCGCCTTGTACACTGACTGTTATTGCACACTCAGTGCATGGTAGAGGGCTCACAAGGGTGCAATAGGAGAGTACCTGGATGAGGAGAGTTGTTCTTTGTTCTGCAAAGGGGCAGGAGTGAATGCATGCATGCTCTGAAGGTTTTAGTCAGTCTGTTGTACTTCCAAAGATTCAGATCCATCACTCATCTGCATGTCACCAGGTGAATGAACATGACATCAAGAGAATACTCACCCTGGTGTTGCTAGCTCACACATACAAGTACACCAAGAGGACCGCTTCTTTTAGAAGATATCTTTGTGATGGATAAAGAATAGGTGGAGAAGATGCTAATATTTGTTAGCAAGCAGAAGCAGGCAGGAGGAAAGACTTCACAACACGACTCTGTTGTGTCTGTCAGTAGAAGGCTCTTACAGCTGTCACATTCCTAAGAAATAAATATAATTTTGAAGAAACAACAAAACTCTCTGATTAGAAACGACCAGTGCCCTAAGAGTTATTTGTTTCTGCTATATGGCGTCCGCTGGCAGGCTACTCACTCCCAGACCTGCCAATATGTGCAGACAGTATGACCTTCATACACCACCAGTATGTTGGTGTATAAGTAGTGTTCACCCTGTAATGTTATAACTTATTATATTGCCTTGTCTTTTCTACTAACAGAAGCTGTCCCTAACCCTGTACCACCAACAACTACAACAGATTCTTCACCACCTCCATTGACACATAATTTTAGCCAATCACATATGCTAGTCAATGGGTTGTAGAAGGGCACCTACAATTTTTACTACCAGTGCTACTTATTTGCTTCATGTCATTTCTTTGGGTATCTCTCTATGGCATTGCCTTATGCCATATAAATCTGCCTTTCCGTTTCGGTTCTTTCATATGTAATTTATAAAATGGGGAAGATTGTGATTTCAAGTAGGTACAAGGCTCGGCCCGGGGAAGGGCAGCTTGAGGAACATTGCGCGTCTTGTGGCAGTCAATGTGGCTTCTGTCTTGAACAAGAGCCGGTCAAGGAGGACTGATTTGCTTCTACCATTGTCTCTTTAGTAGGCGATGTGACTCCGCCACCACCAGCCACCACCACCGCCACCACCACACCTTCAACAGGGCATCCCACGCTACCACCCGCGCCAGACTCAGGTGAGTAGAGTAGACCCGTCATGGGGCCACCGTCCTTTGTGCAGGGCCTGCCGGGCAGCAGAGGCGGCAGGAGGTGCTTAACTGAATGTTTCCTCTGGTCTTTCCACTGTGAGTAGGGACCTGCGTGGTGGAGGGAGACCCTCACTACCACACGTTCGACAAGCAGCTCCACCACTTCATGGGCACCTGCACCTACACCCTCTCCAAGCTGTGCGAGAGCAACAGCTCGCTGCCCTACTTCAACGTGGAAGCGGCCAATGAGCACAGGGGAAGCAACACTCGCGTGTCCTATGTCCGATATGTGGATGTCGACGTGGCTGGCCAGCGGATAAGGCTGGGGAAGGGTGGAGCAGTGACGGTAAGCGCAAGGAGGAGAGGCGGTGGGGCTGTGCGAGAGGAGAGAGCTGCGCCAAATGGGTTGCTCCAACCCTATCTCGGTTTCTGTCCTTGCAGGTCAACGGAGTGGCAGAGCTCCTGCCCTGCACCCCATCCGTGGGCGTGCAGGTCTCATCCAGCGGGTTCTACACTGTGGTCACGACAGACTTTGGCTTGAGAGTGAAGTTTGATGGGAAGCATCGGGTGGAGGTGATGCTTCCGAGCACCTTTGGGCAGAAGGTTTGTGGCATGTGTGGGAACTACAACGGGATGGCAGCAGATGACTTCCTGAACCCGGAAGGGGTGATGGAGCCAGACTCCACCAGCCTGGGCAACAGCTGGCAGGTGTCCAACGACAGCAGGTGCGTGTGGCCCCCC
This sequence comes from Platalea leucorodia, assembly GCF_965183815.1. Lineage (NCBI taxonomy): Eukaryota > Metazoa > Chordata > Aves > Pelecaniformes > Threskiornithidae > Platalea > Platalea leucorodia. The sequence continues at coordinate 14,650,921 of NC_138830.1, forward strand.
AGCAGGTCTGGGGACGTGTCGGGCAAGGGGAGGGGGAGGCACCAGGAGAAGCCCACGGATGACCCAGGGGCCCTTCTGCCTGTCCTTCCACAGCTGCGCAGCCGGACCGCTCCCCACCCCAGCCTGCAGTGAGACGGACAAGCAAGTCATTGCCAGCAGCCGCTTCTGCGGGCTCCTCACTGACGCCAGCGGCCCGTTTCAGATGTGCCACGCTGTGGTGAGCCCCAGCGACTACTTTAACACCTGCCTTTATGACCTGTGTGAGCTGGGGCTGGATCGCGAGGCCCTGTGCAAGAGCTTGCAGTCCTACGCGGACGCCTGCCAGTCGCTTGGTGTCAAGATACCTGTGTGGAGGAACGCAACCTTCTGCCGTAAGTCCACACGCGGTGCCGCGGATCGTTCCTCTCAGGAAAACACAGAACAGGAATGAAAGAGTGGGGTGGGGAATAAGAAATAATTTTATTAGGTGCGGTGGGGATTTACAGGCAGTTGTCAGTATTAGAGGCACCATTTTCTGTTTCATTTGATCAGGTATGACTTAGAATACTCACGGAGCCAAGCAGACCACAGAGAAAACACAGACTCTTAATTTTTCAGAGGGGAAAATACAGAGCAAAGCAGTGTTATGTTCCCCAAGTAACGGCCATGTCTTCTGTCTCGGCAGCCATCACCTGTCCAGCCAACAGTCACTATGAGCCCTGTGCTCCAGCCTGCCCTGCCACCTGTGTTGACCCGATGGCTCCTGCTACCTGCAGCCTGCCGTGCGTGGAGGGCTGTGTGTGCGACAGCGGGTACCTGCTCTACAACGACCGATGCGTGCCCAGCCAGCAGTGCGGGTGCTGGCACAACGGGCAGCACTACCCCGTGGGCTCGGAGTTCTGGACGGACAACACCTGCTCCTCAAAGTGCAGGTGTCCCGCGCAGGGAAGCAAAGTCCAGTGCGCCAGTGCCTCGTGCCCTGCGGGCCAGTACTGCGGGGTGCAGGATGGGAAACCCGAGTGCCTCGAACAATCCTACGGCATCTGCCACGTCCACGGTGACCCTCACTACACCACCTTTGACAAGGTGACGCACCACTTCATGGGCACCTGCACCTACACCCTGGCCAAAGTGTGCTCCAACACCACCTCCCTGCCCTACTTCAATGTTGAGGCCAAGAACGAGCATCGTGGGAACACCAGAGTGTCGTATGTGCGTGAAGTCCTGGTTGAGGTGTACGGAGAGCGCATTGTCATTGTCAAGAAGGAGAAGAGACAAGTGCTGGTAGGCAGCGGGGCTGGCAGGAGCGTGGCGCAGCTGCAAGGCGGGGCTGGCTTTTCTTGGCAGGGCCTGGGCTGTACCAGACACCTCCATTGCCCCAAGCCCGGGTGGGTTCCCTTGCAGCCACTAGGTTGCTTTGTTTTCCCTTTCCGGAGGGGTTGGAGGCGGGAGAGGCAAACGGGGAACGTGGCCCGTGTTGAACAGAGGCCCCTGCAGAGTGCAGAACACAGGCACGGGGCCTGCAAGCCACAGGGGCGTCTGGGTGTGAGGGCATCATGGGCGCCGGTTTGCCGGGCCCGGCCTGGCAGCTGATTTCCCTGGGGCAGGAGACCCCAGGGAGGCCAGGGACAAGTCCCGGGCCCATTGCGGTGTGTCTGCCCTAGGTGAACAATCTGCGCAAGACCTTGCCGGTGAGCGCAGCGGGAGGTGCCGTCACGGTGAGCAGGAGCGGCCGCTACATCGTCCTGGAGACAGACTTCAACCTCAGAGTGTCCTACGACACTGACCACTCGGTGGAGGTGAAGGTGCCCACCACCTACTTCAACCTGACCTGTGGCATGTGCGGGAACTTCAACAGCCGGAGAGAGGACGATTACATGATGCCCAACGGGCAGCAAGCCGCGGACTCCAATGAGCTGGGGGAGAGCTGGCAGGTCCCAGACGACGACCCCTCTTGCGGTGTCCCCTCCCCCCCCGGACCCTGCGGTGCAGAAGAGGAGAAGCTCTACCGATCGGACCAGTTCTGTGGCATGCTGACTGCCAGGCCTGGCTCTTTTGAGAGGTGCCACGCCGTGATCAACCCCCAGAGCTACTTTGAGACCTGCTTCTATGACCTTTGTGCCCTGAATGGTGGCCAGGAGGTCCTGTGTGCTGCTCTGGAGGCCTACGCTGACGCATGCCAGGCAGCCGGCGTGAGTCTTCTTCCCTGGAGGAATGCCACCTTCTGCCGTGAGTACCTGCCTTGCAGTTGCCAGAAGGGGAATGTGCCGCTCCCCGTGCCCAGAACCGCTGGCCAAAGCAAGTCTTTGGTCGTCCCCTTCCCAGGAGGTCGTCCTTCCTTGAAGGCTTGCTGGTCCTAATTGTCCCCTTCCCATTGCAGCCCTGCCGTGCCCCGCCAACAGCTACTATGACCCTTGCATGACCGGCTGTCCTGCCACCTGCGTTGACCGACAAGCCCCGCAGAACTGCTCCAAGCCCTGCGTGGAGGGCTGTGCGTGTACCTCTGGCTTCCTCCTCAGCGGAGACACCTGTGTGCCCGAGGCCCGCTGCGGCTGCCTCTTTGAGGGCAACTACTACAGCGTGAGTGAAAAGCCTGCCCTGGCTTGCCCCCCTCCCAGGGCACTCCCTTGCCTCTACTTTCCTGCCTGACGCGCTGACGCTCGGTGTTCCTCTGCCCGCAGGAAGGCGAGTACTCCGTGAACGAGAACTGCACTCGCAAGTGCTGGTGTGAAGCCAACGGCCAGATGGCTTGCTCTGAGTTGTCCTGTGGTGAGGACGAGGTCTGCAAGATCCAGAACGGCCAGAGGGACTGTTACCCAGCCAGCACTGCTCTCTGCCACATCTACGGCGACCCGCATTACAGCACCTTCGATGGGAAGCTTCACCACTTCCAGGGCTCCTGCAACTACACGGTGGTGACGGGCTGTGACAACTCCTCCGTTGGGTTCAGTGTCACCACCCGCAACGAACATCGCGGCAGCCAGAAGTGGACAGCTCTGAACTCTGTGGCACTGTCCGTGGAAGGCCTCCACATTGCACTGCGCAAGAACAAGGCGGTCTACGTAAGCCCCTCATTTTTACACCTGGAAACAACACATGCCCTAGGCACCATTAAGTACCACTCTGTCCCCAGGAAGAGCTTGATATTCCCTGAGCCTGGAGCACGGCGAGGCTCTGAGCGGGGCAGATAGGGCTGCTCGCGCAGCAACAGATTCTCGGCTAGTTTTCCTGACCTTTCGGTGTGCCGTAGGTAGAGTCGCCGCCGTTCTTGTAGGCCTGGACAGGGTTTCCCATGCCATCAGTGCTCCTGACTCACTGGGCCCTGGCGCCATCGCAGTGAAGAACAGCGACCTCTCAGCGGAGGGCATCTCTTTATGCTTCTGTCTCCCTCTCTCCCCCTCATCCAGATCAACGGTGCTCTGGCCTCCCTGCCTGCTTCTCCTGCCCCCGGTGTGACCATTTCCCTGAGCGGCTCCTACGTGCGGGTCTCTACCAAGCTGGGCCTGCAGCTGCAGTTCAATGGGGACCATGAGCTCCTAGTGCAGGTGTCTGAGAAGCACAAGGGCAAGCTGTGTGGGCTGTGCGGGGCGTACACTGGGAGCCAGCAGGACGACTTCATGCGCCCCGACGGGGTTGTCGTGCCCAACTTCAATGACTTTGGAGACAGCTGGATGGTGCCGGATGAGGAGTGGGCGTGAGTCCTTGTTCCGTCGCGTAGATGACGGACAAAAGGGAGCGTGGGGGAGGGGAGCTGTGAGGGGCGCAAGGGGGGAGGGGCGGTAACGGCAGGCATGGGGCAAGGGAGAGGAGGCAGGCAGCTGTGGGAACGCGTGTGCGAGCACACAGAGGCTCCACGGCAGTAGGCGTATCGTCCTTGCGCCTCACAACCCTGCTTCACCCACCAGCGGGATGTCCTGTCTGCAACTGGGTGCCAGACGTGCGGCCGTTCCCCTTTCCCCTCAAGGCTGGCTTGCTTGTGCCAGCGTCCAGGCCCCCCCGCCGCGGTCAGGGTGCACGGTGCTCTCTCCCCCTAGGCGCTCTGCTCTGGGGTCCTCGGTGACCTCTGTGCAGGGCCCCGCTGTCCCACTCCAGACGCTGCATCTCACTGTTCCTGACCCCAGAGAGAGCGGGCCGCGGCCTTGGCGTGATGCTTTTCCCAAGCTGTTGCGATCGCGACTGCCTCGGCCATTTGTTTCTGTCCACCTGATGCCACGGAGGGGAATGGTGACTGTGGGCCACGTTGCCCACCCTTGCGGGTGACAGCCGTGGGTGCCTCGTCTTAGCGAGGGATCTGGACTCCAGAGGCTGAGGTTTTGGCTGGGGAGGAGGTCAGGAAACAGCGTGGCTGGGGTCCACAGGCTGCCGTGAGCTCAGGGCTGTCTGTCTGCTTTGCAGGTGTCACCCAGGCCCCATCCCGCCTGCCTCCTGCTCCCCTTCCGAGGAGGAGGCAGCTAACAAGCAGTGTGCAATCCTCACGCAACTCGGTGGCCCGTTCCAGCCATGCCATGCAGTTCTGCCGCCCAAGACGTACTTTGAGAGCTGTGTCTATGACCAGTGTGCCACGGGTGGCAGCGCGGAGCACCTCTGCAATGACCTGGGGGCCTATGCCGCAGCCTGTGCTGAGGCAGGCGTTGCTCTGGGAGACTGGAGTGCTGGCACTGTCTGTGGTAGGTGTTCTGTTGATCTCCTTTGTGGCCCACATTCAAGGAATGGGGCAGCTGTGGTGCAGGTTTCTCCGCGTGTCACCCAGCCGCTCTGGTGGGCCACCAGCCCTTGGGTGAAGAGACTCTTTGTGACAGGGATACCGTGGAATGACGCTCTGTGATTCCTGCCCAGGGCCTCTCTGGTCGCAGCGTTGGGTGCTTGGGAAGGGTGGGCCAGCTGCCTGCAACAAATCTCCCATGTCGGTGCAGAGCTCCTCTAACTCTCTCTTGTGCTAGGTCCATCGACACCCAAACCCACCATCCCCTTGCCAAGCACTACAACACAGCCTCCACGCACGCCGTCAACACCAAGACCCACACCGACCTCAGGTACTGCCGTGTTCCATTCCCATCTTCTACTGCTTGTTGAAACTGTTCATTTCACTTCCTCCAAGGCCCACCACCCCGGTATGGAGTGTCTGTAGCGAAGGGGCTGCGCGTCTCTTTCTATCCTCCAGCTATGCTGGTGGATGAGCACTTGAGCGCTGGAATTTTTGCTGAGGAGACACTGGGCAATCCCTGCCCTGCGCCCGTCTGGTCGCGGTGTTGGGTGACATCAACCTATTATCTAGGTCGACTAGTCAACACAGGGGTAAGGCTAGAGGCAAGAAATTGCTTCTTCTAGAAGTACCAGAGGTGATTACCAAAGCCAGCGGAATTGGCCGCCTAAGTGTGAGGCTATGACATGAAAAGGCATTCTATAACCTCCTTCCAATTCCGAGACAGTACTTCTCATCCCAGTTTTTAAGCAGTAAAAGGACATGTCAGACCATTCTCATTACGATGTCTAGATTTCCACCTAAGCAGGACTTTTAGAGCCAGCTGAACGCTACTGTGCCAGCTTTGAGCAATTTGCAATGACCAAGGATTATGATTGTGGCACCGTGTAAAAATACAGGATATTAGTGCATTATGGTGACTATTGAGGAAGGGACTTGTAAAAAACCACACATTCTCAGGAACTTAAAATTTCATATTTTATAGTCAATTTTTCAGTCCTGGTCACTTCTACTCATTCCATTATAATATCTTCATATTTTTCATGAACACGCGTGCATGAGACCTAGAAGGGCATTGTCAGAACAGAGAGAAGATTCCAAACCTCATTGTGGAAACTGTTTTTCTTTCTGTACCGTATGCAGCTGCACCAATAGCCTGCAATATGTCCTGCACATTTGATGTTGACTTCTGTGAATGGGAACAGGAAACCAGTGACAACTTTGATTGGATAAGGCACAAGGGGCCGACACCCACACCAAATACCGGCCCTTCCCACGACCACACGACCGGAGGTAGGAACAGCAAAGAATACCTGGCTGTGCTTCTCTTGGAAGAGGGCAAGGACCCTCTTTTAACAGCAAAGCCAGGCCACGTGTTTCCTAAGCTCAGTCCAGAGCCTTCTGCAGCAGTCAGGAATCTGTTGTGGGGTGGATGAACGGTGCAGGACATTGATAAGCATGTGACCTGTTAGCATAAGTTCCTGTAAAGAGCCTTCAGCAAAGGCATATCCAGGCTGAGACTGGATCGCTGTGGCACTCAGCATTTCCTTTAGGAGGCTTTCCTTTCCCTAAGTAGGAGACCAGTGTAATCTGATGGAAATCCATTGGGGGACTGAAAGTTTAATGAAGGTTCTGGGTGAAGAAATGTTGTACTGTAGACGATCTGCAAATGAAGTGACTTGCCTTGTTGTGGCCCATTCATGCGAAAAATTGACACTCTGCTGTTTCCAGATGGCTATTATATCTACCTGCAAGGAAGTAAGCAACAGCCAAGTGATGTAGCCCGCTTGGTCAGTCCCGTGTGCAGTTTGGAAGGACCGCACTGCTTCCACTTCTGGTATCACATGTACGGAGTGGCTGAAGCAATGGCGCTGCGCGTGTATGCAGTCCACAATGAAACATCAACACTGGAATGGAAAGATGCTGGAAGCAAAGGGGACAAATGGAACTTGGGAGAGGTCACGGTGAACAGCACAGGAAACGTGCGGGTAAGGGCGCAGGCTCTCACTGCCGTCTGAGATGAACTGTGCTTTCTAAAGGAATTTCACACATGCGGCCGGAGCTAATGCTGGGAACCATCCCTTCCGTAGATTGTCCTGGAGGGCATGATAGGTGAAGATTTCCGGAGCGACGTAGCATTGGATGATCTGTCCATCGAAAAGGGACCCTGCACAGGTACAAGGCTCGGCCTGGGGAAGGGCAGCTTGAGGAACATTACGCGTCTTGTGGCAGTCAATGTGGCTTCTGTCTTGAACAAGAGCCGGTCAAGGAGGACTGATTTGCTTCTACCATTGTCTCTTTAGTAGGCGATGTGACTCCGCCACCACCAGCCACCACCACCGCCACCACCACACCTTCAACAGGGCATCCCACGCTACCACCCGCGCCAGACTCAGGTGAGTAGAGTAGACCCGTCATGGGGCCACCGTCCTTTGTGCAGGGCCTGCCGGGCAGCAGAGGCGGCAGGAGGTGCTTAACTGAATGTTTCCTCTGGTCTTTCCACTGTGAGTAGGGACCTGCGTGGTGGAGGGAGACCCTCACTACCACACGTTCGACAAGCAGCTCCACCACTTCATGGGCACCTGCACCTACACCCTCTCCAAGCTGTGCGAGAGCAACAGCTCGCTGCCCTACTTCAACGTGGAAGCGGCCAATGAGCACAGGGGAAGCAACACTCGCGTGTCCTATGTCCGATATGTGGATGTCGACGTGGCTGGCCAGCGGATAAGGCTGGGGAAGGGTGGAGCAGTGACGGTAAGCGCAAGGAGGAGAGGCGGTGGGGCTGTGCGAGAGGAGAGAGCTGCGCCAAATGGGTTGCTCCAACCCTATCTCGGTTTCTGTCCTTGCAGGTCAACGGAGTGGCAGAGCTCCTGCCCTGCACCCCATCCGTGGGCGTGCAGGTCTCATCCAGCGGGTTCTACACTGTGGTCACGACAGACTTTGGCTTGAGAGTGAAGTTTGATGGGAAGCATCGGGTGGAGGTGATGCTTCCGAGCACCTTTGGGCAGAAGGTTTGTGGCATGTGTGGGAACTACAACGGGATGGCAGCAGATGACTTCCTGAACCCGGAAGGGGTGATGGAGCCAGACTCCACCAGCCTGGGCAACAGCTGGCAGGTGTCCAACGACAGCAGGTGCGTGTGGCCCCCCAGCAGGTCTGGGGACGTGTCGGGCAAGGGGAGGGGGAGGCACCAGGAGAAGCCCACGGATGACCCAGGGGCCCTTCTGCCTGTCCTTCCACAGCTGCGCAGCCGGACCGCTCCCCACCCCAGCCTGCAGTGAGACGGACAAGCAAGTCATTGCCAGCAGCCGCTTCTGCGGGCTCCTCACTGACGCCAGCGGCCCGTTTCAGATGTGCCACGCTGTGGTGAGCCCCAGCGACTACTTTAACACCTGCCTTTACGACCTGTGTGAGCTGGGGCTGGATCGCGAGGCCCTGTGCAAGAGCTTGCAGTCCTACGCGGACGCCTGCCAGTCGCTTGGTGTCAAGATACCTGTGTGGAGGAACGCAACCTTCTGCCGTAAGTCCACACGCGGTGCCGCGGATCGTTCCTCTCAGGAAAACACAGAACAGGAATGAAAGAGTGGGGTGGGGAATAAGAAATAATTTTATTAGGTGCGGTGGGGATTTACAGGCAGTTGTCAGTATTAGAGGCACCATTTTCTGTTTCATTTGATCAGGTATGACTTAGAATACTCACGGAGCCAAGCAGACCACAGAGAAAACACAGACTCTTAATTTTTCAGAGGGGAAAATACAGAGCAAAGCAGTGTTATGTTCCCCAAGTAACGGCCATGTCTTCTGTCTCGGCAGCCATCACCTGTCCAGCCAACAGTCACTATGAGCCCTGTGCTCCAGCCTGCCCTGCCACCTGTGTTGACCCGATGGCTCCTGCTACCTGCAGCCTGCCGTGCGTGGAGGGCTGTGTGTGCGACAGCGGGTACCTGCTCTACAACGACCGATGCGTGCCCAGCCAGCAGTGCGGGTGCTGGCACAACGGGCAGCACTACCCCGTGGGCTCGGAGTTCTGGACGGACAACACCTGCTCCTCAAAGTGCAGGTGTCCCGCGCAGGGAAGCAAAGTCCAGTGCGCCAGTGCCTCGTGCCCTGCGGGCCAGTACTGCGGGGTGCAGGATGGGAAACCCGAGTGCCTCGAACAATCCTACGGCATCTGCCACGTCCACGGTGACCCTCACTACACCACCTTTGACAAGGTGACGCACCACTTCATGGGCACCTGCACCTACACCCTGGCCAAAGTGTGCTCCAACACCACCTCCCTGCCCTACTTCAATGTTGAGGCCAAGAACGAGCATCGTGGGAACACCAGAGTGTCGTATGTGCGTGAAGTCCTGGTTGAGGTGTACGGAGAGCGCATTGTCATTGTCAAGAAGGAGAAGAGACAAGTGCTGGTAGGCAGCGGGGCTGGCAGGAGCGTGGCGCAGCTGCAAGGCGGGGCTGGCTTTTCTTGGCAGGGCCTGGGCTGTACCAGACACCTCCATTGCCCCAAGCCCGGGTGGGTTCCCTTGCAGCCACTAGGTTGCTTTGTTTTCCCTTTCCGGAGGGGTTGGAGGCGGGAGAGGCAAACGGGGAACGTGGCCCGTGTTGAACAGAGGCCCCTGCAGAGTGCAGAACACAGGCACGGGGCCTGCAAGCCACAGGGGCGTCTGGGTGTGAGGGCATCATGGGCGCCGGTTTGCCGGGCCCGGCCTGGCAGCTGATTTCCCTGGGGCAGGAGACCCCAGGGAGGCCAGGGACAAGTCCCGGGCCCATTGCGGTGTGTCTGCCCTAGGTGAACAATCTGCGCAAGACCTTGCCGGTGAGCGCAGCGGGAGGTGCCGTCACGGTGAGCAGGAGCGGCCGCTACATCGTCCTGGAGACAGACTTCAACCTCAGAGTGTCCTACGACACTGACCACTCGGTGGAGGTGAAGGTGCCCACCACCTACTTCAACCTGACCTGTGGCATGTGCGGGAACTTCAACAGCCGGAGAGAGGACGATTACATGATGCCCAACGGGCAGCAAGCCGCGGACTCCAATGAGCTGGGGGAGAGCTGGCAGGTCCCAGACGACGACCCCTCTTGCGGTGTCCCCTCCCCCCCCGGACCCTGCGGTGCAGAAGAGGAGAAGCTCTACCGATCGGACCAGTTCTGTGGCATGCTGACTGCCAGGCCTGGCTCTTTTGAGAGGTGCCACGCCGTGATCAACCCCCAGAGCTACTTTGAGACCTGCTTCTATGACCTTTGTGCCCTGAATGGTGGCCAGGAGGTCCTGTGTGCTGCTCTGGAGGCCTACGCTGACGCATGCCAGGCAGCCGGCGTGAGTCTTCTTCCCTGGAGGAATGCCACCTTCTGCCGTGAGTACCTGCCTTGCAGTTGCCAGAAGGGGAATGTGCCGCTCCCCGTGCCCAGAACCGCTGGCCAAAGCAAGTCTTTGGTCGTCCCCTTCCCAGGAGGTCGTCCTTCCTTGAAGGCTTGCTGGTCCTAATTGTCCCCTTCCCATTGCAGCCCTGCCGTGCCCCGCCAACAGCTACTATGACCCTTGCATGACCGGCTGTCCTGCCACCTGCGTTGACCGACAAGCCCCGCAGAACTGCTCCAAGCCCTGCGTGGAGGGCTGTGCGTGTACCTCTGGCTTCCTCCTCAGCGGAGACACCTGTGTGCCCGAGGCCCGCTGCGGCTGCCTCTTTGAGGGCAACTACTACAGCGTGAGTGAAAAGCCTGCCCTGGCTTGCCCCCCTCCCAGGGCACTCCCTTGCCTCTACTTTCCTGCCTGACGCGCTGACGCTCGGTGTTCCTCTGCCCGCAGGAAGGCGAGTACTCCGTGAACGAGAACTGCACTCGCAAGTGCTGGTGTGAAGCCAACGGCCAGATGGCTTGCTCTGAGTTGTCCTGTGGTGAGGACGAGGTCTGCAAGATCCAGAACGGCCAGAGGGACTGTTACCCAGCCAGCACTGCTCTCTGCCACATCTACGGCGACCCGCATTACAGCACCTTCGATGGGAAGCTTCACCACTTCCAGGGCTCCTGCAACTACACGGTGGTGACGGGCTGTGACAACTCCTCCGTTGGGTTCAGTGTCACCACCCGCAACGAACATCGCGGCAGCCAGAAGTGGACAGCTCTGAACTCTGTGGCACTGTCCGTGGAAGGCCTCCACATTGCACTGCGCAAGAACAAGGCGGTCTACGTAAGCCCCTCATTTTTACACCTGGAAACAACACATGCCCTAGGCACCATTAAGTACCACTCTGTCCCCAGGAAGAGCTTGATATTCCCTGAGCCTGGAGCACGGCGAGGCTCTGAGCGGGGCAGATAGGGCTGCTCGCGCAGCAACAGATTCTCGGCTAGTTTTCCTGACCTTTCGGTGTGCCGTAGGTAGAGTCGCCGCCGTTCTTGTAGGCCTGGACAGGGTTTCCCATGCCATCAGTGCTCCTGACTCACTGGGCCCTGGCGCCATCGCAGTGAAGAACAGCGACCTCTCAGCGGAGGGCATCTCTTTATGCTTCTGTCTCCCTCTCTCCCCCTCATCCAGATCAACGGTGCTCTGGCCTCCCTGCCTGCTTCTCCTGCCCCCGGTGTGACCATTTCCCTGAGCGGCTCCTACGTGCGGGTCTCTACCAAGCTGGGCCTGCAGCTGCAGTTCAATGGGGACCATGAGCTCCTAGTGCAGGTGTCTGAGAAGCACAAGGGCAAGCTGTGTGGGCTGTGCGGGGCGTACACTGGGAGCCAGCAGGACGACTTCATGCGCCCCGACGGGGTTGTCGTGCCCAACTTCAATGACTTTGGAGACAGCTGGATGGTGCCGGATGAGGAGTGGGCGTGAGTCCTTGTTCCGTCGCGTAGATGACGGACAAAAGGGAGCGTGGGGGAGGGGAGCTGTGAGGGGCGCAAGGGGGGAGGGGCGGTAACGGCAGGCATGGGGCAAGGGAGAGGAGGCAGGCAGCTGTGGGAACGCGTGTGCGAGCACACAGAGGCTCCACGGCAGTAGGCGTATCGTCCTTGCGCCTCACAACCCTGCTTCACCCACCAGCGGGATGTCCTGTCTGCAACTGGGTGCCAGACGTGCGGCCGTTCCCCTTTCCCCTCAAGGCTGGCTTGCTTGTGCCAGCGTCCAGGCCCCCCCGCCGCGGTCAGGGTGCACGGTGCTCTCTCCCCCTAGGCGCTCTGCTCTGGGGTCCTCGGTGACCTCTGTGCAGGGCCCCGCTGTCCCACTCCAGACGCTGCATCTCACTGTTCCTGACCCCAGAGAGAGCGGGCCGCGGCCTTGGCGTGATGCTTTTCCCAAGCTGTTGCGATCGCGACTGCCTCGGCCATTTGTTTCTGTCCACCTGATGCCACGGAGGGGAATGGTGACTGTGGGCCACGTTGCCCACCCTTGCGGGTGACAGCCGTGGGTGCCTCGTCTTAGCGAGGGATCTGGACTCCAGAGGCTGAGGTTTTGGCTGGGGAGGAGGTCAGGAAACAGCGTGGCTGGGGTCCACAGGCTGCCGTGAGCTCAGGGCTGTCTGTCTGCTTTGCAGGTGTCACCCAGGCCCCATCCCGCCTGCCTCCTGCTCCCCTTCCGAGGAGGAGGCAGCTAACAAGCAGTGTGCAATCCTCACGCAACTCGGTGGCCCGTTCCAGCCATGCCATGCAGTTCTGCCGCCCAAGACGTACTTTGAGAGCTGTGTCTATGACCAGTGTGCCACGGGTGGCAGCGCGGAGCACCTCTGCAATGACCTGGGGGCCTATGCCGCAGCCTGTGCTGAGGCAGGCGTTGCTCTGGGAGACTGGAGTGCTGGCACTGTCTGTGGTAGGTGTTCTGTTGATCTCCTTTGTGGCCCACATTCAAGGAATGGGGCAGCTGTGGTGCAGGTTTCTCCGCGTGTCACCCAGCCGCTCTGGTGGGCCACCAGCCCTTGGGTGAAGAGACTCTTTGTGACAGGGATACCGTGGAATGACGCTCTGTGATTCCTGCCCAGGGCCTCTCTGGTCGCAGCGTTGGGTGCTTGGGAAGGGTGGGCCAGCTGCCTGCAACAAATCTCCCATGTCGGTGCAGAGCTCCTCTAACTCTCTCTTGTGCTAGGTCCATCGACACCCAAACCCACCATCCCCTTGCCAAGCACTACAACACAGCCTCCACGCACGCCGTCAACACCAAGACCCACACCGACCTCAGGTACTGCCGTGTTCCATTCCCATCTTCTACTGCTTGTTGAAACTGTTCATTTCACTTCCTCCAAGGCCCACCACCCCGGTATGGAGTGTCTGTAGCGAAGGGGCTGCGCGTCTCTTTCTATCCTCCAGCTATGCTGGTGGATGAGCACTTGAGCGCTGGAATTTTTGCTGAGGAGACACTGGGCAATCCCTGCCCTGGGCCTGTCTGGTCATGGCGTTGGGTGTTTGGGAAGGGTGAGCCAGCTGCCTGCAACAAATCTCCCATGTTGGTGCAGAGCTCCTCTAGCTCTCTTTTGTGCTAGGTCCTGGTACTCTTGTCTCCTGTCCATGTTTGTTACTGGCTGTGCTAGGCACTCTGCTCGTGCATTTCCACTTGGCTGGCCATCCTTACCCGGCCATGACCATGCTAGGGATGTAGGTGTGCCCTGTGTGACACAGGGAAATGGTGACCCCACCCTCACTCTAGAAACTCTGCTTTCCTTTCTGCACCGTATCCATCTCCCCCAGGAGACTGCAATTTCACCTGCACATTCGACAATGACTTCTGTGAGTGGGTCCAGGCAGATTACAGCAGCATTGACTGGATAAGGAACAAGGGTCCAACGCCCACGCAAAATACCGGCCCCTCCTCTGACCACACGACAGGAGGTAGGAACAGCAATCTGTACACAGTAGACCTTCAGGCAGAGGGGTGTTCCTGGGAAGACAGTGACAAACCTCTTCTAAAAGCGAATACAGGCCACGTGTATTTGTGTATCTGTATCTTGATCCAGAGCCGTTTCTGGCAGTCTCCCCGAGAGCCAGAGCCTTCCTTTAGGAAGATTTTCAGCCCTGGGAATCAGTTTGTGGTACCCACAGGTCAGGCAAGGACCTGCCATGCAATGGGGAAAGTAATGCAAAGCTTGATGACACGGCTGTCTCAGGGGAACAGGAATGGGTCTCTCTTTTAGGAGACGCTGGCTTCTCCAGAAGACAATGATGAGTGGGCCCCGAAGCTGCAGAGCCATGCGAGCAGGGTTCATAGGTGGACCCAGGGCTGGGGAGGGTTACGGCTAGCGAAGGACCTGTGTTTGCTCTCCCCTCCTTTCGCCTGACTTGAACCGCAGCAGGCGGTACTCCCAGGACTGTGCTTGGGTTGTCCCTGGCTGCTTTGTCTAGATTTGATATGCGTGTGACAGTGTGGCTCACGCTTTGTTTCAGACGGCTACTACATCTACCTGCAAGGGAGCAACGCCCTCCCCGGCTTTGTGGCTCAGCTGATCAGTCCGGTGTGCAGTTCCGAAGGACCGCACTGCTTCCGCTTCTGGTATCACATGTACGGAGTGGCTGAAACAATGGCGCTGCGGGTGTACGTGGCTAAGGGCGAAGAGCTAGTGCTGGTCTGGAGCAGTACTGGGAACCACGGGGACAAATGGATCTTGGGAGAGGTCATGGTGAACAGCACAGGAAACATGCAGGTAAGGGCACAGGCTCTCACTGCCATCTGAGATGAACTGTGCTTTCTAAAGGAATTTCACACATGCGGCCGGAGCTAATGCTGGGAACCATCCCTTCCTGTAGATTGTCCTGGAGGGAGAATGGGGTGAAGATCTCCGGAGCGACGTAGCATTGGATGATCTGTCCATCGAAAAGGGACCCTGCACAGGTACAAGGCTCGGCTTGGGGAAGGGCAGCTTGAGGAACATTATGAGTCTTGTGGCAGTCAATGTAGCTTCTGTCTTGAACAAGAGCTGGTCAAGGAGGACTGATTTGCTTCTACCATTGTCTCTTTAGTAGGCGATGTGACTCCGCCACCACCAGCCACCACCACCACCAAACCTTCAACACAGGATCCCACACCAACAAACATGCCAGACACAGGTGAGTAGAGTAGACCAGTCATGGGGCCTGAGAGATGTCACCAACTGAGGTGCCAGGCTGTGTTAGAGGCAGGAGCACAGCTTGTCTTGCAGAGCCCTGTGGGCCAGTGATGCAGCCTATGGCCAAGCAGCTGTCCTCTGGGAGAGTGGAGCATTGGCACTGCCTGCAGTCACTATTTAGTTCGTGTATTACAAGGCCCACAGCCAAGACACTGAGCATAGATATTGAAGTGCCTAATCTGCTTTTGTCACCCACCTGTGCTGGTGGCAGAACCCTTGAGTGGCAGGGCTCTTTCTCAGATGACACTGTGCGATCCCTGCCTTGGGCCTCTCTGGTCGTGGTTTTGGGGTGTTTGGGAAGGGCAGACCGGCTGCCTGTAACAAATCTCCCAGGTTGGTGCAGATCTCTAACTCTCTCTTGTGCTAGGTCCATCAACCGCAGGACCTGAGACCACCTTGCCAGACATCACAACGCAGACTCTGCATACACCAAGACCCACACCGAGCTCAGGTACTGCCATGTTCCATTCCCCTCTTCTACTGCTTGTGGCAAGTGTTCGGTTAGCTTTCTTCGAGGCTCATGGCCAAGGGATGGAGTGTCTGTAGTGCAGGACCAGTGTGTCTCCTTTTATCACTCACCAGTGCTCTGTGGAGAGCACTTGAGTGCAGAAACCTCTGCTGAGGAGACACTGTGCAATCCCTGCCCTGGGCCTCTCTGGTCATGGTTTTGGGGTGTTTGGGAAGGGCGGACTGGCTGCCTGCAACAAAACTCCATGTTGCCACTGACCACTTCTGTGTCTCTCTGTAGGTCCACTTCCTTCTACACCCACAACCCCACGGTGTTGGGTGTTTGGGAAGGGTGGGCCAGCTGCCTGCAACAAATCTCCCATGTCGGTGCAGAGCTCCTCTAACTCTCTCTTGTGCTAGGTCCATCGACACCCAAACCCACCATCCCCTTGCCAAGCACTACAACACAGCCTCCACGCACGCCGTCAACACCAAGACCCACACCGACCTCAGGTACTGCCGTGTTCCGTTCCCATCTTCTACTGCTTGTTGAAACTGTTCATTTCACTTCCTCCAAGGCCCACCACCCCGGTATGGAGTGTCTGTAGCAAAGGGGCTGCGCGTCTCTTTCTATCCTCCAGCTATGCTGGTGGATGAGCACTTGAGCGCTGGAATTTTTGCTGAGGAGACACTGGGCAATCCCTGCCCTGCGCCCGTCTGGTCGCGGTGTTGGGTGACATCAACCTATTATCTAGGTCGACTAGTCAACACAGGGGTAAGGCTAGAGGCAAGAAATTGCTTCTTCTAGAAGTACCAGAGGTGATTACCAAAGCCAGCGGAATTGGCCGCCTAAGTGTGAGGCTATGACATGAAAAGGCATTCTATAACCTCCTTCCAATTCCGAGACAGTACTTCTCATCCCAGTTTTTAAGCAGTAAAAGGACATGTCAGACCATTCTCATTACGATGTCTAGATTTCCACCTAAGCAGGACTTTTAGAGCCAGCTGAACGCTACTGTGCCAGCTTTGAGCAATTTGCAATGACCAAGGATTATGATTGTGGCACCGTGTAAAAATACAGGATATTAGTGCATTATGGTGACTATTGAGGAAGGGACTTGTAAAAAACCACACAGTCTTAGGAACTTAAAATTTCATATTTTATAGTCAATTTTTCAGTCCTGGTCACTTCTACTCATTCCATTATAATATCTTCATATTTTTCATGAACACGCGTGCATGAGACCTAGAAGGGCATTGTCAGAACAGAGAGAAGATTCCAAACCTCATTGTGGAAACTGTTTTTCTTTCTGTACCGTATGCAGCTGCACCAATAGCCTGCAATATGTCCTGCACATTTGATGTTGACTTCTGTGAATGGGAACAGGAAACCAGTGACAACTTTGATTGGATAAGGCACAAGGGGCCGACACCCACACCAAATACCGGCCCTTCCCACGACCACACGACCGGAGGTAGGAACAGCAAAGAATACCTGGCTGTGCTTCTCTTGGAAGAGGGCAAGGACCCTCTTTTAACAGCAAAGCCAGGCCACGTGTTTCCTAAGCTCAGTCCAGAGCCTTCTGCAGCAGTCAGGAATCTGTTGTGGGGTGGATGAACGGTGCAGGACATTGATAAGCATGTGACCTGTTAGCATAAGTTCCTGTAAAGAGCCTTCAGCAAAGGCATATCCAGGCTGAGACTGGATCGCTGTGGCACTCAGCATTTCCTTTAGGAGGCTTTCCTTTCCCTAAGTAGGAGACCAGTGTAATCTGATGGAAATCCATTGGGGGACTGAAAGTTTAATGAAGGTTCTGGGTGAAGAAATGTTGTACTGTAGACGATCTGCAAATGAAGTGACTTGCCTTGTTGTGGCCCATTCATGCGAAAAATTGACACTCTGCTGTTTCCAGATGGCTATTATATCTACCTGCAAGGAAGTAAGCAACAGCCAAGTGATGTAGCCCGCTTGGTCAGTCCCGTGTGCAGTTTGGAAGGACCGCACTGCTTCCACTTCTGGTATCACATGTACGGAGTGGCTGAAGCAATGGCGCTGCGCGTGTATGCAGTCCACAATGAAACATCAACACTGGAATGGAAAGATGCTGGAAGCAAAGGGGACAAATGGAACTTGGGAGAGGTCACGGTGAACAGCACAGGAAACGTGCGGGTAAGGGCGCAGGCTCTCACTGCCATCTGAGATGAACTGTGCTTTCTAAAGGAATTTCACACATGCGGCCGGAGCTAATGCTGGGAACCATCCCTTCCGTAGATTGTCCTGGAGGGCATGATAGGTGAAGATTTCCGGAGCGACGTAGCATTGGATGATCTGTCCATCGAAAAGGGACCCTGCACAGGTACAAGGCTCGGCCTGGGGAAGGGCAGCTTGAGGAACATTACGCGTCTTGTGGCAGTCAATGTGGCTTCTGTCTTGAACAAGAGCCGGTCAAGGAGGACTGATTTGCTTCTACCATTGTCTCTTTAGTAGGCGATGTGACTCCGCCACCACCAGCCACCACCACCGCCACCACCACACCTTCAACAGGGCATCCCACGCTACCACCCGCGCCAGACTCAGGTGAGTAGAGTAGACCCGTCATGGGGCCACCGTCCTTTGTGCAGGGCCTGCCGGGCAGCAGAGGCGGCAGGAGGTGCTTAACTGAATGTTTCCTCTGGTCTTTCCACTGTGAGTAGGGACCTGCGTGGTGGAGGGAGACCCTCACTACCACACGTTCGACAAGCAGCTCCACCACTTCATGGGCACCTGCACCTACACCCTCTCCAAGCTGTGCGAGAGCAACAGCTCGCTGCCCTACTTCAACGTGGAAGCGGCCAATGAGCACAGGGGAAGCAACACTCGCGTGTCCTATGTCCGATATGTGGATGTCGACGTGGCTGGCCAGCGGATAAGGCTGGGGAAGGGTGGAGCAGTGACGGTAAGCGCAAGGAGGAGAGGCGGTGGGGCTGTGCGAGAGGAGAGAGCTGCGCCAAATGGGTTGCTCCAACCCTATCTCGGTTTCTGTCCTTGCAGGTCAACGGAGTGGCAGAGCTCCTGCCCTGCACCCCATCCGTGGGCGTGCAGGTCTCATCCAGCGGGTTCTACACTGTGGTCACGACAGACTTTGGCTTGAGAGTGAAGTTTGATGGGAAGCATCGGGTGGAGGTGATGCTTCCGAGCACCTTTGGGCAGAAGGTTTGTGGCATGTGTGGGAACTACAACGGGATGGCAGCAGATGACTTCCTGAACCCGGAAGGGGTGATGGAGCCAGACTCCACCAGCCTGGGCAACAGCTGGCAGGTGTCCAACGACAGCAGGTGCGTGTGGCCCCCCAGCAGGTCTGGGGACGTGTCGGGCAAGGGGAGGGGGAGGCACCAGGAGAAGCCCACGGATGACCCAGGGGCCCTTCTGCCTGTCCTTCCACAGCTGCGCAGCCGGACCGCTCCCCACCCCAGCCTGCAGTGAGACGGACAAGCAAGTCATTGCCAGCAGCCGCTTCTGCGGGCTCCTCACTGACGCCAGCGGCCCGTTTCAGATGTGCCACGCTGTGGTGAGCCCCAGCGACTACTTTAACACCTGCCTTTATGACCTGTGTGAGCTGGGGCTGGATCGCGAGGCCCTGTGCAAGAGCTTGCAGTCCTACGCGGACGCCTGCCAGTCGCTTGGTGTCAAGATACCTGTGTGGAGGAACGCAACCTTCTGCCGTAAGTCCACACGCGGTGCCGCGGATCGTTCCTCTCAGGAAAACACAGAACAGGAATGAAAGAGTGGGGTGGGGAATAAGAAATAATTTTATTAGGTGCGGTGGGGATTTACAGGCAGTTGTCAGTATTAGAGGCACCATTTTCTGTTTCATTTGATCAGGTATGACTTAGAATACTCACGGAGCCAAGCAGACCACAGAGAAAACACAGACTCTTAATTTTTCAGAGGGGAAAATACAGAGCAAAGCAGTGTTATGTTCCCCAAGTAACGGCCATGTCTTCTGTCTCGGCAGCCATCACCTGTCCAGCCAACAGTCACTATGAGCCCTGTGCTCCAGCCTGCCCTGCCACCTGTGTTGACCCGATGGCTCCTGCTACCTGCAGCCTGCCGTGCGTGGAGGGCTGTGTGTGCGACAGCGGGTACCTGCTCTACAACGACCGATGCGTGCCCAGCCAGCAGTGCGGGTGCTGGCACAACGGGCAGCACTACCCCGTGGGCTCGGAGTTCTGGACGGACAACACCTGCTCCTCAAAGTGCAGGTGTCCCGCGCAGGGAAGCAAAGTCCAGTGCGCCAGTGCCTCGTGCCCTGCGGGCCAGTACTGCGGGGTGCAGGATGGGAAACCCGAGTGCCTCGAACAATCCTACGGCATCTGCCACGTCCACGGTGACCCTCACTACACCACCTTTGACAAGGTGACGCACCACTTCATGGGCACCTGCACCTACACCCTGGCCAAAGTGTGCTCCAACACCACCTCCCTGCCCTACTTCAATGTTGAGGCCAAGAACGAGCATCGTGGGAACACCAGAGTGTCGTATGTGCGTGAAGTCCTGGTTGAGGTGTACGGAGAGCGCATTGTCATTGTCAAGAAGGAGAAGAGACAAGTGCTGGTAGGCAGCGGGGCTGGCAGGAGCGTGGCGCAGCTGCAAGGCGGGGCTGGCTTTTCTTGGCAGGGCCTGGGCTGTACCAGACACCTCCATTGCCCCAAGCCCGGGTGGGTTCCCTTGCAGCCACTAGGTTGCTTTGTTTTCCCTTTCCGGAGGGGTTGGAGGCGGGAGAGGCAAACGGGGAACGTGGCCCGTGTTGAACAGAGGCCCCTGCAGAGTGCAGAACACAGGCACGGGGCCTGCAAGCCACAGGGGCGTCTGGGTGTGAGGGCATCATGGGCGCCGGTTTGCCGGGCCCGGCCTGGCAGCTGATTTCCCTGGGGCAGGAGACCCCAGGGAGGCCAGGGACAAGTCCCGGGCCCATTGCGGTGTGTCTGCCCTAGGTGAACAATCTGCGCAAGACCTTGCCGGTGAGCGCAGCGGGAGGTGCCGTCACGGTGAGCAGGAGCGGCCGCTACATCGTCCTGGAGACAGACTTCAACCTCAGAGTGTCCTACGACACTGACCACTCGGTGGAGGTGAAGGTGCCCACCACCTACTTCAACCTGACCTGTGGCATGTGCGGGAACTTCAACAGCCGGAGAGAGGACGATTACATGATGCCCAACGGGCAGCAAGCCGCGGACTCCAATGAGCTGGGGGAGAGCTGGCAGGTCCCAGACGACGACCCCTCTTGCGGTGTCCCCTCCCCCCCCGGACCCTGCGGTGCAGAAGAGGAGAAGCTCTACCGATCGGACCAGTTCTGTGGCATGCTGACTGCCAGGCCTGGCTCTTTTGAGAGGTGCCACGCCGTGATCAACCCCCAGAGCTACTTTGAGACCTGCTTCTATGACCTTTGTGCCCTGAATGGTGGCCAGGAGGTCCTGTGTGCTGCTCTGGAGGCCTACGCTGACGCATGCCAGGCAGCCGGCGTGAGTCTTCTTCCCTGGAGGAATGCCACCTTCTGCCGTGAGTACCTGCCTTGCAGTTGCCAGAAGGGGAATGTGCCGCTCCCCGTGCCCAGAACCGCTGGCCAAAGCAAGTCTTTGGTCGTCCCCTTCCCAGGAGGTCGTCCTTCCTTGAAGGCTTGCTGGTCCTAATTGTCCCCTTCCCATTGCAGCCCTGCCGTGCCCCGCCAACAGCTACTATGACCCTTGCATGACCGGCTGTCCTGCCACCTGCGTTGACCGACAAGCCCCGCAGAACTGCTCCAAGCCCTGCGTGGAGGGCTGTGCGTGTACCTCTGGCTTCCTCCTCAGCGGAGACACCTGTGTGCCCGAGGCCCGCTGCGGCTGCCTCTTTGAGGGCAACTACTACAGCGTGAGTGAAAAGCCTGCCCTGGCTTGCCCCCCTCCCAGGGCACTCCCTTGCCTCTACTTTCCTGCCTGACGCGCTGACGCTCGGTGTTCCTCTGCCCGCAGGAAGGCGAGTACTCCGTGAACGAGAACTGCACTCGCAAGTGCTGGTGTGAAGCCAACGGCCAGATGGCTTGCTCTGAGTTGTCCTGTGGTGAGGACGAGGTCTGCAAGATCCAGAACGGCCAGAGGGACTGTTACCCAGCCAGCACTGCTCTCTGCCACATCTACGGCGACCCGCATTACAGCACCTTCGATGGGAAGCTTCACCACTTCCAGGGCTCCTGCAACTACAC
This sequence comes from Platalea leucorodia, assembly GCF_965183815.1. Classification (NCBI taxonomy): domain Eukaryota; kingdom Metazoa; phylum Chordata; class Aves; order Pelecaniformes; family Threskiornithidae; genus Platalea; species Platalea leucorodia. The sequence goes on from NC_138830.1 coordinate 14,672,349, forward strand.
GGTGGTGACGGGCTGTGACAACTCCTCCGTTGGGTTCAGTGTCACCACCCGCAACGAACATCGCGGCAGCCAGAAGTGGACAGCTCTGAACTCTGTGGCACTGTCCGTGGAAGGCCTCCACATTGCACTGCGCAAGAACAAGGCGGTCTACGTAAGCCCCTCATTTTTACACCTGGAAACAACACATGCCCTAGGCACCATTAAGTACCACTCTGTCCCCAGGAAGAGCTTGATATTCCCTGAGCCTGGAGCACGGCGAGGCTCTGAGCGGGGCAGATAGGGCTGCTCGCGCAGCAACAGATTCTCGGCTAGTTTTCCTGACCTTTCGGTGTGCCGTAGGTAGAGTCGCCGCCGTTCTTGTAGGCCTGGACAGGGTTTCCCATGCCATCAGTGCTCCTGACTCACTGGGCCCTGGCGCCATCGCAGTGAAGAACAGCGACCTCTCAGCGGAGGGCATCTCTTTATGCTTCTGTCTCCCTCTCTCCCCCTCATCCAGATCAACGGTGCTCTGGCCTCCCTGCCTGCTTCTCCTGCCCCCGGTGTGAACATTTCCCTGAGCGGCTCCTACGTGCGGGTCTCTACCAAGCTGGGCCTGCAGCTGCAGTTCAATGGGGACCATGAGCTCCTAGTGCAGGTGTCTGAGAAGCACAAGGGCAAGCTGTGTGGGCTGTGCGGGGCGTACACTGGGAGCCAGCAGGACGACTTCATGCGCCCCGACGGGGTTGTCGTGCCCAACTTCAATGACTTTGGAGACAGCTGGATGGTGCCGGATGAGGAGTGGGCGTGAGTCCTTGTTCCGTCGCGTAGATGACGGACAAAAGGGAGCGTGGGGGAGGGGAGCTGTGAGGGGCGCAAGGGGGGAGGGGCGGTAACGGCAGGCATGGGGCAAGGGAGAGGAGGCAGGCAGCTGTGGGAACGCGTGTGCGAGCACACAGAGGCTCCACGGCAGTAGGCGTATCGTCCTTGCGCCTCACAACCCTGCTTCACCCACCAGCGGGATGTCCTGTCTGCAACTGGGTGCCAGACGTGCGGCCGTTCCCCTTTCCCCTCAAGGCTGGCTTGCTTGTGCCAGCGTCCAGGCCCCCCCGCCGCGGTCAGGGTGCACGGTGCTCTCTCCCCCTAGGCGCTCTGCTCTGGGGTCCTCGGTGACCTCTGTGCAGGGCCCCGCTGTCCCACTCCAGACGCTGCATCTCACTGTTCCTGACCCCAGAGAGAGCGGGCCGCGGCCTTGGCGTGATGCTTTTCCCAAGCTGTTGCGATCGCGACTGCCTCGGCCATTTGTTTCTGTCCACCTGATGCCACGGAGGGGAATGGTGACTGTGGGCCACGTTGCCCACCCTTGCGGGTGACAGCCGTGGGTGCCTCGTCTTAGCGAGGGATCTGGACTCCAGAGGCTGAGGTTTTGGCTGGGGAGGAGGTCAGGAAACAGCGTGGCTGGGGTCCACAGGCTGCCGTGAGCTCAGGGCTGTCTGTCTGCTTTGCAGGTGTCACCCAGGCCCCATCCCGCCTGCCTCCTGCTCCCCTTCCGAGGAGGAGGCAGCTAACAAGCAGTGTGCAATCCTCACGCAACTCGGTGGCCCGTTCCAGCCATGCCATGCAGTTCTGCCGCCCAAGACGTACTTTGAGAGCTGTGTCTATGACCAGTGTGCCACGGGTGGCAGCGCGGAGCACCTCTGCAATGACCTGGGGGCCTATGCCGCAGCCTGTGCTGAGGCAGGCGTTGCTCTGGGAGACTGGAGTGCTGGCACTGTCTGTGGTAGGTGTTCTGTTGATCTCCTTTGTGGCCCACATTCAAGGAATGGGGCAGCTGTGGTGCAGGTTTCTCCGCGTGTCACCCAGCCGCTCTGGTGGGCCACCAGCCCTTGGGTGAAGAGACTCTTTGTGACAGGGATACCGTGGAATGACGCTCTGTGATTCCTGCCCAGGGCCTCTCTGGTCGCAGCGTTGGGTGCTTGGGAAGGGTGGGCCAGCTGCCTGCAACAAATCTCCCATGTCGGTGCAGAGCTCCTCTAACTCTCTCTTGTGCTAGGTCCATCGACACCCAAACCCACCATCCCCTTGCCAAGCACTACAACACAGCCTCCACGCACGCCGTCAACACCAAGACCCACACCGACCTCAGGTACTGCCGTGTTCCATTCCCATCTTCTACTGCTTGTTGAAACTGTTCATTTCACTTCCTCCAAGGCCCACCACCCCGGTATGGAGTGTCTGTAGCGAAGGGGCTGCGCGTCTCTTTCTATCCTCCAGCTATGCTGGTGGATGAGCACTTGAGCGCTGGAATTTTTGCTGAGGAGACACTGGGCAATCCCTGCCCTGCGCCCGTCTGGTCGCGGTGTTGGGTGACATCAACCTATTATCTAGGTCGACTAGTCAACACAGGGGTAAGGCTAGAGGCAAGAAATTGCTTCTTCTAGAAGTACCAGAGGTGATTACCAAAGCCAGCGGAATTGGCCGCCTAAGTGTGAGGCTATGACATGAAAAGGCATTCTATAACCTCCTTCCAATTCCGAGACAGTACTTCTCATCCCAGTTTTTAAGCAGTAAAAGGACATGTCAGACCATTCTCATTACGATGTCTAGATTTCCACCTAAGCAGGACTTTTAGAGCCAGCTGAACGCTACTGTGCCAGCTTTGAGCAATTTGCAATGACCAAGGATTATGATTGTGGCACCGTGTAAAAATACAGGATATTAGTGCATTATGGTGACTATTGAGGAAGGGACTTGTAAAAAACCACACATTCTCAGGAACTTAAAATTTCATATTTTATAGTCAATTTTTCAGTCCTGGTCACTTCTACTCATTCCATTATAATATCTTCATATTTTTCATGAACACGCGTGCATGAGACCTAGAAGGGCATTGTCAGAACAGAGAGAAGATTCCAAACCTCATTGTGGAAACTGTTTTTCTTTCTGTACCGTATGCAGCTGCACCAATAGCCTGCAATATGTCCTGCACATTTGATGTTGACTTCTGTGAATGGGAACAGGAAACCAGTGACAACTTTGATTGGATAAGGCACAAGGGGCCGACACCCACACCAAATACCGGCCCTTCCCACGACCACACGACCGGAGGTAGGAACAGCAAAGAATACCTGGCTGTGCTTCTCTTGGAAGAGGGCAAGGACCCTCTTTTAACAGCAAAGCCAGGCCACGTGTTTCCTAAGCTCAGTCCAGAGCCTTCTGCAGCAGTCAGGAATCTGTTGTGGGGTGGATGAACGGTGCAGGACATTGATAAGCATGTGACCTGTTAGCATAAGTTCCTGTAAAGAGCCTTCAGCAAAGGCATATCCAGGCTGAGACTGGATCGCTGTGGCACTCAGCATTTCCTTTAGGAGGCTTTCCTTTCCCTAAGTAGGAGACCAGTGTAATCTGATGGAAATCCATTGGGGGACTGAAAGTTTAATGAAGGTTCTGGGTGAAGAAATGTTGTACTGTAGACGATCTGCAAATGAAGTGACTTGCCTTGTTGTGGCCCATTCATGCGAAAAATTGACACTCTGCTGTTTCCAGATGGCTATTATATCTACCTGCAAGGAAGTAAGCAACAGCCAAGTGATGTAGCCCGCTTGGTCAGTCCCGTGTGCAGTTTGGAAGGACCGCACTGCTTCCGCTTCTGGTATCACATGTACGGAGTGGCTGAAGCAATGGCGCTGCGCGTGTATGCAGTCCACAATGAAACATCAACACTGGAATGGAAAGATGCTGGAAGCAAAGGGGACAAATGGAACTTGGGAGAGGTCACGGTGAACAGCACAGGAAACGTGCGGGTAAGGGCGCAGGCTCTCACTGCCGTCTGAGATGAACTGTGCTTTCTAAAGGAATTTCACACATGCGGCCGGAGCTAATGCTGGGAACCATCCCTTCCGTAGATTGTCCTGGAGGGCATGATAGGTGAAGATTTCCGGAGCGACGTAGCATTGGATGATCTGTCCATCGAAAAGGGACCCTGCACAGGTACAAGGCTCGGCCTGGGGAAGGGCAGCTTGAGGAACATTACGCGTCTTGTGGCAGTCAATGTGGCTTCTGTCTTGAACAAGAGCCGGTCAAGGAGGACTGATTTGCTTCTACCATTGTCTCTTTAGTAGGCGATGTGACTCCGCCACCACCAGCCACCACCACCGCCACCACCACACCTTCAACAGGGCATCCCACGCTACCACCCGCGCCAGACTCAGGTGAGTAGAGTAGACCCGTCATGGGGCCACCGTCCTTTGTGCAGGGCCTGCCGGGCAGCAGAGGCGGCAGGAGGTGCTTAACTGAATGTTTCCTCTGGTCTTTCCACTGTGAGTAGGGACCTGCGTGGTGGAGGGAGACCCTCACTACCACACGTTCGACAAGCAGCTCCACCACTTCATGGGCACCTGCACCTACACCCTCTCCAAGCTGTGCGAGAGCAACAGCTCGCTGCCCTACTTCAACGTGGAAGCGGCCAATGAGCACAGGGGAAGCAACACTCGCGTGTCCTATGTCCGATATGTGGATGTCGACGTGGCTGGCCAGCGGATAAGGCTGGGGAAGGGTGGAGCAGTGACGGTAAGCGCAAGGAGGAGAGGCGGTGGGGCTGTGCGAGAGGAGAGAGCTGCGCCAAATGGGTTGCTCCAACCCTATCTCGGTTTCTGTCCTTGCAGGTCAACGGAGTGGCAGAGCTCCTGCCCTGCACCCCATCCGTGGGCGTGCAGGTCTCATCCAGCGGGTTCTACACTGTGGTCACGACAGACTTTGGCTTGAGAGTGAAGTTTGATGGGAAGCATCGGGTGGAGGTGATGCTTCCGAGCACCTTTGGGCAGAAGGTTTGTGGCATGTGTGGGAACTACAACGGGATGGCAGCAGATGACTTCCTGAACCCGGAAGGGGTGATGGAGCCAGACTCCACCAGCCTGGGCAACAGCTGGCAGGTGTCCAACGACAGCAGGTGCGTGTGGCCCCCCAGCAGGTCTGGGGACGTGTCGGGCAAGGGGAGGGGGAGGCACCAGGAGAAGCCCACGGATGACCCAGGGGCCCTTCTGCCTGTCCTTCCACAGCTGCGCAGCCGGACCGCTCCCCACCCCAGCCTGCAGTGAGACGGACAAGCAAGTCATTGCCAGCAGCCGCTTCTGCGGGCTCCTCACTGACGCCAGCGGCCCGTTTCAGATGTGCCACGCTGTGGTGAGCCCCAGCGACTACTTTAACACCTGCCTTTATGACCTGTGTGAGCTGGGGCTGGATCGCGAGGCCCTGTGCAAGAGCTTGCAGTCCTACGCGGACGCCTGCCAGTCGCTTGGTGTCAAGATACCTGTGTGGAGGAACGCAACCTTCTGCCGTAAGTCCACACGCGGTGCCGCGGATCGTTCCTCTCAGGAAAACACAGAACAGGAATGAAAGAGTGGGGTGGGGAATAAGAAATAATTTTATTAGGTGCGGTGGGGATTTACAGGCAGTTGTCAGTATTAGAGGCACCATTTTCTGTTTCATTTGATCAGGTATGACTTAGAATACTCACGGAGCCAAGCAGACCACAGAGAAAACACAGACTCTTAATTTTTCAGAGGGGAAAATACAGAGCAAAGCAGTGTTATGTTCCCCAAGTAACGGCCATGTCTTCTGTCTCGGCAGCCATCACCTGTCCAGCCAACAGTCACTATGAGCCCTGTGCTCCAGCCTGCCCTGCCACCTGTGTTGACCCGATGGCTCCTGCTACCTGCAGCCTGCCGTGCGTGGAGGGCTGTGTGTGCGACAGCGGGTACCTGCTCTACAACGACCGATGCGTGCCCAGCCAGCAGTGCGGGTGCTGGCACAACGGGCAGCACTACCCCGTGGGCTCGGAGTTCTGGACGGACAACACCTGCTCCTCAAAGTGCAGGTGTCCCGCGCAGGGAAGCAAAGTCCAGTGCGCCAGTGCCTCGTGCCCTGCGGGCCAGTACTGCGGGGTGCAGGATGGGAAACCCGAGTGCCTCGAACAATCCTACGGCATCTGCCACGTCCACGGTGACCCTCACTACACCACCTTTGACAAGGTGACGCACCACTTCATGGGCACCTGCACCTACACCCTGGCCAAAGTGTGCTCCAACACCACCTCCCTGCCCTACTTCAATGTTGAGGCCAAGAACGAGCATCGTGGGAACACCAGAGTGTCGTATGTGCGTGAAGTCCTGGTTGAGGTGTACGGAGAGCGCATTGTCATTGTCAAGAAGGAGAAGAGACAAGTGCTGGTAGGCAGCGGGGCTGGCAGGAGCGTGGCGCAGCTGCAAGGCGGGGCTGGCTTTTCTTGGCAGGGCCTGGGCTGTACCAGACACCTCCATTGCCCCAAGCCCGGGTGGGTTCCCTTGCAGCCACTAGGTTGCTTTGTTTTCCCTTTCCGGAGGGGTTGGAGGCGGGAGAGGCAAACGGGGAACGTGGCCCGTGTTGAACAGAGGCCCCTGCAGAGTGCAGAACACAGGCACGGGGCCTGCAAGCCACAGGGGCGTCTGGGTGTGAGGGCATCATGGGCGCCGGTTTGCCGGGCCCGGCCTGGCAGCTGATTTCCCTGGGGCAGGAGACCCCAGGGAGGCCAGGGACAAGTCCCGGGCCCATTGCGGTGTGTCTGCCCTAGGTGAACAATCTGCGCAAGACCTTGCCGGTGAGCGCAGCGGGAGGTGCCGTCACGGTGAGCAGGAGCGGCCGCTACATCGTCCTGGAGACAGACTTCAACCTCAGAGTGTCCTACGACACTGACCACTCGGTGGAGGTGAAGGTGCCCACCACCTACTTCAACCTGACCTGTGGCATGTGCGGGAACTTCAACAGCCGGAGAGAGGACGATTACATGATGCCCAACGGGCAGCAAGCCGCGGACTCCAATGAGCTGGGGGAGAGCTGGCAGGTCCCAGACGACGACCCCTCTTGCGGTGTCCCCTCCCCCCCCGGACCCTGCGGTGCAGAAGAGGAGAAGCTCTACCGATCGGACCAGTTCTGTGGCATGCTGACTGCCAGGCCTGGCTCTTTTGAGAGGTGCCACGCCGTGATCAACCCCCAGAGCTACTTTGAGACCTGCTTCTATGACCTTTGTGCCCTGAATGGTGGCCAGGAGGTCCTGTGTGCTGCTCTGGAGGCCTACGCTGACGCATGCCAGGCAGCCGGCGTGAGTCTTCTTCCCTGGAGGAATGCCACCTTCTGCCGTGAGTACCTGCCTTGCAGTTGCCAGAAGGGGAATGTGCCGCTCCCCGTGCCCAGAACCGCTGGCCAAAGCAAGTCTTTGGTCGTCCCCTTCCCAGGAGGTCGTCCTTCCTTGAAGGCTTGCTGGTCCTAATTGTCCCCTTCCCATTGCAGCCCTGCCGTGCCCCGCCAACAGCTACTATGACCCTTGCATGACCGGCTGTCCTGCCACCTGCGTTGACCGACAAGCCCCGCAGAACTGCTCCAAGCCCTGCGTGGAGGGCTGTGCGTGTACCTCTGGCTTCCTCCTCAGCGGAGACACCTGTGTGCCCGAGGCCCGCTGCGGCTGCCTCTTTGAGGGCAACTACTACAGCGTGAGTGAAAAGCCTGCCCTGGCTTGCCCCCCTCCCAGGGCACTCCCTTGCCTCTACTTTCCTGCCTGACGCGCTGACGCTCGGTGTTCCTCTGCCCGCAGGAAGGCGAGTACTCCGTGAACGAGAACTGCACTCGCAAGTGCTGGTGTGAAGCCAACGGCCAGATGGCTTGCTCTGAGTTGTCCTGTGGTGAGGATGAGGTCTGCAAGATCCAGAACGGCCAGAGGGACTGTTACCCAGCCAGCACTGCTCTCTGCCACATCTACGGCGACCCGCATTACAGCACCTTCGATGGGAAGCTTCACCACTTCCAGGGCTCCTGCAACTACACGGTGGTGACGGGCTGTGACAACTCCTCCGTTGGGTTCAGTGTCACCACCCGCAACGAACATCGCGGCAGCCAGAAGTGGACAGCTCTGAACTCTGTGGCACTGTCCGTGGAAGGCCTCCACATTGCACTGCGCAAGAACAAGGCGGTCTACGTAAGCCCCTCATTTTTACACCTGGAAACAACACATGCCCTAGGCACCATTAAGTACCACTCTGTCCCCAGGAAGAGCTTGATATTCCCTGAGCCTGGAGCACGGCGAGGCTCTGAGCGGGGCAGATAGGGCTGCTCGCGCAGCAACAGATTCTCGGCTAGTTTTCCTGACCTTTCGGTGTGCCGTAGGTAGAGTCGCCGCCGTTCTTGTAGGCCTGGACAGGGTTTCCCATGCCATCAGTGCTCCTGACTCACTGGGCCCTGGCGCCATCGCAGTGAAGAACAGCGACCTCTCAGCGGAGGGCATCTCTTTATGCTTCTGTCTCCCTCTCTCCCCCTCATCCAGATCAACGGTGCTCTGGCCTCCCTGCCTGCTTCTCCTGCCCCCGGTGTGAACATTTCCCTGAGCGGCTCCTACGTGCGGGTCTCTACCAAGCTGGGCCTGCAGCTGCAGTTCAATGGGGACCATGAGCTCCTAGTGCAGGTGTCTGAGAAGCACAAGGGCAAGCTGTGTGGGCTGTGCGGGGCGTACACTGGGAGCCAGCAGGACGACTTCATGCGCCCCGACGGGGTTGTCGTGCCCAACTTCAATGACTTTGGAGACAGCTGGATGGTGCCGGATGAGGAGTGGGCGTGAGTCCTTGTTCCGTCGCGTAGATGACGGACAAAAGGGAGCGTGGGGGAGGGGAGCTGTGAGGGGCGCAAGGGGGGAGGGGCGGTAACGGCAGGCATGGGGCAAGGGAGAGGAGGCAGGCAGCTGTGGGAACGCGTGTGCGAGCACACAGAGGCTCCACGGCAGTAGGCGTATCGTCCTTGCGCCTCACAACCCTGCTTCACCCACCAGCGGGATGTCCTGTCTGCAACTGGGTGCCAGACGTGCGGCCGTTCCCCTTTCCCCTCAAGGCTGGCTTGCTTGTGCCAGCGTCCAGGCCCCCCCGCCGCGGTCAGGGTGCACGGTGCTCTCTCCCCCTAGGCGCTCTGCTCTGGGGTCCTCGGTGACCTCTGTGCAGGGCCCCGCTGTCCCACTCCAGACGCTGCATCTCACTGTTCCTGACCCCAGAGAGAGCGGGCCGCGGCCTTGGCGTGATGCTTTTCCCAAGCTGTTGCGATCGCGACTGCCTCGGCCATTTGTTTCTGTCCACCTGATGCCACGGAGGGGAATGGTGACTGTGGGCCACGTTGCCCACCCTTGCGGGTGACAGCCGTGGGTGCCTCGTCTTAGCGAGGGATCTGGACTCCAGAGGCTGAGGTTTTGGCTGGGGAGGAGGTCAGGAAACAGCGTGGCTGGGGTCCACAGGCTGCCGTGAGCTCAGGGCTGTCTGTCTGCTTTGCAGGTGTCACCCAGGCCCCATCCCGCCTGCCTCCTGCTCCCCTTCCGAGGAGGAGGCAGCTAACAAGCAGTGTGCAATCCTCACGCAACTCGGTGGCCCGTTCCAGCCATGCCATGCAGTTCTGCCGCCCAAGACGTACTTTGAGAGCTGTGTCTATGACCAGTGTGCCACGGGTGGCAGCGCGGAGCACCTCTGCAATGACCTGGGGGCCTATGCCGCAGCCTGTGCTGAGGCAGGCGTTGCTCTGGGAGACTGGAGTGCTGGCACTGTCTGTGGTAGGTGTTCTGTTGATCTCCTTTGTGGCCCACATTCAAGGAATGGGGCAGCTGTGGTGCAGGTTTCTCCGCGTGTCACCCAGCCGCTCTGGTGGGCCACCAGCCCTTGGGTGAAGAGACTCTTTGTGACAGGGATACCGTGGAATGACGCTCTGTGATTCCTGCCCAGGGCCTCTCTGGTCGCAGCGTTGGGTGTTTGGGAAGGGTGGGCCAGCTGCCTGCAACAAATCTCCCATGTCGGTGCAGAGCTCCTCTAACTCTCTCTTGTGCTAGGTCCATCGACACCCAAACCCACCATCCCCTTGCCAAGCACTACAACACAGCCTCCACGCACGCCGTCAACACCAAGACCCACACCGACCTCAGGTACTGCCGTGTTCCATTCCCATCTTCTACTGCTTGTTGAAACTGTTCATTTCACTTCCTCCAAGGCCCACCACCCCGGTATGGAGTGTCTGTAGCAAAGGGGCTGCGCGTCTCTTTCTATCCTCCAGCTATGCTGGTGGATGAGCACTTGAGCGCTGGAATTTTTGCTGAGGAGACACTGGGCAATCCCTGCCCTGCGCCCGTCTGGTCACGGCGTTGGGTGTTTGGGAAGGGTGGGCCAGCTGCCTGCAACAAATCTCCCATGTTGGTGCAGAGCTCCTCTAACTCTCTCTTGTGCTAGGTCCATCGACATCCAAACCCACCATCCCCTTGCCAAGCACTACAACACAGCCTCCACGCACGCCGTCAACACCAAGACCCACACCGAGCTCAGGTACTGCCGTGTTCCATTCCCATCTTCTACTGCTTGTTGAAACTGTTCATTTCACTTCCTCCAAGGCCCACCACCCCGGTATGGAGTGTCTGTAGCAAAGGGGCTGCGCGTCTCTTTCTATCCTCCAGCTATGCTGGTGGATGAGCACTTGAGCGCTGGAATTTTTGCTGAGGAGACACTGGGCAATCCCTGCCCTGGCCCTGTCTGGGCATGGCGTTGGGTGTTTGGGAAGGGTGGGCCAGCTGCCTGCAACAAATCTCCCATGTTGGTGCAGAGCTCCTCTAACTCTCTCTTGTGCTAGGTCCATCGACACCCAAACCCACCATCCCCTTGCCAAGCACTACAACACAGCCTCCACGCACGCCGTCAACACCAAGACCCACACCGACCTCAGGTACTGTCGTTTCCTATCCCCATCTCTTACTGCCTGTCATAACTGCTGAGTTTTCGTAATCCAGGTCCCACAGCCAAGTGTCAGAGTTTTTATACTGGCAGGTCAGAGCTTTTGCTTGCTCACCGAATCACACTGATGTGACAGTCCTTCAGTGCTGGGACTCTTTCTGAGTAATGACTATGGAAGTCTTGCCCTGGGTCTCTTTTGCCACAATGTTGGTGTTTTTGGTAACAGTAGACCAGCAGCCTGATAGTTATTTCACATACACTTTATTGCTATGTCCATAAGTATTTGAATTACTCTTCTTTATGGCAAGATTTCACCTATTATACAGCTGTTATTGTTTGTAGTATTTTGAAATTTAATTTAGCTTCCAAATTTTATTTTTATTTTGGATATAATCCAATTATATGGTCCTAGAAAAGACTGAGTCATTGTGGTTATTTTTATTTTAATGCTTAGGAAATACACTAAAAAAATATCAGTTTAGATAAGTTTTATCTGCTTCTTTCCTTCAATTTTAAGCATCACATCTTCAACATGTGTCAGCTTTTACAAGGGAGTGCTAGCTCGCCTAGTCAGTTTTAATTTCTTCTGTGTTTTTTTATAATTTTTATGTATGTAGTTCCTGGAGTTTTAATAGTTTGGGTGTAAGAAGTTAAGGTTGACATGTAGACAGAACCCTACGTGTAACTGTTTTTGTAACATGCCATCGAAAAGCAGAGAAGAGGTAAGGACCTCATTATTTTTTGTTGTTGTTGATAAACACCATAAAACACCTGCAAGCTCAACTCTGCTAAGATTTGATGGGAAGATTTTTTTTTGCTGAAAATGGGAATTTCTTATTAGCACTCAAACCCTTACCCAGCTTACACACACAAATGCACACACACTTTGTACCTCCATTTGTACATATTATTACTAGCTAATTAACTTCAATCTTTTTTAAAAGTGTGTAAGGGACATCTTGTGTACACAGTGTTCAATAGGAGTTCCGTAACTGACGTGAGTACAGAACCCCAGACAGCTTGTAGTGCAGCGGTCTATTCTGGCTAACCAACCCTGTGAAGTTTTTGAGTAGACTCTTCCTGTTTAGTCAGAAATAGCCTTTCAGACATGGACATTAAAAACTCACTGCTTCTCTTTATATAATGATGTCTTAATAGCAAAGCTTGTTTTAATATCAAAGCTTTTTGCTTATATTTCTTCCTCAACCTCTAGCATAGATTTTTGATACATAAGAGTACAGATTCTTTATGGGTCCAAAGACAGGAGGCTGGGCTGGGCTTTGAAATGTTCTTGACTCATGCCATCACTGTTATATCTGAGCAGAATTTACAAAGTAAAACAAACAAAGTGGGAACAAAGCAACTGCAGAAGTCTGGTAGGGATTCAGAGGGAATTATTATGTCTTTCTTTCTTCCCAGGCCGTGCTTTCTGCAGTGCCTCTGGGGATCCACATTATAACACTTTTGACCAGAGAGTTCATAATTTCATGGGAAATTGCACTTACACCCTCTCCAAAGTGTGCAACGTCTCTGAGAGTCTTCCATACTTTGATGTGTCCACAACGAATGAGCACAGAGGAGCCAACACCAAAGTCTCTTACGTGAAGTCAGTGCAAGTGGAAGTCTATGGCAACCAGATTTCTTTGCTGAAAAACAAGAAAGTGAATGTAAGAAAATACTTGTTTAAAAGACATATATAATATTTTTAAACTGACGTGCAGATAACGAAATATTTTCTCCGACTGTAGAGTTCGTAGCAAACTTTCTTTTGTTATTAGTTAAATGTACCTCCTTTAGTGAGATGTCCAACAAATTTGCTCAGCTCAGTGTTCTTTAATTACTTCCGGTTCCCTTGTGCACAAGATCATATCTTTCACTAATCTATTTTAGCTGCCGGTAGCTGTAGGAGTCCCAGCAGCCGTACACTAACTTTTACAACTTGCTGTACAGGTCAATGGCAGCAGAATGAACCTGCCTGTATTTATTGAGAAGAAGATCAGTATTCAAAGCAGTGGTGGATATGTTGTCTTGCAAACTGACTTTGGACTGTGGGTGAGATATGATGGAAATCACTATGCAGAAGTCTCTGTGCCCTCTAATTACAGAGGTCTGCTCTGTGGCCTCTGTGGTAAGTCATAGGCTTAGTCACTTTTTAGTGAGTTTTGGAGGCTGGTGATTACTTAAACTTTTCTTCTTAGCATGTCATACTCTATACACAACTCGCCCTTGTCAAATGGACTAGAATTTACAGCAGTGAAGAAAACTTGCTAGAATTTTTCAGTTTCTAAGAACTGTTACTTACAAAATTCCTGGTAACATGCTATCTGTTTGTAATGTTGTAAGGTATAACTACAAATAACAATTTTAGCCAAATAAAAAACCTCAATTCAGTTCTACAGTTTAAGTTCAGGAAGAGTAATGATTTGCATGCATCTACTCAAGAATTCTACAAATACATTTTTCTGTTATTTACATTCTGATGTATTTGCCTTTTGTTGGGTGTGAGGAATGCTATACCGTTTCATTTTGTGAATCATAAAAACTTGAGGCTGTTTCCACAGCAGAGAGCAATCTTCAGAGTAGCTTACTGTCAGCATCCTCAGACTTTCCTGCTGCTGTTTTCCTGTGCTGTTTTAGGAGGTATTTGTACAACCCAAATGATCATGTTTATTTGATCAAAGGAAAAAAAAAAGAAGAAGATATAAAAGAAAAAGAAAGACATGAAAAATTAGACTACTAAGGCTTATTTTTACCTACTTTTTATTCCAGCTAAGATAGGCATTGTCTACATTAAAACAAAGCAATGACAAGGATCCAATATGGACGATCCTGAGCTGACAGACTTGATGAATAAGCAAGAAAATTCATACTTTATTTCCAAAATTCAAATACTACAAAACATCAAGTGCTCTATATGATACAAAACACAAAGGCCTTTTAGGGTACTGTAAGAAAGATCAGTCACAAAGGACACATTCTACTGTGTTCTGCAAGAAATTCTGATGCAATAGGATAGCAAAGTAAATAAGTCACAGGTGGCTTACGTAGCTAATGAGAGTAGGAGCTCACTGGAATTAGTAGTGTCCAGTAATTTTTTATCAGCGATGTTGCTAGTGCCTGAACCTGACGAGGTTTAGTTGGAACAACATTCTGAAATCCAGCTGATTCTATGAAATGTACTTCAGGATAGAGATGGGACTGTAGAAATTACGAGAGTAGCTTGTCTTGTGAGTTTCTGATGATTCTTTAATTTGGATCACCTGAAATTTCCTAGTTCAATTATCTCTCCATGGGTTTTTCACACTTTCAATTCAGGAAATCCACCTAAGAATATAATGGTGCAAATAACACCATTTGATTTTTAGTCCAATATTCTACGGGTAGGATCCAACGAAATGAGTTGGGTTTTTTTTAGCTAAGCAATTCTTTCTTGTATGCAATGTAATCTAGTTACATAAGAACTTACGGACTTCTTGCTTCAAGTCCACAAGTCTCTGAACTACAGCTCTTGTCAGTGGTCAAAGTCTAAAACACAATTGAGCTCTTCTTGTTTTGCCCAGTACACATTGATGTTGCATATATACTCTCCCTAGCTCATTGTAGTTTATTTTACAGCCTGAAACCTAGATTTGTTCTACAGGTGTGAACTTCATGTGTCCCATAAATCTCTCTTTACCCTCACAGGTAATTATAACAGCGATCCAAATGATGACAACATAAAGCCCAATGGTGACATTGCAAGTGGTTCCACTGATCTTGGACAAAGCTGGCTTGTGCCTGAGAATAACACCATGTATGTATATTAATTTAATCACATAGCATTTGCTAATCAAACTCTATAAAATCAAACATCTATCCACTCACTGACTTTGTCGTCCAGTGCCATTTTACATCTTCCAACTGCCTGTTAGAAGTAGGGAGCTGCCTCTTTACATTAAACAGGGAATGAGAAGAGGACTTATGTCTTTTAAGTCATGTTTTCCAAAGCAAGAACTGTCTGCTGAGTGTGAGGGGGGATGGGACTTCAGTCCAGTTCCCTGACTGGAAACCATAACTGATCAGATCCCATAGGTCCTTTTTCAGCTAAGAATAAGACTTTGAATAGCCCAGAAGGCATCAAAAAGGGAGTCCATTCAGTGATAGAGCTGACATCAGCTTTTCAAAGAAGCTGGGTAAAGTCTTGTGACTGTAATAAAATACACCCTGTTGTGCACGGTTGTCATGTGTCAATCTTCCACTGAAAATCTGATAGTAAGAGATGTGAAACACACACTTGATTTTGCTTGCTTTCCCCAGATGCTCCAGTGGGACAGAAGAGCAATGTGATCCTGTGCTGGAGAGTGAAGCAAAGAAGAACACAGCATGTGGCATGATCACAGACGCAACAGGTAGTATGTTGGTAGTTCTCTGTGAACCATATGATGGAGCACTTTATAGCTTGTGTTGTCTCCTCTCTATGGTCCATTGTTCTGAGCTCACATTGGAAGCATATAAAACCTCCAGTGTGAATGGCCAATATAAAACTTATAGGTGCTTGGTCAAGATATGTCAACCATTCAGACAGTGCCAATGTGTCCATGAAGATTATCTGAGAATGTGCGCAGGGAGCCATAGCTGCTATTTGCTTTATAGTGACTTGCACTCTGCTTGCTAAAAGGAATAGTTAGAGGGCACTGTCATTGCATGTATTGCAGATACTTTATCTGAAATTCTGTAGAGGTTCCCTGTGTTGGAGAGCCCCTGCAGTTGACTAGAATTAGTGGCTTACCTAGCCAGCAACTCTTAATTTATGTAGGCTATGGTGTATCAACCATGCAAAAAGAAGAAAGCCAGATCCAGAGGGCCAAGTCTCATTGTGCATGCTCCATTTCAAGTGTTGGTTTGACTTACTAAACAAAGTTAGCCTGGAGCACTCACAATACATTTGCCGTGACAGAAGATAGATGGTGGTAGTGATCTTGTCATTCCCAATTTTTTTTCTGTCCTTCTAATATATCTTTCTTGATTTACACAGGAATCTTCAAGGATTGTCATACCAAAGTGCCTCCAAAGAATTTCTTTGAAAACTGTGTTTACGACATGTGTTTCACTGGTGGACAGGCAACATCCTTATGCTATGGACTGCAGGCCTATGCTGAGTCGTGTATCAATGCTGGGATATGCATAGAGTGGAGGAATGCTACACTTTGCCGTGAGTGTTGTGGCTTATAAATATCTATTCTGGATTTAAACTTCAAATGTATGCGCATTCTCCTCTACCTTTTCCATACATGTTATTTCATTTTATGTACTGTTTTGAGTATAGTCTATCTTTTGTCATGTCTTGAGCCTGCTTCGGTTTCAGCATCATTCCAGTATTTGTATAAAACACTAATTTTCATGAACATTTGGATACATGTAGGTCTAATCCTTAAAGTTTTAACAATTTACTATTAGTTTCTTGGAAAAGTTTTATTACATTCAGCTGTATCTTACATGAGCTTCTGCATTGGGGTAATAACTGTTGCTTTGCTCCACTAAAAATCTACCATCCTCAGTGTAAGTGGAACTAGTAGCCCTCCATACACAAATGCTTATTGATGGGTTTTGGGTCAGAAACTAGTTTAAAAGAGACCTCGAGAAACAGCTGTTTCTAGGCAGTTCACAAGTATTTGTCTATAAAGCAAAGAAATCAAATATTCTCACCTATCTCCCGATTAATTCTCTTCAGAATGACCTTATGGGAAATTTCATATAATGAACTCATATTTCTTAGAATAAAGCTTTCCAGGGGTTCCACTGGTGCCGATTTTATGGAGCACTGGGCAGTTTTCTGCTTGCCAGACATCCTCTAAAGGACCTTTATCTCCACAAAGTACGCACATGGAGAAAAAAAAAAATCCTCTAAAGGTCAACCACACTGAAATAAACCATAATTCTTCTCTATGTTTTTTTTGTCTTTTACACTAATTTTAATTATACCAGTTACCACTGTATTAATTTCTGCAGATTTGCACCTTTTTTTTTCTTTTCTTTTTTTTTTTTTTTTTCTGTGATCAACAATTAGCTCTGCATTGAAACTAAACCATAAAAAACCATTGAGAGATTCTGGGAGCTGCTCAGTTTGAAAAAAGAATTGCTGTGACTTTAGAACGGCTTTAAAGCACCCAGTAAGTCAGCACTGGGAGGACAGAGCACAGAGAATTCATATATAAAAAGAAGACAGAGCAAGAAACAAACTTCTAACCCTCCAAATCAGATTAAAGCTATGGACATCCAGACTCCACAGTCTGAGGCCATAGCCCAGGGACTAAACATCTATGGCTCGATTATAGTGATAGAGAAGACTCAGTCACATTAAGAGGATTGACTCTCAAGTGCTCCCTCCATCAGTAATTCAAATAAAAACTCAATTAAGAACCTGACAAAGGGCAGGTACTCTGGCTAGATGACTGGAGATGTTGGCTGTAGTTATCTGACAGGACTAAGAGATCCTGCTGTAGGGACAGAAGTAAATGAGAGTCATATGTAGTGATTTATGACAGAATCTAGCCAGAAACAGTATTTAGGGTTTTTTTAGATGACAGAAATGGACAAATACTTCAGAATTTCTGTATAACATAATGTCTTCCCTGGGGAGCATGCTTTGAGTGGTAGAAGCCCAATTCTACCATCAGCAGGAGGGGTGTGACAGTATAATATATTTTCCTCAATGGGTCTCAGTGAAAGACAGAGTCTGATTTTTAGTTCTAGTTTTAAATATATGGCAGGTATTCAAATAGTAACTACAGTAATGGGGCCATATCAGCTGGTATGTGAAGAGATTCTTCTATTCCCTTCATGGAATGACTTTACATCTTTAAACCTGCAGAAAAAGATTTACTAAACCAGGCACAATTAGTCCTAGATGATCACATCAGACCTGCCCTCAAAGCAAGCCTACAATGTTTGACTTCCTTTGTGAGATAAAGTGCAGGGTAGCCCACCTGTCTTACCCACCTCTACCAAAAGCCACCCATCTCACACTGCAAGAAAATCCTTTGTATGCAGCAGTCTCCAGTGTCAGACTTTCTAATAGCAATTTTTATATATTTTCAGGAGCAAACAGTGAAAGCATCAGGAAAAATTTTACCATGATTTTGGCCTTTTGAGTGACCTTATTTTTTCTTTTTCTCTCTAGCCATGTCCTGTCCTGGAGGCAGCATCTACAAGAGCTGTGGTACTAGGTGTCCCTCTACCTGTTTGAACATCTCAGCAGTTGATTCCTGCAGTTCCTTACCAGTGGAAGGTTGCTTCTGTAAGGAAGGCTATGTTTTGAGTGGAGACAAATGTGTGCCAGAAAGCAGCTGTGGTTGTGTTGATAAAAAAAACCAGTATCACCAGGCAAGTTACCTCAGACATTTAAAGAAAAAAAAAAAAAGAAAGAACAGGGGATCTCATTTTTTATCACTATGAGAGAAAAAAATGTTAATAACACTAACACAATTATTATTTACACCATCAATAATAACAAAATAGACTCACTTTGCCAACCTTCTTGATCTGTGAGCTGTGTGGCTACAATTGCCCAAATGATCATCTATCATGCATCTTCAAATACTAGTAATTTGATCGTCCCTTACGGTATTACCTTCCAATTTATCTTATAGTATATACTTGTACACTCTTTTTTCCACTCAGCTGGATGAAAGCTGGTTCACCAGTTATCCCTGCACTGAACGCTGCACCTGCAAGGCTAACAACACCATTGTATGCACATCCTGGGAGTGTGGAGTCCGAGAGGAATGCAGTATTCAGGATGGTGTGCTCGGCTGTCATTCCAATGGTGAGTCCTGCCTGAAAATGGTTCTCAATGTCAATTCCATAATTAGATCCTTCTTCTCCTTCTAGCTTTATTATAAATATCTTTTCATATGTGATGGCAGAGAAGTCCCAACTGACTGCTACCAGTGCTAAGAGATGAAAAGACATGATGATCTGTCTTGGAAGCACAGATCCCCTTCCTCTGTTATAGTGGATATCAGCAAAAACTGATGCTGCCCAAAAGCTTGCAAAGTCACTTGGGTTCCTTTTGTCTTGATAATACAAATTCAAGTCCCACATCACCAGTGCTGCAAGCTCTAAATATGGGAATAATTGAGAACTGCATTTCTGAAAGTCTGGGTGATGGCAAGTGCATTAAGTATCTATGTATATAGATGCAAATTTATTTACTTTTATATTTACATGTATATGTATACATATAATTATGTATTTTCACATACCTAAGTACAAAAGCTCTGTATTACTCTCAACTACCACAAATCATAGCTACAACAGCATATAGAAATGTATAAAGAGGTTCATTTGCTGCCAACTTGCCAGTTTGTACAAAATTTGCAAATTAAATTTAGGAGGCACTTTCTGGATATTTCTTACTTCCAAATAAATGCCATTGGCACAAACCTGAGATACCTTTGTGAAGTTTTGCCCACATAATAATGATCAGGATTAGGTTGCTGCATTAATGCAAACATCTTTGGTCAGCTGTGTCCATGGTGAAATCCAGTCCAAAGTTCTTAGATCATTTTTTCACCTTCAGGCCAAGCAACATGTCAAGTGGCAGGAGATCCCCATTATTTCACTTTTGATGGAATGATGTACACTTTTGTGGGTACCTGCACCTACACCTTGGTTGAGGTTGTCAACAAGAACAGTGTCATTCCTATAACCATCCTTGGCAAGAATGAAGACAGAGGACTAAGAGGGGCCACATACCTGAAAGAAGTCTACATAGATGTGTATGGTGTACGAATCACCCTTCAGAAAAGCCAAGGAATCCTGGTAGGTGGTGGTGCTCCTTATTTTGGCAAGAAGCATCTTAAAATTAGCTCACTACAGTAGCTGTAGGAAAAAGGATCTTCATGTTTCTTAATGAATATGTACGCATATGCTTAATACTTGTGGGCACCTCCATTAACTGGATATCATGGGGAAATATCATTTCTTACTAGTTCCAAGGCTTCTTGGTTTGGGTTTACTGTTCTATTGGCCGTATCTTGGAGATGGAGCCCAGAGCCCCCAGATCAGAGAATTGTTGCCTGAACTAAAGAATGGGGCTCCCCACTTCAATAGCTGTTGTAAACCCAATCAGCTATAGCTAGCTAACAAGAGCAGAGGAAAAGCAAGTCATACTGTATTGGTTTAGAACAGCAAGGGGATCTGTGGCAGTACCAGAGGCAGGGAATCCACCCTATGGGTGGGTAAGAGCTTGCTTACTACCAGGGATCTTTCCAGCTTCCTGTTAAAAGGCACACACTACGAGTTCTGCCCAGCTCTCCTCAGCTAAAAGGCTGATTCCTGCAACCCATAGTTAGAATATACAATGGTGGAAATGTAGAGGAGCTAAAACTGTCATAGAGAAATCTTCAGCACTGCAAGGAATATAGATTGTAAGCAGAAAAGCTTTCACAGAAGAATGTCCATACTGATAAATGACATGTCTCTCCAGTTGAACAACGAGAGAGTCTACACTCCAGTGGAGAACCGGTTGCGAGGCGTGTCCATTGGAAACGTTGGCAGATTTATAGTAGTGGAAACTGACTTTGGTGTGATAGTGAAATATGATGGCAATCACCATCTGGAAATCACCCTCCCACAGTCTTATTTCTCAAAGGTAAGATTTAGCATGTAAACATTTGGCACTGTTTCAAAACCACTGCTTTGTGCATTTACTTTTAATTTCTTTTATTCCTGTGTTTTGCTATTGCATCTTTCTTTTGTAATCTTCTGTACTGTAATACATATCATTCTTTCCCTTTCTGTTTTTTTCTCTTCACAACAATTTCCTTGAGTTCCAAGGGGTAGTTAGAGAAAATGAGCTGGCTAGGGGAATACATCCAGCTTATAGAATTAAATGCCTTGAAGCCTAAGGGAACCACAGATTTACTGCAGTTTCTATTTTATTTCTCCATGGGTGAAATAGTCAGACACTAGTGAGTATGTCTGAAATGTCTGGTACAAGATTGGTTGTTGGTGGTGATTTGGTCACATCATTTCATAGGCAATGAATAAGAAATTATTGGGGAAGCCGATGTAGAACAGATTGTGCTTAGAATACGGTTATTGTTCATTTGCAGGTACATGGCATGTGTGGTAACTTCAATGATAATCGTGAAGATGATCTGTCCTTGCCCAATGGTACACTCGTCAATGTCCCACAGTTTGGAAATAGCTGGAAAGTGGAGGAAGACAGTGATGAAGGGTAAATGTAACTTCTTTTCATACCTTCTGTCTTCCTTCAGGAAACAGTCTCCTTTCAATTGTTTTGACTGTTTGCTACTTTGTAACATATAAGTAGTGTATATGAGACTTCTCTTGAACTTGAAGCTCAAAAAAAAGCCATCACCACAGGAAACCACTGCACAGGCCAGAGGGGAACCACAGCCATTCTTTTGACCTACATACACACTTGGGGAATTAGACTTTGGGGTAGTCCACAGTGTGGACATAGCCTCTGTTTATTTTACACTGAAAATGCCTAGAGCAGGATGATGGTGTTGGGGAACAGTGAGGGCCAGCTGCTCCCTAAGGGACAGGGAGCCAAGTGTGATAACACAGCCAAGAGAACAGTGGCCTCACCAGCCAGGACCCATCCCGCACTACCCAAGCAAGGCAAGCAGGGCAGGCCCAGGGGTGGAAGCCAGGGGAAGCCAAGAGTCCAGATCACCACACAAGTTTGCAGTGATGAGACAGGTCCAAGGCCAAGATGAGCAGTCAAACCTCTAGTCAGGGTCAAGTTCAGTGAGAGCAACGAGGGTCAGACACAGTATGGTGATTGCCAGGCAAGTCTACCTCTGCCTAGTCTTTCACTCATAGACAGAAAGAAGACTGTAGTTTTTAGTGTTCTTTGTTTAATACCTTTCAGTAGAAACAAACTTTACAGTTTCAGTCTCTGTCTTATACATGCCTTTGAAACTTAAATGCAGCTGTGTCTGTGCTTTCATACAGTTGTTTATCAGACTTAAGAGAAGATGATGTTCCTCTTTGCACTGCTGAGAATAAACCAGTCATTGAAAGCCAGTGCAATGTCCTAAAATCAGACAAATTCAAAGCATGTCATAATCTAGTCAAGCCTGAAGACTTCATACAGATCTGCATCTATGACATGTGCCAGTACGATGGCATGAAGTCTGCTCTGTGCGACATAGTTCAAGTCTATGTGGACACCTGCAGGAATCATGGAATCACCATTAAGTGGAGGAATAGCACATTCTGTCGTAAGTGCACAAGCAAGTGAAAAAACTGAAACTTGGATGGCTGATAGCATGAAAACAGATTAGCAGTATTGGGTGAACAAGTTATGTAAAAGAAAATTAAACCCAAATTTTCACAAAATGCAATTCTATTATTATGATTTTATGGCTCCATTTTTGCACTGAACTGTGTTCAGGTTGAGCTAAACCCAGTGATAACTCAGGACTAGACAAGTTATGGATAATAATGTGGAGTTAGAATGGCTTTAGGAGCCAAAAGAGGCATTTGCAGCTGAACTGGAATACTGAATCTGAATGATCTAGTGCCAGGTGCCACCAGTTCAGGCATACCTGTAACAGAACTGAATCAGCAGCTCCAGAGAGGGTTCTCTGTTTTGTTTTTGTTGTTTTTTTTAAATAAAATATAGAAAATCAAAGCTGGTTGATGATCAAAATCAGCTATTAAAAGGCAATTCTGTACTACCATTTTATAGGCCAAGCTGTAGCTTTCAGGCAGGCACATGTGTTTGCAGTGCACTTTCTAAATGTCTTTAATAATGCTGGTTCTATTCTCTTCACCCACACAGCATTGCCCTGTCCACCCCACAGCCATTACACGGACTGTGTCTCCACCTGCCCATCAACATGCAATGACATTTTTGCCTCTTCCCTTTGTGAGAAGACAGACGAGTGCACAGAGGGCTGCGAGTGTGATAATAATTATGTGCTCAGTAATGGCAACTGTGTACCTCTGAGCAAGTGTGGCTGCAGGGATGATGACAACAATTACTACAGTGTAAGTAGTGTGTCTGTGGAGCAAACCTCTGGCTGCAAAACTTGTAGAAAGTTAGTCTCCTGTCCATCTGAGTGAAAGAGAGAGAGAGAAATCTTCAAGCTCTACCTCTTAAATACCTATTAGCTCATTAGTAAAAGCTGCAGGCTCAGGTATTAGGAGATGCAGGAGCTTGGTACTTTGCACCTGAGGCCAAAATTGAGGCATATTCAAAACTAGTCAATTGATCAGAGTTATTCAGGCAGTCTGTCCTAGTCCTGTTCTGTGTTCAAATTCTCATGTCGAAGACAATAATATGAATGGACTGGGATCCCCCCTCCCAGGCTTTTGGTGAGAATACACCTGGATTGAGCAGTTGTGGAATCACTAGCTGGACAGGTTGCACCTAGCCAGCCCCCACACCCTTTGCTATTGAACTTTTATTGCATTGCAAAGCTGAGCACCTTGATAACATATTATTAACAAACACAACTTGTCTCCAGGCTGGGGAGACTTGGATAACTCCACACTGCACCAAAAGATGCCAGTGTCAGAAGAACGGTGTCATCAAATGTAAGAGCTATAGCTGTGATTCTAAAGAAACCTGCGTGATCAAAAATGGAAAACACAAGTGCAATCCAACAGGTACGTGCAGGCAGCTCTTCACTTGGTGTTCCATGAGGGCTGGAGAAGGAGGAAGGATGTGGGTGTCCATTCTTTCTTCCATGGCACTTCCAGTCTTTTCCACAGGGCAAAAAGGCAGCTCTGACAGTGCTGTTGATGACACATTATTGAACACAAAAAAGCCTCAGTTCTCAGAATAGAAAGTTCCAGTACAAGACAGAGAATTTGTAGAGGGAAGTGGAACAAGAGTTTGAAAATTTACTTATATCTAGAAACTTGACGGTTTGGTCTGACTAGTTTAAATAAAAAAAAAAAAAAAGAAAAGAGATTTGTGCTGCATCTACCAAACCCAAAACTCAGATATGTATGTGAATCCTTTGGCAATGATCTTGTTTCTTCCATTGCATGTTGATTTGAGAACAGAAAAAAATAAAGGCAAAACAGGACAGAGAAGATCTGAACAGATACGTAATAGGCCAGTCAGAGAACTTTGGTGGTTTTTCATTCAATAGTTGCTTTGGCTAAGCAAAGTTAATCCCATATTCTCCAGGTAAATTGGATTATTTAGGAGACAGCTTGTTGCCTAGTGACTCTACACTTCAATTTTGAAGAATAGTAAGGCATAGTTCCTACTGTATTGATGATCAGTACAAGAGCATAATGCAAATCCAGCTTCCCCCTGCTCGTTTTTGGTAAAATACCACAGCAGAGGCACCCCAACAGTCTTAAGGAG
The DNA here is from genome assembly GCF_965183815.1 of Platalea leucorodia. Lineage (NCBI taxonomy): Eukaryota > Metazoa > Chordata > Aves > Pelecaniformes > Threskiornithidae > Platalea > Platalea leucorodia. The sequence goes on from NC_138830.1 coordinate 14,696,439, forward strand.
AGACTTGCTCCTGGGATAATGGTTTGCTCGGCGCTCAAGGGTCAAGGAGAATACTTAAGACAATAGTCACTGCATCTGATTGTTAGGTCTGTTGAACCCAATGATCAATTTAGTAACCTCAGAAGAAATCAGTGTAACAGCAGTGAGCCAGCCATAGTTAGACATTGCTTTTCATGTTCCAATAATTTTGTAGCAACACATTGCTGAGGATTATGAAACCGACATCTCTAAGAGCCCACTGCAAGCCATGCTCTGTGGCAGAGTCATTCCTCTGCAGAGGACCAATGTGCACAACTTAGTCTCTATAAAGCCTATAAACCCTAATGTTCTGCTTCAGTTCAGTTGGCTCACACTGGTTCTCAGCAGAGGAATGAGTTTCTCTGGTCGTCTCTCCATTTGAGTGTCCATTCACTAGTGTGATGCCTGAGCACCCATCTCTACTTTAGGAGACCTGCATGCTAGCAGCAATTATTTTTATGATGTAACTTATTTTAAACTGATCCATGCATGGGATCTGGCACATGCACATTCAGACTCGAGAGTAATGAAGCTCTTCCCCTTTAGGTTTTGGGAAATGCCGGGTCATGGGCGACCCACACTACATCACCTTTGACGGTCTGGTGCACCACTTTCAAGGGAAATACACGTATATTCTGTCTCAGACCATCCCTGACCTACCTGATACTCTGACGCCATTCAGCATTGAAGGCATGAACTATCCTTTTCATCGAAGTCGACATATTACTTACCTGAAAGAGATTGTCGTCAATGTTTACAATCACACAGTGCGATTCAGGCAGAACAAGCAGCTTGTGGTAAGTCTTTTTCTGACTGCAGAGCACAGAGAAAGGCCCTCCCTTGGAGTAAAACACCTTTGAGTAATAAATGTCTGTTTTGAAGAATTTAAGTATTAAAGTTAACTGTATTATTACAGCAGTGCTATTGGGGCAACCACAAATGTGATTTTCAGTTGTGTCAAGTCTTTTTTCTCTATAGCTATGACCAATATAATTCTACTTCAAACAAATAAATTAATAAATAGAGCTTTAGGAATAAAACACCAAATATCCCAAGACTTACAATAAAGCCATACAAATTTTTATCAGTGGTAAGGAAAAGAAAAGTGTGAATTACGCTAGGAAAATTTTATTTCCATCCCCTTTATTAGTGCATAACAATATATATAGCTCATATATACATTTTTAGCTCAATAATAGAAATCTCTTACGATGATATGAAAATACTGTGCCCAGATCACTTTCCTCAATACATGATTTTGTTAACTTTAAAAAATTGAATACTGAGTTTTTTACCTTGTTAAATTATCTGAGATATTTATCATAAAACCAGAGAAGGGGAGTGTTCATTTGTGGCACTGACCTGTACTGAAAGCAGATTTGAATTTGACCTATATATTATGAATTTTAACTTATTCTTTCCCTGTTAGTTGGATGGTGTGAGGGTGAGACCCCCTGCTCATCCTCATGAAGGTATTCATATACATGAGAGTATAACAAGAATTTACCTGAAGACAGATTTTGGCTTATACCTGAGCTTTGATGGCAATCAAAATGCAGGTAAGTGATACTAAAACAATGTACAGGAATATTAATGCACTGTCTCAAAAAATGTTCTCATTCCAAAGGAGGTCTAAACCCAGCAAAATTAGAAACCTTCACCCTTTGAGCCTATGGCCCTTTGTAATATGAACTTCCAGAAAATTAAAACAAAAAAGTTTCCCAGGAACCAGAAAAACCATAGAACTAGCATTTCTTTATCTGGATCCACCTGAACTTAGGAGAAATGAGGTGTAGAGTCAGACTGTTCTACTTTTTTTCATGTTAAGTAAGGCCTGAGTGATAAAAACGAAAGCAAATAAGAACGATGAGGTGAAGTCTGGATCTGCCCCTTTGCCAGCTTAATCCAGTCATAGGACTGAGGGCCTCAAGCTATACAGCTGTGAATGCATCCTTTTACATCTTCCTCTCAAGCCTGTTCCAGGTAAATCTCATTCTTTAGTGTTTCTCAGCAGGACTCTTATATCACATACATGCAACTCACTCATGTAAGTTGAACACACGTTACCTCCTCTGTTCAAAGCAGAGTTACTCCTGATTTACAACAGAATATAGCCATGTTATTTCTGAGTGTGTGGTGAAAGTGCCAAGCCATTTATACATACAACCATCATTCCAAACCCTAAAATTGCAACTGCAGAAAGCAAAGGTCTGTTTTATAGGAATTCTGTTTCTCAACGAGCAAGTAGATTGTAAGTGAATGGCAAAAAGTGGGTGGTGCATTCAGTTTGTTGCAAAGCAGTAAGTAGTACGCACCAAGAATGCTCAGGTGGTGATGTCATGTTATATAATACCTTATTGGCTGCAAGAAAAGACTTTTTTTCATGATCCATGTTGCAGAGCACAGAAACAGTCCTGTGAATGCATGTATGATTATGTATGTTTAGGGCTGTGTTCATATCCTACGTATGTGGCCCATATCACATTACCAGCTCCGACCTGAATTATGAAATGTGGTACTACACACTGCTTTCCACCTCTTCCATACACTCAGAAGCAGAGATTTCTGTGTAATGGCTTTTTTTTCTTCTGAACTTCCCTAGATATAAAGCTGGCCAACACCTACAGAAACAGAGTGGAAGGCTTGTGTGGTGACTTTGATGGGAGACATAGAAATGACTTCACAAAGCCAGATGGTGTTTGGGTGAAGAACGTGGATGTATTTGGTGACAGCTGGAAAGTTCCTCTGAAAAGAAAAACCTCTCGTCTCAGGTACTTAATTTTCTGCTTAATATCCATGGCAAGCACAGCCACTGGAAGTGACTGAATTAAGCCATAGTTAATATCCAGGAATTACTATACTGTCTTATTTCTGGTCTTTCTTCTTCCCTTGGTCTGTGTGTAGGGACTTTTCCTGCTCATCACTAAGGTGAACTATCAGTGCCCTTCTGTCTAGCCAAAAGAGGCTTGAACTATCACTGCATTACTCCAGTAGCCCTCTTTGGAGTCACAGCCATTACAACTGCTAGGGCACAGGAATGAATAAGATCTTTGCCAAGCTTATGGTTCCTGGCAATGATAAATACATCATGTTGTGCTGGATGGGCCTGAGGGAGGGCAAATCCTGGTTCAGTGTCATCCCTCCCTCTGGAACAGAAGGAAGGTAGCTTTGAAATCCATCAAGATGAATTCCCAATTCCTCCCAAAAGAGGTTCTTGAAGAGTCTGATTTCCTTACTTTCATGGCTATCTAGTGTTTTCTGCCAGTACACAAAAAGTAAGGACATTCTTTTGAGTATAAATGAGCATGAGATTTGTGGTCAGGCAAATTCTGTGCTAATTAGTCCATACAGAACACTGAAACAGGTAGGAAAAGAAGTTTCCTTCCTTCCTTCTCAATTTGCTTTGAAAGACCTTTGGAGGTTGCTTAGGCACTAACACAGAACTCTTTCAGCAAGTAAATGGAATTGTATTAGCTGCCAGGATATAATTTGGCTGCAAAAACTTTTCTGCCAGAATAGCAGAAAGCAGTATGTAGGCTAGTGTTGAGCATAAAGGGGCTCTGGAGGCGATGCCTGCAGGAGAATTCTGGCACCTCAGGCATGCAGCCAGTTGTTCAGTGAAAGTGAGCATAGGTCCAACAAATAGTGGCCTATTCCAGCTGCATCATTCTGCCTAACGTTCAAGTTTTATTGAATAGATTGGATGAAGGTGATATTGAATGAAGCCTGTGTCATGCAGAATTTCCAAAGAGATAATTACAGCATCCCTTTTGATCTAAATACTCGTAAATCTCTGAGATGGTAGGAAGTATTCTAGGACATCTTTGATTTGCTTTGTCTATCCCCTTTCAATTCAGGATAAATCATGAGAGAGAAATAAGCTTATACTTGCACCACAAGGCAGAAGTACTCTTGTGGTGTTACTTAGAGAGTAGTACCATGAATGCTGGATGTACAGAGAATTGACGGTTTCATAATGACTTCAATTACAGACGAGATGTCATCTCAAAAGATGAGTCTGAGGAGGAACCAGATCCAGGGCTCTTCCAAGGCTGCAATGAAAAACAGCTGAATAAAGAAAACAGAACTTCGAGATGTCAAATCCTGACTGACTCAAATGGTCCTTTCGTAAAGTGTCATTCTACGGTCTCACCAAATTTCTATTTCACGTAAGTGTCTACTGCAGACAGTTATTCTCCCCATTTGCTAAATCATTTTGGTGCTAGTTTCTGACAAGAACTTTGCATCTTCAGTCTCCAGGGTATTAACAGGAAATGAGGATAGTAAGTGTCTTTGGAAAACTGGGCCCAGTGATTCCATTATTGATATACTTAAATCCTCTTAATTATTTTTAAATAATTGTGATGATCTGTCTTTCCATCTAGAGTTTCACTTTTCTGTTAGCTCTAGAAAGTAGCTTTCCTCTTTCCCTACACAAATAAAGCAGCAGTGTTAAGCATTTTACCTGTAGGCTGGGATTTCCAGTGTGCTTACAGTTCTCATCCACATTCAGTGAGAATTTAGTACCTGGCTCTATTAGTTTCCTTTTAGCAATTCTAGCTTCATAAAATCTAGCCTTCATGCTATAGCCATAAAGGCTAAATCTGTCAGTGACACTTCTTGAATCTTTTATGGAGAAGTGAAAAAAACAGATTAGTGAACAGTAACTAACCCAGTATCTTCAAGAAAGTTCCTTCTGCTGTGTTTCAAGGCTGCTCTGGCCTCCTACATATACAATTCCTACACACCTAATTTTGAGCTGTATGAAACCTGTTGATTCGTCCCGACATTCATCAGTCATCAGTCACAAAATTGCCAGGTAGCTGCCAGTTTTCTTTAGTTATATAGTTGTACCTAATGTTTAAAGGTAGATAACACCCACCCCAGTCCTCTTAGCTGCGAGAAGAATGTGAAGGTATCTTAAGCCAGATAAACTGGACCACTAGCTTCAATGTATATATCCTGATTCTTAACATAAGCCTACTTTTCTCCTCATTCTAGAATTTGGTTGGGCAGCCTGTTCTGCCTTTGTAGTGGTTGCCTGATTTTTCTGAGGTGCTGCATACTTGCAGATCCCGTTCATCTTGGATCTCAATGCCTCTGAAAATCAGGCCATGGATATCCAGATGATGAGCAAAGCTGAGAAGGTAGCACTGGCAAACAAACAGAATTCTCTGTTCAATATTCAAGGCATATGGACATGGGGAGGGCTCCCATGTATTGAAAGAAGCGTGTAGTCCAGCTATAAGACTTAGAAGCATTAAAAAGTGCTCTATAACCAAGATGCAGCCATGCTAGCCCAAAACAGAAGCAGATAGCAAAGAATAACTTACTGTGACAAGCGGTCAGGTACCTGTTTATTGCTTGTTCATATATGAATACCTCATATGTTAGCAGCAGCTGCACAACAAATGACCTGATCTTCCCAATCATGTGGCTGGGGTTTTTTTATTCCTCTGTTTTCCTGTCAGCCAGACACAGGAAAACAGAACTAATTCAGAGTTGGGCAGAAAAGCAGCTGAAAATAAACAATAGCAAAGGAATTGGGAATGAACGCTTTCTTATCTTGCACATAGGAGCTGCCTGTTTGATATGTGTGTGGAAGGAGATGAGGATGCTACCTTATGTCGCAGTCTGCAAGAATACGTGTTGGCTTGTCAGGAGCAAGGAGTCCGTATGGAAGGCTGGAGGCAACAGACAGTTTGTGGTAAGCACAGGAAGAACCAGAAAGTATGGTTTCTGCCTAAAGGGCTCTCAAAATCTGAGATTTGAGGCTTTTCCTAGATGCACCGTATATCAAAGCTTCTCAGGGACCAAAAGCACGTTGATTCATGCTTCGATCACTGTTCACAGTTTAGCATGAACACTTGCTCTTGTGGCCTCTCTTCTGTGTCCTATGCTGACTTTTGCATTTAGACCCCAGCTTAGAAAGCTACTTAGGAAAGCAGAGCTCCTCTGTCATCAGAAGTTTTGTGAGAGAAAAAAAAAGTCCCCATTCCCACTGGGCAAAAAAGTTAAAATTTTGGAAACCATCACAAGCCACAAACCTGAAGGAAAAACATTTCATTTCAATCTCTTTTTAAATCTACAAAATATACCAATTCTCTTTTTTACCTGTGAAATTTCAAGATGCAAGATTCAACTGAAAACTCCAAATCTTTCAGACTAAAAAATGCTGAAATAAAACTTATAATAACATCAAACCTTTTTTTCCTAATTTTTTTTTTCCAAGTTGGGAGATTCATCAAACCATACTTCCCCTACATCACCCATGGTTAGATGACTTTGTATTCCTGGTGATACACAGTTCCCAGAGTTGTGAAACAGCTCTGGTACTTGGAGGGATAGCTACCTTGAATGTGTGAGAAGTTATTTGAGATCAGTGAAGACCAGGAATGAGAGCACAGCATTCAGAGAGCTTTGACAATGCATTTCCTGACTTTGGAGTGCTTTACTTACAACTTCAGTACTACTACATTTGTATGCACATCTCTGTGTATGTGTGGTCATCATATTGCCTCCTACAAAATGGTAACATCCTCTGGATCTCAAAGGGCATTGTGTAAGTAAGTAACGCACAACAGCCCGCTGTAACTGGATTCTCCTTATTTTTACAGCTATGTCATGTCCTGCCAACAGCAACTACAGCTCATGCATGTCTGCATGCCCAGCGTCCTGCAGCGATTTGACCAGCCCCTCTGAGTGTGAATTACCATGTGCTGAAGGCTGTGAATGTCTCCCTGGCTATGTTCTTAGTGGTCTTGACTGCGTACCTTACAAACAATGTGGCTGCACATACCTTAACAGATATTATGAGGTACAGTCTCTCTGTGGGTCAGACAGCTCCCGCAGCACCAAACAATATTTTCTTCTGCTAATTATTTTGACAATCTCCTCATTCTCCTCAGCATGTAATTTTGCATTAGAAACAAAGAATAATTGTTTAATAAAATTCTGGCCTCTGGAGGAAGGGAAGAGAGAGTAGATCACTCAGTCTGCCTCTGCCTGCCAGAATACTCAAGGCAGGTATTTGAAGAAAGTATGATTACACTCTGACCTCCATGTAAATTCTCCACCTTTATTATGCTAGATAACAGCCTCATAGGCTCTAAAGTTTACAACACACCAGTTGCAGAGAAATTCTGTCAGTCACTGTGGTCCCTCTCCTCTCAGTGAAGGGTGGTATAGGAGGGTTGGGAGTCTGTAGAGTTGCCTATGACATGAAGAGAGCCCCAAGCAAGGCTGGATTCTGAGGAACACAGACTCTTCCATTATCACTGCAGGACAAAACAGCTTCATAATCTCATAGCTTTCTGTTTTAACACTAGAGATTTGGTACAGGAAAGGCCTAAACCAGGAAAGATTGTTTTATGGGAGGAGGGAGACACTTACTATGAACAGGTGGCACTTGCCAGAAAAAATGGCACATAGCATTTCCACATTGCCTTGGAGGCATGATGTGATGCATCTGCCACTCTCTCTTACCTCCAGCAACAGTTGGACATTGTTGGTTGCAGACATACCCCACCTGGGGCTAGGATCTCATACCCCAAACTCTTCTTTTTCCTTCTTTCTTGGGCCATCCTTGAGTTTCGAAGAGCTGGATTAATAAGCCGCTTGCTTTCTTTTTTGTACAAACTACTAAAAAAAACCCAAAACTGCACTGTTGCCATTCATCACAAAGGCATCAGAGAGAGTAGCATGGGGCCCCAGTGCTCCATTCATGTTTTTTTCTGGCTAATTTTGACATTTTTTAACACTTAACTGCTGTCTTCCAGATTGGAGAAATATTCACCACCGATGACTGCTCTCAGAGATGCCAGTGCACAGACAGCTCCACTGTCTCCTGCTCTAACATAGCGTGTGGCTCTGATGAAATCTGTGGCATTTCCAACTACAGTCGTGAATGCTACAGGAGTGAGTCAACCATCATCATGTTGTCTTTGATGTTAAGAAGTCTTGACTTGCTGCTTATAGGACATCACTGGGTTGGGGACAGTTGCAACAGAGTGTGTACAGAAGGGATCTTGCTCTGATGTTTCATTGTAGCAACAGTGTTTCTTTCCCTTATTCCTGTTGTCAAGTACAAGTAATGTGCCTTAAAATACAGGGGATGTCCAGCATTGGGAGTCAGTGTAATCTAAGCAAGAACAGTTCTCTCAGGGGTGGATTATCTGAGAGTCTGAAGTGTTTCTCCTTCCTTTTTGCTAGGTGGACCATGTATGCCAGATCCTTGTAAGAATGATGGAGTTTGCTCTGAAACTACCAACAGCTCTGCTTTCCCCTTCTACTGTGAATGTTCAGAACTGTACACAGGACCAAGCTGTGAGACTGAAAAGATTGGTAATAAAACTATTTTGGATTTCAGTGTCTGCATTACACACACCACTTTCAAAAATGGGTGTCATTATGGAGAAGACTGAGCTTGCTCTTCATTTCCATGCTGTAAATTAGTAACCCGGTGGGTAAGGGCCTGTAGTCATCCAAACAGAAAGAAGGAATCAGATCCCCCAGTAGAGAGGTGCTAGAAGGCATGACAGCAGGGCTCTGTAGAGCATACAGGACCTGGGTCAGACACCGCTCCAGAAAGCCACATTCATCAGAGAACACAGTATAAACCAAACAGACAGGCAAGGGTTGAGAAAAAGTTTCTGTTCACAGTATGGTGAGCTTCCACTAACAGGGCTCTTATTTCTTCTTCATTTGAAGACTCTCCCATATTTGATCCTGTGGACCATACAGTCGCCATCGTCATTGGAGTTGTGGCAGGCGTAGTTGTTATCGTCATTCTCATCTCCTCTGCAGTGTACCTTTACAGGTAAGGCTTTTCCCAGCTTTGCTATGTTCAGCAGAGTCAAGACACACACACCCCTTTTAGCACCTGTAAACCTCAAAACTCCCATTAATCACATACCTGCAGGACCAAAATCTGACTTCATTCATGCTCACACCATTATTTGACCTTTCTCTACAGCTAATAGAAATTAAAAATGGTTGTTCTTTTTTTTTTTTTTTTTCCATTGTACAGAAGGAAGAAAAAGATGAATACAGCTCCGAATTCAAGGGATTCTTCTTTTAAATGGTCCAGGAACAATCCGGATGACAGAGTACATGATCAAGATTATGGCTGCATCATGAACACTGCATTTGATCAAAATGAATCCCAAAATACTTACCTATAGTTAGCAATATTTTTCCAATTCATTTGTATTACTTTCTGCTCTTGTATTTTAATAGTATTTCTAATAATTTGAGATGGTATAATAATAAATAAATCATTGCATTTGCTGAGAGCCTTTTTTGTATTTTAATAGTATTTCTAATACTTTGAGAAGAAATAATAATAAATAAATCATTTTATTTGCTGAAAACCTTTGAAATTGTTCATCTGAAATATCTCTCAGATCTCATGTTGTAGACCTAAATTGAAATATGTCCTAACTCACATAAGAGACTGTGTTGTCTTCAGAGGCTGTTTAAAAAATGAAGTCCGGACAGAATTTGCCAGCACAAGTGTGCTGCATACCATTGCATACGTACCTCTGATAGATGGACAAACTGCAGACTGATGCAGTCAGAATTAATTATAGCATCCCAGGCAGAGCTTCATGAGATCATCTTACCCAGTCCTTCCATGGGGAGTGTGCTGGGTCTTCCATGAGCTAACTGAGCTGGACACAGTCCTTACTCCTCTTCTGGCAAGGCATGTCCAACTGGGGAGAGAAATATATAAGAAGACACTGAGCTCATCTGGTGACAGGTGTAGTAAAAAGGATGACCCTCATTGTCCCCCTTGGGAGTGCTGGACTGAAAGAAGTGATTGTTTGAAGAAGAGCTGCCTCCTTGCTGTCAGGGTGGAGTGGACAAGAAGTAGGGCTGTCATCAGCCCCTGGCCTGTGGGGGCTAAGCAAGAGCATAACTTAACAAAAACTTTCTGAAGAATGAGATCCTGTCATAAACTCTCCTTGAGGTCTTTGCAAACTCTGAAGCTGCCACACTCCGATGAATGTGGGTAGAGATCTGCATCGGCGCAGACCCAGACCATGCTAAGGACCACCCTACAGCAGAAGATCAGAGAGGTGTTTGTGGCAAGGCCTAATAACACGCAGCGTGCGAGACACCCACCCCATGACAGACCACTCACAAGGCTCGGGGGACCGAGGCACTGCCTGGGCCTTGTACAAGCCCTGAATGAATTTCCAGTGCCATGAGTGAAGCTTTGAGAGACAAGGCATGCACCATTAAGGCTTCTCTGATGCTTTTCCAGTTCTTTGCAGGTTCACTTCTGATTACAGTGAGGAACAGTGTGGGCTTCCCCTTGTTTCTGCCATAATGCTGGTTATTACTTACTTACCTACCCTTTCTGCATCCCTTGTATCTATAAACTCATGTGTGCTGTTAGCCAAAAAAGTATTTGTAACCTCCATGGACAGTTAGGCAGATAAAAGGCATTTTATTCTAGTCCATTCAAGAATATGCCAGCTGCCCATACACGCACAGGTCAGCTATTTTGGAGAGGATGTGAATGGAAAGGGGCTTTCAGCCTCGTTACATAATGAAAATGAATCAGCGCGAGAGACCTACCCATGCACAAATGAACTGTCAACCTTATGCTGGAATTTCACTGCAGTTATAAAAGCATTTTTCCTGCCTGTTCAGCGGCAGCTTCCTATTGCGCTCTCGCGCTTGCCAACAGTGCGATTCTGTGAACACTGAGCAGTGCTGACCATGCTCGCCTCCCCTCGCAGCTGGTGGGAGCACAGGCCCGTCCCTACCCTGCAGGATCCCAGCCCAGGTTCTCCCAAGCAACAGGCCCCAGCTGTGCCCAGGTAAAGCAGATTTCTGGGTTTCCATGGACACATCTTGCTATTTCAATACCTCAAGAATTGCCTTGGCTTTCCACTGAAAACCTTGCAAATACTTCAGACTTGAAACAGGGGCTAATACAGAGTGCAGAATTGCAATTCAGTTCTCCACCGAATTAACTATGTTATGTCAATAGAAGCCAGAGAGATGAGGGATCTTCTGCTGCTCTGATCTTTTACATCAACTGGCTTGCTCATCTGACTTTCAAAATGATGGGCTGCAAATACACTGCTGTTGTGGTTTAACCCCAGCCAGCAACTAAGCACCACACAGTCGCCCACTCACTCCCCCCAGTGGGATGGGGGAGAGAATTCGGAGAGTAAAAGTGAGAAAACTTGTGGGTTGAGATAAAGACAGTTTAGTAGGTAAAGCATCTATGAGCCACAGTCTCTTCAGGGGTATACCTGCTGTGGCATAGACTTATCCGCAGCCACAGTTACTTTGAGGTGCACCTGTTCCAGCGTGGCCTTCTCCATGGGCCACAATGCCTTCAGAGGGATACCCGCTGCAGCATGGCCTTACCCACAGCCACAGTCTCTTCAGAAGTAAACCTGCTCCAACATGGCCTTACCTATGGCTGTAATCCCTCCAGGGGTGTACCCGCTCTGTCAAGGGCTTATCCATGGCCACATGCTTTGAGGTGCTCCAGCATGACCTCATGCACAGCCACTGATGCTTCAAGGTGTACCTGCTGCAGCATGGACTTATCCACAACCACAGATGCTTCGAGCTGTACCTTCTCCAGCATGGACTTATTCTTGGGCCACAATCCCGTCAGAGGTATACATGCTGCAGCACAGACATAACCACGGCCACAGACGCTTCGAGATGTACCTGCTTTGGCATGGGCTTATCCATGGCCACAGACACTTCGGGGTGTCCTGCTTCCATGTGCACTCATCCACAGGTCACAGTCCCTTCGACTCGAGTTCACACTGGGGTTCCAGCCTGTCCAGTACAGCAGCACAGAAACAGCAGCGGTACCCTGGCCATCTGCCAGCCCAGGCGCATCGCCATTCCTGCTATCAAAATGTTCCCAGGCACAGCAGAGTAAGATGATAAGCAGTGCAGCAGCACAGCAAGCAGCAAAAGCAAAAAAGCAGCCACTAACAAGCACCAGACTCTAACATACAGTGAGGCACGCAAGCCCCATGGCAAGCACAGGAGCCTGCCGATCAATAGCTAAAGGGCAATAACAGCTATAAATTTGATCTAGCACATTCCAATCAAATCTGTTGTTACCTTGAACCCTTTGAGCCCCATATTGGGCGCCAAAAAAGGACTGTCGTGGTCTAAACCCAGTCAGGAACTAAGCACCAGTTCGCTCGCTCACTCCCCCCCCAGTGGGATGGGGGAGAGAATCGGAGGAGTAAAAGCGAGAAAACTCGTGGGTTGAGATAAAGACAGTTTAATAGGTAAAGCAAAAGCCACGCACGCAACCAAAGCAAAACAAGGAATTCATTCACTGCTTCCCATCAGGGGGCAGGTGTTCAGCCATCTCTGGGAAAGCAGGGCTCCATCACGCGTAACAGCTACTTGGGAAGACAAACGCCATCGCTCTGAATGTCCCCCCTTCCTTCTTCTTGCCCCAGCTTATATACTGAGCATGACGTCATGTGGTACGGCACAGCCCTTTGGCCACTCTGGGTCAGCTGTCCCAGCTGTGCCCCCTCCCAGCTTCTTGTGCATTGGGCAGAGCATGGGAAGCTGAAAAGTCCTTCACTAGTATAAGCACTACTTAGCAACAACTAAAACATGAGCATGTTATCAACATTATTCTCATACTAAATGCAAAACACAGCACTATACCAGCCAGTAGGAAGAAAATTAACTCTATCCCAGCTGAAACCAGGACAACTGCTTCGTTCAACTCACCCAGGGGACAGTTTTGCTGACAGCGAGCCCTCCTTTTCAGCATCCTGCACCGGCAAGAGCCAAGGAGCCAGCCGTACCTGCTCGGCTGCGCTCAGGCTGCCTGCCCTGCCCGCCCCTCAGCTCAGAGGACTCTTGCTGGGCACAATCAGGAGACTTCTCTGATGTCCTGAAGGAAATTCCTGGGCCACAACATGAAAGACACATGAAAAGCCATCCTAGAAATCTCTTTGCCCTAAAATGGCCACTGGGATTTACCCTGAGCTCCACCTCCTCTGCTTCCCTTCGCCAGCAAAGAAGTGAAACGGCAGCTCTGCGCTGCCTTTCGCTCGGGGAAGGTTTCCCGGTGAGGGCTGCCCGCGTACCCCTCGGCTCGGCAGGACAGCTGCCCCGGCTCCGCGCACCGGAGCCCCGGGAGCCGCGGCCGGCGGGGCCCCGGGAGCCGCGGCGGGGCCCCGGGCAGGGAGGCGGTGGCCCGTCTTCCGCGGGGGCAGGACGAGCTTTTCCACCCGGACGGGTGGTTTTGGCAGCACCCGCTGGAGCGGAGCCTCCGCCGGCGGAGCGGAACGGCTGCTCGGCAGGCAGGGAACTCCCCCCGGCCCGGGCAAGCGCCGCCTACCCAGAACCCGCCCGGCTCCTCGTTATTTACAGCGGCCGGGAGGAGCCAGGCCCCGGCCCGGCTTCCGCCGCTGCCCCCCCGCCCCCGGGGCGCAGCCCTGCCGGGGCAGCGGCGGGACGGGCGCCGGCGGTGAGCGGGGCGCGGCGCGGGGATGCGGGGCAGCGCCGGGGGTGGGAGCAGGCGTCTGCCAGCAGGATGTGGCCCCCTTCGGGGTGCCGGGTGCTGTGCTGCGCTGCAGGGGTGCCGGCGGCGGGCGCGGCTCTGCCGAGCTCCCGGGGGTGCCCCAAAGCCTGGGGACGGGCTGGGCGCCCCGGGTGCCCCCCCGGGGAGCTGCGACCCCGCACCGGGGCTGGCCCGGTACTGGCACAAGCAGAGCCCCGAGAGGAGCGCGGCCGGCCGTGCGCCTTGCGGCGGGGACGGTTCGGAGCGCCGGCCCGCGGAGGGCGAGCCGGGGACGGGCGCTGCGAGCTGGTGCCGGCCCGGCACGGCTTCGCCCGTCCGCAGCGCTGGGCGGGAGGGGGCGATTGCATTTCGTACCCGAGGGCAGCGCGTCGGTAGCGGGCGGGACCGGCTGGCCCTAGCCAGGGCCCTGCAGAGAGGGGCACCTCCGCAGCAGCGGTTGGGTGCCAACTCGACGATGCTCCGCAGGCAGTACCAGTGCCAGGCCCTAATGATCTCCCTGCCTGCGATCCCCCAGCAGATGCCCTTGGCACATCCCAGATCTCCCCTCTCCACCGTGCCTTGCACTGAGCCTGCCCAGCAAGAGGGGCATGTCCTGACCTCACGCTCTTGAGATGGCATCTATCGAAAGCTTCAGCGCCGCCCACCCCGGAGACCCCCAGCCTGGGGACCTGATCGAGATCTTCCGGCCAGCTTACCAGCACTGGGCCCTCTACCTGGGGGACGGGTACATCATCAATGTGACACCTGTAGGTAAGGCTGGCGGAGCCCAGCAGGGTGCAGAGGGGGCTTTGGGGTGACCTGGGAACCCAGTCTCCCTCCACAGACCAGTGGTGGACCCCATGTGTGTAGATGGCATTTCCAGGAGCCAGCCAGAAACCCCTCTGAGGTCTTGGAGGGGCCAGACAGGGCCTGCCTGGCTGATCCCATCCCTGCCTTCCCCAGATGAAGGGCCCCCAGCCACGTTCAGCAGCGCCAAGTCAGTGTTCAGCAGAAAGGCCCGGGTGAGGATGCAGCTCCTGAAGGACGTGGTGGGAAACGACACCTACCAGATCAACAACAAGTACGACGGCACCTACACTCCCCTCCCAGTGGAGGAGATCATCCGGCGTGCTGAGTACCTCATTGACCAGGAGGTATCCTACGACCTGCTCGGCAACAACTGCGAGCACTTCGTGACGCTGCTCCGCTACGGCGAAGGGGTCTCTGACCAGGTAAGTAACACGGGGTAAGCCCCTGCGTGCCCCACAGTGCACCTCCTTGCTGCTCTGTGTGAGCCCCTGGACCAGAGCACAGCTTGCAAACTGCATGGGGACAGCAAAGCCCCAGGCACGAGGTCCAGATCATCACTGCCTCTGGCCTCACTGGAGACCCTGGCCCAGGAGGTTCAGCATGGTCTGTCTGCACCCTGATAGTGCCATCTTACTGAATGCCACAGCCCGAGGATAAAAGCCTGGGTGTTACCCCTTCTGCTTATGGGGCAGGTGTCTCTCATTCATTTAATTGCTTTGATTATCTCTGCCTGCTCTTCATTAGTGTGCCTGGGGGTAAAAAAAAAAAAAAAAGCTTATCACATTTCCAGCCTGTGTTTTGCTTCGCCTTTGCAGGCCAACCGAGCAATTGGTGCCATTGGGTTTGTAACAGTTGCCGCCGGTGCCTTCTCCTTGCTGGGCTTGCTCCGGAGCAGATCCAGAGAGAGACAGTACTGATGGGCCGCTGGGATGAGCTCGGAGCAGGGCAGGGAGCCCCTGGCCGGGAGGGACCCAGGACAGTTTGTGGCCACAGCTGCCACCGAGACTTACTAACAACTGTGTTGCCCTTGCTGAGAGCGGCACTAGCCTATTTGCCACATCTGCTTTTATTTCATTGCCTGTGATGATTTTTGTGGTAGTCTGGGAGCGCTTGCAAGCAAATTCTCCATCCTCACACCCCCGGTGCTCTGCTGAGGGCTGCCACGGGCTTTCTACACACATCCTGGTTTTATCAGCTACATCCTGTGGGCCCTTTCTGTGAATAACCTATTTCAACCCTAACATTTTTATTTTTTTAATCAAAAGTAATGTAAAAGATTGCTGAGGGTTTATTGTGTGTCCTCCAGCTAAGGGCTTCTGCAAGTGGAAAACCCCATGTTCCCAGGCCTGCGAAAGGGCAGACAAGGCATGTACTCTGTCTCAGAGCCTGTGCCTGTGGTGCCTAAACTGAGCTGATCCTGCGAGGGTGGGAGGGAGGAAGGAAGGGCAGGTCGTACAGGCTGTAT
The DNA here is from genome assembly GCF_965183815.1 of Platalea leucorodia. Taxonomy (NCBI): domain Eukaryota; kingdom Metazoa; phylum Chordata; class Aves; order Pelecaniformes; family Threskiornithidae; genus Platalea; species Platalea leucorodia. The sequence goes on from NC_138830.1 coordinate 14,712,251, forward strand.
CCCTCTGTTTTAAATGAGTGCTCTGGTTTTGGCATGATGGTGCTTTGCTCTGTTTCCGTCTGCCTGGAAAACATCCCTTTCCCTGGCTTTTCTGACTTTGGGAGCAGCAGACTCACAGTCTGGGGGGGGTCTGACAAAAAACCCAGCTAGCTTTTTCTCTGGCAGCTGTTCTAGGTTGGGACTACTGTGCCACTGAAATTTCCCTCTTCATCCCTGTAAGTGTAGTAATTGTTGGCATTGGACCTGACCAAGCTTACCAGATGATCTTTAAGGTCACTTCCAACCATTCTATGATTCTACTCCTTGGGCTGCCAAAGCACTGAGGTTTAAAGAAAGATCACCATGGATTGCAAGGGCAGCCCCCTGGAGCTGGGGCCATTGGCTCTTCAGTGACCAGAAGTTGAATTTAAACAGTTTGTAGCCCCAGCACAAGATCGATCTTCCTCCAGCCAGCAGGAAGGCAAAGCCAGGGTCCCTGCAGTGCTGTGGGCAACATAGCTGGAGAATGAGCTGTGGCTGCACCTACGCCCCATCTCCAGATCTATAGAGCCCCACTATTTCCTTGTCACAAAGCTGATGTGTGGCTTGTCTTAGAAGAAAACTGTTTTGGAGAAGTGTCATTTGTTACTCTTTACCAGGAGTATCTAGCTTGTGTGTTTGGAACCATGTTATTTGCAGACCTCATGTAAGAAATTAAATCCTGTGTTGCTTTCACCACATGCAACTGCCTGGACTGTAAGAAGAGATGAGAGCAAAAGAGCTGTCTGTAAGAGGCCTGCTATTTTTGTCTGCTCTTAACATCTACATAGGATCAGAAGCTTTTTTTAAACATCAGTTGTTTCAATGTTTGAAATAACAAAACCAAGACTTCTGGTCATATTTTGTAGTGCCCTCTGTTATTACATTTAAATAAAGTTCTTTTATAATATGTTTTCCCATATTAAAATAAAAGTGAACCTGAAAGTCCTTTTTTGCTTCCTGCAAATGTAATCAAAAGTTCTTTCATGGCTAAACTAATGAGGTTGTTGAACAACTGAAGATAAAAGAGCAAGTAGAGAGGGGCTCAGTTTCTTGTGCCTGTCCAGCAGCCGTGCGCCAGAGCACATTAAAACCCCTGCTCCGTGGCATGACCTAGTTACAGCAAGAAGCCAAGGCTTAGCCCTGCTTTCTGCCACGTGACGCCAAACCTGGGCCAGGACGTGGCAGCAGCTGAGCGTGAACTGGGGCGTCATGTGTGCCCAGCAGCTCTGCTGTCCTCTGCCTTTGCAAGCTTAAGTGGAGCATATCCTCTCCAGCCTTCCCAGGCTGGTCTTACAGCAATCTGTGAGCTTTAACCTTTCCTGTACTCAGAGGATTATGTCTGCAAGAGCTGGCAAGGGAGAGCTGGGTGAGGGCAGTGTATGCACCCTCTCACATCTGTAATTCACTCTGGGATGCAAGAAAACTGGAATTACTTCATCTGGGGAACGTTCTTGGAAGCCACAGCATTTCATTTAACTTGGGGTTTTGCAATTGTACACGTGCTCCTCTGCGGTCAAGATTAGGTCAATTGTATTGGACTGCCCTTCCATCGAGCCTGATGGGTGCATTGACTGGATTTGGCGGAGCAGTGGCTGAAACATGGAGTGAAAGTGTGACATGGAGCAGCAGAAGCCATCGCTTTGCTGTATTCAGTATTTTTGAGCCTTTGTAGGAGATGTTGGCAAGGCCCAAGATCTGCTGTTGCCATGGAGTAGAGTCAAGGCTGTTATTTTACCAGCAGCCCAGAGAATAATCCTTGCCTGTGCTCCGGGGCACAGACAGCACAGGCCCAGCCTGCCCCTGAATGGATGGGTTTGTGCAGGGACATCAAACATCTGAATCTGGTGTACGTCAAAGGATGAAAACACAGGCTGTTCAGCACAAGCCGGGGAAGCTGCCAGCACTGCACAGCCCCATGCCTGGCTGCAGGGTCTTGCCTAGTCCTCAGCGCTGTATTCATAGGTGGGGTTAATGTAAATCTCGTCCATACTTTTTGCTGTAGTCTTTTGCATTCATGGGAGGTCAGCTGGGATCCCTCTGCAGCATCCTCTGCCATTTTCGGTACTGGCTGTTTGACTTGTACCCAAACCAGGCTTTAATCAGCAGCCAGAGGTGCTTGTTCTGCAAGATAACCTTTTGGGCCCCTCACTACAAGAAGGACATTGAGGTGCTGGAGCGTGTCCAAAGAAGGGCAATGAAACTGGTGAAGGGTCTAGAGAACAAGTCTTAGGAGGAGCGGCTGAGGGAGCTGGGGTTGTTTAGCCTGGAGAAGAGGCTGAGCAGAGCCCTTATTGCTCTCTACAACTGCCTGAAAGGAGGTTGTAGCGAGGCAGGGTTTGGCCTCTTCTCCCAAGTAACAAGCAATAGGACAAGAGGAAACGGCCTCAAGCTGCGCCAGGGGAGGTTTAGGCTGGGTATTAGGAAAAACTTCACTGAAAGGGTAGTCAGGCATTGGACCAGGCTGCCCAGGGAAGTGGTTGAGTCTCCATCCCTGGAGCTATTTAAAAGGAGGGTAGACTTGCTTGAGGACATGGTTTAGTGGTGGACTTGGCAGTGCTAGGTTAACGGTTGGACTCAATGATCTAAAGGGTCTTTTCCAACCTTAATGATTCTATGATTCTATAACGTCCTGCGGAATGACATGGCGCGGGGTCAGTGCTGTTGCCCTTCACTGGAAGGGAGGACCACTCGGGGACAAAAGCCATCCCTTGCTACACGTGCAGTCCCCTTCAGTAACACGGCTGCCAAATGCCACCTTCCCCATCCACAGGAAGGCTCTGCTCAGTTATAGCAGGACAACGCTGATCTCAATCTGTTTAGCTGAAGGGGATAATCAAGGGGCAAGATTTTCCTCCTGGGGCTGTGGGACAACCAGGCACTGCTGCTCCTTGCAGGGGACAATACCCAGTGCTGGATACAGCCAGCCTTGACCCACAAAACACTTTAGGGCTTAGTCATTACTGCAATATCCAGTGGCACAAGCCAGCGCAGTCTCTGGCCTGGTCGATTGTAGGACAAGAGGCAAGTAGTTGTTTCAAAATCACTGCCAAGCCCCTGACCCATGCTGCTGGCTCCCATCCCCTGGGAGCTGGGGCAGCAGGCTCCTCCCAGGCAGCTGCACTTCAACTCCCTCCCTCTCTAAAGGCTTAAGAGATGTGGTCTAAATCATCTCTGGGGCTGCATAAAATGGATTTGACTGACACACATTGAGTCTTAAGGAAAAAAAAAAAAGGCCTGATGCTTTATGCTTCTGCAGGAAGAGAGTGCTGCTGCAAATGGGGATAGAAAGACCTGACCAGACACTGCTTCTGTTCACCCTGGGGAACAGGCGGTAAACAAATGCACTCACCTCCGTAAAAAAAAGATACAAAAAAGGTGACCAAGAGCATCAGTAAGATGTAAACTCTCCAGATCACAGGAGTGCAAAGAAACTGTTGGAAAAGACATGAACAGCAATTAGGTTTAAATGCTTTGCCAAGATTTGCATCTGTTCCTAATGATTTGAGAGGCTGACTAACATTTTCCCAGTGGCAAGCATGGAGGAGGCAGTAGGAAGTGACAGTAATTCCTTGTCACAGAGATCTTGGAAGGTTTGGTGCCAGATTCCCCACGGCACGGAGCTGCCTAACTTATTTTGGCTACTTAAGCTACTGCTGAAACCCACAGATCAGGTGCCTGGGGCAGGATCCAGTGCCCAAATACTTCTGGAGAGCTGCAGCTAGTGCATAACGTGCAGCTCCTCTCCGTCTGTGTATGCCCACCCTAACGCCAGTCCTCCACCCGAGTCCATCCCGTGCAGGATGGCCGGGGACGAGCCGCAGGGCTCGGCCATTCCCGATGTTGGGCAGCACGGCTGGAGGCAGCTGCCTGCGCTGTGCCCTGGCTGAGCGCCCGGGAGGGCCGAGGCAGCTGCAGCCCCAAGTGAGCTCATGGTGCTCGGGGCAGGGGGAGCAGCAGCAATCCCTGCCCACTCGCTTCTCTGGCCAGCAAGCCTCCTCCAACATGCAAAACCACAATCCACCCTATTGTGCTTTTCTGTCAAGAAGAAAAGCTCAGCAAGCTATAAGCACTTTTTGTTCTCCCTGTTGCCACCCAGTCTTTAGAGGAGAGGAGGACTGTCTCATTAATCAAGCCCTTGTCAGGAGGATGTTAGAGAAGTTTGAAAGGGCTGCCCAGTCAGCATCAGATCAGCAAATTCGTTTCCAAGATGGCCATAGCTGTAGCTTCTGCTCTGTACACTTAGGTAAAGGGCCAGCAAAATGCGTGGCATGAAAAGAAAATGCACTTTTTTGTTTGCACTTACCTGCATGCCACTGTACACAGCATCAATGTCAGCGGAGGAAGAGGCAGACTGCAAGCTGGAGGGCCAGGAGGACTGAAAATACATCTAGGGAAAGAAGAGCATTTGGGGCCCTGGGAGGGAGGGGGATTGGTGACCAAACTCTGTAAATATGCTGACAGGAGCCCCAAGTGCTAATGCTGTAAAACTGCCATCATGTAAAATATCTTTCTTTTTTTTCCCCCGCTAAAAGAAGAGCTGTGGAATTAAAACTGGAGGAGCTACTCCCCAGCAGCCTGTCGCAAAGCTCACCACCTACACTGGCTTTTCTTGCACAAGTGATTTGGCACTTTCTGATTCTTGCACAACCACAGAAAACTGCCTCAAAAGGGCACTGCTGTGAGCCACGCCAGCATCCCTTCCCCTGCGCTCGCTCTCCCACAGGCTCACCCATACGCCTGGACCGCAGGCAGCAGAGGAGGCTGCTTGTTCTCAGGGGCTGCCCTCCCAGGGAGAGCCAGGTGCTTCTGTGACCCACAGGGTGCAAAGGTCGACTATACCTGTGCCTTCCACAGGAAGAGTTTGTCTGGATTTGCATCCTCTTCCAAAGGAGCAGGAGGCCACAGAGCAATGGCAAATGGCTCAGACCTCCAGAAGCACCAAATTCCTGGCAATTACCGGGAGCTGAGCATCTTAAAGCTAGCTGGTAAATTGGGTCAACAGCTGCAACGGCCTGCTGGCAACCTTCTCACAGCCAGGGAGGAGAGGGGACAGGGCTGAGTGGGTGGCAAAACCAAGGGAATTGCCCTTTGCTTCCTCCTAATGAATTGTCCCCAAACAGGGACAAAACACAGAGAAGCGCGTGCAGATTTCTCAGCTGACAGAGTCCTCTGTCCCGTCTCAGCCTGGCTGCTTGCTGGGCAGCTTCTTTCTGGGCTCACCTGTTTTCTGCAGGTGATCAGTGCTCTGTGAAATGGGTTTGGGACCTGCCTTTTAACAAAATACTTAACAAAATCAACTCTGCTAAGATTAAGCAAAGTCCTGCCCTCTCATCCACGAGCTGCAAGTGCAAAGGAGCTATCAGTCAACTGATGGCTAGAAGAGCTAAATCATCTCAGCAAAACACAAACAGAAAAAGAAAGGTTATTGTGAGAGGATTTTAACAGTGATGTTATCACGGGCTTTTCTCTCTCATTTCTAGGAATGGAAGTCAGGCAAGGTAAGACTGTGAATCTCAGAGGAACTCTTTTGATGCGTGTATTTTGAAACAAATACATCTGATCCTCATATGCTCTCTGTGTTCACAATAATAGACAGTTCTGCTCTAAATCCAGCCCATCATCCCCTGGAAAGCACACATTTTCCAAAATAAGATGCAGTCTCCTTTCCCAGCTCTGCTGCTTCTCATCTCCAGGAAGAAGCTAACATAAGCAGTGCTCACGGAGCTTTTTTAGAAACAGAGAAGTAGGAGCTCAAATACACCAACAATTATTTTACATGCCAGTCACTGGTGTGGGTACAGAAAAATCCACAGCATCCCTTCCCTAGAAGCCTCTCCTGCCAGGGTTATTTTGGGGCAGGAATGAGAGTCTGTGGAGCACGTTACTCCAGCTCTACTCCCAGTTGGTGTAGATGGGCTTCCAGAAGGGCTTTCCCTTGGAAAAGACAAAGACCACCATGATGCAGTTGATAGAAGACAGTGGCCACAGTGTAGTGTCTTCATAACTGAGGACAGTGCTCTGGGTACCGCTGCTGGTACCGTTTCCCCCTGGGCTGGTGGGGGACACGGTCTGGTTCCCTGGAGAGCAATGTCTGTAAGGTAACACCCAGAATTTTGTTTCTGCTCTCTCCAGCAACAGTGAGCTGCAAACAGCAATTCGCTTTTCTTCCCAACTCAGCCTACTATAACCAGATATGGCCCACAGGAGTGAAAACCACATGTTTTAAAACAAAAAACCCACAAATCCCAAAAAAACTCAGCTTAATTTTCTGGTTTGTGCCAAAATCTTGGCTCTCAAGTGGGCAACGATAGCAGTGTTCAAGAGACATGGCTATGAAGATGCGTGCCCCAGCTGCCTGCACACCACTCTGGCACACTCGCCCTGTGATGCATCCATGCAGCCGCAGGGAAACGGCCCCAGCGGAGCCCTGGCATCTGGGAGCATCCCCATTGAAACACTTCACTGGGCCTCCTGCCGTACCGGTTCATTTCTGCGTGATGATATGCTGGTCATTAATACATATATTATAATATATTATATAATGTTATATATATAATATATAATACAATTCAGCTCTGGAATATGGAGGGAGACTGGAGCGTCCCCCGCACACAGCAGCAACATGATCTGCAAGCTGGGGATCAGAGACAGAAAGAGGGACTTGCCTCTGGCTGGCCAGCGCTACATACCAGGGCTGCTGCTTCACCAGAAGGAAGCCATGGGTTTGCATGATTATTGTAAAGCACAGGTTGAGGATGATGGAGAGCAGCAAGGGAGGAGAGATGAGCTGGCCAGGAGGGCGATAAGGTGCCAGCTTTGGATAGGCTTCAGTCAAGCTCACTAGAGAGAAACGGGAGACATTTGCAGTCCATGGCAGCTCAACCCACCAGCATCCCTCTGTGTTTGCTGGGCAAGCAGAGCCGCACATAGACCCCCATCCACTCATCACTGGTAAATGCTGCAAAGCCTGGCCCTAATAAGCAATATCACACCAGCAACAGCAGCCTCACGGCCCTGATGCACCCCCATGAAGACTAGCAAGCCCAGCTTGTAGGCTGTCAGCTGGGTCCCACTGAACCCCTTGCTAATTCATAGCACTTGTGGGCGACCCAGTGGCATTTGAATATTTTCCCACCAGATACCAGCGCCTCTGGACCGCCAGATCAGGTCACACACTCCCAGCCCACAGCAACAGCAATGACAGCCAGAGTTTCACTTTGTGCCAGTTTTGAAATGTCTTTAGGTAGTGGGGACATGGACAAAGTTGGCGTGCCCAGAGTAGTGGCTGGGGAAGCTGTCCCCATGTGGTGGCCCACCAGCGCTCCCTGTTTGCCACCAAGCCTTGGCTGTACCTTGCAGCTTCGCAGCAGCTCACTGTGCTTTTTGCCTGTCACCCTCTGCGGGACTGTGGACAGAAGATGTGCATGAACTGAGCCAAGAGAGGTGCCCAGAGTAAAGCCATACATGAATTTCCTTTGCTGTTTTTCTTTTCCTGGATTAAACTTTTAGAGGATTCATCACATACTGGTGATACACAATGGTAATTCTTCCTTAACCACCCTCCTTCATCTGCCTGATACTTCTTTTTCAAGCTTTTCTTCCAGCTGAGAGAGGCAGCTGCTCTCCCAAAGCCCCCATTTTACAGCAAGTCCTGCTCCTGGGCCTCCACCACCCAGCTAGGCAGGACTCACCACCCTGCTATTGCCCTTTTTCTTTTGGAAGAGGTAAAGTTTTATCACTGGGCTTTGTCCATGACTCTGGGGGTCCCTACAACCTATCTACCCCCTGCTGGTAATTATCCAGCTTTTCACATCTTTGTTATTCCTTGAAGCCCTGTATGCCTTTTCTTCCCTGCCGAGTAATACCACTAAAGATAAAAACCTACAGTGAGCACAGCATACTGACAAAAGATGGGCACAAAACACTTACCCAAAACAGCAGAGCAGTACGGACAAACTGTATCAGGCCGTAAAGGGTCAGGTATTTAACCACAGCGAAGGAACCAACAAAAGCAGCTCGACCTTCCCTGCTCAAAACACAAAGCAAAGCTAAAAACCCCACTTACAGCTACCATACGGCGGTTTTAGTGCTACAGATGGTTTCTGCTTCTAAGGAGGGTAACTCCTTTTGTTTAGGATCTCTAAGAAGAATAGAAAACAGTTCAAATTCCATATACAAATATTTTGGCCTTAAGATACTGCAGAGCCACTTAACTACCCTTCATCTGCAGTGTTTTGTTTCTTTGTTTTTATTCTGCAGCCACAATTTTAATACCTGGATTAAGCTGCTAGTGCTTTTTCATTACTAATTTGCTCAACGGTTCTGGGAATCAAGCACACTTCTACACAAACAGGTAATTTTCTTTGCATACATTTGGTTAAATGGCATTATTACTGGCTGCTCCATGGCTGTGTGCAGCATATGGATGTCAATATTTTAAAGTAATAACAAGCAAATCTATTCTGTGGTCACTGTTATACCTGCGCTTTTATGTGACTCTCCTGCTGTACCTGTTCCAAAAATATCAGCCACCATGGGCAATGCTCTCCTAAAACCACAAAAAAACTCTCAGCACTGGTATTTGAGGATCAAAAACAATTTAAAAACCCTTCTGCTGTATTTTATATAGTAACTGAGGAATTAGGTTTGGTTGAGCAGCATCTTTGAGGGTAGTTGCGCGCCCACTCGCGACCCCACACGCTGACCTCAGAGCAGGCAGCAGCACCCTGAGGCTGCACCAGGGCAGCACCCAGCAGACCCACCTGATCAGCTCCGGCACGCACTGCACGTTGTGGATTTGGGAGGTGAAAGGCGAGGCCACGGACGCCTCCTGCTCTGACAGTGGTATCCCTGCATGGGCCGTTTTCAAAGCCTGAAATCCACAGGAGTAAGAAGATGGAGAGACATCCATCCACCCCTCCCACCCGGCGCAGTATGTTTACTGGTGCTTTACCAGTTTTGCTTCAAGTGTCCTTTGTAGTTGATCTTTCTCTATTCTGTGGCCCAGCTGATCTCATTTTCCAGATATCTTCCCATCCCTGGAGCTTAAATATTTCTTTTGTTCATTTAATCCCATTATACCTATTTACAATCCTTTGAACTACCCTGTATGCTGGTTCCCACACCAGAGTTTGTGCATACCTCTCCTGTTAAACAGTTTCCTAAAGTATTTAAATTACCATTTTATCCTCTTTCTATTCCTTTCAATCCCCTGTTCATATTTCTTTTATTGCTGTCTTATGAGCTCCCTGGCACCTGGCCTTGTCACCTCTGGTGTAGTGGTCAGATGTAGGCTATGGACAATTTTACAAAGCAAGCTAATGAGTTATTATAAAATTATATTATGATAACATTTATTATAATAATATAATAGCTAATAATTATTTTTATGGCTAAGACCCTCAAATTTACAATTACAAATTTGAACAAATGTGTAAGAAAAATTCCCTTGCCCCCATTTCTGGGGGGAGAAATATCAAAACTGTAATCCTCTATTGTCCTGTATGTTAGTATAAAAAAAAAAAAAAGTGTGTAGATAGCATTGTACAGTGCCACGCTGACCGAGCGTACCCATGGGCTAACTTGGGAAGCACTAGTGACAAGTGGCGTTGGGCAGCCTCTTGTCACAGCACTCCTTAGGCTGAAAGAGATGAAATTTAACAAGAACAGGAGATGTGCTCCTACGTACCCCGCAGTCGTTGGCGCCATCACCACACATACCCACGTAGTAACTGATGGAGGAAGAAGGAGGAAAACACATAAACCTTGCACGTCGCTGTTTGATCCCGCGGTGGAGCACCCGCTGGCTTGCGGGTACATCAGAGCAGGGACCTCATGTTGGCCCTGGAGAAGGCAGTGGCCATTTCTAGAGGACAAGTGGTATATGGGGAGCGGCTGGGGCAGAGTGCACAGAGCAAAATTAGGATTAAGTTTTGAAAGAGGCTGTAATGGGAAAGGGAACACTGCCACTTTATTCCAGACAGTGTTCTCCCCTTGGTACCAGGGCCACGGAAAGGGAGCAGGGTTTGCAGCAGCTCCTGCAGCTGCAGCTTGGCTTTTACCAGTATTTTCTCCTCAACTGTCTTTGTAGACCCAAAGACACAGGAATTGCTGAAATAATACAGCAGTTCCCAAACCCCCACACGTGAGGTCCCTCTGAGAGGGCAGGGAACTTCATCCCCAGAGGAAGCACCTCATAACCAATAATTAACTTGCTTTTTCAGAAAGGTATTACATCTTGTTTACGCTTAGCAAGCAATACCCATAGTCAGTGTGAGTCTTGTTTGGGGGAGGAAACATTCCTTTGGGGGACCTGAAGGAGCATCTTTGGGGTCAAACTCCCCACTGCATCAGGCAGTTTTCAGCTTTGCTAAAGCTGCAGCCAGGACAACACCAGCAGCCACGCGGGAGCTCTGAGAGTGGGGGCTATTTGTATACGTGGGGGTCTGCCTCTGTATTTTTATCTCAGCCTCATTTAATGCTGCCTTCTGTGCGGCACCAGCAAGAAGCAGTGGCTAAGTCTGGGCAAGGGGTGCAGGTACTCCTGATGCAGAGGGATCCCTGTAGGGGAACTGGGAGGAAGGCGACCACAAAGGATGTGAACAGGGGTCACATGCGGAGGAAGGGAGGGTTGGAAAGATGGGCCTGGAGCAGCGCTAGCTGGGACGATCACACTTCAAAGAAAACACGGTATTGGTTTGGGTCAAGAAGAAAACAAAAGAGAACCTTACTTGAGTTTCTGAAGCTCTTCAACGAGGCTGGACTTCTGGCCAGGAGACATCCTAGCAAAGACAGTCGGGTTCACCAGTATCTGCAAGAAAGAGCAACAGGCTGCCTTGGTCAAGCATTTGTGCCTCCATCACTCCACCAAGACAGGATCAGGCCTCCCTGATGGGTGCCTGACACTTGTAAAACCCTCTAATCCTGTCTCCCAAACTCTACCATGGTTTTGCTACCCTTAGGGTTCAGGTTTCCTCAAACAGATTTACCCTGCTCTGTTTTCTGCCTTGCCTGCTCTGTAGGAGGTGCTGGGAAGCCAGCGATCACCACGGGCTCTGCAGCAGCCTTTAGAGCAGCAAGGCGTTATAAGTGCTTCCCAAGCGCAGAACAGATGGTTGATGACAGCAGCAATAACACTGCTTGGCCCGAGGTTTCTCCTACTGGAAAATCTGGCCAGAGAGTATAAAATCTGAAAATCTGTCCCAGCACCGGCTGTTTTATGGACTGGGGGACAGGAATTGAAGATTTTTGCTGCTAGATATGGGTATTTCATGTTCCTGGTGCCCCTGCTGAACAGAGGCCATTGCCACCTATGGTAGTGGTACATGGGAATGGGGCTGACGTTTTTAATTAAACTGAAATTGGGAAGGTGACCATGGGGTAACTCCACTGCGCAGCTGCTCGCAGCACCACAGCCACCCCTGTCATTTGAGGTCTTAGAAGATGCTGAAAGCAAGCTGTTTGGGTTAAACCTGAGGCATGGTGGGAGGCTGCCCAGAGCTGTCAAAATGTGAAGTGACAGCACTACAGCTACCGACAGAAAAACACCTTTCCCCAGCTGGAACACCACTGCCACTTAATAAAACAGGGAGGGCAAGTAAGTGCTTTGTTTCCTCTGAACTTACTTTTGGCAGCAAGTTGTAGAAGTGCTTTATAATAACTTGATAAGACTTTCCATTCATTACAAAATGGCAGTTGCAGGTTTCTCCTTCCAAGGTGATCTTTTCCTTGGTATTAGCACATACCTCCTAGAAATAAGACAGCGTTTATTCTCAGACTGAAGTCATAACATGCCATTTCACTTCCACCTCGTCAGCCTCCCACCAGGCAGCCTGGGACACAGCCTTCTACAGCATCCTTTTGTAAAACTTCATGCCTGGCAGTACTTGATTTTCTAGCTGTGTTTCCACGCGTAACTAATCCCTGTTAGCCACAGGCTGCTAGTTTAGATGCTGAAGTTTGGTCCAGCAAATAGTCACCCAGACTAGTATGTATAAATTGCATTAATTCTGCACACTTCAAGTGTGACTGAAGTGGCCACTGCATCTGCAGAGCCTTGCCAGTTATTCATGTAGTTATTTTGCATGTTGCCCTGGGCAAAGAGCCACTGTATTAATTATTTCTCCCTAATAGGTGCATGGTCCACACCACACCTCCATATACCCTGGAGCAGATACAAACTGGCCCCCCGGTTTCCTCTGTTCCTCAGGGCTACTTCCAAATCCTTAGCAAGGAGTCCAGGCCTAAGGAGCCTGGACATTAAACATTAATTAGACATTAAAAGCTTTGTTAATTCCCCCTGGTGCCTGAAAGCAACCGTCCCTGGCTGTGCTTACATGGGGAGCAGCTGTGTTTGCTTTGCTGTCTTCTGCCAGTCACCAGGCAATGGCAGCTGGAGTGGAGCCCTCCAGTTCGTTTGCTTCGATAAGGATGACTGTGCTGCCCGTGTGAATCATACCCACGTTCCTGGCCACCACGGTAGCTGTCTGCAGGTTGTTCCCTGCAAGGATAGTGGAGAGGCAGGCTCCTCACATCTGCCATAGCACAGTGGCAGCACCATGGACGTGCAATGGAGGATGCTGGAGGATCAAATCTCTCCTGTGTGCCCCACATCAGCCAGCACGGCCACAGGAGGAGCCTGGGAGGATTTACCTGTGACCATGATGCTCCTGATGCAGGTGGCAGCCAGGTCTTGTAGCTTGGGCTTCATCTCCTGCTTCAGGCAGTTCTCCAACACCAGGAGGCCCAGGGACACCAGCCCAGACTCTGCCTCCTCTCTTGGAGCAAGGACAGAAACACATGTGCTGTTTCCCGTGGATGGGACAGAAAGCAATTCTCTCCATTTTTGTTCAACAGGAAAGCCGCGCTCAGTGGGAAACATGCTTGCTCCGCAGGGAAACACAACTGCTACGAGTTCAAGACAAGCAGTGCTCAACAAGCACCAACATTTCTGCAGCTTCAGCCAAGCTGCTGATCCACTACATTGCTGTCTCTAGGAAGGAGCAATGCAGCAGAGATACATGTGCAGAGAGAGGGACAGGGATTTGCAGGAATGGCTGAAACCCACAGATTATGGCATACAGAATTTCTGTCGCAGTCCCAATCTGTTGCCATTCAGAAGCACAATAACCAGCTTTCATTACCCTTTGATAACAGATTCTGAAATTCAGCTCAGTGAGCCTTGCAAGAGCTCACCCTAAAGCAGGCACTTAACAGCGTCATCAGCGCCTGCTGAGAGGAGGGTGTTACATGGTACAGCTTCCCAAGAGGCTTCCTTTGGCAGGCGAGGAGGGGAAGGTTTGGGTCAGGGCAGAATGGTTTGGGGCAGGATGTAACAAGTAGATAGGAAAGCAACCCCACAGCGATACCAGCGGTTCATCAGCACACCTTACCTCTCTGTGTTGCTCGCATCTACATCCTTTCCTAGGTTTAGCACTTTATGGGCCAGGGCAATGACTCTGAAGCCTTGGCTTGTGTACGTCTTAAGCTCCCTTAAGAAATTAGCTGGGACTGTTTACAGGAAAAAAAGTTTCATGGTTAGAATATTCCATACTTGCTGATTGCTTTTCTAGGGTTAAACGTCGGTCCTTTAAACCACTTTATAGCCTTAGTTACAGCACTGTGGCCTCTCACAGAAGTCAGCTGTTCTGTACTGAGGCTGTGTAACTGACTGTTCAAATAAGCGATCTATGCATCTGTTTTATATTTTTTAAATGCATGTTAAGGTGCAGGTAGGTAATATGAATTACTGGGCAGAGGACAAATGACTGACTTCGTAATTCTGTTCTAAGCTTTACTGCATACACGCTGAGTGACTGAGGAAATTGTTTTTATGTTTATGCCTTATTGTGAGAATTATCCCAAATCCTAAATTTTCAATTCTCTGATTCCTGTGGCTCTAAAAGCAAAGGGTTCCTGTTAACTTTGCAGTATTCTGTACTCACTACATACTGCAATCACAGCTTTACAGTGCAGTACCCAATTATTCATTAAGCTGAAATCAATATAGAAACAATCAAGACAGGATAAGAGGAGCTATTTAGAAACCTGCGAAAGTGGAACATAATTTTGAAGACATTTTTATTGCTGATGTTGACTTGATGGAGGTTTGTGTCATTAGATCTTAGGTTGTTCTAAACTATATCTTTCCATTGTCCCTCAAAACTGTTTTCACCTGTTTTCAGGTCAGTGCCATCTGAAAGAACAAACCACAGAGCCACAGACCATTGGTACTGTGTTTGCTTAGCATCCTTTTGAAGTGTTCAGTGAATGTGACCCGAGTTTCAAGTTTGCAGACAAATCTGAGTATAAGCCTATAATATTGTTCACATACAAAAAAGAAAAGCCTATGTTTAATTCCAGAGAGAGGACAGAAGTCTTGGCTTGAGTGTTAATACCAATTATTCTTAATAACAGTAATTTGCATGTCCACAGCAATTTTCCCATCGTTGAGATTTAAAGCCTTTGCAAGTTGGGTCAGTAACTCAATGCTGAATTTACAGGGCAATAAATTAGCAGGAAATTTAAGAACTTGTAGAGTACAAGACACTTGCTGTGACACATGCAATTAGCATGATCCTATGTCAGCTCTGGGTATCCTGACATATCAACATTTTTATTCACTATATCTTCAGCTGATGCAAGCCAGCTAAGGGATGTATAGGGGCTGAACCACAGGCTGTGCATCTCACTAGCTGTTGGGCTGTGTGCATCTTTAACTTACAAACAAGCAATGAATGTGGTATTAACTCATGACATTTAACAAGCCCAGGGCTTGCTTGTGGGAAGAGTCACACACATGCAGTTGCAGTGTGGCCAGTGGGAAGAGTGAGTGCTGAAAACCTTTTAGGATTAGAGCCCCAACGCAAACTCTGGTTTGGCTTAAGTCCAGATAAACAGTGTAAAGCTGCCCTTTCCCAATTCTATACCAGTTTCTTCTCTACAAAAGCTGGACACCATTTCTGGTGCTCCTGTCATGTACAGGTCATACTGTTCCTCTCCGATCTTCTGTGAAACAACAGATATCCTCTGCAGTCCAGAAGAAAATGGGAATTGATGTAGGATTGCTATTCCTTCCGCAGGAGCCTAGAGAGATCAGGAAAGTGAGGTGTTATCTGAGTCATTGATTACACAAAGCAAATCTGTTCTGAACTTCAGCTCATTTGAGGCTTTCTTGCTAAGGTGATTTATTATTAATAGGAGATTATTTCACTTTTGCTGCCTTCTGGCTATGGGATCAGATCACTGATTACAAGTTTAGGAACCACAGTCTCAACAACTCTGTCTTCCCAGTGTACTTCCTAGGAACCTCAATGTTTTTCTTTATATTTCACTGGTTTTCCAGGCTTTGTTCCATTCTTTCTCTTAAGAACAACATATTAATGTAATATTCCTTTATCTACAGTCCTGGGAACTAAA
Source organism: Platalea leucorodia (assembly GCF_965183815.1). NCBI lineage: Eukaryota > Metazoa > Chordata > Aves > Pelecaniformes > Threskiornithidae > Platalea > Platalea leucorodia. The sequence continues at coordinate 14,727,689 of NC_138830.1, forward strand.
ATTTGATATGTTACAGTGACATTACCATGGGAACAGAGCAATACTAGAAACGAGATTGATTTCCTTGTTGCCACAGCACTGTCTTCCTGGTATTGCTAGCAGAAATCACACTCCTTCCACCGGGAGGATGCTGGCTGGTTCAACATTTGGACTGGAAACATAACAATTTTCAACTCTCAAAACTTGGAGCTTCCTAAGTGTACTTTAAGAGAAGAGTGAAGCAAACAACACGGTGCTTTGGGGTGATGCTGGTAATTCTGCTAGTGGGGTTGCACAACCATTACCAGCAGGACTCATGGACCCACGTCCATGCTTCTAGCTGTAACGCCTTGTCCTTCCTCACATTGCCTCCGCCTGCAGGTGAACTCATGCTTTAGACATTTATTCTGTTTACACAGTTTCTCTGCATTAGTTTCCACTTAAACTGATTGTGTGGTTTCATTTTGCCAGCAGCTTTACAGGGTGAGGACTCGGAGAAGTCTGTATCTTTTATTAGCGCAAGTAGTGGAGTTGGAAATGAGGGGGTTTTAAGGCACATGAAGTGCTTTAGATGCCACTTCGGAGCAGCATCTCCACTTCAATCAGAATTTGCTTTTCTGGTCCTATGCTTCCAGGTTGATTTGGGGGAAGATGCAACACAGTACCAAGAGTGGTTGAAAGGCATTTTGCAATGACTGCCGGTTGAAATCACAGAATATTAATTCTCAGAAAGAACTGGACTTACACGGCTGGCCTTCGGCCCCAGTCTAACGATGCAGGTGTCGAGAACATCAGCCCCATCCTGAGCTGTGCTAGAGTCATCTGTCTTCTGTACAAAGAAAAGTGTT